>NC_090650.1:328632723-329832723 GCF_040937935.1 Hyperolius riggenbachi
GCACGTGCCATCAACCCCCAATATTGTCAGGACGTAGTTGACTATTTAACACAGAACACCTCATCTTTCTCTGCTTCCGCACAGAAGCGTGACATATCTTCCTCCTCCTGCTCAGATTCTGGCACCCCACTTAACACTCAGTCGGCCGCCACCACCAAAGTGCCATCACCCCAGGGCTTAGCGGTGTGGAACATTTTTTTACGTGTCTGCCTCAGATGAGAGCAATGCCATCTGTACTCTCTGCTACCGAAAATTGAGCCGTGGAAAGACCAAGACCCGCATAGGGACAACTACCTTATGAAGGCACATGATTACAAAGCACAAACTGCAATGGGATGACCACCTGAGGAAAAGCAGCACACAAAAGCAAAGCCACACACCGCAGTGGAAGATACCAGGCTGCAATTTTTGTTCTCAAAAAAGGCGATACCTAAACTGTATCGTGATGTTGAAAGGCAAGTGGTGACATCTCTGGCACACAGCGTTGGGTCAAGGGTCCATCTGACCATGGATGCCTGGTCTGAAAAGCACGCTCAGGCCTGCCCAAAGACTGTCAGTCCCCACACACAGGATATCTGCTTGCCCCAAGACTAAGTTGCTCCCCACACAGCACCTCTGCCCGCAGGCCAGTTGACTGCCTTCTCTGCCACCTGAATTTTTTAGGCCGCTGCCTGCCTATTTTTTTTTTGGCTGCACTCCAGCTGCAACAACAAAACAAAAGGCATGTACATGTGTCGGTTCCCCTTCGTGATCATTACCTTGCCGCGGTGAAGAGTATCACAATGAAGCAATGACCGCCGGCAATATGAGTGCCTTGGGGGGGGGCACCCAAGATAAGGTCGTTGTTTAATTGTGGACAGACCAAATTTGATCAGCTGGACAGTCACTGTTGTTCTATCAT
This sequence comes from Hyperolius riggenbachi, assembly GCF_040937935.1. Classification (NCBI taxonomy): domain Eukaryota; kingdom Metazoa; phylum Chordata; class Amphibia; order Anura; family Hyperoliidae; genus Hyperolius; species Hyperolius riggenbachi. The sequence goes on from NC_090650.1 coordinate 328,633,625, forward strand.
TGAGCTACCACAGCCCGGCGATCATATGGGCTTGAAAACTGCCTCGGCCTGCACTCTCGCCATGGTGCGCACCAGTCCAGCACGGCTGTCACTACACAAACAGCTGTTTGCTGTGCGTTTACACAGTGAGTTTGGTGTGTCAGTGTGAAGCAGTACTCTAATTACACTCCCTGATGCATGTATACACATGCAATATGTTTTAACGCACTTTAATCCTGCAATTTAACATTCAATGTGATTTCTGCCCATAAAACGCTGCTTTGCATCAAAGCCAGATTTTTCCCCGGGACTTTTGGCATCTATCCCACTCCGCCATGCCCCCCTCCAGGTGTTAGACCCCTTGCAACATCTTTTACATCACTTTTGTGGCCAGCATAAGTGTTTTTAGTTTTCAAAGTTGCCTCCCCATTGCAGTCTATTGTGGTTGGCAAAAGTTTGCGCGAACCAAACTTTTGCGGAAGTTCGCGAACTGAAATTCAGAGATTTGGGCCATCTCTACGAGCAGTGAGGTAACTTACCGACTTGTGCAGTAAATACCTCAACATATGTCAGTAAATGTCAATTCATCAAGGTTAAAGCATGCGGTAAAGCCCTCTACAATTACCGGCAGCTCTCGTCTGTCAGAATCCATGCAGAATCATTGTAGGACTCTCAAAACTCACAGAAGCAGAGATGATTACCTATGACTGAAAGGAGCAAAAGTCTATAGAAACAGCCCCGTCTTCTGCAAGTCCCTTTCATTGGAACCATAGCCTTCTCCCACAGATCCAACTTTCCTACCCCCCAGGCAGCAAGCTGAGAGAGATCAGAACAAAAGACACTTTCCCTGCTTTCCCTCACAGTTTAACCTCTTATGTTCCTGTTTGAAAATGCAGAGTGGCTAGTGGGGAAATCACCTGTGTCAAAGAAATAAAATGTTAAGAAACACTAATGGAGACTAATAGACAGATTTACTGCTTCTGCTTGCTCTAAATCTAACATGTGCATCTAAAAGGATGTGGGGATGCCTCTTATATTGTAATGCTGTCTCTGCACGGAGAACAGCATAGCCTGTAAAAATACAGACAACTCGCACTCTTCTGCTGTTACCGACAATAGGATTTGAAAAATTACCAAACTTCTACCGCACCTGTGACAGTATTGATGAATTGGCACACAGAAGTCTAAAATACCAAATACAGTATTTTCCTGACTTTTTTTTATTTTTATCGACAGCCTTGATGAATTGACACCTATGTAGAAAAATAGAGTTCTACTAGAGAAAGCATGATCTGTCATTGTCGATATATAGCTATGTTGTAAGACAATCATCATTCGCAGCTAGTGATGCTCGGATACCCCTTTTTATAATTCGAGTTTGGTCGAATTCGAATAGTAAATTATTCGAATTCGGTCGAATATTCGAGTCGAATATTTTTTACTATTCGATTCGACCTCGGACTTCGACCTCACTATTCGAGTCGGTATTTGAGCTCATTATTCGAGCTGACTATTCAAATTGGCCTTAAATAGCTTCCAACACTTGTTTTGAGGGTGAATGATGCAAGAAACATCTTTTTTTCCAAGTAACAGCAAGTGATTATGTGGGGATGTTCCTTTAAGAAAAAAAAAAGGTGGGAAGAGAAGTTGTGTCCAAAATGTTGTTCAGTACTGTATATTCTTCTTCTTCTTTATCTTCTATATCTTCTTCTTCCTTCTTCCTTCTTTCTTCTTCTCCTCCTCCTTCTTCCTTCTTCCTCTTCTTCTTCTTCTTTTTCTTCTTTTTCTTCTTTTTCTTCTCCTTCTTCTCCTTCTTCTCCTTCTTCTCCTTCTTCTTCCTTCTTCTTCCTTCTTCTCCTTCTTCTTCCTTCTTCTCCTTCTTCTTCCTTCTTCTTCCTTCTTCTTCCTTCTTCTTCCTTCTTCTCCTTCTTCTTCCTTCTTCTTCCTTCTTCCTTCTTCTTCTTCTTCCTTCTTCTTCTTCTTCTTCCTTCTTCTTCTTCTTCTTCTTCTTCTTCTTCTTTCTTCTTCTTCTTCTTTCTTCTTCTTCTTCTTTCTTCTTCTTCCTTCTTCTTCTTTCTTCTTCTTTCTTCTTCTTCTTTCTTCTTCTTTCTTCTTCTTTCTTCTTCTTTCTTCTTCTTTCTTCTTCTTTCTTCTTCTTTCTTCTTCTTTCTTCTTCTTTCTTCTTCCTTCTTCTTCTTCTTCTTCTTCTTCTTCTTCTTCTTCTTCTTCTTCTTTCTTTCTTCTTCTTTCTTCTTCTCTTCTTCTTTCTTCTTCTTTCTTCTTCTTTCTTCTTCTTTCTTCTTCTTTCTTCTTCTTTCTTCTTCTTTCTTCTTCTTCTTCTTCTTTCTTCTTTCTTCTTCTTTCTTCTTCTTTCTTTTTCTTTCTTCTTCTTTCTTCTTCTTTCTTCTTCTTCTTTCTTCTTCTTCTTCTTTCTTCTTCTTTCTTCTTCTTTCTTCTTCTTTCTTCTTCCTTCTTCTTCTTCTTCTTCTTCTTCTTCTTCTTCCTTCTTCTTCTTTCTTCTTCTTCTTCTTCTTTCTTCTTCTTTCTTCTTCTTTCTTCTTCCTTCTTCCTTCTTCTTTCTTCTTTCTTCTTCTTTCTTCTTCTTTCTTCTTCTTTCTTCTTCTTTCTTCTTCTTTCTTCTTCTTTCTTCTTCTTTCTTCTTCTTTCTTCTTCTTTCTTCTTCTTCTTTCTTCTTCTTTCTTCTTCTTCTTTCTTCTTCTTCTTCTTTCTTCTTCTTTCTTCTTCTTTCTTCTTCTTTCTTCTTCTTTCTTCTTCTTTCTTCTTCTTTCTTCTTCTTTCTTCTTCTTTCTTCTTCTTCTTCTTCTTCTTTCTTCTTCTTTCTTCTTCTTCCTTCTTCTTCTTCTTCTTCTTCTTCTTTCTTCTTCTTTCTTCTTCTTTCTTCTTCTTTCTTCTTCTTTCTTCTTCTTTCTTCTTCTTTCTTCTTCTTCTCTTCTTCTTTCTTCTTCTTTCTTCTTCTTTCTCCTTCTTTCTTCTTCTTTCTTCTTCTTCTTCTTCTTCTTCCTTCTTCTTTTTTCTCTTTTATATTTTTTTTTTTAAAGAAATGCAGCTATTTTTGAGCGTAATAAATAGCTGGTTGCGCACGCATGTTGGAAGCGCCATTGTATGTGCTCCCTGGCAGTGGAAACACACAGACAGCAGGAGGTAAATTCAGCAGCAGGAGGAGGAGGATGATTGTGTGGCAGCAGGCAGTCAATGAGGCAGGCAGCGAGACGAGACATAATAGGCTGTGGTACCTAGCGGTGGTACCAGGCCGTAAATACACAGCATGAGGTTCCAGACAGCGGTCGTGAAGCCCACATCATGTCCAATACACAACTGGGACAACACAGTTTTCAACCCGGACACCTCTAAAAAATATATCACACAGTATTAATAAAAAGTATATATAATTTTTTGTTTTTTTTTTAAAGAAATGCAGCTATTTTTAAGCGTAACAAATAGCTGGTGGCGCACGCATGTTGGAAGCGCCATTGTATGTGCTCCCTGGCAGTGGAAACACACAGACAGCAGGAGGTAAATTCAGCAGCAGGAGGAGGAGGATGATTGTGTGGAAACACACAGACAGCAGTGGAAACACACAGTGGAAACACACAGACAGCAGGAGGTAAATTCAGCAGCAGGAGGAGGAGGATGAGTGTGTGGCAGCAGGCAGTCAATGAGGCAGGCAGCGTGACATAATAGCCCTGGTACCTAGCGGTGATACCAGGGCTGTAAATAAACACAGCAGGAGGTCCCAGACAGCGGTCGTGCAGCCCACATCGTGTCCAATACACAACTGGGACAACACAGTTTTCAACCCGGGCACCTCAGAAAAATTAAACCTCTTTTTTTTTTTTTTTTTTTTTTTTTTTATGGTTTATTTGTTTTGTTTTTACAACAAATTACACAGACAGATATAGCTATTGTTTGACGTAATAGCTGGTGGCAGAGTGGCAGCAGAAGGTAAATCTGTGTACCCTGGCAGTGGGAAACACAGACAGACAGCAGAAGGGCAGTACACAGCAGCCCACTGTAGGTGTAAAATGTGTGGCTGCAGGCGACGTAATAGTCAAAATGAACCAGGCTGGCTTAGTGAGCAGGAGCCAGGAGGTGGTAAAGGGTGGTAAGGCACATTAACGATGGTTCTTAGCCAGTTCATGTCCCCCTCTCGCCAACAACAGGGGCCAGGAACTCGCCTTCCACCCACGCCTGGTTCATCTTGAGAAACGTCAGTCTGTCCACAGACTTGTGAGACAGACGTGAGCGTTTCTCGGTGACCACGCCACCAGCTGCACTGAAGCAGTGCTCGGACAGCACGCTGGAAGGGGGACAGGACAGCACTTCCACGGCGTACTGCGCCAGCTCGCTACAGATCTCCAGGCGCTTGACCCAATACTCCATGGGATCAACAGGGGCATCGCTGTCAAGCCCGCTGTAGGACCCCATGTAGTCAGCCACCATTCGGGTCAGGCGCTGGCTGTGACCGGAGGAGGATGCTGCTGCATGCACCTCCTCTCTAGTCACTGCTGCCGGAGCCTCTACAGTCCTGTAGAGCTCATTGCTGAGAGACAGCAGGTCTGTGGGGCGCTTGCTGCTGGATGCAGGCACCTGCTGCTGCCTCTGTGCTGGCTGGACAGTGGGGGTGGAAGGCTGGGGGAAGGCTTCCTCCAAGCGCTCAACAAGGGCCTGCTGCAAGCTCCTTATTTGTTGCGCTGGGTCTCCTCCTGTAGGCGGCAGGAACTGGCTCAACTTCCCCTTGAGGCGTGGGTCCAACATCATGCTGATCCAGATGTCCTCCCTCTGCTTCATCTGGATCACCCTGGGGTCCTTGCGCAGGCACGTCAGCATGTGCGCTGCCATTGGGAAGAGGCGGGCCACGTGTGCTGGCACATCGACGGCAGTGCTGTCCTCATCCTCCTCCTCTGCCGCCTTATCCTCTCTCCACCTCCGCACCAACTCAGCTGCGCTGTGCTGATCCCCCTCATCAGCAGCAAGGTCAGGGACCTCCACCAAGTCCTCCTCCTCCTCCCCCTCAGAGGTGGACTGTGCAGCTGCATGCCGCTCCTGCTGGTCCAAGGCTGCCGCTCCCTGTTCCAGCAAAGCATCGAGGGCCCTGTTCAGCAGACAAACCAGGGGCACCCACTCGCAGACCATAGCATGGTCCCTGCTCACCATGTTAGTGGCCTGCAGAAAGGGAGCCAGCACTAAGCACACCTGCTGCATGTGCCTCCAGTCATCATCGGGGACGATGGACGGGATGTTGCTGGTCCTGTCCCTTCTCTGAGCGGTGGACACAGTGGCCTGGGCAAGGTACTGGTTGACAGCGTGCTTCTGTTCAACCAGACGCTCCAACATCGCCAGGGTGGAGTTCCAGCGAGTCGGACCGTCAAGGATCAGCCGATGGCGTGGCAGCTCCAGCTCCTTTTGCACGTCTTCCAGGCTTGCACAGGCTGCAGCCGAGCGCCGGAAGTGACGCACAACGTTCCTTGCCGTTTCCAGTAGTTCGCCCATCCCCTGGTAGGTGCGCAAGAACTTCTGCACCACCAGGTTCAGCACGTGGGCAAGACAGGGGATGTGGGTCAGGTTTCCCCTGTCTATTGCGGCAACCAGATTGGCCCCATTGTCGGCCACCACCTCTCCGACTCTGAGGCCTCTGGGGGTCAGCCAAATCCTCTCCTGCTCCTGGAGTTTGGCCAACACATGGGTTGCCGTCAGTTTGGTCTTCCCTAGGCTGACCAAGTGCAGCAGCGCTTGGCAGTGGCGGGCCTTCACGCTGCTGCTGAGGCGGGGGGTTTGGCCAGGTGTGCCGGAGGATGGCAGAGGATCGGAGGAACCTGCTGCAGTTCCCCTGACCCTGTGGGGTGGCACCACCCACTGTGTTGCTGCTGCTGCTGTGCCCGCTGCTGCTCTCCCATCCTCACCCCCTTCCACCAAGCTGACCCAGTGGACAGTGAAGGACAGGTAGCGGCCTGTCCCGAAGCGGCTGCTCCAGGAGTCCATGGTGACGTGGACCCTTTCACCAACCGCGTGCTCCAGCCCTCGCTCCACATTGGCCATCACAAAGCGGTGCAGTGCAGGAATGGCCTTGCGGGCGAAGAAGTGTCTGCTGGGGAGCTGCCAGTCTGGGGCTGCACAAGCAAGCAGCGCACGCATGTCGCTCCCCTCCTGCACGAGCGTGTACGGCAGGAGTTGGGAGCACATGGCCCGTGCCAGCAAGCCGTTCAGCTGCCGCACGCGATGGCTGCTGGGAGGCAGAGCCCTAACCACCCCCTGGAAGGACTCGCTCAAAAGGCTCTGGCGTGGCCTTTTGCTTGCACGGGAATCGGCAGACACAGCAGATGAGGCCACTGAGGACTGGCCACCAGAACAGGCCTCAGTGTCGGCGGCAGGAGTTGCAGAGGGGGGAGGAGCAGTGCGTTTCTGCACTCCTGCTGGTGCTGCTGGAGGAGCAGGAGGGCGGGTGGCTGATGTTGCTGCTGCTGCTGCTGCTGCTGCTGAAGGCTGTGCAGTGATGGGTGTGGTGCCACTGCCAGCACCAGATGCCTTCAGCCTCTGGAACTCCTCATGCTGGTGGAAATGTTTTGCAGCAAGGTGGTTGATGAGCGAGCTGGTGCTGAACTTTAAGGGGTCTGCACCTCTGCTCAACTTCCGCTGACAGTGGTTGCAAGTGGCGTACTTGCTGTACACTGTGGGCATGGTGAAAAATCGCCAGATTGGTGACAAAAACAACCCCCTATGGCCTGGAGCCGCTGCTGCCTGTCTCCCTGTGGTGGTTGGGGCGGGGGCTTGGGTGCAGCTGGTGGTGGTACTGGCAGATGCTGCTGCTGCTGCTGCTGCTGCTGCTGCTGAGCCTGAGACACCAGCAGGCTGTGGGACCTGCCTACTGCTGCCAATGCTTGCAATGATGCGCCTCCTTGCAAGGCCCACAAGCGCATCCTCCTCCTTCTCAGAGCTGCTGATGATGACATCCCCTGGTGCTGGTGGCACCATCTTTGTCTGTCACCGTGTCATCATCATCCTCCCCCTCCTGAAACATGTCCTGCTGGGATGATGACCCCCCCAAACTCCTCTCCTGATGCATGGATGGGCTGCTTAACTGTCTTGCTGTCCAATCCCTCCTCCCCCAAAGTGCCCATCAGCATCTCCTCCTCAAGATCGCCAACAACAGCAGACAATTTACTCATGATGCCTGGGGTCAAGACTGCTGAATGACAGGTCGGCGAGTGACGGTGAACTGGCCTCCTCCCCAGGCCCTGCTGGGCGGCTGCTGCGAACAGGGGTGGTGGTGGTGAGGGTGGAGGCCTCGGATGCAGATCTGATGGCGGGCTGCTCATCCTCCGTCATCAGTTGCACCACAGTGTCTGCATCCTTTTCCTCAATGGGACGTTTCCGACCCGGCTGGAGGAAAATCGGAGCAGGTGCTACACGCTGCTGCTGCTGTGTCTCTGCAGCGTGAGTTGCAGATGCTCCTGCTGGGCGGCGCCCAAGGCGTCCACGGCCAGTGGCTATAGGAGGAATGTTAGCCACTGACGCTGCTGCTGCTGCTGCGGAACTGTGCATGGTGGTACGGCCGCGGCTTGCCACAATGCTGCTCCCTCTCCTCCTGATTCCCTTGCTGCCCTTCCCCTTGCCCAAACCGCGCTGGCTGCCACTTCCAGACATCTTAGATGTTTTGGGCGTAAACACACAAGTTTTTTAAAAGGGCGGGTGAAAAGTGGGGTACTTTAATGGAGTGGGTTGGTGGGTGAGGTGACACTAATCACTAAGTGATTAGATCGCTAACTGATTGATTAGTACAGTACAAATACAAAATACAATAATCAGTAATCAGTAAGTGTGAACAGTGAACAGTGAGTGTGTCCCCTAGTACACTAACTAGAAATTACAATAATCAGTAGTAATCACAAGAAAATAGAGTGTGTGTACACTACAGACAGTGAGTGCACGCACGCGCACACATGCGCAGGAGCTAGCCTATGAACAGTGACTGAGTGAGTGTCCCTAATATAGTAAGTAAGTAGTAACAGTCAGGAAGTACAACTAGAAATTACAATAATCAGTAGTAATCACAAGGAAATAGTGTGTGTACACTACAGACAGTGAGTGCACGCACGCGCACACACGCGCAGGAGCTAGCCTATGAACAGTGACTGAGTGAGTGTCCCTACCCTAGTACAGTAAGTAGTAACAGTCAGGAAGTACAACTAGTAGAAATTACAATAATCAGATTCAGTAGAAATCACAAGGAAATAGTGTGTGTACACGACTACAGACAGTGCACGCGCACACACACGCAGGAGCTAGCCTATGAACAGTGACTGAGTGAGTGTCCCTACCCTAGTACAGTAAGTAAGTAGTAACAGTCAGGAAGTACAACTAGTAGAAATTACAATAATCAGATTCAGTAGAAATCACAAGGAAATAGTGTGTGTACACGACTACAGACAGTGCACGCGCACACACACGCAGGAGCTAGCCTATGAACAGTGACTGAGTGTCCCTCCCTAGTACAGTAAGTAGTAACAGTAAGTACAACTAGAAATTACAATAATTAATCAGTAATCAGAAGGAAATAGAGTGTGTGTACACTACAGACAGTGCACGCACACACACGGTCACACGCAGGAGCTATGAACAAACAGTGACAGTGAGTGTCCTAGTACAGTTATATAACTACAATACAAAATACAATCACTCAGTAGCTAGTAAAGGACAGCAGAAATACTGGTATAGATGAGAAATAAACTAACAGAGGACAGGAGAGAACAGCTGAGCTGCCCACACAGGCAGGCCCTGAGGCCTAAAGTTGTGTAAGCTTGCCTGCAGCAGCTGGCTCTCTAGTAACACACAAGCTACTAACTAAAATACAATGTCTATCTAACAACAATATAGGTGTGTATATAGGAGGTGTATGTGAGCAAAAACGCTAGGTGAATGACCACAATAAAGCTCTTGCTAAGCCAAAGCACAAAGGAGCAGATCTCTCTCTGTACAAAGTCAGGCAAGGACGGAAAAACGGAACATGGCGGCCGCTATTTATAGGGTAGGGGCTGGCCAGGGTCCCCCTCAGTGATTGGCTGCCGTCAGAGGGCCTGGGAGCCCTCTGATTGGCTCTGAGGACATCAATCTGGGCTATGACGCTATTCGAGCTCGGTATTCGAGCTCGAATAGCGCTGTTAGCTCGAATAGCGCCAATAGTGAATGTGCTATTCAAGTTCACTCGAATAGCCCATTCGAATATCTCCAGCTATTCGGAGCTCGAATACCGAGCTCGAATAGCTGAAAAAGAGCTTGAATATTCGAGCTACTCGAATATTCGAGCTCTGTTGAGCACCACTGTTCGCAGCAGTGGTTGCTATTGTCAGCTAATAGGATTTGTACTATATTATGTGCAGCAAATATTACACCAAGCATTTAGCAGTACAGGTTCTGGCAATCTACTTTGTCAATTACTGTAATTACACAATGGGTATGATTCACAAAGCTTTTTCACCTGTTTTCCTCTTTTTTTCACCTTATCTATGTTACATTTCTAAGCTTTCAAAGAGCAAAAATATATAAGGTAAGAAAAGTACATTTGAAATGAAGTTAGTCAGTACCAACTTTGAGAGATTATTTTGCTTGTAAATTTGCTGAAAGGTTATTTTTTTTATTAGTTGATAAATAAATCATGTATGAGACGTTTTGGGACTAGAGCCCTTTGTCACTATAATTATTAATTCTGTATTTTGTGCCAGTTCTGCATTTTGTATATTAGTGTACACCATTGTCTGTTAGTGATGGTCAAGTAGATGCAAATAATGTTGAGTTGATTAATTCCTTTAACCGGTTCAGCCTCACAGCTATTTCCACCTTAAGGACTGAAGCAATTTTCCCCTGTCAGCGCTGCTCTCATTCATTCGCTAATAGCTTTATCACTACTCATCACACAGATCTTGTTTTTTTCACCACAAATTTGGCTTTTGGGGGGTGACATTTGTTTTTAGTAACTACTAAAATGTCTATGTATTTTAAAGAGAAAAACGAGGGAAAAAATGAAAAAATACACTATTTCTCCAATTCCAGCCTCTATAGTTTTAAAATGAACAATGCTACTGAACATTTTACCCACACATTTTATCTGCCTATTTGTCGTGGTTATCACAAGATTTAAATTATGTCCCTAGTACATAGTATGGTGACAATATGTTATTTGGAAATAAAGGTGCATTTTTTCTATGTTTTTTTTTTTTTGTTTTCTCATTGCACACTACCAATGATTACAAGCCTTTATTTGAAAAAAAAAAACAGTAATACATCCTCATGACATACATATTTAAAAAGCTGAGTCCCTAAGGTAACTATTTAAGTATTCACTTTTCAATTCTGTCACTTTTGGTGTTTTTTACAAGTGTATTAGTTTGGTGCAGAGTATATGAAAATAACAATTGCATTGCTTTTCATTTCATTTGCTGCTAAAACAAAACCACATCACATATGCCTAATCTCTCAAAGACCCCAAATACTATTCTCTTGCTTGTCCCGGTGAAAATGATACCCTATACACATAATCAGATAGCTTCTTGGCCACGCAATACTCTGTTAACCATGAGCAGCACTAATGCAATTTTCAAGGCCATTTTTTGCAACAAAAGTAATACAGTCATTCTTTGTTCGCAAAGCCCCTGGAGTGTCAGAACATTTGAAACAGGTCACAAATGTCCCCATTCTGAAAACTAGAGACCCAGGCCTACTGAGATACACATATTTTGAAACAATTGGAACTTCTGCGGTTTTGCTAAAATTGAATCATAACTTGGAAAATGATATTTTTTACATCTTTTTTCACTTTGGCACTATAAAGAAATCTGATGACTTAGGCCTCAGTCCTAAAACACACCAAAATGTATTCTACAGCTCATCACGGTTAAAATGATACAACATATGCCTTACTTAGTAACAAATGGTTGTGTGCAGCAATCCATTATACCCAATGTGCACTATTTTTTTTTTTGCACTAATTGTTGCAGAGCTATTGTTTGCATATTCCCAGGAGAGATTGGAATCAAACAAAGACCGCACATGACACCATCATAGAAGGTTAACAACCAGGGCTATTCATCAGTAGGTATTTTGTGAGCTACCTTCTCAAAGGAACACTGCAAAAGGAATTTTCACATTGCCCTGGTTATAACAAATCCAAAATGTGGCTAATTTGAATACATCACTTCTCTTCACAGTGATAACACATACATTGGAACTTACCATTGGATGTCTTGCAGAATTAGAGAAAAGCCAGAGGCCATAAGTCAGGGGTCAAGCAGATCCAAGAGTCAGAAGATGGGAGCAGCAGGGTCCAAAGTTCAATTTTGAACTTACTTTGTGTTTTTTCTTTTTCCTCAAAAAATTCAGTTTCCGCCAACACCCCAAAAACATAGGGGTATGCCAAATGTGAGCTCCTTTGAGGGTCTGTAAGTTACATGAATATATAGGAAGAGGGAAAATGCCAGTCAAATATGTCCAGGTAAAGAAAAAAAAAACCACAAAAAAAAGAGAGAAACAAAAACACACAAAAAAGGAAAAAAATAAATTAGTAATCTGCAAGAGTGTGGTATGCCCTAAAGCACTTGATAACACACAGTGCTGGGGCTGAGGGGCAATCTGGGCAAAAATACCGTGACTCACACCGTCTCTTGTGTTTCACACACACTCTGCATCTTCTCAGGGGGTTTTTTTCACTTCATTGGGGGGAATTAGTTCAGGGAAATGTCTCTCCCTCAGTCTAATTGAGTTCTCCAAATGGATAGGATCCTGTTGTGCAATTTGGCCAGGGGAATACATTAGGGACTTGTGGACTTGAATCTGGAACTCAAGAAAGGTCATCTGTTGGCTTGTTGGTGTTGTGGTGGTTTTTAGATAGACCACAAATGCATTGTGCATGGTCATCTGCAACAAGAAGAATGTTATTTTTTTGTACCATGCTTTCCTTCTTCTTCTTAATAAATAAGGCGCCAAGACTTGGTCTGATAAGTCCACTGCTCCCATATTTTTATTGTAGGTGACTATGGCCTCTGGCTTTGTACGTTGTTCTGTTCTGGATGTGGCAAGAACTGTGGCCTCAGTATGGATGGTGGATAGCATCATCACCTCCCGCTTGTCATGGAACTTTAATGCCAGGAGCTCTTCAGATCTGAGTGCGTAGGACTCTCCTCTGCATAGTTTTTTATTTACTACCTGTGGGGGGAGGCCTTTACGGTTTGCTCTCACCGTCCCACATGCGCCAGTCTGGACTGAGAAGAGGAACTTGAACAGTGGCACACTTGTATAAAAGTTGTCCAAGTAGACGTGGTAGCCTTGGTGGAGAAGTGGATTCAGTAGGTCCACCACTATTTTGCCACTGGTGCTAATGTACTCAGGGCACCCAGCTGGCTACAGAATGGAGTCTTTGCCTTCATAAATTTTAAAAGTGAAGGTATAGCCAGTGCCACTCTCGCATGCCCTATAAATTTTCACCCCACATCTTGCCCTCTTGCTTGGGATGTACGGTTTCATGGAAAGTCTCCCATGAAACGGTACCAGGGATTCGTCCACAGCTATTTCCCGGTGTGGGGTATATACATCCATGAACACTGCACTTAGGTGGGTCAACAGGGGTCTCAATTTAAACAGTCTGTCATGGTCAGGGTCGGTATGATTCACACTTTGCGTGTTGTCATTTAGGTGAAAAAACTTTGACAACAGCTCAAAACGCTGCCTGCGCATTATTGCTGGATAGAGGGGTGCATTATGATAAAGGTCCCTGGACCAGTACATTTTTATCTGGGGCTTTGGGGTGATGCTCATGCTGAGCGTGAGGCCTACATAAGCCTTCATTTCAGGCACGTTGGTGGGGTGCCATTTTCTGGTGATATAGTTGGTGGGGTGGTCAGCTAAAAATTGTAGAGCAAATAAATTAGTTTGCTCTACTAAATGCTCCCACATTGCCTCTGTCATGAAAAGCTGGAAAATGTCAATTGGTGCCTGATTGACAATGGGCACTGACACACCAGCGGTGGCTGTGAAGGGTGGGATGTTGGGCGCAGCATAATTAGGGGGTTCCCAGGTGCCATTTAACATATGAAGCGGTACCTCCTGCCTGCGAGGTACCTGTGGCTGCCTACCCTGTCTGCGCCTAGCTCCCCCTGGCACACTGCTGCTAGCAGCAGCGGGGTTGCCCACGGAGCCCTCTGCTGGGTTGCCCACGGAGCCCTCTGCTGGGTTGCCCACGGATCCCTCTGCTGGGTTGCCCACGGAGCCCTCTGCTGGGTTTCCCACGGAGCCCTCTGCTGGGTTTCCCACGGAGCCCTCTGCTGGGTTTCCCACGGAGCCCTCTGCTGGGTTTCCCACGGAGCCCTCTGCTGGGTTTCCCACGGAGCCCTCTGCTGGGTTTCCCACGAAGCCCTCTGCTGGGTCTCCCACGGAGCCCTCTGCTGGGTCGCCCACGGAGCCCGATGCTGGGTCGCCCACGGAGCCCAATGCTGGGTCGCCCACGGAGCCCCCTGCTGTGGACAGTCCTGATGGTCCCTCATCAGCGGACTCAGAACTTGGGTCCCTCCTAAAGCGGCGTGATGGCGGCCCTTCGGACTCTGAAGATTCAGATCCTGAACCAGAGCCGGACGGAGGGAGCCAATCACTACCTGACTCATCCTCGCTGCTGCTCTGCTGGAGGATGGCGGCTGCCTCCACCACAGAATAGAGCCTCCTTGCCATTATTTAGAAAGGGATAGTTAAAGATGAAAAATATAAAGCGATAGAAAGATTATTTTTTTAAAGTGACAGTTTTTTTTTAAAGTTTTTTTTTTTTTTTTTGGGGGGGGGGGGGGGGGGGGTAGAGGGGGTAGAGAGGGGGGGGGAGGACAGTAGAGTATAGATAGTAACAGATAGGAAGAAAAAGATCACAATAGATCAGTGATCAATAGATCTGTAGGGAATAAATGGCCAAGGAGAGGGAGAATCAGGGATTCTGGGCAGTTATGGGGTTAAAAATTCAGGGATGGGGGCAAATTTTATTCAAAGAAAGTCCTACCAGTTTATCTGTCAGTCTGTCTCTCAGCTCCTGTCACCACAGAACAGTGATTGATCTGTGTGACAGGAGCTGAGAGACAGAGAGAGGGAAACGTTTTATTTACAAACATTATTAAGAATTCACATTGTTACTGGATGTAACTATGTGAATTCTTTACTTTCTTTGCTCTGATTGGCTCAGAGGAGCGCTGGCTCCTCTTCACCAAACAGCACGGCTTGTAAGCCATCGGACGAGCACGCACCACGCGACCATGCGCGCGCACACGCGGAAGTGCGCCTGGATGCGGACTCTCGTCCAGATAGACTTCAGCTGCCGCTGCCTGGACGAGCTTGCTCGTCCATATAGGCTGAAGCGGTTAAGAGAAAGATCGATTCTAGAAATACCTTATCTAGATGATCTACTAATCTTGGGCAATTCAGTACTGGAACTAGAAAATCATTTTGAAGGTGGTGTCACTGTCCAGCCATTAGAGATGGCCTGAACGGTTCACCGGCGAATGGTTCCAGGTGAACTTTGGGTGGTTCGCCTTCGAAGGCGAACTTTCCAAGAAGTTCGATTCGCCCCCATAGTTCTCCATTAGGGTCAACTTTGACCCTCTACATCAGTCAGCAGGCACATTGCAGCCAATCAGGCTACACTCATTCCTGGAGCCACTCCCCGCCCCCCTTATATAAGGCAAGCTCCGCCGGCCATTACACTCACTCGTGTGCCTGCTATAGTGAGAGAAGGGCAAGCTGCTGCAGACTGTTTCTCCTAGGGAAAGATTAGTTAGACTCTTGGCTTGTTAGCTTGCTCCTGGCTGATTCTTCTTGCTATAATAGCACCCCACAACAGCTCTTTTGAGAGCTAATCTTGTTCTTGTGATCCATTTTTTTTCTGTGTCCCACTGATCTAACACTTGTGTTGCATAGACAGCTTTTGTAATTTGTACTGTGTGTGTGAGACTGCCAGCCAGGTCCACCACATTCAGTGATTACCTGTGTGTGTTAGGCAGCTGCACATTGTAATACCCATTACTGCATATACCAAGCTGTTGTGTTCAGTGAACCCACCTCCTCACAGCATATACCTAGCTGTTGTGTTCAGTGAACCCACCTTATCACTGCATATACCTAGCTTTTGTGTTAAAGGAATACTATCGTTACCCAAGTGTTCTAAAATGACAGTGTGCAAATAATGTCTAAGTAGCTGTGTAAACATTTTCCTACTTTTCATGTTAAATATCAGAGGCAAAAGCTGTAATTTATTGAGGGTAGGATTTAGCTATATTGGGACAAATCAATTGCAGAAGGGGTGTCTGCTTCAATGCACAGCCAGAGTTGCATGTCAGACTACAGAAAGCAAATATCAAACATATCAAACTCTGAAAGCAAAAACAGTATGGAAAGCTGTGACAATTCGTTACATTTCCTCTGCTCTCTGCAGACACTTCAGTCACAAACACAGGACACAGGAGCTGCAGCTGTTGGGAGCTCTCTTCTCTGTCACACACAGAGCTACACATAGATCAAGTGTGAGGGGAATTTCCCCTCTCCTCATGGCTCAGTCAGTGGTCAGTTTTGGCATCGGTAAAGTTTGAAAGTATTTTGCTAACAGTAAACAATGAAGTTGCTACTAAAATGTATACACCAGTACTTAGCAGCACTTCCCAAACAATTCCTGTGTCAATTGAAAAAAATATGTGAATCGATAGACCGTATTCCTTTAAGTGAACCAACCTCATCACTGCATGTACCTAGCTGTTGTGTTCAGTAAACCCACCTCATCACTGCATATACCTAGCTGTTTTGTTCAGTGAACCCACCTCATCACTGCATATACTTACCTAGTTGTTGTGTTGAGTGAACCCACCTCATCACTGCATATTCCTACCTGTTGTGGCAAGTGGTGTCATTGTCCACCATAACAGATTCTCGTTAAAGGATTTAAAGTTAATTCATTTCAAATACAGCAGGGCCTCGAAAGTCCTCCTGTATTGTTGTTTTTGGTCACTACCTCAGGACGTGCATGCCATGCCTGCTGCCTTCCTTGGATGTGTGGTGGTAGCCGTTCCTGCTCCTTTGCCCACAGCATGCCTGCTGCCTTCCTTGGATGTGTGGTGGTGGTGGTAGCCGTTTCTTAGGCTCCCACTCCAGACCGGAATTGAAGTCAGTCAGTCACCATGGTACTGAGAAAGTACCATCAAAAGTTTCACACAGTTGAATGAATGGCAGACTTGCCCTTCATAACACATTATTGGCAAATACGCTCAAATTGGTTTGTCCTCCGCTGGGTCAAGAGTCCATCTGACCACAGATGCCTGGTCTGCAAAGCACAGTCAGGGAAGGTACATTACTTATACAGCATGGGTCTCAGGATCCCACTTCGGACCGGATTCGAACCGATTCCCCGGCCATTACCCACTGGTCACAATGGCAGACTTGCCCTCCAGAACAGATTCTCGTGAAAGGCAAGTGGTGTCATCTTTGTCCACCATAACAGATTCTTGTTAAAGGATTTAAAGATAATTCATTTGAAATACAGCAAGCCCTCGAAAGTCCTCCTGTATTGTTACTTTTGGTCACTACCTCGGGATGTGCATGCCATGCCTGCTGCCTTCCTTGGATGTGTGTGGTGGTAGCCGCTTCTTAGGCTCCAACTCCGGACCAGAATAATCCAGGATTCCCCGGCCATTACCTGTGGTCACTCACAATGGCAGACTTGCCCTCCATAAAAGATTTCTCTCCTCCTTGAGGAGGAGACCGACCTGGTGAATCGCAGTGAAGGCACCATTAGACTTGCTCTCCATAACAGATTCTCGTTAAAGGATTTAAAGCTAATTCATTTCAAATACAGCAGGGCCTCGAAAGTCCACATCCGACTTCTGTATTGTTGTTTTTGGTCACTACCTCAGGACGTGCATGCCTGCCTGCTGCCTTCCTTGGATGTGTGGTGGTAGCAGTTTCTTAGGCTCCAACTCCAGACCGGAATAAAACCAGGATTCCCCGGCCATTACAAGTGGTTACAATGGCAGTCTTGACCTCCATAATAGATTCTCACTGCAGGTACTGAACTGCAAGCAGAAAATGTATTGTAAAAAAATATAGATGTAAGCTTTAACAATGGTAGAGAAAGAACCACGGAAAGTAAACAAGATTCAGTCTGCAGAATGGTCATTGAACAGGGAAGTGTTCTTAGAGATAACAAAAAGATGGGGGGGGGGGGGTTCCATCGGTAGATTTGTTTGCGACAGAGGAGAACTCTCAGGTACAACAGTTTTTTTTTTCTCCTTGAATCCAAGGGACAAATGTCTGGGAGTAGATGCGTTCAGTCAGAAGTGGAATTTTCCACTCCTGTATGCATTCCCACCCCTGAAATTAATTCCATAGGTTCTAAGCAAATGGAGAAGTTGCAGATCGCCAATGATAATGATTGCTTCTTTTTGGCCAAGAGGGAGTTGGTTTGCAATGATCAAGTCTCTGTCAGCAGAAGAGCCTTGGAGACTGCCAAACAGACCAGATTTGCTGCAGCAGGGAGAGTTATGGCATCCTCATCCAAACAGCACGAGTTTAGCTGTTTGGATCCTGAATTGATGTTGCTTAAGAAAATGGGGGTGTCTGATAAGGCAGCCTCTACTTTAATTTCTAGTCAAAAGGAAGTAGCTAGAATCATTTACCTAAAGTATTGGAAGACTTTTCATTCCTGGTTGGAGTCAAAATGTGATAGCCTTTCAGTTCCAGCAGTGTTGGATTTTCTCCAGGACGGTTGGGATAAAAAAAAATTTCAGTTAGCACTTTAAAAGTACAGATTTCAGCCCTTTCAGCTTTTTCAGGGGTTCCTCTTTCTTCCCCACCTTTGATTATGAGATTTTTAAAGACGATCTCTAGGAAATCCTCGGTATTTAAGCCTTTTGTGTCTCTCTGGGGTTTATATATAGTTCTGAAGGGATTATGTAAGGGTGCTTTTGAACCATTACAGGAGTGTTCATTAAGGTTATCGACTCTTAAGAAAGTGTTTCTTGTAGCAGTGACTACAGCTAGGAGAGTGAGTGAGATTTCAGGACTTTCATGACAGGATTGTTCTATAGACTGATCCTAAATTTTGTCCCAAGGTAATGTCAAGATGTCATAGATCTCAAGATATTGTACTCCCTACTTTTTCTGTGAATCCAAATTGTGAAAAAAGGATTTTTTTTTTCTATTTCAAACTTTTTCATCTGACTCCTCACGTGGTCAGACCCCACAGGCCGGTGGTCGTGGGTGGTCGGACACTGACTTGGTGGCATTGCAAGATCTTTTTGATCTGGGTAGTGAGTCCCTGGATGTTTGGGCAGAGGGGGCGGACCCAGAGCCGGTCCTCTCCTCTCATCCCCCCCCCCCCCCCCCCCCCCCTGGGATTCTTCCCTCGTTTGGAGGATGTTGTTCTTTTCAATCGTTCTAGGAAGTTTCCCCTATTTTCACTTTATCCTAATTTAAGAACAAAATTTATTTCAGTAGTGGAGAAAGATTTGCTGACTTTGGAGGGGAATGTTGTGCGGCGGAATAATTTGAACAGTGAGGAAATACAGGCTCTAGATGAGCTGAGTGAACAGCAGAAATGGATAATTCTTCTGATAAGGGGGGTAATGTGGTAGTGATGACCACCTCCTCTTATTGGGATATGTGTATGGATATCTTGAATGATAAGGTCTCCGCATCGAGGGCCACACGCTGTAAGAGTGAACTATTCTCAATTATTGACAATGCAATTGAATGAGATGTGATCGATGCAGACATTGGAGACTACATGAAGGTTGCAGATCCAATCACCTCTACTTTCTATGCCCTTCCGAAAGTGCACAAACGATTAAATCGGCCACCTGGACGTCCTATCGTCTCAGGCAGAGGGTCACTTATGGAAAAGATAAGCATCTATATAGATCGGCATCTGCAGCCCCATGTTAAGTCTCTTCCGTCGTATACAAGAGACACCTCTCATCTGCTGGGGATGCTGGAAGGCATACAGGTACCAGCAGGCACTCTGCTTGTGGCCCTTGATGTGGAGGCCCTATATTCTAGCATCCCACATGAGTTGGGTATTGATGCTGTTGGGACATTTTTGAGTGAATTGGGCATGCAGAATGTGCCGCACAGCATCCTCCTCCTGTCTCTTTTGGAGTTCCTGCTGCATAACAACATTTTTGTATTTGAGGGGTCCCACTACCTCCAGGTGCAGGGTGCGGCGATGGGGACCACATGTGCCCCGTCTTACGCTAACCTGTACCTGGGGGAATGGGAAGGAAAGGTCTTTTCTGACGAGGGCCTTTCTATGTACCTGTGCCGCATTTTTGCGTGGCACAGGTACATAGACGACATCTTTGTCCTGTGGTCTGGAGGCTCTGACGCACTTCACGAGTTCGTTGGATTGTTAAACAGGAATGATCGTAATTTGCGCTTCACCTTACAGTGGCATGCGCAGACATTACCATTTTTAAATGTGCAAATAAATCTTGACAAACCAGTATATATTTACACTACCCTGTATCGCAAAGAGACGTCAACGAATTAGTTATTACGTGCGGACAGCTTCCATCCCAGACATACTGTTCGAGGGATCCCTATGGGGCAATACCTGAGAGTAAAACGTAATTGTTCAAGAGAAATGAATTTCCAGGATGAAGCCAATGACCGTAGGAGGAGGTTCCACGCACGAGGGTATCCAGATAAATCACTGAAACGGGCGTTTCATAGAGCACAAACTACCGATCGCGGCAAATTGTTGAGAATGGGAGGCCCCCGAGGGAGTGAGCCCTCATTCCCACGCTTTTGCACACAATTTTGTGCACAAAGTGATCGAGTGGAGAAGATCCTCAAACGTCATTGGCACATCCTGACTAATGACCCTAAATTAAATGGGGTGGTTTCAGGCTCGCCACAGCCTACCGTCGGGCACCATCTATTGACTGGTCAGGAGTCACTTTCAGGGACAGGACAGTCTCCGTAAACTCTGTAGTGTGACGAGCACGTACAGTTGTGGGGGCTGTACAATGTGCCGATACATTAAGGTGGGGAAAACAGTTTTGCTGCCGGATGGGAGGACCGGGAACTCATATATTCACTGGATGCTGCTCGTGCGGGTCCTGGGGCGCGGCGCCCGATGGCTCTCCTCCCCCCCCCCCCCTTGTGACGTCTGCTGGATGGGGTCCTCTTGGCCTCTGTCCTGGGTGGGCGTTGCTTTTGTGGGGAGGGGGGGCTGGGGGCGCCTCCTCCGTGGACGCGCGGATGCCATTGCAGAGTTTTTGGCTGTTGCGTCCTCCTGGTCGCATGGGCTGCTGTGTCCGCCCTCCCCCGCCTGGATTTGGAGTGACGATGTTGGTCTCTCCTCTGTCCCTCCTTGTGGGGGGCTGGGCTGGGGGCGGTAAGGTTTCTGCGCGCTGCGATTGGCTGGACATTTATACAAAGTGTGCAAGGAAGTTGTAGGTTGTTGTAAGCTTTGTACCACGCCCACCTGAGGAAACAGGAAGTGTCCAGTGAAACATGTCGTGGACTAGCGTGGTTTGCCTGGCGTGTGTTTGGTGTCTCCCCTGATGCTGATGCTCTTCACCTTCCTCTCTCAGCTGGACTAGAATTGCCATCCTTGCTCACTCCAGCGGCGATCCTTGCCTACCACACCGAGTGACCTGGTGAAAAGGAGATCTTCTCAGGACACCACATATTACTGGATGCATCCGCAGGACTCCTAGAGGCCAGACACCAACAATTGGTACTGTATTGCATAGCTTGGCTGATGTTATGTGAACCGTGCAGCTGCTGGCTTGCTTTGCTTTGGATGATTTTGAGACTTCTCACATGCATCTGTGCTTTTGCCAATCTGCTCTGTCATATGTACTATGCAGCTGTGATTTGCTGCCACATACAGTGTCGGTCTGCTTTGCTGGGGGATTCTGAGGAACCGTATAGAGGTGGTGACTTTTCTAACTTGCTATGCTACTTTGCCACTAACACTGCTTGCATCTACTGTGGTGGTACATATTCACTGGACAATTTTGAGGCACGCTTCAGGGATTGTGCCTCTGTTAACCCGCTATGCTACTCTGCCACTAAAATCGCTTGCATTCATTGCCATGGTGTGTATTGTGGTTTGATCTTTGCTCCTTCCATCTGTTCAAGTTGCATGAGTAAGCAGTTTTTGTTGGAGCTAACTGAACCACCAGCAGGTGGTATGCCCTCACACTGAAGAAAACGTGGCTATTCTTTTTCGTGCAATAATCCAGTAATTATGGACACATGGAGCAATAAGGCCTGATTCACTGGTACCAGTGCTTATGATTAACATTACGCATATGGGGAGAGGTGAGAGTCTGGAGTGAGTTTTGAGTTGTGTGTGTGTGTGTGCGCGCGCAGGGGGACCTGATCCACTACGCTAGGCTTTACAATATTTTCTATTTTTTGTATATTTGTAACCAATAAAATTATGACATTTTAATAGATAAATGGTGTCCTTTTTGATGTTTCTGGGATATACGCCCTCCTTTTCATTCCTCTAAATTTTATTAGGATTTTTCACATGCTAGATGTTATGTGTGTGCTTGAGTATTTAAACAGAACATCTGACATCAGAAAGTCAGATTCTTTATTTTACATTCAAGAAAGTCTGTAGGTCAGAAAGCTTCAAATTCCACAATTGCTAGCTGGATTAAGTTAGCTATTATTGAGGCATACAAAACCATGGAGTTAGAAGTGCCGGCATCTTTTTAAAGCACATTCAACTAGGGCTATGGCAACGTCATGGGCTAATTGTCATGGGCGTCCGCAGAAAATTTTCCAGGGGGGGGCAAAAAGTGTGGAGTTAAAAATTTGGGCTGGTGCCAAAATGGAGCTACGTCATGTAGCGCGCCGCGCCGAAAAATGGGTGTGGTCATGAACCAGAATGTGGGTGTGGTCGTGGGTGGAGACAAGTTTACATGAACTAAGCAATGGTGGGACATTAGATTAGGACAGTGGTGGCGAACCTTTTGGAGGTCGAGTGTCCAAACTGCAAAGTCACTTTACTATCACAAAGTGCCAACAGCAATTTAAACTAAATACAAACGTTTTAACTCATACATGAACATTATGGAAAATTAAGTTGAAAATAAACTGTGAAGATAAACAATTTCATCCATCGTACTCCTGAAAAAAATTATTCATTTTTTTTTAGAACCTCCCAGTTTCATTTTCTGTTTTAAAAAGCAGAAAAAGTAGGTTTAATGCTATTGTCTCATATGATGATGATTCAGCTTTTTCCATAGTCTCGCAGTTAGCAATCATGTGACCCCCAACAAGACAAATTCAGCAATCATGAGGCCCCCCCCATCAAGACAAATTCAGCAATCATGAGGCCCCCAACATGACCAACTCAGCAATCATGAGGCCCCCAACAAGACAAATTCAGCAATCATGAGGCCCCCAACAAGACAAATTCAGCAATCATGAGGCCCCCAACAAGACAAATTCAGCAATCTTGAGGCCCCCAACAAATCATGAGGCCCCCAACAAGACAAAGTCAGTAACCATGAGGCCCGCCACAAGACAAATTCAGCAGTCATGAGGCACATAAATAGACAGCTTTTCACATAAATAGGCAGAATGCCCCCTTAATATGTAGACACCTCTCACCTGGCAGCAGTTCCCCAAAATACACTCAATCTGACAGCAGTGGTTCCCCAAAAATAGGTAGCCCCAGGTCTATAGGTGTCCCCAGAATAGGTGGCCAGCGGTATAGATGTCCCCAGAACTGGTAGCCAGGGGTAGAGATGTCCCCAGAACAGGTAGCCAGGGGTATATGTGCCCAGTATATGTAGGCAAGGGTATATGTCCCAGTATATGTAGGCAGGGGGTATATGTCCCAGTATATGTAGCCAGGGGGATATGTCCCAGTATATGTAGGCAGGGGTATATGTCCCAGTATATGTAGCCAGGGGTATATGTCCCAGTATATGTAGGCGGGGGTATATGTCCCAGTATATGTAGGCAAGGGGTATATGTCCCAGTATATGTAGGCAGGTGTATATGTCCCAGTATATGTAGGCAGGGGTATATGTCCCAGTATATGTAGGCAGGGGTATATGTCCCAGTATATGTAGGCAGGGGTATATGTCCCAGACAGTATATGTAGGCAGGGGTATATGTAGGCAGGGGTATATGTCCCAGACAGTATATGTAGGCAGGGGTATATGTCCCAGACAGTATATGTAGGCAGGGGTATATGTCCCAGACAGTATATGTAGGCAGGGGTATATGTCCCAGACAGTATATGTAGGCAGGGGTATATGTCCCAGTATATGTAGGCAGGGGTATATGTCCCAGTATATGTAGGCAGGGGTATATGTCCCAGACAGTATATGTAGGCAGGGGTATATGTCCCAGACAGTATATGTAGGCAGGGGTATATGTAGGCAGGGGTATATGTCCCAGTATATGTAGGCAGGGGTATATGTCCCAGACAGTATATGTAGGCAGGGGTATATGTCCCAGACAGTATATGTAGGCAGGGGTATATGTCCCAGTATATGTAGGCAGGGGTATATGTCCCAGTATATGTAGGCAGGGGTATATGTCCCAGACAGTATATGTAGGCAGGGGTATATGTCCCAGACAGTATATGTAGGCAGGGGTATATGTAGGCAGGGGTATATGTCCCAGTATATGTAGGCAGGGGTATATATCCCAGACAGTATATGTAGGCAGGGGTATATGTCCCAGACAGTATATGTAGGCAGGGGTATATGTCCCAGACAGTATATGTAGGCAGGGGTATATGTCCCAGACAGTATATGTAGGCAGGGGTATATGTCCCAGTATATGTAGGCAGGGGTATATGTCCCAGTATATGTAGGCAGGGGTATATGTCCCGGTATATGTAGCCAGGGGGATATGTCCCCAGAAAAAGTGGCCATGTGTGCAGGAGGAGGGGAGCAGCGGAGAGAAGAGGGAGAGCTATGGGCACTCACCTTAGGGGGCTCTCCCTCCCTCTCTCGCTCTCCCCTCCGGAGTCCGGAATGAAGTGTGCAGCGGCTGGCAGCGGTGGGCGGAACTTACCTCCTCTCGTCGCACGCGCCGGATGGATTAGCCACTACTCTGGCCTGATCCAGACCAGAGTGCGGCACCAGAACTTCCGGCGCAGGAGCGAGAGGAGGTAAGTTCCGCCCACCGCTGCCAGCCGCTGCACACTTTATTCCGGAGGGGACAGCGAGGGAGAGAGAGACCCCTAAGGTGAGGGAAGGGGGGGGGAGACGTCCGCCCTTCCCCACTGTGCCCATAGCGCTCTCTCTCTTCTCTGCGTGTTCCCCTCCTGCTGGCTGCACGGGCACGCGGCCAGGGGGGGGCAGCGGGCGGCCAGGCTCGGGCAGATGCCCGGTTTTGCCATATGTGCGGACGCCCATGCTAATTGTGCAGGGGCATCGCCTGAGCAGATCTGTAAGGCAGCTACGTGGTCAAGCTTCTCAACATTTATTCGGCATTATCGAATTGATGCAATGTCGGCTAATGACCAAGCATTTGGAAGAAAGGTTCTTCAAGCGGTGGTCCCACCCTGAGGTTGTATTACTTGTTAATCGTCTCACCTTGCCCTGAAGGATTGTGGGAAAAAAACATTTAGTACCTGCTAATAATGTTTTGAACAATCCTTCAGGGCAATGATCCCACCCGGGTGTTGGTTGTCTGTTTATATAGGAGCACATGTGTGATTTAGAGGTTGTTCACCTGTCGGGTACTTGGCTTAACACACTGAGGGTGTACTGACCATGTGACTTTTTTTTTATAGGGGAAGTGCTGTCTGTTCCTTCGTCTGGGAGGAGTGACGTCTCGCCTTGCCCTGAAGGTTTGATCAAAATATTGTTAGCAGGTACTAACTCTGTTTTTTTTTTTTTATCTGATGGGGAGTTCAGCTCAATAGAATAGACTGTGTGTGTAGAGTATGCTCTCATACTACATGGAAGGGGTAAAATTGGTCTGTGATTTTTTATTTTTTTTTCCATTAATCTTTCAAGTGTGTACACACTATTAGTGAAACTCATTTTTTTCCTAGGATTTAGGTTCCCTTTAAAACAGAAGGTATTTGTGATTTTATTCAGATTAGAGTGAGCATGCACATTTCTGCAGGTTGGTGGATTCCAGATATCTCTGTATGCTTAGGCTCAATCTGAAAGGGGTTCTCCAGTCAAAATGGGGCACAGATTATGCAATATCTGCTAAATGTATTGATTCTACTTGTTTCCTATTTCCACAAGGAAATACAGAGGCACATGGAGGCATTATTCAAATGAAGAGGCTCTGATTTGGAACTCAGGTTAGTTCTACACTGCTTCTACATTATGTGCAGGATCTGCAATTAGGGACACACCATGGTGAAACCCATGGTTAAACCTGTAAGGGGAGGTGGTGGGAAGAAGGCACTCTAAATGCCTGGGTACAAGAAGGCGGGGGTTAAGGAATTGCCCCACTGTGGTTACATTGACATGAACATAAACCCACATTTTAAATAGGAGGCCATTTATTTGTCCCAGAAAATCTCAATTTATAGTTACATTTATTAGATATGGAAATTATATTGCTGTTTTTACCAGATTATAGTGTGCAGTAACTGTTATGGATCTTGTCTGTAGTTCCACAGCTTGCACTCAGTATAAAGGTGTTCAGGTTACTGCTGCTGCCAAAAATCCTTTTCCTGTGAGCTAGGGCTGGTGCACACCTAGGGCTTAATTCACTAAACCGTGATACCTCATCACGGCCGTGCTAGCGTTTTCGTGCGCATTTTCACGTGCAATGCCAAATTTTTGCATGCAATCGCAAATTTTCATTTGCAATTGCGCGCAAAAACAAGCGCGCAACACAAAATCTGTGCAAAAAAGCTATCATGGCTGTGATATGAGTTATCACGGTTTAGTGAATCAAGCCCCTAGAGTGCTTCTCAGAGCTTTTTAAAATGCTAGCGCTTAAGCGTTTCACCAATGTATTGAACGGGATGGATCACACTAGAGCAATGTGACTTTTTTTTTTCCCCAAATGCAAACGTGGGTCCCGCAGCATTTCAGAGGAGATTCAGCCTCAATGTAATGAAAAGTGGAAAATCGCTCTTAAAAAACGATATGAGGCGCTTTTCCTAGCTTTATTTTTTATTTTTATTTTTTTTTTTTTTACATAAGCTGTAGATTTCCAGCTCTACTGTACAAAAAAATAAAATATCCACAAAAATGCTCCAAAAATCTAGGCATACCCAGAAAATTGCTAAGTACATGCCTGGAATCGCTTTGCAAAATAGCTACTACAAATGCTTAGCTTTGCTATTATGCAAGCGCTTTTAGGTGTGCACCACCCCCTACTGATGGAAAAAATTATGGAATATGCCTTTTTTATACATTGTATAAGGAAAATATTACAGCCCAGATTCTTTTGACTAAAATTTACATAAACCCATGAACTAATTATTTACCTCATTCAACAATTCATGCAAAAAGAAAACATCACATATTTCTGTGGGCAGTAGTAATCCGTTTCATACTTGAAGACATTAATGGAAATGTAAGTTTGCATTAACACTCAAGAGCACAAAACTAGTGATAAATTAATATTTGAGTGATCATAAATTTATGATCATATTTCTCTTTTTTGGGGGGCTTTTCTCTTTTTTTTTTTTTTTATTCAGTTGCTCATGTAGGATTTCATTAGGCGAACTTTAATCATGTTTTATTGGATAATTATCTAAGAATTATCATTAATACTTATTTTATGTATAAGAACTACTGAATATTTATCTCTTGCCTAATTTCTCCCTTATATATTATTCACTTCATCTATGATTTGTCAATAATTGGTTCTGAAATGAGATCTTTTTGTATAAATATTTATATGAAATGTAAAATATGCATGCTTTAAAAAAAATGAATTGACATGGTGAAGCAGATAAACAATTGCGTTAAGCAATGGATGGACATCGTTCCTGTCTGTGTTTTAGTAAAGTGAATTTTGCCTAGACTTCCATGTGCTCGGTTTGGAAAATGCCAGCTGGACAATGACCATGTTTGTGGGAAAACTGGGGAGATTCAGATCAGGGATGGTTGGAAATGCTGATTCCGCTAACTGCCAATTACAGATATCAACATATTTCTGCAGTCCGATGTGGATTTTCTTCTAAAAATGTCTGCATTCCCTGATCGGCTAAGGCTTCCGCTTGGCTTAAAATTACCAAATATCAGTAAGTGGAGGTCCACGAAAAAAAGCATTCTGTGTTTGGCTAATTCATTCAGACTTTCTGAATCCACTAAAGCGGGTTTTCAGCTAAAATTTCTTCCTAAATCTGAATTCTCTGATTGGTTTTACTACTTCATAATGAGAGCAATTTTCACATATCAGCACTGCTCCCATTCATTCACCAATAATGTTATTACTCCTTATCACAGCTAAATGATCTATATATTTTTTTTTGTATTTTTTTACCTTTTTCAGGACAAATTAGGCTTTTAGTGTGTGAAAATTTTGTTTAGTAAATACCTTATTTTCTATGCATTTTAAAGGGATATGAAGGTTAATAAAAAGAGAAAAGACACACTTTCTCAATTTACATCCATTATAGCATTACAATAAACAATGCTAAGTAGAAGTTAAACACACAAATTTTATTTGCTTATCCATCCTGGTTATAACAACATTTAGATTATGTTACCAGCACAATGTATGGTGACAATATTGTATCTGGAAATAAAGATGCCTTTTTTGTTGATTTCTCATTGTACACTATCGATGATTAAGAGACCTTAGTTGCAAAAATAACAGTAATATGCCCTCATGGTATATATATTTAAAAAGCCAAGTTCCTAAGATAACAATACATGTTTTTTTTTCTCTTTTATTCTGTCACTTTGTTTTCATTTTACAGGTCTTTTATTTTGGTACAGAATATGCAAAAATGTTATTGCTTTTGATTCAGTTTGTGACTAAAAAGAATACACAAGACATGGGCATCAACACGAAAACCTTAAAAACGCCATTCTACAACATATCAGGGTTAAAATGTTACCACATATGTCTCTTGTAGTTTTGCTAAGACTTTCTGAAATTTGAAAATTACTTTTTTATGTTGGATTGAGTTTGTCCCTACCCATTTTTTATGTGACTTGTGTCCAAGCTTTAAAACACACCAAAATGTATTCTACAACTTGTCACGGTTAAAATGAGACCACGTGTGCCTCATTTAGTAACAATCTGGTGGTGCACTCTCTCCAAATACATTGGATGTATATATTCTTCCAGATAGGCTTAAATTATCGGTTATCAGTAAGTGAATTTTCTGCGGAAATTACTGCTGTTTCCGCAGAAATACATTTACCGTACTAGTATTTCCACATTTCGATGTGGAACTTGCATTTTCATGGAATCCATATGGGCATCCCTGATTCAGATGGCTATCCCAAAATGCTTTTGGCTCCCACAGTAGCAGCTGAGGATGAGTAGGGAAATAGAATCTCACATAAGGAGAAAAGTATTTCCTTACGTAGAACCTGATGAATAAAAGGCCAGCAAATTTTCCATGTGCAATTTACTCATGGCATGTTTACCGATACTAATGCCAGGGGAGGTCCGTCTGTTTCTCTGATAGTACCAGGATAACATGCATAACACCTTGCTGCACTGAGCATTACCATGGCAACATGTGCATTATGCTGAGGTGCCGCTAACAAAAAATTTACCTGCCTTTTTTACATCATGCCCACAGACTCCTAACATGCTTTTTGAGGTGAAAAGTGCCCTGTTATCACCTAATATATGACTCTCTCCCAGATACCTAGATCCAGGGGGAAAGCAATAGGGGGTGCAGAGGTAGCCACTGCATCAGGGCCCTTGGGCCAGAGGGACCCCGAAGGTCCCTCCTCCAGCTACAGTATTAGCTCTCTATTGGTCCTGTGCTCATAATAATCACTTCTATAGATACTTTGAATAGTGGTAATCATTAACAAACTGCTCCCCATCCTCTTCTTGCACCTCTGACACTGTAGTTGCTATTGGCAGGTTTTGGTGCGCAGTATCAATTGTTATGTATAGAGTGCTTGGGGGGCCCCAATGTAAAACTTGCATCGGGGCCCACAGCTTCTTAGCTACGCCACTGCCTAGATCAGTTCCTTATTGAAGAAGTTGTTTTGGTTGGCTGGATGAATAGCTCATTTGCTACACTTAGTGGAGCTTATTGTTCACCATTTGCAGCATATTAGAACTTAGTACAGGCAGGATCTGTATCGGATAAGAACTAGTGTATTGTTGTGTTGTACACCATTCTTATTGTAAATTGATTATAAGCCGGATTTACCGCAAGGTCGAACTTATGATTCTCACTTGCTCATCCTTATTTAGGAATCCTGCAAATTAAGGCAACTTTTAAATTGCAGGTTTTTCATTTTTTCCCAAATTTTGTTTTAGGCCACTTAAAATAGTTCCTCTTTACTACAATACATATGCCCATATCCCCCCCCCCCTTTATAACAGTGCTGCTCTGTGATGTAGCTTCCCATTCTGTTTTGTGGTATGAACTACCCTTACCTTTCCAGATTACCTTCTGTGTCATTTTTGAATTCATTGCCTCCTGAATCCTGGACATTTGTACCTATTTAACCAAACTTCCTAGAGCAAAACCATGTTTTTACATTTCCATGGATGTATGGGTGGGTGGAGTAATGAATGGATGGAGTCAAAGGAGATAAGGGATGAACAGATGACTAGGTTTTCTTCTTGCTAGCTACCATCTTCTGTACGCCACTCAGTGGGTTGAAACATGATGCAGGTGTATGAACAAATACAATAGTTAATACAATAGTAAACAGAAGAAAAAATAAACTTAAAACAAATCTGGATAAATTATGTGCACTTCTATTTTCCACTCATTAAAAGTTTTCACTGAATGCTGCTATTGTTTGCCTGCATAAACTGTCCCTAGTGCTTACACTGGGCCATTTATGGAACATCGGTACATTTTAGCCAGCAAATAGCACAACTTGGGCTTGATTCACAAAGCCGTGATAACTGTTATCACAGTCGCCCTAGCGTTATAGCGCGCCTAACATTTTTTGCGCGCAAACGTAACTTTGCGTGCAAAATCGTGGCCGTTTTTGCATGAAAACGACAGCCATTTCACACAAATTCGCATTTGTGTGTGAAAAATGTTACATGCGTTATAGCGCACGCAAAACGTGAGGGGCTTGATTCACAGCTTTGTTAATCAAGCCCCTTGTATTAGGAAATGAACATGTTTCTATGAGTGTTACCTAGGTTGTGCAATGCATGCTACATATTTGGGATAAGCTATGGTAACATTTCTGTGCACTCCATGTGGTTGAGCCACTAAACCGTGCCAGCGCATAGCATTGCTGTGCTATCACTTGTAAAGTTTCATACGCATTAACAAAGTTTTTCACGTGTTAACGTAGCACAACGCATGTTAAAAATACATATTTCGCGTGTTATGGAGTTATGCCGCGTGATATGTATTTTTAGCGCGCGTTAACATGCAAAAAAGTTGTTAGCGTGTGTAAACCCATGTGTACAGCAACATTATTGATGTTTAGTGAATATGACCCATGGGGCTTGATTCACTAAACCGTGATATCCCATATCACGGCTGCGCTAGCATTTTGTGCACGCTATAAGAAGCGTAACAGTTTACACGCACAAATGCAAAGTTTTTGCTCGCAAACGTGAATTTTTGTGTGCAAACTCGTATGAAAATTTGCGTTTGCGGGCGTAAACTGTTAAGCACATTATAACGCGTGCAAAATGCTAGCACGGCCATGATATGAGTTACATATCAAGCCCATTGAGTACTATAGCACTTGTTTTCCCCCTTAGTTTGTCAACAGATTCTTGATTGTCAAACCTACCAGAAAAACTAAGAACGTAGATGAATCACAATCATTTAATTTGCCAAGTATGACTGGATCATGCCTGAAATTGGATTTGGCACATGCAAAACTTAGAGCCCGAGGTGGGCTCATAATAATAATAAAAAAAAGTAGAAAAAAAAATGGGCTACCTGATCTGGGGGGAGGGCTGAGCGAATCAGGTAGCCGCCAAAACCGCCGCTCCTGTGGGCCACATTGGCCCACTTTTTCACTTTCATGACCTCTGGGTCACGACGTTGGAAAAAAAAGAGATTGATTCTCTCTCACGGAATGCAGGGAGGCGGGAGAGCAGCAGGAGGTATTTTCCATGGAAAATACTGCATAACTGCATCTCTGTGATTTTAGCCTACTCACAGAACTCTGAAGCATTGGAGCAATCAGAGAATGCAGTGTCAACTCAGAAGTATTTGGATAATCAGAGGATGAAAAAAAAAATTACCAAGGGAAAGACTTCTTGGAAATCGAAAATGGAAATTGGAAGTCTGCAGAATCAGTAATAAGCATTGATGGAAATCAGAATTTCTGCAGAATCGGAAACTGGCATTTCTGACCATCCCTAAACATATACACAATACACAGCAGTGCAAATACAATCGGTTGGTAACAGTGGAAACCTAAGGGGGAGGGAGTGGAGAGAATACAGGAGGTTAACATCTGCAGAGCCAGCATACGAGACAAAGATGAAAGAACAAAGGACAGATTCAATTGTGGCAGAGTAGAAACTCATGTTAAGATCATGTGAATGAACCCTACAAAACTTTTTAGCTAATGGACAGTTTTAACTTGGCTGTAGATATGAGACTGCTCAGCTTTAGCAACCTTTAGCTTGATGTTGTAATACTGGTTTCAACTTTTCAAATCAAACATCAAGAAATACATGAATAAGCAATGTATGCTTTAGGAGAGATTTGAAATGTTGAAAACTTTACTTCATAAGCACCTTAGCAGAACACAGAACCTAAATCAACAATGTTTGTTACAAAAAACAAGAAGCACTTCAAAAGTACATTAGCAAAGAGAAGCTGTAATAATACAAGGGTTTACACTGGGAGGTAAAACAGAAAGAAGCAAACTTCATAGAATATTGATTTCAACTTCTGCTATAAAACCTTCAAAAAAAAAAAATTGGTAAAAAAAAATGTGAAACCTAGACAACGAAAAAGTATAATAATCCCATAATCACAAACAGCTTTTTTTTTTTTTTTTTAACACTTTCAACTTCCTACTATGTCTTCCACCTCCTACTCCCTGCATTTCAGCTGTGGAGTTTGACACATTTTAATGATAAAACTGATATCAGAAATAGCTTCACTTTTCAGATTGTTTTTTTATGCGACAACCTCTGTGCCCACCGCTTTCTTAAAGTGGGATAAAACTCTTTTATAACATTAAATGGGCTTGATTCTCTAAAGAGTGGTAACTGTTCCCCCGCCCATGCTTAACAGCACGTGAAGTGTTGTGCAGAATCTTTGCACACGCAAAGTTTCACGCCATGTGCACACGGTAGTTACCGCATGGGTGCAAAACTTTGCGAGTACAAAGATGCGTGCACAGCACTGTGCGTGCTCACTGTTTAGCACAGGCATGCTAACAGTGAGCACTCTTTAGACAATCAAGCCCAATATGTGTTTTCCTAGCTTTTCTTACCCATGCAGTTATATTTGTTTTGTGCACAAGTATTCATGTCTGTTTACAAATTACAAGTTCCCAAAGTCCAGTTTATCTGCTCTGAAAGCTGCCATTGCATTTTATTGCATAGATATATTAAAATCTATCTAGTTACCATTTCTCACTTCTCTCTGCTTCTGCCATGAGTGCAGCTGAGTTTCAGCACTGCTGAAATGTTTACTAGTTGTTGCTGATAAGGAAATGTAAGCACAGCCCAATGTAATCTCCATTTTTGCATCGGGACTAATATCAAACCTTATTCTAAGTATTTTCTTGCTTGTTGGGGACAAACAGGTAGTTTTAATGATAAGGTGTAAAACATCTCCTGCAAGAAAACTTAGGAGAAAAGTTTTAAAAAAATTAAAGAAGCAATTCATTAGGAGGCATCAGTTCTGCTGTAAAGGTGGAAGTGTTGAGAAGATGTAGAGCAGCATGCAGCACATCTGTAAGAGGTAGCATCATAGGTGACTTAACATTATCTGCTGTGGCCCGTGCCCACCAATGCAAAGGTTCGGTGTTGCTGCAACCTAATCTGATAACAAAGCCATGCCTGAGTTTTATAAAACTGAGCAAACATAAATTTGGCTATTTTTTCTCATCACTAATCAGCAATACAATCAACTAGGAAAACAAGAACTGCTTCCACAAATGTTCTCATGCTGGGTGTTGTATATTAATGGCCCTTAAAGCAAACCTGAACTGAAAACTAAAAGTGAAAATAACAATACCCACGCCATTCTTGCCTCCTGTGCAGGGCCGGCCCGCTCATGAGGCGTGGTGAGGCGGGTTCCTCAGGCGGCAGGAAGTGGAGGGGCGGCACCAGATGATGTGGCTGTGATAGCGGGGGGGGGGAGCCAGAGCCTCGGTGAGGGCAGCCCGACCTCTCCCTCCCTCTCCCCGGGCCGCTCTCCATGCTCCCCCTCGGACTGTAGGCAGCAAAGTTAGCGCGCAGGGAAGCGCTGCTCCCGCCCTGCTGGTCTCCTCTCTGCCTAGCCGGCTGATACACACGCGGCTGCTTCCTGTGTAAACAGGAAGCAGCCGCGTGTGTATCAGCAGCGGCTACATTGCTACATTGCTACATTGCCCTGCTGGTCTCCTCTCTGCCTAGCCAGCTGATACACACGCGGCTGCTTCCTGTGTAAACAGGAAGCAGCCGCGTGTGTATCAGCAGCAGCTACATTGCAGAGAGGAGACCAGCAGGGCGGGAGCGGCGATCGGATCCAGGGAGGTGAGTAACAGCTGTGTACAGCAGCGCTTCCCTGCTGCCTACAGTCCGAGGGGGGAGCATGGAGCGCGGCCCGGGGAGAGGGAGGGAGAGGTTGGGCTGCCCTCACCGCGGCTCTGGCTCCCCCCTCCACCATTATGAGGGGCACCTACCTACTTAACCTATACTGGGCAAGCTACCTATCTATCCTATACTGGGGGGCACCTACCTAATCTAACCTATACTGGGGGAAGCTACCTAACTATCCTATACTGGGGGGCACCTACCTAATCTAACCTGTACTGGGGGCAGCTACCTATCTATCCTATACTGGGGGGCAATTACCTAATCTAACCTGTACTGGGGGCAGCTACCCATCTATCCTATACTGGGGGGCACCTACCTAATCTAACCTATACTGGGGGCCAGCTACCTATCTATCCTATACTGGGGGGCAGCTACCTATCTATCCTATACTGGGGGGCAGCTACCTATCTAGCCTATACTGGGGGGCAGCTACCTATCTAAGCTATACTGGGGGGCAGCTACCTATCTAACCTATACTGGGGGGCAGCTACCTATCTAACCTATACTGGGGGCAGCTACCTATCTATCCTATACTGGGGGGCACCTACCTAATCTAACCTGTACTGGGGGCAGCTACCTATCTATCCTATACTGGGGGGCACCTACCTAATCTAACCTGTACTGGGGGGCAGCTACCTATCTAACCTATACTGGGGGGCAGCTACCTATCTAACCTATACTGGGGGGCAGCTACCTATCTAACCTATGCTGGGGGGCAGCTACCTATCTAACCTATGCTGGGGGGCAGCTACCTGTCTAACCTATGCTGGGGGCAGCTACCTATCTAATCTATACTGGGGGCACCTACCTAATCTAACCTGTACTGGGGGCACCTACCTAATCTAACGTATACTGAAGGGCAGCGACCTAATCTAACCTATACTGGGGGGAAGCTACCTATCTAACCTATACTGGGGGCACTATACTGGCTACCTATACTGGGGGCACCTACCTAACTAATCTATACTCGGGGTACCTACCTATCTAACCTATGCTGGGGGCAACTATACTGGCTACCTATATTGGAGGCACCTACCTAGCTAACCTGTACTGGGGGCACCTACTTATCTAACTTATACCGGGGCGGGGGGGGGGGGGTACCTGCCTATCTAACATATACTGGGGGCAACTATACTGGCTACCTATACTGGAGGCAACTACCTGGCTAACCTATACTGGGGGCAATTTTACTGGCTCACTGATGCCTGGCCACCTATACTCGGGGGGGGGGACCTATAGCTGGCTACCTATACCGGGGGGGGGGGAGGGCGCAATTTTTACACCCTCGCCCTGGGTGCATTTTAGCCTAGAAACTGCACTGTTGCCGCCGGCCTCCGAGTCCGACGACTCCGAGCTCTGCAGCCTCTCCTGTCTCCTCCAAGGCTGCACGCTGGTGACGCTGCCTAGTGCCTAAGCCTGCTGATTTGATGGCGGCGGCTGCCGCCCGCTCTGCTGCCCTGGCTGCGGCTGATTGTCATGGTCAGTCACTGAGCAGCGAGCGCCGCCGACGTGACCGTGACGATGATGATGAGGCTGGCTGGCTGCCGCCGGCCGCCGCTCACTGGCCCAGCGCGAGATCCCTCAGATCCGAGATGGAGCATGCCCGCCGCAGACCGCAGCCGTCTGTCCCATGCCAGTGCAGGATGCATGCTGGATGTGGATGCCCGCCCTTCGCCGCCGCCAGACCCGGAGGGAGACCCAATCCCTGGTGAGTCAGTCACTCACTTTGCTGCGTCACTCAGGCTTTCCTTCACGGACACGGTCGGTTGTGTGGGGAATGTAATGTTGTAATGTTATGTAGAAATATTGGGGGGGGGGCGCATTTAGGATCTTTGCCTCAGGCAGCAGAAAGTACAGGACCGGCCCTGCTCCTGTGTATTTTACTCATCAATCTCTTTCTCCGCTTCTAAATCTTGTTTGTCCACTGTGATCAAAGAAATTCTCTGTCCTCCATTTTGAAAATGACCATTAAAAGCTTCCCCATAAAAGCTTCCACGTCAACACCCTGTTAAACTGTAATATCGCCCACTTGAGCTGTAGGGAAATGTGCAATTACCTTGCTCATTGCAGTTCTGACTAGTGATGAGCAATGAATGAATTCCAAATAGGTTTACAGAATTCATACAGGTAATTAGCACACCTGAGCGGCGGGGGGGGGGGTGGGGGGGTGCAGGAGAGTTAAACTTACCCAGGAGCCATCTGCTTTAATCTGCCCCATGCTGCGTTCCAATTCATGGTCATGTGGCTACCGCACTTCCTCCCTTAGCCCAAAAGGAGGAAGTGCGGTAGTCACGTGATCATGAATTGGAAGGCAGCATGGGATGGATTAAAGCAGAAGGCTCCTGGATAAGTTTAACCCTCCTGCACCCCCCCCCCCCCCCCCGGTCAGGTGTGCTAATTACCTGCATGAATTCCAAATAAAACCTATTCGGAATGCATCCGTTGCTCATCACCAGTTCTGACAAAATCTTGTCAGAGCTGGAAGGAGTCGTCGTAAGAAGAAAATGGTGAACTCTGTGAGGAACTGACAGCAAGGTAAGTATGTAATATTAATTTGCTTGTACTGTCAGGAACCGGCCCGTGGCACGCCTGCGTATATGATTCCCGACTGCGGGTTTGACCAGATCGAGAGAGGAAGCAGCCTTAAACGAGCTACCACAAGGCTGTGACCCCTCAAACACTTCTCACTGCCACCACTAGCTGTTTCTAGACACGTTCACTCTGCTGTTGAGTGCTCAGCATGCAATCTGCGTTTTTGTACTCGGGTCAGCTTTGCGCTTTAGGCCAAATACGAGAACGTCACGCACACACACACACAGTTGCAAACTTACACTGTAGGGAAGCAAAACCACTAACAGTCGTTCCGAACGATACTGTTAGCCACTCCGAGACTTCCCACTCTGCGGTCGAGCGCAAAAGTGCCCCATACACACAATGCAATTACAATCTTATACGGTAGTGTTGCTCAGTCATGCAATCGGGCATGGACTTATACACAGTTACACTTCAGTCTCTTCTAGGCTATGAGTGTTAGTTTAGTACAGCAGAAGTCAAACTTATTAAATAACGATTTATTATTCCAGGAAAACAGTGAACAATGCAGAAACTAATATATACAAAAGATTTACAAAAACAAAGTAAGCAAAAGTTACAAAATAAAATTTTACAAGGATACACACAAAACAAGTTGCAAAAATAAAAGTGAAATAAACGTAAACTGAACTTTTACCAGCGCAAATGTCCAACCGTGGAGGGACACAGATTTACCGATTCGATCGGGATCAACTCTGGCGATGTGCTAACCTCAAGAGAAGATAATTTGTGACTTTCCCAGTCTGGTTCTTATAGTCCCAAGTGTTGCCCCGGGCAATGGATGTTCAGTCCCATAATCTAATGCAATTTCCCCAATGTCCCAGGTCCAGGAATAATCCAATTTCCTGTTTAACGTGTGCAACTTCAAAGCGTTCCTGTGTTAGTGTTGATCTTTTCAGAGATTTCAGAACACTTCCATGAACCCAATTTCCACAGGTAAAACTATAGTGTAGTCCATACATCAAAAGATTGTGGGGTGAAGCTTCCTGGCCGTCATATGTAAATTCCTGGCCCTGTGCTGGTGTGAGCTGCGTCAAAGCACACTGCAGCCAGTCCAGGTGACAATTGCTCCCAAGCACAATACACATCTGAGACAGTATTTCCTAGAAGATCAAAAGGTAAGGACATGACTGGCTATGGGCATAATTAGCCATCTCCTAATTAGAGGCTAGGTAGACAGTCCCTACTTGGCTGTCTAGGTTAATTTGCCTATTCAACGTAATTGACCTATTCAAATGCAGAAAATGGTAGAGTTAATTTACATGTACATACAGGAACTCCATGAAGCCAGCTGCCATCCTGGCATACCTACACCTCTGGCAGATAGAAAAATGAAAACATACTCCTGTATTATCCCAACATCATAACTAGCTGCCATATTCCTGACAGGTACATTGTGTGTTTTTAATAATTGTACTTGATTCAGGTTTACTTTAAAATAACTGCCTTTTGGAAGGTTAACACTTTGAGTAGTGACATTAAAGAATTATTAAGCACATTACAACTAAACTCCATCTCCTCATGGCAGGTATTGGAATGCTGCCTATCTGTCATGTAGTTACTTTCCAATGTCTCTATATGAATTGTTCTACTTTCCTGCCTTGTTTACTTATTTTTTGTTTGGAGATGGATCCCTTGAAACTATAAAAATTAACTGGTTTTCTTGCACAACTAATTTGACTGGATATTAAGGCTTATTGATGTCTGTATCTGGAGTGATTTGGCTCTTTTGGGACTTGTATACATGTTGTGTTATGGACTGTTTTTTTATTTTTTTTCCTCAACAAAGAGGAAAGAGCAGTGTACCTGTCAATTTTATTTTAGACATTACTCAAATAAAATTTGGCTTTCAGCTTCCAGTGTGAAATAAGAATGGTAGAGTGGGAGCACTCCATAAGCGTCAGGGATGAAAGGGAACAGTTTTGCAAAAGTGAAACCGTCCCAGTATGTACAGGGGCATGGGCTATGGCAGAGAAGGTTAACTTAATTAATTTGCAGGCTCTTCTAGCTGTGCTGCACACTGCTCTCCATCTTCCTGACACTTCCAGCTTAAAAGCTGGTAGTTTTGTTGGGAAGGTGGAAGTGTCAGGAAGATGAAGAGCAGTGTGCAGCGCAGCAGAAAGAGGTGGCTATATAAGTAAGTTAACCTTGTCTGCTGTGGCCAGAATCACAGTAGGACAGTTTCAATTTTCACAAATTTGATCGAGCTCATCCCTAATAAGCATGCTGTAATCCAGAATCTCTGGGCCAAGTCTGCACACAAACATCCACAGCTCTTTATTTGCCATGTATATAATCTGAGATAGCCCAGAGGCTTGGATGATTACTATGTGCTCCAACTTCTCCCCATGCACTTCCAGACACAAGCAGAAAGCCACAGGACAATTACCCTGTGTCGGCTCGGCTGGGCTGTAGCACGGTTATAATGGGATTAATTTAAGTCATTTTTTATTAATTGCACTACTAGTTCTTACAGAGTAAACATTAAAAGGTAACATTAATTTAAAGTGGAATTTTACTTTAAGCCTGCTTTAGATACCGTTCATATACCTCTTTTTTATTGTTCTTGGCAATAATGTTCAGTCTACTTATTTTAATAGTCTTCAGCTACTGTGACAATGATTTTATATGATGCCAGTAAAGTACACACCGCAACACACAGTCTCCATTATACTGTGTCTTGGGCCTTGTAATACTTTCCATAAAATGGAAGAAAGGCACAAAGAGAGTGGGGGAGTGAGATGCTCGGAATCTATGATGCAGCTACACCAGGATACATTTACATAAGTATACAGTTCAAGTCAATAAACCAAGTAAGAGTAGATATGCGGCAAACCATTAACAGATTTTTAGTCTTTAGTTTAAAATAATACTTACATGTGTAATCTAACAGATATACTTTTCTCAGGTAGTAGATACTGAAGGAGTTCAGGTGTGTTTGTGGCATAGGAAAAACAAACCTGAACAATGCTGAATATAAAAAAAAAACTAATAATTTGTGTTGCTTTGTGGTTTTGTTTTGTTTTAAAAGGGGAACCTGAAATGAGAGCAATATGGAGTCTACTACTGCTGACTTTTTAAAATTTATATTATTTATCTGTCTGCTATGCAAATTATCAGCTATTAAAAGAAACCTGTAGTGAGAGTAAAATTGGGGATGCCTTCTTTAATCATTATTAACTGCTTGCCGACCGCGTCACACCAATGGGCGTAAAGTCCTTGGGGCTCGCAGTGCAGGAGATCGCGCGCAGGCTGTGCGCGCATCTCCTGTTTGGGGGGCAGAGCTCTGTCCCTCCTTCAGTCTAAGAGCGACCATTGCCGCTCGGGAGACTGTTAGACGGCGAAACCGCCGTCTAATTACATTGTACAGCGCTGTGATCTGCAGCAGCACTGTACTGGGGACAGCCGTGTGACACAGCTGTCCCCCTGGGACACTGGAGAGTGATCGGCTCTCATAGGCAGAAGCCTATGACAGCCGATCGCCATGATTGGCCAGCTGTGGGGAGGGAGGGAGGAAGGGAGGGAAAATATTTAAAGAAACAACCTTCTTTTTTTTTATTAAAAAAAATAATAAAAATATTTGTAGAAACAAAAATAAACATGAGGGAGCGATCAGATCCCACCAACAGAGAGCTCTGCTAGTGGGGAGAAAAGGGGAGGGGGATCACTTGTGTGCTGTGTTGTGTGGCCCTGCAGCTTGGCCTTAAAGCTGCAGTGGCCTGTTTTACTAAAAATGGCCTGGTCACTAGGTGGGTTTAGCACTGTGGTCCTCAAGTGGTTAAAGGAGCAAGTTTCTTTGGTCATAATGATTTTTTTATGTTTCCAATGTGTCTTAGTCATATAACTGCAGCAAGCATGGAACAGTTAAAATCAAATTTCTAGCAGGATGCTAGTTCTGAATAATGATTTTTCAGTGCTGGAGAAAGTATTTGCTACAAACAATCAATGCAATAAAAAGGTAATGTAGTGCTTTCAAAGGTAAAAGAAAGACAATCTTTTTATCTTATTAACATGTTACAATTTAATATTTCTGAATAATAGCAATGCATGCCATATGATCTGACTAGTGATGGAAAAGCAAAATTCCTGAACTTGATTTTGTAGTGAATTTAGCTAATTTTGCTTGGTGTACATTTTGCAAAGTTACAGCCAAAAGTTTCACATTTTACATTAGTCTATGGGGCTGAATTTTGTGCTAAATTGCAAAGCCCTCATAAATTATATCAAAACCGAATTTGGTTATATCAAGACTAACCCAAAGAATATTCTAGAGTCTTTTTTTTTAAAATAGACCTTATAGGCTTTGCAAAAATGATTTTAAATTTTTTACAGGGGAAAACCCATCAAGGAGGAGGAGGAGGAGTGCCTCCGGTCCCATTTGATCACCCCGATCGCTGCCGGTAATATTTACCCATCCGTGATCCCGCGGGAGCCGCAGCTTCTCCATGCACCTTCACTGTCGCTATGGCGATGATTGGACATGACATCATGACGTCATGCGCAGTTCCGATCCTCCCCATAGCGAAGCCATCGCAGGATCCCTGGGGGATACGTATACCGGCAGCGATCAGAGGGGACCGGAGGCACTTGGGGGGGCATACTTAGCTAGCGAAGTGCTAGCTGAACACTATAACATTTTATAGGCAAAAATCCTCCCGGGGCCATGCGATCCCCTGTGGCAGCTAGCCCGACACTGTCGGGCATACCGCCAGGGAGGTTAATAATCAGGCTGCTTGAGTCTTTTTTTTTCTGCCTGAAAGAGTTAATGTTCGATCATGCAAGTGACAGTGTCTGCCTTGTTAGTACCTTGTTGGGAATATAGTAAACCTCACTGATAAGCAGATTACAGCCATAAATGTTTTATGGGCAGAATACAACTTCTGAAGGCAGGAGAGAGATGGAAAAGGGTCCATAGTTCATGTATTTTAACTCTGGGGCAATTAATAGACTGCCATTCATCAAAGATAATAAAAATGCAATCTACTTTGTAAATGTTTAAATCTAAAATAAAGCCATAGGATATCTAAAAAGACTATAATTTTTAGGAGTAGGAGGAAAATATAATTGTTTATCTAAACAATTTATTTACACCTCTGGTTCGCGTGGATTCATACCTATGCATGTGATGGGAATTCCACATGTGATTTTCCCCATTTTTTTTTAATTTATTTTTTTTTTGCATATATAAATCTGCGTTTTGCGACTTTTTTCGGGTCTTTTCCTTTTGTTTGTTTTTTACTTCTGTGATTTTGACAATTTATGTGCATGTCTGTATGTGATTTTTTTGTTGTTGTTTTTTTGTTGTTGTTGTTTTTGTTTCTTCTGTGTATACCGATTAAGTTAATTTACAGGGAAATGTATTTAAAATGGACCTGAACTCTTGCACAGGACAGAAGGAAAACCTAGCCTGTCTAATTCAACCTCATCTGTGACTAATCACAAGTGTAATTTGATCTCTCATCTGTGTCAGCTGGCTGCATCGGTAGGTGTTAACCCTACGCCTGCTTTCATGAAAGCAGGCAGTAGACAAACTGCAGAATTATTGCAGGATTTGTATCTGTTGCAACAAAGTAATGTTTTTTTTTCTTTTAAGGATCTTATGCTGATGCTTATCTTTTTGAGTAGAGAGGAAGTTCTGGGTTCAGGTCTGCTTTTAAGTCTCTTTTTTTTTTTTTTTTTTTTTTCACTTGACTCTGCTTTAGCTTCATGAGCCAAGCAGAATCGCCACATTCTGGCTCTAAAACGAGCTGTTTATGCCCCTGAAATAGGCAGGCAAAATCCTATGACTTTCTGGGTCGTAGATTTTGTTGCTATGAAGGGACAGAAGGAGGCAGAGCAGTCTGCAGTAGCTCTGCCTCTTGGTGTATCACTCACCATCTCTCCCCACCCCTCTGTTCATTCAGCCCTTAATTATTCCATCCCCTCATGCTCATCCCCCGTGGTAGATAGTGGCCGGGACAGTTGCGCAATTGGATGAACGCACAGCCAGACCACCATGCTCCGTGCCAAGTATGATATTTGGAGCGGGGTGGCTCGCACTTGCGTGCATCGTGCACGGCCATGTGCACGACTATGCTCTAGGACAGGCGCATTGCATTAACATAAATTATCCAGGCTGGAGCAGCAACCCAGAAACAGTAAGATGGGTCACAGCCATTTTATCCAAGAATTCCTACATTTTTTAAAATGAAATAAAATGAAAAATAAAGGTGGTAATGAGGCAAACAGCATTTTAAATCTAATTTCACTACAGACTCTCTTTAAGGCTGGCTGGCTGGCATCTTTGTGTAGAGCTTTTCCAGGGAGTGCCTTTGTATAGAATTAAGGAAATATTAAATTATTTATTTTTTGTAATTGGAGGGCTCTTCTCAAGTGAAAATGAGACTGATCTCTGATAAGAATTTAACTATAAAAGAGCCTCTTCCAAGTGTGTTCTGGCTTTTGTCAGCACCTTGAGTCACAATACAAAACAAACTTGGAATTTGCTTGACTTGCTACCACCCAAAACTACAATATTTAAAAATAGAGGTATGAATCATGAACAGTGTTCTATAATCTAAAAATATTAAATACTGCTAAAGTGCTAAATACATTTATTATTTACATCACAAGAAAATATGACCTGCTGCAACCAATACTTGTGAAGTAACAGGCATTTGTTGCTTACCTTTGGCAAGGGTAGCACTAACTAGCTACCATATTTTTGGGGACAAAAAAAAGTAGGGGGTAAAAGTCAGCATCTAATGGTTTGAATAATACAATTCAGACCAGCGCCAGGTGTACCTCCAGTAAGTACACACTGCATCAATCACAGCTGCCCACTGCTCCAGTGGTGGTGCACGCTATGGCTTCAGCTGACTGTGCGGGCAGAGGTAAGTGTATGTAGAGAGCCAGCCAGGGACAAATCATACGGGGGGGGGGGGGTGGCGATGTCGCCAGACTCGCCAATTACAGCTGCTAGATGCTTCATTTTGTAACTGGTACTAATGGTCTTGCAGGCAGGCCACGGCTCCCTCACTGGGGCCAATCCCTGCACTGTAGTAGCCGTGACCTATTAGATGTCAGTGGACTTTAAGGAATGAGTTACTTCCACACACACAATCAGCTGGAACCACAATGTGCACCCTACTATGTGTGAGCGGCTGTGATTGGAGAAGGAGAGCAGAGCCACCGTTCCCAGAATACAGAGTGAGTGATCCTCACTGAAACACTCACCCAAGTATTAAGATAATGAAAGCATTACCTGTATTTTGTTTGTTAACCTTTTGTTTTGGTTCCGTCTGTATTTTTTTTTTTTTTAAAGGCATAGGGATTGGGGAAGAGTAATGTCATGACATCATTAAAGGGAACCTGAAGCAGGTAAAATTATTTAAAATAAACACATGACGTAGCTGCAAATGACTATTACATACTAACCTCGCTGTTAGTTCCTCTCAGAAGCTTACCATTTTCTATTTACAGCGATCCCTTCCAGTTCGGACAATATTTTGTCAGAGCTGAAATATACCAGTTGTCAGTTCTATATCAGCAGCTGTCAGTTAAAACTTAATGTGCAAGGTAATGTCCATGTTTCCCTATGGCTCAAGTGGGTGATATTACAGTTTAACAATTTGATGAACAGGAAGCTTCTATGGGCTAATGGCCA
The DNA here is from genome assembly GCF_040937935.1 of Hyperolius riggenbachi. Lineage (NCBI taxonomy): Eukaryota > Metazoa > Chordata > Amphibia > Anura > Hyperoliidae > Hyperolius > Hyperolius riggenbachi. The sequence goes on from NC_090650.1 coordinate 328,677,726, forward strand.
TTTTTAAAATGGAGGACAGAGTATTCCATTGATCACAGTGGACAAATAGGATGCAGGAGAGGAGAAAGAGATTGAGGACTAGACTACACAGGAGGTAAGTATGGTTATTTTGACTTTTTATTTTCAGTTCAGGTTCTCTTTAAGCTTTGCCAAGCTCCCCAAGTGTGCAAAGGCAGTCTGATATATATATATATAACAGAGACACAGAAAACTAACAAAAACACCACTAACTAGCAGTCCCAGATCTACTGTCTGCTACAATGTTTGTGGGAGAAAGTATACTGTTATTATACAATATACAATATATGTCAGATTGCAAAGAACAGTGGCAGATAATGACCAGGACTGGATCCCTTTGATGCCCCTACATCATGGATGCACCAGGTTTAGTATATTTTAGAAGTGTGTTTTTGTCCTCTAAACCTTGGTGTGTCTTTTATGATCAGGAGCATCTTATGTTCCAAAAAAATAAAGTAACTTGATGTAACATAACACGTTAGAAACAGCATAGATAACAGACCCCCTTTATAATTGAATGCCCTGTTTTGATCCCATATGAATTCACAGGCAATTGTTGTTTTTATGTTGTTTTTTTCAATAGCACAGTGTGGTTGTTCCTCAGCAAGTGACTTGTTAAAGAAATTATATTCCTCTTTTTAAGTCTAGATAGACTGTGTAGTTAATACATTTGTACACCAGTTGTACACCATAGGTTGGCTAATAATGATGGACAGTTAACAGTAATTATGGATATAGTATGCAGAAACCATAGCAGCAGTACCAAATAGGTGGTGTGATACAATTTGATAAACTGTATGCTGTGCTGACTAATAACCTGTTGTAAATCACACTGCCCAAACCCCCCCCCCCCCCCCCCCCCAATGCAGTGCAATTAAAAGTGGAGCGATAAGGCTTATATAATGTGTACAGATCGTCCACAGTAATCGTCAATTTGCTGCTCTTGCTAATAATCCATTAAAAAAAAACTGACAGTAGAAGGTATTGCAATAAAAATTGGTTAGCTAACAATATATAGTATAATACAGAAGAGACCGTTAGCAGCACTGATTAATAGCTTCTTGTTGTAATTCTGCTTGTTGCTAATTTACTTCAAGCATCACTGTCTAACAGCAGACATCAACGTTAATGATTGATGTATAACGCACTAAGGCCTAGTCCACACTAGGTACGGAAACGTATCCGTGGCTGCGTTTTTCAGCCCTGATGAAAAACGGAGTCCCGGATACTAATGTTAAAAATAGCAGCCGTCCTCACCCAAGAAAAAAAACGGATCCGTCTGCGTTTGCAGAGACCCATTTTCAAAACCTGAACGGAAGGTCCGGAATTGCTGCATTTTTACCGACCACGGATACACGGATGGGTAGTGCAAAGCAATGGGAAAACGCAACTCCATCTCCACAGGCTAAATAGCACCAAACACGGATGAAAAAACAGCCTGAACATCCTTCAGTTTTAATGTTCTATGCAAAATTTCATGGTAAAGTGAAAAGTTACAGTACTTTATATTGCTCTGTGACATAGCATATTCCAGCCTGTGAGGCCTGTAAGATTTTTCTAGTTACAAAAAGTTAGAGCATTCTTGTTTATGCTAGTGCGTGGACATGACATTTAAAGAGGCTTCTGTGTGAAGACAGAAAAGCAAGTTAAACTTACATTACTGCAGTAATTATAAATGCACATAATTATTACACACAGATATTATTAATCTAAATATTAATGATCAATACAGACCCTTTAAAGAAAGAAATAGTTATTGTTAAACCCTATATAATAGAATCTATTACTTTAAAATATATTTAAAAGCTAGTGATGATTTGAGTCTGTGAAACCTTCTTGTGAGATTGTTTTAGTTTTAGAAGATGTTGACATGTTCAGTGGCTTGAAGGCCATCACAGCCAGCAAGAATATAATGCCATGTTTTGACTATGATTGTCCTTTGGAATGTTAATAAGTTCCAAGGTTTTTGTATTGTCCCGTATTTAGGACAATGATGCCATCTGGCGGGTTCATACTTTTATAAAATCAACATTATTAATAGATTATTTGTTATGAAATGCTGACCTCTGCCGGTGGACATTATATTTATTTTATAAGAAAGACAAATATATGGAAAAGGATTTTATATTATCAAGATTTAATGTGCAATTATTTCTTTTATGATTAATTGTTTTAAGAAGAATTATATAATAAGCTTTATATTTAAATAAGTATATTAGAAGTCCTGTATGTTTTAATAAGCCTTAAATTGCTGAAGGCTCTTGCAGGTCTGTGCTAGTGTCAATCTGACCTGGGAAAGTACCAAGACATTCCAACATAATTAACAGGGAACACTTTATCAGAAATGCGTCATAAATGACATAGTTTAGTCTCCATGTCTGGGTCAGCCAACAGACAAGATGGCTATTGTCCATTTTTGATTAAGTGCGTCAGAAATGACCCTGTATCAAATGTCAAGCACTCCAAATGACGTAAATTCCCACAAGATAAGGTAATTAAGCATTTATAAACAATAATATTGTGACTTAGGAAATCAAAACATGATAAAGCATTGACGCACGGAAGCTTTAGCCATTCAGAATCTGGGATTCAGGGAAAGTCCAGATTAGGCAGCCATATTGCCTCCAACCCCTATAAAACTAGGGCCTGAAAGCTCATACTTTGCACAAGCCCAACAATCTCCTGAGAAGACACATGAGGCAGAAGCTACCTTCCCACAAGTGGTTCTAGATGCTGAAGAGATGTCAGAGAAGGGGTAATATGCTTAATATTCTGGTGATTTACTTTATTAATTTTTCAGCATTAAGTTTTATTAAGATGTTAGCAAGAAGTTTTTTAGAAGCTATTTTTTATGCTATTTCTTTAAGAAGATTACTACAGGTTTTACACAGCTACTAGATACACAGCTATTGATACAGATGAGACTACTTTTGATCTTATTCTACATAACACAACTGTTATATTACTTTTTGAATGTACTTAGAAGATTGATAATTGCTTGGCTCTAAAGCCTTGATAAGATGGAATACTGTTAATAAGGAAACACTACTTGGAACTGTTCATATTTTGTATGTATGCTGTATGATAAGCAAATACAATTTTTTATATAAAATCATATACTGAGTGCTCTGATTCATTTCAAGGTATACCGTCAATCTATAATTACTGTTATAGAGGGTTTAGACCCCGCTATGCCGGATTAATATGATAGCAACGCTTTAAGGGCTGGTCCTTTACTGAGTTAGCAATCATGAAAAAGGCAAAAACCGCTCAGGTTTTTGACACTCCCATCAACGTCATCTCTGTTTCTCCTGTTTACGAGCTAGGAGAGACACGAGTGCAGCCATCATGCCCAGGAGCTTTATAAATGTGGAGGACTTCATTATGGCCGTCCAAGAGCGGCCAGAGCTCTATGACAAGAAGAATGACCTATATAGTGACCCTCATCATGCCAGGAGGGTATGGGAGGAGATCACAAAACAATTTGTACACTATTAAGACAAGTTGCCAGCCAGGAAGCAGGCCAAGGAACGTAAGTGTGCCCTCATATCTGTTTTGTTAATGTGTTTTGAAATAATGTTTTTAAGTAATCAAAATGCCCCCCCCCCCCTCCCTCCCCTTCTCTCCAGTATCAAATGCCACTCTCTGCCCTCCAATCCAGTGTCTTCTAACTGCCACTGTATGCCCCCCTCCAGTGTCTCCTAAACTGCCACTCAATGCTACCCCTTCAGTGTCTCTTAACTGCCACTCACTGCCCCCCCCCTCAATCTGGCCCCCTCAGTGTCTCAAAACTGCCCATCTCTGCCCCCTCAAGTTTCTCCTAACTGCTATCCCCAGTGTTTTCTAAGTGCCACACATGTTGGATTTATAAGAACACTGTAAGAAGTGTTGAGAAAATGTATTAAACAAAAAAAGATAGAATTAAAAATGTACATATTAACTTTATAATTAAAAACCGTGTAATTCCCCCCCACACACACACACACACACAAAAAAACAAAAACAAAACTACAACAACGAAAATGTCCACTCAAAGAGGCACAATGATGTCTTGGTATGGGAAATACCCCTCCGGCAGCAAGAAGTACTGTGCCAAGCGATCCCAATTCATCTGGACCTGAACCCTACCTCTAGTCGCATAACAGCAAATTTGGGGCAAGTAGTCCATGTTGGTATGCTGGAGATTGTACCCTTGCTCCTGTCGAACAAAGTTGTGGAGGATGCAAGCTGCTTTAACTACAGCTGTGGCGTTGGCAGGGCTCAGCTGTAGTGGCGAGTGGAACATCCTCCACTTGTTCGACATGATGCCAAAGTTACACTCCACCATCCTACGTGCCCTTGTCAACCGGTGATTGAACATGCGTTGCGGGCGGTCGAGGCCTCTCAGCCCATACGGCCACATGACATGGTGTGACAAGGCAAAGGCCTCATCGCCAACAAACATGTAGGGATAGCTGGGCGATGATCTTCTAGGCCATGGCTTGTCCCTGGGGATGTCCAGCCGGTCCTCATCCAGTAGTCTATATAACCTGGAGCGCTGGAATATCCCCAAGTCACATGAAGCGCAATAGGAGCCAACATCGACTTAGACAAAGTTGTAGTCTGCGTCAGCTACAGCCAGGAGTACCAAGCTAAAGTACTTTTTATAATTAAAATACAGACTCCCGCTCCTCGCTGGCTTCTGTAGCCGCACATGTTTGCCGTCAATGGCTCCTAGGCAATTCGGGAAGTTGCACCTATCCCAGAACAGTTCAGCAACCTCCATCCACTTTTGAGAATCAGGAACCGGCATGTACTTCTCCAGATCACCCGGCTTGTCCTGTTCACGATGTTGGCGATGGGGATTTTGCCCACTCTGAATGTTAGATGTAGACTTGCATAGCTTTTTCCCGTCGCCAGGAACCTGAAATGAAATGACAACATCTTGTTTTTTGTTTCCACAGTTGAAAAAATGAAGACAAAATGGCGAAGTATACGGGACAGTTTTGTCAAGGAACTGAAGGTGGAGAAAGATGAACAGAGGAGTGGAAGTGGTGCATCCAAAAGGACTCCATATTGCCACACTCGTCTTCTTGCCTTCCTACGACCACTCGTACAAGCGAGAGGGTGAGTGACATTTTCAACTTGAAATCGCTGTTATGTGTATGCTCTCCAACAAAAGTATAACCTTTCAACTTCCTTTTTTCTTTTTTTAAGTAAACACCGGTTCACCTCTACGTTTCACACATCTAACTATTGCTTTTTCTGTTTTACCCACAATACTGAAGATAACTTTGACGCACTCATGGATGATTCTAATGAAGCACCTGCCACGACAATTAGGGATTCATCTCCTGAAAATTCATTTAAAGACTTGACATCTATCAACGTGGATGACATAGCAGAGGAGGATTCTATGGCATCTGAGTCACCGACCCCTTCTCCATCCACCCCACAACCTGATGCACAACCTGCCACCGACAAAGCGAATGCTGAAACCACTCGTTCAGAAGCCAGATGACCATCTGCTCGCCCTGCAAGTGCTCGTGGACAGGGCAGAACAGCTAATGTTCAGATGGCTGGAGCTGTTTCAAGCTTGGTGGGAATGATGCGCAATCAAGAAAGTATGGTTTCTCGAAGGCTACAGGATACAAGCTCTGGTCTTTCACAACAATATTTGCAACACATTGAAATGCTAAAAAAAAAACAATTAGATGAATTTATTTATTAAATTTATAAAGCGCCAACATATTACGCAGCACTGAACATTTATTTAGGTTACAGACAATATTTAGGGGTGACAAACAGCAATATGACAATACAGGAATACAAGAAAACCAAATCACACACCATAGTATGAGTACCAGGTAATGCTTAGTCAGTTACTGGATGGAGCATGGAGATTAGGCAAGTTAGGTTCACTCAGATGCATAGCATGGGTTCACAGCAATGGAGGTGCAAGATCAGGTAGGACACAAAAGGAGGAGGACCCTGCCCAAAGGCTTACAATCCAACAAAGTACTCCAAAAGGAAAGGCAGATGTTTCAGGAGCAGATTCAATCTCTACACATGCAGCATCGTCACGAGATTGACAGGATAATGCAACACCAGAACAGCCAAGTGTACTACTCGGTGATGTCACTTTTGCTTTTAATGGAACAAGTGCCACAACATCGGTTAATACAGTGCCAATGTAGTTTGCTTGAGTGTGTCAAAAGTCATTTTGATTACTCAACACCACCAAGTAGGCCACCTAGCGCATGGCACCCTTCTCCCACTCAGCCATACCAGGGTCCATCTCCCTCTCAGTCATACCAGAGTTATCACCCGGGCCCTTCCTTCCCTCTCTCTCAAGCAGATGAACATCCCGTTTATACTCAGCTAGGTGGCGGCATGCAACCAAGCCCCCCTACTACGTCTTCCCAGCAAAATAGTGGAAACTACTATTTGTTTTCCTTGAACAAGATCCTAAAAAATAGGGTATAGGGCTCAGGAATACACTTGGTGTTTCATGCTCTACTACATTTCTCAGGTACTGCACCTGCATAACTTTGCACTGTAGAGGTTTTCTGCTCATGGCCTATGTCCCAGGCCCCCTGAGTCAATAGATTTGCTACCTGCCTTTGAAGGCCTTGTGATCAACATATGCCCAACTCAGCTTGCCATCCACACGTCAATGGGATGCTGATGATCCTAGGCCTTCAATGGCAGGTAGCTCAATCTATTGAGGCAGGCAGTGTCTGGGATAGACCTTGTGAGCAACATTGTTTACAGTTTTTTGAAACTGATATTTTTTGTAGGGACTGCACCTGCATAACTTTGCACTGTAGAGGTTTGCTGCTCAGGTGTCTCATTCCCCCTGATTCAAAAGTTTTGCTGACTGCCATTCAAGACCAGATGATCAGCACAGCTTCTTCACTACCATCTACAAGTGCTTGGGCTGGTGCTAATCTTTCTCCTTGAACAGCAGATAGCAAAGACAACTGTCTATTATCCAAGGTGGGCTGCCCCCTCCTAAGCAATACCTGAGACAATGTGCAATACGTGGTCTGGGGGAAGGGGGAAAACAAAGACACAAAATGTAAAGACTTGAATGCCTGAACAGCAAGTAGATTTTCTAATCCTGTCTCTTCCAGGTTGGAAGGAGAACTTTATAACCTACCATGTTGGTAGTTTTGTCAATAAAAACTCAAAAAATAACAGTTTTTGTTTTAGTACAAAATGGTCTCCTCATCAATACAAAATGCAAAGTGGTATAGGTAAAGCAGACATTACATACCGCAAGGTGATCAGAAGTTGTTCCTCAGGGGTGATGGACTTCCGCAATCTAGTGTCTGTCTTCTGAAGATGGGGCCTCAACATCTCCAGAAGTTTATCAAAGCCTCAAAAAGGAAGGGATATAACCATTAGCAATGTGACAAATATGGGAACAGGACAAGGTATGTATAGGAAAAATAGGTAATCAAGGGTACTTACACACTCACAGACATCCGGCAGTAGTTGAAGAACTTTGGTGGGTGTCGTCGGAGGTCTCTGTAGAGCTGAGAGAACTGCCCTTTCCTCTCCCTCTCTTGTAACAGGGGATGCACCCACCACCGTCTCTGACTTGACTCCAGGAGGTTTCCGGCACAGTACAGCAGGACACCCAGTCAGGCTAGGTTAAGCCAGTACATAAAAACAATGGGGGCCATGGCTGGGCTGCTGTGCTGGAGTGCTGTCCTGATGTTCTCTCAACTGGAATGTGCTTACAAAACCAGGTGTTTCACTCAATAGACATCAAAGCCACTCCCACAACACTCCCCTGTACATTACAAATATCCTTACATGGTGCTAATCTACTTTCTTTACAAAACAACCACTCCCACTTCCCATTTATTGTCCCAAATTCACTCCCACAGCCCCTGCCACTACATTCCCCATGCTCAAAAAATGTTAAGTAACCTTTTTTTCTAAGCATTAACCACACCCATGTCCTGCCCACTGATTCCCATTGACAAAATGATTGATTATTGGCCCCAAAGCTAATCCCATTACCTTCACAATGGCCACATTTCATAGAAACCCATAGAGACGTATTCTGTGGTAAAAAAAAAACGGAACGGAAACGGATGCAAAACGGATGAACTTTTTGGGAAAAACTGATCCGTTTGCGGTCCGTGGTACTTCCCCTCATCCCGGACTTCTGCGTCCGTCCTGCAACCATGCCTAGTGTGGACCTAGCCTAACACAATAGATGCTGACTTAGATTCTAATATGCTGCAATTGTTTGTTTCTTATATATAGATCCCCCCCCCCCCCAATTCACTTATTAAATATCTCCTTAACAGTGAAGAGGTCAATGTAGAACACTGGTGTGACTGTTCCAGTTGTGGGCACTGCAGTCAATTTTTGAAAACGAAGCTGCTTTTTATTGCTGTCAGCATACCAGTTTCATGTGAGAATGCATTTTGAGTGTAGAGTGTTAATGATTGTTTGCATGCCACCTAAACTCCTCCCTCGGCACCTGTTTGTGTGTATGTTTCAGCAGCCGTTGCATTCTGTTTCCAAGCTGTAGCTCGCTTTACACCATGCAAGCACAGCCCATTTAATAGTGTAAATGGTGATATTTGAGACACATTTCTTTGTTCCTTTTGCTTAACTGGTTAAGGTAGAAGCAGTAGAGTATTATACTGTGTTAGCCATCAGTAAAAGCAAGAAGTTTTGAATCAGGATGATACCATTTATTGCCTAACTTAGAAGTAAATTGAAAAGCTTTCAACTAATAAGCCTTCTTCAGACTTTGCTCCTGTATATTGACAAGATGTTGTTAGCAATAAGAAACAGCAAGGAGCAAGCTAACAAGCCTACAAGAGTCTAACTAAGCTTTCCGTATGAGAGTCTGCAGCAGCTATCCCTTCTCTAATTACTGCAGGCACACGACTGAGTCCAATGCCTGACGCTGCCTGCCTTTTATAAGGGGCGGAGTGGCTCCAGGAGAGAGTGTAGCCTGATTGGCTACAATGTGCCTGCTGACTGTGATGTAGAGGGTCAAAGTTGACCCTAATGATGCACTATGGGGGGCGAATCGAACTTCCGGAAAAGTTTGCGGTTCTCCACGATCGCGAACCATCGAACTTCGCTGGGAACAGTTCGCCGGCGAACCGATCGGGCCATCTCTACCTCTGAGGGACATTTAGTAACACGACTATATACTGTGTACAGTGCTACAGAAGATGTGTGCACTGTAGAAATACTAAATAATATGTCAAATCATGTGCGTTCTGCCATGCTTTCCTAAAAGTCTCTTAGTGGAGAAATCCTTTACGAGTAATTCAGTCAACACTATTAATTTAGAAGATGACCAAGTAAAATATAAACACTAAACTGAAGGGTGCATTACAATTCAAAGCACAATTCATTGTGTCTTAATTGAAACCTAATTGATAAAGGATTTTCTTTAATTCTATATGTCTGCAAAACACCAGGAAAGTGTTCAAAATAAAAGATGTTATTCTTATTTTATTAAACGTCAGTGGCAGAACTGGATATTAACTGTATGTCTCAGGAGCTGCCAGTAATTAGAAGAGGTGTCAATTAAGATGAAGTGTTTCTATTCTTGCATACCTTTAATGTGTAGATTTTGGCTTTATTTCAGAATGAAATTACCAACAGTTGGATAGTTCTTCAATGCAAATGTTCTTTTCCACTGTAAATGGTGCTGGTGATTTCTGTGTGTGTTGATAAATCTGTCATTTACTGAAAGTTCACAAGCGCCTTATAAGTACTTTGGATGCAGAACACATTTTATTAAGTTTGTTAAATAATTAAAGTTCTTTTGCAACAGATGGTGTAGTGTGGAAACTAGATAAAGTCTCTCTCCTTTAAGTTGTTTCACACAACACACAAGGGGCTTGATTCACAAAGCGGTGCTAACTGTTAGCACGCCTGTGAAAACCCCCTTAGCACGTCTAAACAAGCTTTTCGCGCATAAAACTTTACGCGCGCAAAACTTTATGCGCGTAAAACTTTACGCGCGTACTGCACAGAGCACAGGGCGCACCGTGCCAAGTGCCCATTAAAGCCTATGGGACTTAGCGCGCGTAAAACTTTGCGCGCGCAAAGTTAGCGCACGATCTGATTGAGAAATCCGGTGCTAACCTACTTAGCACCCTGGTTAGCGCGTCTAAAGACTTTAGACGTGCTAAGTAGATTAGCACCGCTTTGTGAATCAAGCCCATGTTGTGCTTTTTTCATTTCTTAAAGAGAATCTGCATTTACTTTCCACTTTCACAGCTCTCAGCCAGTGGTGGCTCCAGCTTCTAATTTTTGGAGAGGCACAAAGGGGGGGGGGGGGGGCACAAAGACTGGCTGGTGGGGCCCATTTGGTTCAAAATCGGTTTGTATAGCAAGCCTTAGATATATTTTTTGTCTAACTCAGGTCCTGCGATAGATTGCAGACAAATTATTCCAGCCTGTAGCTCACAACCATACAAGTGTGTGTGTGTGTGTGTGTGTGTGTGTGTGTGTGTGTGTGTGTGTGTGGTGGGGGGGGTTAGAGGCAGTAGGGAGAGGAACTCTGTGTCCTTATCTTAGTAGCTAAGCATTGATGAAGACTAGAGCTTGTATTTCAGAGAGAAGAGGATAATTATCCTGATTCAAAACTACCTGTCTATAAAGTATAAGCTCTAGTTTATTTGCTAATTTAAAAAAATGGCTTTCAACTTGTAAGCCGCCTTCAGAGTCTACTCCTGTTGACTGACAATGTTAGAACATAGGAGGTAGAGCGATTTTATTACAAATATAAGTGTCATCCAGACACATTACAAGGGATCTTGTACAGTTAACCGTTAACTGTGACAGTGCCCCACTGCCCAAGTGTAGGGCTGCCCATGCTCTCAGAGCATAGGATATGCAATGACCTAGAGATGCTGGTGTGACTTTAGGACCCTTATTCAATTCACTTTTTCACCTAAGTTTTCTCCTAGGTGATATTGTCGCACCTCCTCAATAAAATGCCCTTTACACCACCAGCAAGCCAGACAGTATTGTTGCAAGTTGATAGTATTTTTTTCTGCTACTTTTTGGTACTTTTTAAATTGCAGAGTGCTGAAAAGTTTCTAAACAGAAGAGATGAAAAAATTCTCTCACAGTAGAAAACTTAGGAGAAAAGGTATATTGAATAAGGGCCTAGGTATCTTTCAGAGTCCCCTAGAAACTTGTAATACTTGTATTATAGTTACATAGTTAGTTTGGTTGAAAAAAGACATTCGTCCATCAAGTCCAACCAGAAAAAAATAATAATAATGATAATACCTGACACTGAACCACTCTAAGAAGAAAAAATAAGTTTCATAAGTCTGACCTTTGATTATTAGGACCGCTCTGAACAGTGATAAATGGTTATTAATGATAAGCAACAGGAAATGGAAAGGAATCAGTCATGCATGTCAGAGAGAGGTTGCCTGAATCTGGCCACACACTGGATATATTTCAGAGATATCTGTCTGATCACATAATCTACTAAAGATCCGGCATGTCCGTTGTTATCAAAGTCAGCAACCCCTGAGGGAATTGTTCTCTCACTCATCCCACCTGCTGTTCAGCACATGAATGAGCAGCTTCCATCATACCTCTTCCTACCTTTTGGAGGTAATCAGGGGTGAGTCAGTACCAACGAGCGTATCCACTGTGGGGATTACGACTTCCTTGTTGTTTTACTCACGTGAGTGGAAAACTTTTTTTTTAAGCTTTTTACAATAAATGTAACATAGTTACATAATTAGTTTGGTTGAAAAAAGACATCCATCCATCAAATTCAACCAGAAGAAAAGAAAAAAAAAAACACCTTGAACCCGCACATATCCCTGTGTATTTAGGGGAAGGTGAAAACCCATACAAGGCCTGGGCCAGTTAGCCATAAAAGGGGAAAATTCCTTCCCGACTCTAGATAGCAGTCAGATAAATCCATGGATCAAATCCCCTGGAAATTGCCTTGTAATTAATACCATGGAATGGTATTACACTATCAAAGTTTCGGGGGTAGTTGGAATCAGGGGTATTGTGCTGCACCAGGAGCATGTAGAAAAGATTAGTCGCAGACAGAGTAAGTGGGGCCACTGAATTTGTTGGAGCAGATACAAGTTTAGCTGTTCCTCAGACAACACATCTGAGATGTGAGAGGCTGGAGGTGCTGGTTGCACAGGTGGAGGGTGTTGGGGGAGATAAACCACAAGGTGAATACAGTTCCTCTATTTGCATACGAGTTGGTGTTGCTCTCTGGGACTTGGCTGCATACAAATGTGTGAGCAGCCTGAATTTTAAGTGGTGACAAGAGGGTGGAGCGATCATAATTCTAGAAAGTGGTGTATTGGAAGTTCAATGATATATATACAGTTACTTTGTTTGTCCAGTCTATATCTGTCTGAGGAAAACCAATGTGGAGAAGCTGAAAGTAGTAGTAGGTGACATCAAGACACAACTACAGTGAAAGAGCATTCTACGGAAGTGTGGCATTTGTGACAAAATAACAATGGGATTTAAGGTTTCTCACTGGTCAAATTAAGTGACCAATAGGAAGCTTCAGTGGGAATCTTTTTTAGACCCTTTGTCACCCATGCAGGCTGGTATGGCCCACTTGGTCTATGATATGGGGGGCTCTGTAAGAGAGTGATAACAAAGCTTCCCAATATCCCACAAAGCCCTTTCCATATTATGGACAAGGATCTCATTTTAACTCATGTGGGGATAGATCCTGGGGAAGGATTTATGGTGCAATCTAGGGTTAACCCTTTAATAAGGGGACTCCCAGATTTTCATTTACTTATCGGGTGAATAGGTATAGGAAATTATTTTTCACCCCCTACCTCTTTAGTAAATTAAAAAAATAAACCTTTTTTACATCTGTATATTTCCAGGCAATGTACTGTTGCCCATAATCTGCATTTGATTGCACAATAGCAGAGAGCCAACACCCAAAAAAAAAAAAACACACAGCTTTACATGGCATATAGGCATTATTTCATAATTATATGGAACCTGTAGGGAAAATACATGTCTCTCTTTTTTTAACAAATATGTAATGTCACTTTCATTCTTAAACATTACCTTCTTCTGGGAATCATAGAGAATCTCTGGAAGAAAGCATAGACAACAATTAGTCATTTTATGAAAAATGATGTTACTTGTGAATTCCCAGTTGATCGTTTAAATTACTTGGGAAAGTGTGATTACTTGCATAAACCCACACTGAAGATGATTGAATCAGGTCCTAGCTTCCAAAATGACACACAATGGCCTCGATTCACTAACCGGCGCTAGGCCGGTTAGGAGGCCTTAACAGTTTGTAGGTGCAAACCACAGCGTTATGTGGTTTGTGCCCACAGGACCACCCACATCGTGCGCATCAATGCACCGCTTTGGGGACATCCGATGTGCCGGCAGCAGTCGCGCCGCGCACTAATACTGGCCAGGCGTGCTGCGCGCGATGTGGGTGGTCCTGTGCACGATGTAACTTTGCGCGGCTGTAAGTCCATGTGAAGCTACTTTGGGGGCACTAAGTGGCTGTTCACTCTGGCGCTAACACTTAGCGCCAGTTAGTGAATCAAGCCCAATGAGTTTGAAAAATGTAGATGCTGGATTTTGATGCTAATGTGACATTCCATATAGTAGCATATGTGTGTGGGAGGCTGTTTGTGTTAATTTTAATTAAAAATATTTTATTCATAAGTGTAAGACTTTATAGATATAGTCGTCGATTCACTAAAACGTGATAACTCCATTATCACGTGTAAAGGCTTTGCACATGCAAACTCGAGTGTTAAGGCTTTGCACGTGCAAACTTGGGTGCTAAGTAGTTTGCACATGCAGGCTTTTCACTGCCGTGCTAACACTTAGCACCCTTTAGTGAATCAAGCCCATACAGTTCTAATGGACCCATGTATTCATTGTTCTAGTTGATGAGGATATCTGTTCACCCTCCAGCACAGGTGCATCCACATGTAACACACCTGATTAAATATTACCCCCACCCCCTTCCTTTCCCCTAGGATAAGGGTAACCTCCACCATCAATGGGCATTCTCCAAATATCAACAGTAACACGATTTGGGTGGTATTGGTAATTTATTTTTAAAAAATGTAACCTTTTAATGGCCAGTTGTGGGTGAAGGGTGATACACTACAAAGGAAAAAAAAAACAGAGACAACGGGAGCCCAGATGGTGCAGTATGTCACAGTAGATTAATTTAGATCTGAAGAAATAATACTCACAAATGTGGGTTGCAGATGGGCAACCGACCACTTGAGGCAGGTGGAAATGCACAAACCCGACTCCACTCGGGGTACCAGGAAAACCTGGTGCTGGTCGCTCTCTTGAGGAAAAAAATAAACATACACTCTGATATAGGAAATCAGGAGTGGAGGTCCTCCCCTCGGACGAGGGAGGTAAGGCACAGGTAAGGGAAAAGAGGCGCTGAAGGACATAAAATATATTAAAAACAATGAATAAAAAAAATGAGGTGGCCTACCTCAATGATGACAAACTCCTAAATTATGAATAATTAGATATAAAGCACAGGCAACGCACCTCGTGGGAACTCGCCCACTTCCTCAGGCCAAACAAAGTGCCACTCCATGCCGGTAGCCTGGTTTGGAGAGCTAAAATGTCAGAAAATTGAGAAATTATTTTTTTTCCTTTTTTTTTTCTTAATATTCCCTTTAAAATGCATTTAGAATAAAATAATTCTTAGCAAAATGTACCACCCAAAGAAAGCCTAATTGGTGGCAGAAAAAAAAAGCTATAGATCATTTTGTTGTGGTAAGTAGTGATAAATTTATTGGTGAATGAATGGGAGGTGGAAGTTGCTCAGATGCATAAGGTGAAAAAACACTGAAGGCTGAAGTGGTTAAAAAAAAAAGAAACATAATCTGAATTCCCTTACAAAGTTGGCTGATAGCATAGATATATAAATTAGATTAGTAATTTTAATATGGAATGGCACATTTAGGACTTAAGTTGTTTGTACTCTTGTTAAGCATGGTCCACAGTTAGTTTGTAGAGTGGTTGTATTTTCTGATATCCAATAATTTAATTCTCCAAGACTAACCACAGTAGTCCTTCTAAGGCACTTAAAGGAATACTATCAATGCCCAAGTGTTCTAAAATGACAGTGTACAAATAATATGGAGCAGGGGCGCCCAAGAGCACAGGCAGGACAAACTGTTGCCTAGAGCGCAATGGCTGCCAATAGGCGCCGCCCACCACCATCGATACACTTCTTCACTACATGCTGCAGCTGCCAGAAGCCACGTCTCCACTCCCTTCTGATAGAAGAGCAAACATGCTCTTCCCCGCCTCTAGCCACCCCTTTCAATGTACACCCAGCTGCAGTATCTGTTTACTACTGCACGTGGCTCTAGCCCCGCCTATAACTCCGCCCCCGCCAGACAGATTGTCCGGTTTCAGTGTCAGGCTGGCCTGTAGCCACTTCCTGCCTGTTGATCTGCATTGTCCCCTGCTTTCCACCTCCTGTGTGATGCAGCGCTGGGCACCAGAGCACAGCGAGGCATAGGTGACTGCTGCAGAGGGTGAGGGGGAGACTGGAGAGAGCCCCCATGCCCCCCTCCTGAGTGTGATGCAGCGCTGGGCACCAGAGCCCAGGGAGGCAGAGGTGACTGCTGCAGGGGGAGACTGGAGAGAGGAGACACGACAGCTGCAAGCCAGTGTGGAGTCCCCAAGGGAGAGGCTGACAGGCACAGATGACTGAACACAGAGACCCCTGAGCAGCAGCTGCAGCATTAGCCCTCATGTGAGTAAATAAATAACTGTACATGTGGTTCCAATCTCGTGCCCCATAGAGAGCAGTCCATCCTGTCTGGGCCACTCCCCCCAATCCCTGCTGTCACTCCAGCTAGTCTGATGACACCCTGCCCCAGCATGGAGGAACATCAGAGATCACTTCTTCCTGCATAAAACTACAAAGATCCATCAGTAATTATGCTTTCTTTATGCTGTACTTGAGTCAAAAACATCACAGACTAGCAAAGCTACTAGTTATAGGCCTCATAATGCAGTACCAGGTTTATTTCATTATTCACTTGAAAGATGTCATAATTTCCAGTGTTATGGTTGCTGCCTCCACCACCAGGTCCCTCTCTCCTCTCTGGCAGTGTCACAGCTTGGGGCCTACCCCCCTATTGCTCTCTGTGGCCAGCAGATAGACAGCTGTCTCAGTCTCATCACAAAGCTATGTATCAGAGAAGAAAGCAGATACTTCCCCATACAGTGCCCAGCTGAATGGTCTGCTCTCCTG
This sequence comes from Hyperolius riggenbachi, assembly GCF_040937935.1. Classification (NCBI taxonomy): domain Eukaryota; kingdom Metazoa; phylum Chordata; class Amphibia; order Anura; family Hyperoliidae; genus Hyperolius; species Hyperolius riggenbachi. Next base: position 328,694,011 of record NC_090650.1, read on the forward strand.
TGAGGGGATCTGTGCTGGAAATGCTGCTCTGTAGAGCTCTCTGCTGATGTGATTGCCTGAGTGGCTCACTGGAAGCCACAGAGAGGCCAGCATGCAGGCAACACATCTGCACTTCTGGCCTTTAATGTGCTGCAGATAACAAGTCCAGTTGCTGTTCAGCCAATGTCCCTGCATGTCTTCATTTAGCACTGAGCAAGCAAGCCTGATCTCAGGCTGACCACCTGCTCATATCTGTGTGCAAAGAAGCTCATTCTTCTGCATACCATTCTTGTAAAAGTTGTGCCTGTGAATCACTGGACTAGCTGTGCAAAATCAGCTGATAGGTGCAGCAAAGATTTCTGAAATGTTTGTGTCGCAGACAGAGGCAAGGGAGGCTTATATGTGATAAAGGCACCTTCTTCCTTTAGCTTGAAATTAACTATGATTAGTTAAGTGTGGAAATTAATATAGTGAGCACTTGATTCTCAACAGAGTAGTCATGATGTGCATTTCTAGTATTCGTGCACTTTGCAATATCTTTTACCCGAGGTGCCTGAGAGAGTGACACTGTGACATTATCATTGCTGACACTGATTTGGAAATTAAGCTAGCCATTTTCTAAGTGTTTTTTTTCTATACATGGTTGGGCAATGGAATAGGGGATTTCTGGGGTTATACATAAGCTGCCTGCTTGTCCATATCATGCTGTGGTCCCAGAAATTCCCTCTTCCTCACTAGCACCAACCGTGTATATAGGAAACATTCAGAAAAACTGCTAGTTCCATTTTCAAACTAGCACATGAGGGGTAGTTGCAATGAACATAAAAAAGTACATGGAAAGTACATCAAATGTGGAACTTTTTTGTAGCAGTAGTGTGTTTGTGTAAACGTATGAAGGGGGGAGGGGGGGCGCTGCATGTCTTCTTGCCTGGAGTGACAAAAAGACTAGAGGCGCCCCTGATATGGAGTACTGGGAACACAAAGACAACGGGAGCCCAAATGGTGCAGTACATCACAGATAGATGGATATGTTGAAAAAAGATGTTCGACAAAGTAATACTCACAAAGGTGGGTTGCACAAGGGGCAACCGACTGCTTCAGGCAGGTGGAGTGTCTTAACCTGACTCCACTCAGGTATACCAGCAATCCTGGGGGCGGTCGCTCTCTTAAAAAAAAATCTCACACACTAAACCCTATAGGGTGGTGTGGTAGACTCCCCTCACTGGAGGGGGGGGGGGGGGGGGGTAAGGTACAACAGGAGGTAAAGAGGTGCCCAGTGGGTGTATAAAACACTTTAGAAACAATACAATTTATAAAGATGAGGTGGCTTTCCTCATAGACAACTCACTTTAGATAAAGCAGTTTAATAGTAATAAGCACTGGCAACGCGTTTTGTGGGATTCCAGCCCACTTCCTCAGGCCAAGTAAAGTGCCGCTCTATATGTAAAGCCGCAACCCAAGCGCGGCTTTACATATAGAGCGGCACTTTACTTGGCCTGAAGAAGTGGGCTGGAATCCCACAAAACGCGTTGCCAGTCAGTGCTTGTTACTATTAAACTGCTTTATCCTGTAATAGAACGCGGAAAAGCCGCCGCGTGTACTGACAGCAAGGCGGCTGATTCCGCGTCCAGTGTGGCAGTTTGCACGCAGCAGCGTGCGTCTGGTGTGGCTGGGTCTGTTAGTTCACACAGATTGAGGAATACGCGCGCGCTGAGAAGCAGAACCTTTATGACAACCAAGGAGGGATCAGCTGACCAGGTTGGTCAGCTGACCTCAGAGCAAGTGACTATTGGTTGATCACTGATGGGTGGCGCCGGAGAGCGCTGCTCTATATATAGTTACTGCTGGTCAGTCTCAGGTTGTCTGCCGTTGCGAACACTTACGTGAAAGCACTCAGACCTTAGTCAGATCCTACAGTGTGTTAGAACCAGGAGGACCTGGGAATTCACACTGAGCCAAATTACTTCTGTGTATCATTGTGTTATACTTCAGACTAGTTCCAGGGTGTCGAGACCACAGACCTCACACCCAAGATTAGGGACTCTGTGTTATCATTCTGTTATACTTCAGACTAGTTCCAGGGTGTTGAGACCACGGACCTCACACCCAAGATTAGGGACTCTGTGTTATCATTGTGTTATACTTCAGACTAGTTCCAGGGTGTTGAGACCATGGACCTCACACCCAAGATTAGGGACTCTGTATTATCTTTGTGTTATACTCCAGACTAGTTCCAGGGTGTCGAGACCATGGACCTCACACCCAAGACTAGGCATTGTTTTGATATCTATGACCTATTGCATTTCTGACTATCCCTCTGCTTTCTGATTCGGTACCTACGCATATCTGATTATCTGTTGCCAACCCTGCCTGCCTTTGGATACCGAATCAGCCTTCTGTCTCTGTACCTTGTCTGTCCGTGTGTTGCCGACCTGGCTTGCCCGACCTTGAGAGCTATCTCTCTCTATTAAGAGATAGTCTCCAGACCTGCTAGTGACATCCACCTTTCAGGTGTCACTCACTCACAGGTCCTTCCTACTTTCAGCCTGGGGCTCCACCCCTTTGGAGGTCTCAGGCTGATGGAAAGTTTTTGCACTTCCCAGAGGGCGGTATCGACCATACTGCCAAAGACCACCTGCTCCTCGGGTGGTCCAACTCAAAGTCATTACTGTTGCACCAAACACTCACACTATATAGGTGTCCAGAGGTTAGTTATACTTGGATTATCGGTGATTCTGCAGATCATCAATAATCAGGTATATATCTGTATTCTTGGTGATACTGCAGATCACCAATAATCAGATTCTCTCTGTGTGCTGACACCAATCGTTACATATCTAAAGTGAGTTGTCGTCTATGAGGTAAGCCACCTCATCCTTATAAATGTTATTGTTTTTAAAGTGTTTTATACACCCACTGGGTGCTTCTTTACCTCCTAATGTACAAATAATGTCTGAGTAGCTGTGTAAATATTTTCCTACTTTTCATGTTAAATATCAGAGGCAAAGGCTTTAATTTGAGTTAAGGATTTGGCTACATTAGGACAAATCAATTGCAGAAGGGGGTGTCTGCTTCAATGCACAGCCAGTGTTGCATATCAGACTACAGAGTATTTTTCTCAGAAAGCAAAAACAGTATGAAAAGCTGTGACAATTACAAATGTTCATAACAAGTTTCCTCTGCTCTCTTCAGACATCAGTCAGAAACACAGGACACAGAAGCTGCAGCTATTGGGAGCTTTCTCTCTCACACACACAGTTACAACCAGGGTTAACTTATCAAGTGTGAGGGGAAGTTCCCCTCCCCTCATGGTTCATTCTGCCCTCCGTTTTGGCGTCAGTAAAGTTTGAAAGTATTTTGATAACAGTAAACCAATAGGTTTCCAGTGAAATGTATACACCAGTACTTAGCAGCACTTCCCAAACAATTCCTATCTCAACTGAAAAAAATATGTAAATCGATAGTGTTCCTTTAACAGAAAACAAAGGACTTGTCATTATTAAGAGCCATGTATTTAAAGAGGAACTGTAGCGAACATCTTAAAATGTAAAACTCAAATAAGTACCTTTCTTCCTGAGTAAAATGAGCCATACATTACCGTACTTCTCTCTTATGTTGCTGGCATTTACAGTAAGTAGTAGAAATCTGACATTACCGATCGGTTTTGGGCTAGTCCATCTCTCCATAGGGAATTCTTAGCATGGCCTTTTTTCTTTATAAAGATTACTCCCTAAAAAAGATTTATGAAAAGATGCTGACCTGCCTCCCTGCTCACCGTACACTTTTTAGCAGTTGGCTGGAGCAACTGCCATTCATTAAAGGAATACTTAAGACATAAAAAAAGACATTTACTCACGTGGGGCATCCATCAGCCCCCTGAAGCTGGATGGGGCCCTCGCAGCCCCGCTCCAATCGTCCTGTCCCCGACAGCGGCTACTTCCGTGTTCCCAGCCGCTATATCACCCTCTATGCTGCTATAGCGTATATATATACGCTATAGCAGCATAGAGGGTGATATAGTGGCTGGGAACGCGGAGAATCAGCTGCGGTTCCAGCCTGTCGGCGGCTGTCGCCGAACCCGGAAGTAGCCGCCGACGGGGACAGGACGATTGGAGCGGGGCTGTGAGGGCCCCATCCAGCTTCAGGGGGCTGAGGGATGCCCCGAGTGAGTAAATGTCATTTTTTTTATGACTTAAGTATTCCTTTAAGTGCATTTTGAAAATAAAGAAATCCCTGTGAACCCCCATGAGGAGATGGGCTAGTCCAAAACCTGTCGGTTCTGTCTGATTTCTACTACCTACTGGAAGTGACAGCAACATAGGAGGAAAGTAATTTATGGCTCATTTTACTCTGGGAAAACATACTTCTTAATTGTATAATTTTACATATATTTTAAATTTTAAAATTTTCGCGTCAGAGGTTCTTTAAAGATCTAGCCCTTAGCCTTTTTCTACAAAATATACAACTCCTATAACCTTAAAGGAATACTTAAGTGTCCTAAAAAAATGACTTGTACTCACCCGGGGCTCCCCTCAGCCCCCTGCAGCTGAACGGTGCCCTTGCCGTGTCTCTCCGATGCAGCTGGACTCGCCGGCGGCCACTTCCGGTTCGGCCGTCACCGGCCGACAGGCTGGGAACGTGGCTGATTAGCCGCGTTCCCGGCCGCAATAGCATTAAAGAAGGCGCTATTGCGGCCGGGAACGCGGCTAATCAGCCGCGTTCCCAGCCTGTCGGCCGGTGACGGCCAAACCGGAAGTGGCCGCCAGCGAGTCCAGCTGCATCGGAGAGACACGGCGAGGGCACCGTTCAGCTGCAGGGGGCTGAGGGGAGCCCCGGGTAAGTACAAGTCATTTTTTTTAGGACACTTAAGTTTTCCTTTAATCATTCTCTAGGGAATGAAATAGTAGATTATATATGTGTATTTTTATTATTCTCTTACTGCAAATCATGTTTATTACACCGACGTGCTTCAGTGATACCAATAACATCATATTTCTTATTCAGTAAAGAAAAATTGTACATGTTGTTTTCTATCTACTGAACATATTTAATTGACGAAATATGAATTTATTAAGTACACTGTTTTATTTATTAGGTCATACTTCAATCACTTTATTTTGCAGTTAAAAATATGAAAAAAATAATTTAACAACTAAATGTATGATGTACCTCTCTTGTAGTTTTCTGTGGTTCCAGCATTGTAAATGCATACATTTTGCAGCAGTGAGTGGTAGTGGTGAAAGGGAGTGTCTACAAAGATTCAAACTCTTGCAAGACAAAAATGTCAAATATAAACATCACCTTAGATGTGCACATTTCCCTGACATACAACTTAAATCTTCACTGAAAAATATCTATTTTCAGTCACAGAAGCAAAGTGATGTCAGAGCTTGCACCAAATGGTGTATTGTTGTCATGATTGCCAGACCAAAAGATTTTTGTGCTCTGAGTCCATGCTATTTGGGCTAGTTCACAGTGCTCAGACCTGTGTTGTAAATGATCATGTTATTCTAAGTTGCTACATGCAGGATTTGTATTGGTCTATGTCCAGACTCCATTGCAGTTCACACTCATCATAATGCATGTGTTATGCAACTGACCACTGTGAACCTAGCCTTCATAGTACAGACACGGTCTGTTCTATGACAGTGTTATTGACCTGAAGTAGGCGAGCTCTGCAGAATACTTTGTGCATTTGACCACTAAGAGGTTTTTACCCCTTTAGGACCAAAGTGTGAGAAAACGCGGAAGCACCGCCGCATGCACTTCTGGCAAGGCGGCGGATTCCGCGTCCAGCGTGGCTACTGATGTGTGTTCACTCGTCTTTTCGTCTGCCCGAACGCGGAGGAACCGTCGCATGCGCTGGCGGCATGGCGGCGGATTCCGCGTGCAGCACAACGGGCATTTCACAGCAGGGGTCTGGTGTGGCTGGGAGCTGTAGTCCACATAGGTTTAGGTGGACGCGCGCGCTGAGAGGAAGAGCTCTATACCAGTCAGTGGGGGATCAGCTGACCAGGCTGGTCAGCTGACGCCAGAAACGGTTTCCATTGGTCCAGCACTTGGGGGAGGCGCTGGAGAGCGCTGAACTATATATACCGGTGGCTGGGCGTTTGCTGGTTGTCTGCCGTTGCGATCACTACGTGGTAGCACTCAGACCTTGTCTGTATCTGTGTTATTAGACCAGTTTCCCAAGGTGTTGATGGCCAGGGATCTCACACCTTAGTCTAGGAATTCTGTACCATCTGTATTATTCTTATTATCTAGTCTAGTTCCTGGAGTGTGAGAATCTTGGAGCTCACACTCAAGTCTAGGCATTGTTGATTATCTGTTATGACTGCCTGCATTTCCTGACCATTCTCCTGATCTCTGATTTTGTACATTTGTCTTTCTGATTCTCTGTTGCCAAAACTCGGCTAGTCCCTGGATTCTGTATCTGTCTACTGTCTTGGTACTTTATCTGTCTGTGTGTTAACGACCTGGCTTGTCCGACCTCGAGAACTATCTCTCCTGTTAGGAGATAGTTCACTGACCTCTCAGTAACACTCCCCTTGGTCTCACTCACGTTCTGTCCTTCCCTCTCTCTGTCTGACTCCTCCCCCCGGAGAGTTCAGTCTATGGAAGGAACCAGTTGCCAAGCAGGATTCCTATCTGCTCTTGCACCTGCCTTCAGGGTGTGCTACTCAAAGTATTACTGTTGCACCAAAACACTCTTGTCTCAGGTATCCAGAGGTTAGTAGATATATCTGATTATCGGTGATACTGCAGATCATCGATAATCTGGTATATATCTGCATTCTCGGTGATACTGCAGATCACCGGTAATCAGATCCTCTCTGTGTTACACCTATCGTTACACAAAGCAATTTTCACCTGTCAGCACTCCTCCTTTTCTTTTGCCCATTCTCTCTGTATTGGAGTGAACTCAATACAGCTTGGAAAAGGACAGTTGGTCCGAAACAGCATCTGCCACTGTGCATGGCATTCTCATTTAATTTAATAAAGCGCTTTAACCTCCCTAGCATTCTGGACGAGGTGTGCTCGTCCAGAGACGCTAGAGGGCACCGCTCAGGCCCCGCTGGGCCGATTTTGATAAATTTTTTTTTTCAAACACGCAGCTAGCACTTTGCTAGCTGTGTGTTTGTCCTGATCGCCGCCGCTCACCGCCGATCCGCCGCTACCCGACGCGAAAGAGGCCCCCCCGCAGAACCCGTGCACAGCTTGGCCAATCGCCGCCAGGCTGCGCTTTGGGGTGGATCGGGAGTCCCAGTGACGCCACGACGTCGATGACGTCACTCCGTTCGTCACCATGGTGACGGGGGAAGCCCTAAAGGAAATCCTGGTCAGAACGGGATTTCCTTATGGGCGTGATCGCCGGCGGCAATCAGAAGGGTCGGAGGGAGAGAGGAGGAAGGGGAGAATCATGTAGCTAGCGCTAGGCTAGCTACATGATAGGAAAAAAAAATCGGGCGAAAAAACCCTCCCGCAGCCATGAGACCGCGGGGATTGAAATGCCCAGCAGGTTAACTGCAGACGTGGTGATGCAGACTCCTTCACTTGCTATTAGAGAAAGTACAAGCATGCATTGTACAAAAACATTGTAAATTTAATCTAAATTTAGTTCCCTATGCATACAAAAAATGCAAGGCTGAACTAAGTCTATAAAGGTCAAACAGAGTAATACAGTTTTCTGTGGGAGGGAAGGGGGGGGGGGGGGCACAGTAAATACTTGAGGAAAGGTCTGTAATAGTATTTATATGGAATAACAGAAACTGAAACCAGATTTCAACAATTTCACTTAGTTTTAAAATGCATTTTCCTTACAAAACTTGAAAATTCACTTCATGGAAATTAAAACCAGATTTCAACAGGGTCCCTGACCTACCACTTTATGGCCCTGTGATGTTCTGAAGGTGCAGTTTCCTGCTAGAGAAGAACACTGCCAAAAATTACTAATTTTAAGAATTTCTCAGTGACATGTGAAAATGAATTTGTGATGCACTTTAGTGTAATTTAGGGTTATGCCATTTAATTTTCATTCATTACTTATTAATTATTATGCAAAATATACCAATCCTGATATATTCCACATATGTTCATAAATGATTTTCAAAGTGTCAGAGTAGAAACCCAAGGAACAATGTTAATCCCATATAAACTTTTCTAAAACCTGGAATTATGCTGCAGAAAGCACAGGCATATCATTTTTAAAAAGATGACTTAACCAGTTCACCCCCAAGGGTTTTTACCCTAACGGACCAGAGTAATTTTCGTCTGTCAGTACTCCTCCATTTTATTCCCTAATAACTTTATTACTACTTATCACAAGAAAATGAACTATACCTTGTTTTAAAATTATTTCTCAGTTTTCGGCCTCTATAGTTTTAAAATTAAATGTTCTCCTGTGAATAAAACACACATTTTATTTGCCCAGTTGTCACGATTATTAAACCGTTTAAATTATGTCCCTATCACAATGTACGGCGACAATACATTATATTGAAATATAGGTGTTATTTTTCTGTTTTGTTTGTCTTTTGTCTGGTCCACAATTACAAGCCCCTATGTAAAGTAAAAGTAATTTCCCATCATAAAATATAGATTAAAAAGCTGAACCCCTAAGGCAGCTATTTATTTTTGAGAGTTTTTTTGTTTGTTTCTATTTTGTTTTTTAATTTGGGGGGTTAGTATGGGCTTTGGTAATGAGTTATTTATTTTATTAGTGTTGGTTAAGTATGTATGTGTCTGTAGGTGTAAATTTACTTTTTGGCCACAAGATGGCACTGGTGAGCATTTTCCCGATATAGGAAATGTTCGCTTTTTTTTTTTTTGTACATTTAAATACTTTGTGACGGCTTCCTGTTTTACGAATGGATGCGGCCGCTGTTTGCGGTCACGTCTATTCACTCCAGGCATTGCAATTGGGTAGAGGACCGCTCGGTCCACTTCCCCAATCGCTCAACGCGGAAACCCGGCGAAAACGGCGGCGGTTGCGGCGCGCACACGTGCAGAGCAGTGGCGGGAACGCGTGATGTATTAAAACGTCATGTTGCCATTAACAGGGTAATGCATGACGTTTTAATATGTTACTACAAAATTGATACGTGGGATGGAAGGTCTCGCTTACCAAGAAAGGTTAGATAAATTGGGTTTATTTAGTCTAGAGAAAAGATGCCTTAGAGGAGATCTAATTAACATGTATAAATACATCAGAGGGCAATATAATAGCTTGGCGGATGAGCTTTTTGTCCCTAGGCCTTCTCAAAGGACTAGAGGACATGAGATGCGCATGGAGGAAAAACGTTTTAGCCATTTATTTAGGAAAGGGTTCTTTACAGTAAGAGTGATTAAGATGTGGAATGCATTGCCACAGGAAGTCGTTATGGCAAACTCTATACCTGCATTTAAAGGGGGCTTAGATGCTTTCCTTGTGTTGAAAGACATCCATGGCTACAATTACTAGGTTATGCCTAATGATGTTGATCCAGGGATTTTATCTGATTGCCATCTGGAGTCAGGAAGGAATTTTTCCCTTTTGGGGCTAATTGGACCATGCCTTGTGGGGTTTTTTTCGCCTTCCTCTGGATCAACAGGGGTATGTGGGGGACGGGCTGGAGTTGTACTTTGTACTGGTTGAACTCGATGGACGTATGTCTTTTTTCAACCAAAATAACTATGTAACTATGTAACTATGTAACAACGCTGTTAAATGGTTAATTCTTGCAAAGTACCTAGGTGTATAGACTTTAAAAAAAAAAAAAAATTTAAGTGGAGCTGAACTTGTGCAAAGGACAGAAAGAAAACCTAGAGAATGCACCCTTTATGTACAGTGAGATGCGAAAGTTTGGGCAACCTTGTTAATAGTCATGATTTTCCAGTATAAATTGTTGGTTGTTATGATAAAAAATGTCAGTTAACTATATCATATAGGAGGCACACACAGTGATATTTAAAGCCAATGGGTACCGCTAGAAAAAGAAAAGTCAGATACTCACCTAAGGAGAGGGAAGGCTCGGTCCTAATGAGCCTTCCCTCTCCTCTCCCGGTGCCCTCGGTGCTGCGCTGGCTCCCCCGTTCGCGTCCGCTGCCGCAGGGACTTTGGAGGTCTTCGGGAGCACTCGGGCTTCCGAAGACGGGCCGCTCCATACTACGTATGAGCAAGTGCGTCATAGAGGGTGCTCGCGCATGCGTACTATGGAGCGGCCCCGTCCTCGGGAGTCTGAGTGCTCCTGAAGGCTTCCGAAACATCCCTTCGGCTGCGGAAGTGGCAGTATTTGACCGAACTGGTTGAATACTGCCACGGGGGATCCTGCGCGGGACCGGGCACAGGGAGAGGAGAGGGAAGGCTCATAAGGACCGAGCATTCCCTCTCCTTAGGTGAGTATCTGACTTTTTTTTTTTAAACGGTAAACATTCACTTTAAGAAGTGAAATGAAGTTTATTGGATTTACAGAAAGCGCACAATAATAGTTTAAATAAAATTAGGCAGGTGCATAAATTTGGGCACTGTTGTCATTTTATTGATTCCAAAACGAAACTCAAATTTGCTTGGTAAGCTCAGTGACTCCTGACCTACATACACAGGTGAATCCAATTATGAGAAACAGTATTTAAGTGGGTCAATTGTAAGTTTCTCTCCTCCTTAAATTTCCTCTGAAGAGAGTAGCAACATTTGGGTCTCAAAACAACTCTCAAATGACCTGAAGACAGAGATTGTTCACCATCATAGTTTAGGGGAAGGATACAGAAATCTGTCTCAGAGATTTCAGCTGTCTGTTTCCACAGTTAGGAACATATTGAGGAAATGGAAGACCACAGTCTCAGTTCAAGTTAAGGTTCGAAGTGGCAAACCAAGAAAAATCTCATTTAGACAGAAGCAATGGATGGTGAAAGCAGTCAGTCAACCCACAGACCAGCACCAAAGACCTACAACATCATCTTGCTGCAGATGGAGTCACTGTGCATCATTCAACCATTCGGCACACTCTATACAAGGAGATTCTGTAGGCGAGACTGATGCAGAGGAAGCCCAAAGCACAAACAGAGCCGCTTGTGGTATGCTAAAGCACATTTGGACAAGCGAGCTTCATTTTGGAATAAGGTGCTGTGGACTGATAAGTTATTTGGGCATAACAAGTGGTGTTATGCATGGAGGAAAAAGAACAGAGCATTCCAAGAAAACCACCTGCTACCTACAGTAAAATATGGTGGTGGTTCCATCATGCTGTGGGACTGTGTGGCCAGTGCACGGACTCGGAATCTTGTTAAAGTTGAGGGACGCATAGATTCTACTCAGTATCAGCAAATTCTGGAGACCAATGTCCAGGAATCAGTGACAAAGCTGAAGCTGCACCGAGGCTGGATCTTTCAACAAGATAACGACCCTAAACCCTGCTCAAAATTCACTCCGACATTCATGCAGAGGAACAAGTACAATGTTCTGGAATGGCAATCTCAGTCCCCATTCTCCAGACCTGAATATAATTGAAAATCTCTGCTGTGAGTTAAAGAAAGCTGTCCATGCTCGGAAGCCACCAAACCTGAATGAACTAGAGATGTTTTGTAAAGAGGAATGGTCCAAAATACCTTCAAGCAGAATCCAGACTCTCATTGGAACCTACAGGAAGCATTTAGAGTCATTCATTTCTGCAAAAGGAGGATCTACTAAATATTGTTTTCATTTCTTTTTTGTGGTGCCCAATTTTATGCACCTGCCTAATTTTGTTTAAACAATTATTGCACACTTTCTGTAAATCCAATAAACTTCCTTTCACTTCTCAAATATCACGGTTTGTGTCTCAGGCATGGGCAAACTTGGCTCTCCAGCTGTTAAGGAACTACAAGTCCTACAATGTATTGCAGGAGTCTTACAGCCACAGTCATGACTCATAAAGGCAAAGGCATTGTGGGACTTTTAGTTCCTTAACAGCTGGAGGGCCACGTTTGCCTATGTCTAGTGTGTCTCCTATATGATATATTTAACCGACATTTTTTTTATCATGATGATTAACAAGGTTGCCCAAACGTTCGCATCCCACTGTATTTAGAGAAGTTTACCCTGTCTAATTCCCCGTCATCTGTGTCTAATCACAAGTTGTAATGTGATCCCTCTGCTGTGTCAGCTGACTACCACAGCAGAGAGGCTAATTGAAAAGCATCGGATGTTAATAGGTCTGCTTCCATCAAATCAGGACGTGGATCCAATGCAGATTTATTTCAGGATTTGTATCAGCTACAACAAATAAATGTTGATTTATTTAAAGGTGGTTATGCAGTTACGTTTCTTTTAGAGCAGAGAAGAAGTTCTGAGTTCAGGTCCGCTTTAATAAAAATTGCATGTTGTAAAATATGTCAAAATCTAGAAGTTTTAGTCAGTAACTGCAACCTTGCACTTTTGTAAATAGACTTGTGTGGATATCATCTTGTATTGTTTTGTGACCTTAGTGATTTACATAATATTGCAGTATTCTTAAAAGGGGGGAGGGAGGGGCATATAAAATCCCAATGACATGACTTTTCCTAAGAGTACTGACCAATATGACAGTTAATTTAGTTCCATTGCTATTGCAGCAGTATTGTTCTTTGTTACTGTTTGGCAGTGGGGACTACAAAGGCTGTCATCATTGACCTGAAAATCCTTTTTTTTTTTTTGTCTTGTCATCATTGCATGGGTAAGAGAATGTAACACTTGCGTATCCAGTGATAGGATATGTGTTCTCCAGAGAGCCTCCGACTCTGCTGCATAAACGTTGACACCAGAACAATGATTTTCTGAACATAGATCCCAAGTCTAATCAAATTTCTGTAATATCAGCATGTGACCTTTTCTCTTATTAGTATGTTTATTCATACAGCAGTCCCATGATCCCTTATCACTTTGTGCATTTTTGCCGCCTTGAGCCTAATTATTTTAACTTTTCTTAGCAATAATTGAACATGATTAGATTTGAATGTAGAGCGTGATGGCAGCAGCAACAAAGGAGCATTTTTGTGTATTTTTTAATTAAAAAATAATGAAACACAAGATAAAACACTTGAAAGACAAAGGCACACTCGAAAAAAAGACACATAATAGCAAGGTGTTCTACTTGTTTCAGTTGAAAACTGGCAATATTTATTTTGTTTACTTGGTATAGAAGTATACATTTTTTTTTCACTGTTTATACAAAATATGCCTTGTAGCTAGCTGTTTAATTCCCAACTTGTACAAAGTAAACTCTACACTATAAATGAAATCAAGTTTTTGACATGTGTAAGGCCCGGTTCACACTTGCGGTGGCCCTCCGGAATCGCCGTGCCGGAGCCGCACCGCTTGCAGAACGGATGGAACGGACGCACGGCATAGCAATGAAAGCCTATGCGTCCGTTCACATGCGTCCGTTCTCCCGAACCGGAGCCGGACCGGATCCGGGCCGGATCCGGACTCCGGCCTCCGTTCCAACATGCGCTATTTTTTCATCCGGCTCCTCCGGCAGCCGTATCCGGGGCGGAGCCGGACTGCACCATCCGGCCAATACAAACCAATGGGAACCGGAGAGCGCACAACACACAGGCTGAGAAATCCGGATGTTCTACCCCACTTCCTATGGGGATTGTTGCGGCGATATTGGATGGGGACACATGGGCAAGCATTTTGGAGTGGAGCAGCACAGCTGGATCCGGATCCGGAGATGTTGGCAGCATGTCGCAGGTGGAGGTGAGTGCTAAACAGCAGAGGGCCTGATTCCACAGGTCCCCCTTCTGCTGACCTCCCAGACCCCCAACTTTTTTTTTGTTTTTAACGTTTTTTTGCCAAACGGATCCGGATCGCATCCTGATGGACACCTGATGCAACCTGACCGGATCCGGATCGGATCCGGATCAGAACCGTACGGTTCCGATCCGGATCCGGTCAGGTCATCCGGTCCGTTTGGCAAACAACCGCAAGTGTGAACCGGGCCTAAGAGTACCTCCAGCATGCTCAATAATCAATTAACTGTGTATACCTTTTATAAAAATAAGGTCCAATCAGCTAATAAAACCTACTCACTCACTCACTTGCCTATATGTGAAATTTTCATATACAAATATTCTTAACACCCCATCTCATCAGGGAATGCCTGAAGCCTAACTGAAGACCCCCTTTCCTCCCCCCTGCTCTGTAGCAGTATAGCCAATTGTGCCTTAAATTTAAAAATGTACTCAGTAAATTGATGCTGGAGGAGTTCTTTAAAGGATACCACAGCCCACAGGCTGTTGTAAAATAAATGCAGCATGTGTAGGGGAAAAAAAAGGACATACTCACCGCTCCCCTCGCTCCCAGCCGTCGGGTCCCGCTCGTCTGCTACAGCTCCCGGTACCGGCTGACTCATCTGACCCCTGACCCGGATATACTGCACTGCGCATGCGCAGTATGTCCAATCATCTTCTCTTCTGCCGTCGCATCATGACGGCAGAAGATCGGACACTCCCCCGCCTCCTCCCTGCCCAGTGTGTGCGCTCCACTAATAAAGCTAGCATGACCTGCTAGCTGGAGTCACGCTGGGAGCGGCAATTTGGAGAGAGAGTGGAGGGGGAGTGAGTTGGGATGGACGGGAAGCGGGCACTTTCATAATAAGTCCGGGTCAGGGGTCAGATGAGTCGGCCGGTACCGGGAGCTGTAGCAGACGAGCGGGACCTGTCGGCTGGGAGCGAGGGGAACAGTGAGTATGTCCTTTTTTTCCCCTACACATGCTGCATTTATTTTACCATAGCCTGTGGGCTGTGGTATCCTTTAATATATTGTTGAAACACATGGGGCTTGATTCACTAAAGTGTGCTAACACAGTTAGCACGCCTAAAAGCTTTGCACGTGCAAACTAGAGTGCTAAGTAGTTTGCATGGGCAAAGCTGTTACTGATTGCGTGCTATTTGGTGCATGAGAAACATCGCACCAGTTCGCGGGAAATGTCACACCGTCCACGTGCAAAGTACACATATCAGGCTATTTTGCACATGGACGGTGCAACGGTTCAAGCGCAGCGCTAAACTTTGCATTTGCAAACTTTTGCACGCATATTAGCGCATGCAAAGGCACTTTGCACATGCTAAAGGGCTTTTCACTGGCGTGCTAACACTTAGCACGCTTTAGTGAATCAAGCCAGAATGGGTAAGCACCATCCCAAAGAGTTAATATTCATGACTACATACATTATTTAAAGAGAAATAGTGTGCAGAAATGATCAATAAATCTATCAAGCACCAAAAGAAAAGTAGTCCTCTGAAGACTGCTTCACTACAAAGTAGGAAGGAAAGTACAAAATCAGCTTCATTAGACACAATAGTGTGTACATAGATACATACATAGATAAAAACACTTAAAACTGTGAAATGAGCAGGGGTACATAATATACAATCAATGATTCAATATGCAATAAATCAACTCCCCCATAGCAATAATATTGTACATAATTTCCAGGGGCGTTCTGTCTATTGAGCAACGGGGGGCATGGCGCTCCGGGTGACTGGGAGGGGGGGTGTCAAAAAGGTGTCCCACAGAGGCCATGAGAAGGAGGGGGAAGCAGACCAAGGCGTGGCAGTTGGGACAGTGGTGGGGGGGGCAGACCCCCTCCCTCGCCTGGGTCCCCTCCTTCTGCACTCTCCCCCTCCAGAAATACAGCAGGCAGGCACAGCAGGCAGGGAATGACTCACCTGACTCTTGCATTCCATGCGCTGAAGCACTGCGCAACCGTCACAAGCCACAAGTCTCTCAGCCTTCAATGCCACTCACTGTGCTTCCTAATTAGCAGAAGCGCATTACCTACCATCGTGCCTGCTTGCCGCATACCCAGGTGAAGGGACAAGGGGTCTGGCCCACTGCCTCTCCTTCCTAGCTTCCCATACTGAGCAGGCTATGCTAGCTATACTGGGGCAGCTAACGAACCTCTCTGGTGTGCACCATCCCATTCACTTTCATTAGCCAAGCGGTTTTCTCCCTTCACACTCCAGAACCGCTCTGCTGTGCAAGAGCCGTAACTATGTAACTATACTACCTATACTGGGGCAACTATACTACCTATACTGGGGCAACTATGCTACCTATACTGGGTGCAACTATACTAGCTATCCTGGGGCAACTATATTAAATTTCTGCTGGATTTCTGTGTAATAAGTGCTTCAATTTAATGTTCTCTGCCTGACAGGTCCTGATTTCTTTACTATTTAGATTAGTGGCAGAAAAAGTGCAGTTTTCTCATTTAGTTTTTTAAACTAAAAAACTAGCGGTGTTTGTGCCTCGCTCCCTATTTTTGATTACTCTGGACTCTTGTATCATAGCTATTTTGGACATTATCACTGGTTACTTGCAATTTTTTTTGACATACAGCAGTCATTCCTCTATGCTTTTGATGCCTGCATACTCTATTGTATGTTTTCATGCTACATGCTGTGTCTCATGCAGTTGCTGGGCTTTGAAGTCTTCATAGTGTGTGTGTGTGTGTGTGTGTGTGTGTGTGTGTGTGTGTGTGTGTGTGTGTGTGTGTGTGTGTGTACCTTTGCATATGATTACTCACATGTTTTTTTGACCAATTTGTCAAATATAATATACTACTTTGCATTTAATTCATGGTGTGCGTGTTCTATGTACATAATTCTATGGTTCAATTCACATGCCCCCCTGGAGCCCCTACCCTGCATCTTTATTTTTTTTATATAAGGAAATAAACAATTGTGTAGTGTATAAGCATATTTAGGAGTGAGGGGCTGGAGGAAGGAGCTGGCTGGCAAGTAACACTTGATAAAGGCCGTTTGGCTGAAACGTTGTGTTGTCTGCTACTATGGTGCTAATAAAGCCAAAGCTATAATTGCAAAATCCAGGTCGAGACCCAGTGATCTTTCTTCGTGTGTTGCCTCCCTACACCTCTGGTGGATCGGGGTGCTACACTGGTTGATTCACTGGTACCAAAAGTTTGCAGTTGAGCCTGGGGACTACTGCTTTTTCTTTAGGTTGGCAAGTAACACATGCCAACCAGTAGTATATATTGAGGTACAGAAAGCAGACATTAAAATGACATCTGTAAAGGTAAATCATTATTTTATTCTTTTTTTCTTTGTATTACTAATAGTACAAATTCTTATCACGTTTCATGTTTTGTGCTTACATGTTTTAATTCAGGTCCACATAAAAACAAGTCCATCTTTTATTGCTGCTAGTTTCCAATCGTGGAGGTTTACTTTTGGTATTAGCATTTTGGTAATAGAAAAGGTAATGTCTACTTTTTGTAAGAAATTATGTTTGTTAGTATAGGCAGTAGGAAATTCCTTCCATGTTTATAATATTAAGGAGAGTGTATCATACTTTGGTGGGTTCATTTTCTGTGTTAAAAGCAATGCAAATAAGTGTAACTGCCTTCCGACTGCTCCACGGCGATTGGCGTGAGCAGCGCGCAGCCACAGGACCACCCCATGGAGCAGAGCCGTCTAATAACACTGTACAGTGCTGCGATCTAAGGCAGCGCTGTACTGGGGACAGCCGTGTGACGCGGCTGTCTCCTCTGTAGGCAGGGAAGTGATTCTTCTCCGATCAGGTTGATTGGCTGGCGAAGGGAGGGAGGGAGTAAAAAATATTTTAAAAAATAGCTTTATTTATTAAAAAGACATAAATATTTATTAAAAAAATAAACATCCTGGCAGCGATCTTAGTCCACCAACAGAGAGCTGTGTGCAGAAAGGGGGTTGGATCACTTGTGTTCTGAGTTGTACGGCCCTGCAGTGAGGCCTTAAAAGCTGCAGTAGCCGATATTGTAAAAAAAATGGCCTGGTGGTCACTAGGAGTTGAAGACCGCAGTCCTCAAGAGGTTAAACTTTTTCAAGATTTTTTTTTCTAGTACTGCAGGCCAAGGGAGGTAGCGTTCTGCTGTAAATTAAAGTCCAGAAGTCCTCTTTTTTGTAACCATAATTTGGCTAATTTAACATGATGCGCTTTGAGTCCTATGGGAGAAAAGCGCTTTACAAATGTTATTGTATTGTATTGTATAACGTGCTTTACCCTTTTTTTATTCTTTTTTCTAATGAACTAATTTAATTTCCTTTGTATAAGAATCTGAACTGTCCTGAACACATACAACATTTATCATAAGGTAACCATTTTAAATTAAGTATTCTTCCTAATCAGAACACTTCAGTAGAGATGTCCCGAACGGTTCGCCGGCGAATGGTTCCAGGCAAACTTCGGTGGTTCGTGTTCGCCTGCCAAAGGCGAACTTTCTCAGAAGTTCGATTCGCCCCATAATGCTCTATTGAGCAAAACTTTGACCCTCTACATCAGTCAGCAGGCACATTGTTGCCAATCAGACTGCACTCACTGGTGGAGCCACACCCCCCTTATACAAGGCAAGGTAGCCAGGCATGGCCTTGCCTTTTGCGTTCAACAGTTGTCCAAAGAAAACCCCAGATAGCCAGGTAGATTCATCTCTCCCTCTCTCTCTCTCACCAACCCTACATGCTGAAGCCAGCCTAGCATTTACCATTTATGCTCAATCCATTTATGCTCAAAAATACAATTCCGCGGAAAGCGGTGACCATCCCTACTAGAGCGAGAGAGCGAGAGATATGAATCTACCTGGCTATCTGGGGTTCTCTTTGGACAACTGTTGAACATAAAATACAAGGCCATGTCTGGCTACATCTCTGTAAGCAGTGGCTGCATGGTGTAATGGTTAAGGGCTCTGCCTCTGACACTGGAAACCAGAGTTCAAATCTTAGCTCTGTCTGTTCAGTAAGCCAGCACCTATTCAATAGGAGACCTTAGGCAAGTCTTTCTAACACTGCTACTGCCTGTAGAGTGGCTGCAGCTCTGGTGCTTTGAGTCCGCCAGGAGAAAAGCGTGAGATGTTATTTGTCTTGTCTAATTTTTCTCTTGGTTCGAGCATAAATGGTACATGCTAGGCTAGTTTCAGCTAGTAGTGTTGGTAGTATAATGGATATGTTAGTTACCTACCATACACTGAGACCTGGGTTCAAATCCCAGCCACGGTATGTAAGCTGGTTTTTGAAATACTGGAATTCCCTGGCAGATGAGACCCTCCTCCCTCCGGTAGGAGGGAATAGGTAGAAGGGTGGAGGGAGGACTCTTGAAACATGTTTTGTATCATTATTTCAGCCTGTAGAAATTTTTCTAAATTTTGAAGTTCGCCTCCCCATTGAAGTGAATTGCGGTTCGCAAACTTTTTTGCGAACCGAACTTTGAACGTGGTTCGCGAACCGAAAATCGGAGGTTCGCGACATCTCTACACTTCAGTTGTAATTCTTAAACAATATGATTAAATCTATATAATTATATTTGTCTGTAAGGAGTATGGGAGGAGATATTAACATACTTAATCACTTAAGTATCAGCGGTCTCTGCATCCTAAAGGACTAGAGACCGCTGGTACAGAAACGGCGGAATCCCGGCGATTGCCGCACATACCCACCACAACTGCCGTCACTGCCGCACGTTGGGAACCTGGGACACCCACTCTGCCGTCTCTATGATGGCAGAGTTCCTGTGAGCCAGTCAGGAGAAGCTTTCATTGGCATCTGACCCGGTCTTTCAATGTAAGCCAATGAGAGATACTCACATTCAAAGACAGGGCCAGGAGCCAATGAAATCTGCTCCTGACCCGGTCACAGGGCTCTGCCGTCAGAGACAGGCAGAGTGAGTGAGCTGCAGCAAGATCTGCGGGAGCGACGAAAATGGCGGATGCGCGCAGCGGCGGTAAGTTGAAATCTAAGCCCTGGCAGCTAGATAGCCATCAAAACAGGGCGCAGTTTTCAACTAGTGTGGTCCTAAAATACTTAAACACATTAATTTGTCTTTTATAAAGTAGAATTTTTTATTTTTTTTAATTGGGAGGATATGTTGTTTTTTTTATTCATTTATTTTTATAATTTTATAATTCGAAGCTGAACTTCCATATGCCTTTCATAGTATGATTTTAAGATTACAATGGATCTCTGCAAGCAAGAATCCTATCCAGGCCAGTAGCATAATGCTTCTTATAGCAGCAAAGCTCGCATTGCCCATGCACCATAGGTCACACTTCTTATTTCATTCTGAATATACTTATTTAATCATTCTGAGTAAACCAAATGGGCATTTGATCTGATTACCAAATCTATTCACATTTACAGAGTGGCTGAATAGTGTACTAGTTAAGGGCACCATCTCTGACATAGGAGGTTCAAATCTTGGCTGTACCTATTCAGTAAGCCAGCCAGTACCTATTCATTAAAGGACAACTGAAGAAAGATGGATATGGAGGCTGCCATATTTATTTCCTTTTAAGCAATACCAGTTGCCTGGCTATCCTGCTGATCCTCTGCCTCTAATATGTTTAGCCATAAACCCTGAACAAGCATGCAGCAGATCAGGTGTTTATGACATTGTCAGATCTGAAAGATTTGCTTCATGATTGTTTCTGGCATTATTCAGACACTACCACAGCCTAATAGACCAGCAGGACTGCCAGGCAACTGGTATTGTATAAAAGGAAATAAATATGGCAGCCTCCATATATTTCTCACTTCAGTTATCCATAAAACTACTTAAGGACCAAGGTCATTGAAATCTACACCCTGTTTTGAGGGTTACCTGGCTGGCAGGGCGTATATTTCAATTCACCACCGCAGCATGCATCCGCCGTTTTTGTCGCTCCCGCCGATCTCACTTCTGTCTCCCTGCCGGGTCCCACCGCAGCTCACTTGCACTGCCTGTCTCTATGACGGCAGAGCCCTGTGAGCTGGTCTGGAGCTGATTTCATTGGCTCCTGGCTGTGTCTATCAATGTAAGCAACTCCCATAGGCTTACATTTATAGACACGGTCAAGAGCCAATGAAAGCAGCTCCTGACCAGCTCACATGACTTTGCTGTCATAGAGATGGCAGAGTGGGTTTTCTGAGGATCCTGGCGTGAGGCGTGGACAGCGATTGTGGCGGGTATATGTGGCGATTCATCGGTATTCCGTTGCTATTGTACCAGTGGTCTCTAGTCCTTAAGGGGACAGAGATCGCTGGTACTTAAAAGGTTAAGGAGTCCTTGGGCACGACTCCCTAATACTGCAGGGTGGCCATATGAGCGTGCCCTTCATGACTGCAGCTTTCAAGCACTTGACGTCTGGCAGGAGAAAGGTGCTATGCAAATGTTGTCATTATTATTATTACTTCTGTCTTGTCTCCAATGACAACTTTCCACTTTCCGTCATTATAGGCCCAAGACAAATAGCGCAATGAAGCCACACAATAGATCTAAAACAAAGCAAAGCTTTAAAATCCTAACTAATCCAGGCAGAGTGCTGCTAAAATCTAAATGAGTTGCTGAGGTAATTGTATGTTTGTCAGAATGTTATGACTATGGCTTAAAATGGGTAAATTTTTGTTTCATTACAGCACATATTCTCCTGTCCTTTTAAATAAATTGCAGGAGCTCTCCCTGCCAAATGGCAGTGTGGTGTGCTTAATGGTAAAATAACAGTATATTTACTTCTGGTCTTAAGTGCCTTTTTATTGTTTGTGTGATTGCCACAGCTTTATGCATGTTTTGCACCATTAAAATAAGAGTAAATGATTTCTTATACAACAGAAAGCTATTCCACAAATTTCACCATTAATCTTTTTAGCCTAGCAAAAATGACAAGGCAAAGGAAAATGTTTACAGTTTATGAAAACAAAAGACAAGCAGTGGAGGTATGATGGAGTATTAGGTTTGCTCTGCATTTATTTTCAATTTGAGCATAATGTAAACTACTTGCACTTTTTTTGAGCATCATTTGATGGTGTTTGCTGATTATACAATTGTTAAAATGTATGTTTATGAATTGTGAATTGTATATTTCACTTTTATCAGATTTAAAAGAATCATTTGAAGGTTTATGTGAAAACAAACAAGTGTCAAAGCTTTATACTGTAGTCTTGCCTCCTCAGCACGTAGGCTGCTCTTACCAATGAGGTCCTGGTGAGCCAAGCCTTTCCCCTCCCTAATCATAAACTAATCGGCACTGGCCCAAGTAGAGTCATTCCAATTTTAGTCCACAATCTCCAACAACCTATAATCGGATAACAACACTGTCACCATCATCAAGAAAGCTCAACAGAGGATGTACCATCTTTGGTAAAAGTTTGGCCCACCACAGAATTTAATGGTGCAGTTCTATACTACAATCATCAACATGAACAGGAAATTGGAATGTTCAGCCATCACTACTGGTGAGCCCTAATGAGTTCTTAGGTTTGGATGGATTGGTTTCCATGTTAAACTACATATTCTCCAAAAGCTTCTATCCTACCCCTGACCTTGCCATGCTTCCTTGCTCCCCCTCCCAACCACTTGCGACATCATCCCATAGACTCTGCACCAATGCTGGGAAGGAAGGAGGGAGGTAGTAGTCAAGTTAACAGTTAAGTTATATAAATGGGAACTTGCCAAGGGTCAAAAGAGCCCTATTTCCTGCCAGGTGGAGATGCAGACTCAACATGTGATCACTTTAACAACCATATCATTTAATTGCAATATGCACCTGTTCCAGCGGAATTTATTTCTAGCTGTGTAAAGATGACTTGATTAGTTAATGTCTAAAAAAATAATTGGTAAGGTTTCTGGTAAGGAGCTCTTTTACTGAGTAATTATTGCAGCAGCAGAGTCACAAGCTATGATCTCCTTACGCTGCTCTGAACAACTTGATTGCCTTGGCCTTGACATTTAAAAGTATTAGACATACACAGCCTACTACTTTATATGTTACCTGATTTTACATCTGACAAAAGAATGTGTATAACAGGACTGTAGACTTACCAAAACTTACCATAATTAAAAAGGACCTAAACCCTAGACTTCAACTTTGAATTTTAGTAGCAGATAGTAGTGCTAGGTATTAACTAGTTCTAGTCATACCGCTTACCTTTTAAGCTAAATCGGCTAAATACCTCTGGCTAAGGTTCTGACTATATAATTATGTGAAGTAGAAATTACCCATCAAGATGCATGCTTGGTGATTTGCATCAGCAAAGGCTGCAAACAGCTCCACTCACACTTTGCTTTTCCACGCAACTTAAAAATTATTATTTTTTATCAAATCTTTACTAAACAAGATAAACACTTGACAAACGTTTCCCTGTTTAAAAAAAAGAAGAAAGAAAATTGCTTAGGTTAAACAGGCGGATATTTATTTTAAACTATTTTTAATTTGCTTACAATTAAAATAGAGCCTAAAAACATAATACATAAGTATAGGTCCAAACACATAGATTGCCCTGTCTTGTATATATTTATTACAAAATAATTATTTAACATAGGATGATAGCTATTTGAGGCCTCTATGAATGATTATTAGCATTTTGATATTCCACACATGTAAGTCTTTATAAAAAAATAAATAAATAAATAACGTAATTATGTTTAATCAAAATGTATTCTTATATGAGATGATGATTGAGATACATTTCTCACACAGTTGTAATAACCTTTCAAATGCCAATTTAATTAGTGGCTTGCAAGACTGTTTTCTTTTAGAAAATGTTATTGTATTTATTTGTAAAATTTTCTTACTACTAATTGGTGCACACTTGTGTATGCGTTTTGCTGCATGGCATGAAAGGCATACCACCACACATATAATGAATGTCAGAGGACCACTCATGATGCAGGAATTTTTCTATTTTTGAATTGCATACCGCATTGCTAGTTCTATTCTATTGTACGCAATTGCAAAATCCCATAAATGAAATTTTCCCCATGGAAAACACAAATTGATGAGGCATGTTGCAGTGAAGGCTTCTGTCGGATGTGATGAGAATGATCAAACCTGGCAGGAACCAAACAGAAAAATTGATAATTTTATGTCCTCAGGCCTCCTGTACTATTAGATACAGATCTAGGATTGGTAATGAAACACCATTTATGTGGTCATGAATATGGATCTCAGTTTAGGAAAATGTCCATTTTATCAGTGGGTAAATCATAACCTATTCCTTCCCAAGTTATGCAGCAAGATTACTTACTGAAATGTATGCATCATAGTCAATATTGATATTAATTTCACATATTGGACAAAAAAAGGCCAAGCTGCAGGGCCACACGACACAGCACACAAGTGATTTCCCCGCCCCCTTTTCTCCTCACCAACAGAGCTCTCTGTTGGTGGGGTCTGATCGCCCCCCAGATGTTTGTTTATTTGTTTGTGTGTGTGTTTTTAAATAAAAATTAGTTTAACTATCATACACCCCCCTCTCTCCCTCCCTCCCCCCACCAGCCAATTCCCATGATTAACTGTCATAGGCTTCAGCCTATGACAGCCGATCACCTCTGTGCCACTGGAGGGGACAGCCGTGACACACGGCTGTCCCTAGTACAGCGCTGCTGTAGATTGCAGTGCTGTACAGGTAATTAGATGGCACTTTCACCGGTGTCTAACAGTCTCCCGAGCGGCGATCACCATTCGGAGACTGAAGGCGGAGATATGCGCACAGCCTGCACGCGATCTACTGCAAATCAGAGCCCCAGGACTCTACGCTGGTCGTTAGGTGGTCCTGGGGCTGCCGCCGCGGCCACGCCCATCGGCGTGACATGCTCGGCTAGAAGGTAAAATAGGTTGTACAATTCTGACACATTTGAAAGGTTTTGGACTAGTCCATCTCCTGCAAGCAAGTAGGGAGGTTGGATGGTATCTTTGTATAGATCCTATACAAGGAGTGCTTTTGTAAATAATAAAGTAAATACTGACAATCCCCCAAGGATAAGGAGACACACTAATCCAAAACCTGTCAGATCTGTCAGATTTTGACTGCCTACTGTAAGTGGCAGTGATATTGGGAAAAAAGAACTGTGCATTTTACTTTGGGGGAAATGTACTTGTTTGTGTACACATATTTTAAATGTTAATTTTTGTGTGATAGTGATCCTTTAATTTGAACTATTATACTGGAATAAGCTAAGCGACAGAGACCGCCTACAGGCCTGTCTTCCAAATTCAAGACGGATAAACTCTCTGTGGCAGCTGTATAAATATACATACTATGCAGAGCTCTAAAGGGAAACAAAGCATCCACTGAAATGATATGATAAAACCTATTTAATTGAAATGCATTGATAAGACTTTTTGGAATTGGATTTATTTAAAAAATAACTTCTGCCTTTGGGTTTGTGTAGCTAGGATTGGTTTCCTAGACTTTTCATGATTGTGCAGGGATATGCTGACTGCCCCATTGGTTTGCCTGAAACAGGTTGAAAATCATGAAGCAAGAGTGCACCGCAGTGGCTTTAGATGCAGAACATGAATTCCAAGCCCTGGAATGCAGGAGAGGATGAAGCAGCACGTGAAATTCACAATTTTAAAACTTAAGGTTTCAATTGACATCACTTTCTCAAAAAAATCATGTCTGCAGTAAAGAAATAGAAAGCGCTACAGGTCCTTATTTCTCAGTGCAACAGTTCCCCTAAAGTCAATACAATAGCCTCAATTCACTAAGCTTTATCAAACACTTTATCGAACTTTTGATAATTTATCACATAAGTAAAATCTATTTTTTAATTCAGTAAGGTGTTATAGATTTATCGAATGTTTTATCGATAAAATGTTCAATAAATCTATAACACCTTAGTGAATTCAAAATTTGATTTTACCCATGAGGGCAATTATCAAACGTTTGATAAAGTGTTTGATAAAGCTTAGTGAATTGAGGCCAATGTGTAGGATGAGCAGAAACCTGTCCATACACAGGTGTGAAACTCCTTATTACAGGTATGGAATGTTGCTTTTCACACACACTTATTATTTTATGGAATGTTTGCACTAAGTTGGGATTTGATTTAATCATCCAGTAGAGTGTAGATAACATGCATTTTTTTTTTTTTTGTGCAGGAAATTTTTTGGGTTGTGCAGGCAATGTCTCTGGAGGATGAAGGCCATGTTCAGCCTGCTACACTGCAGAAAATACGCACCTGTGAGGACTGCCCACTTGCAGAGACTCTCTGCCCGCATCCTGGAGTTCCACCTCCCACAGTTGAGGAAAGGAAACCTTACATCCTACTGGGAGAAGAGGAAGCAACGGTGCAAACAGCAGCCTGATATGTCACTGCCTGCCACCAACTGAAAGGAACATGACACCGTATTCAGAGGCAGACATAGGCCCGTGCAGGCCGTGCAGCCGGACAGGGGCACCATGTCCTCTAGGGCCCATGCAATTGCACCAGTTAGGGCCTGATTATCCTCTAGGCTTTTCTCCATGTATGTCTCTCTGAAACTCAATACAAACAGTGATAACTTGTACCCCAGTCATATACAAGTTTAAAATTTGTGCTACATTAATGGTTAAGGGCTCTGCCTGTGACACAGGAGACCAGGGTTCGAATCTCGGCTCTGCCTGTTCAGTAAGCCAGCACTAATTCAGTAGGAGACCTTTGGCAAGTCTCCCTTACACTGCTACTGCCAATAGAGCGTGCCCTAGTGGCTGCTGCTCTGCTCTGGCGCTTTGAGTCCGCAAGGAGAAAAGCGCAATATAAATGTTATTTGTCTTGTCTTGTTGTCTTGTCTAGGTTCATGAACTTTTATCTTATCTGCATTGTTTGGATCCAACTGTAATCTGTTATGACCACACCCACTCACATGGGGCCCGCTTCATTTATTTTGCACAGGGGCCTATCATTGGCTTTGTCCGCCACTGACCCCATAGAATGTATAGCCCTTATACTGTCACCTATACCCTCTACATGCCTATAAATCCACACCCGCCCATTCCAGGCTAGCAGTAATGTTATTCTTTGGCAATGCTGTTTGTATTTAATCCTGCCAATAAAGCTTTTTTTTTTTTTATTGGATTGGGACTGAGTAGGAGGGTGCAGTGTTTTTTCCAACTTCCCACAGAGACAATGGCCTCAATTCACGTTTCTAGAGTTATGGTGATGGTGGTAAGGCATGTAGTATTCAGGAAACATTTTACCTCAGGCACACCTAAAATTAACTCTTCAATCCTTAAAATAACTACAGAATTCTAAAGTTAAAGACAGGCTGTTAATTAACTGCATGTGAAAATAACTACAGAGGAGGTAACTTGAGTGAAGTGATAAGATAACTCCCTCACTGTGAAAATGTATCTCTACACCTAAAAAGGCAAGCTCGATGTGTGGTTGTAAGTTTTCTCTTGCCTTATTATCTCCAGCATGATCTTATTGAATTCAGCCCAATGTATTTAGCAGCTTACAAAGCTTTCTAGAGTGTGTTAAAGAGAGTCTGAAGCGAGAATAAATCTCGCTTCAGACCTCATAGTCAGCTGGGGCATGTGTGCCCCTGCTAAAACGCTGCTATCCCGCGGCTAAACGGGGGTCCCTTACCCCCCAAAATCCCCTCCGAGCAGCGCATCCCCTCTTCCGGATTCAGACAGGACTAACTGCCGCAGCCCTGCCTTACGCGCGTCTGTCAGCGCGTATCTCCGCCTCTCCCCCGCCCCTCTCAGTCTTCCTTCACTGAGAGGGGCGGGGAGAAAGCGGCGATGCGCCGCTGATAGGCGGCGTTGAGAGGCAGGGCTGCAGGAGTTAGCCCTGCCTGAAGAGCAGCACAATCTACGACCAAGTTGGTCGTTGATTTTGCAGGGGAGGGGGGGTCAGGGACCCTTGTTTAGCCACGGGATAGCGGCGTTTTAGCAGGGGCACACATGCCCCTGCTGACTGTAAGACAAAAAGCGAGATTTATTCTCGCTTCAGTGTCTCTTTAAGCCCCATCCATACACACGCTCAACAGCAGTCTTTTATGCAGCACAATCCAACGGTTGGATTGACGTCTTATCAGTCTCATCAGTTGTGTGGACAATAGCAAGCAACTTTTTTTGGTTGTTCAACTTGTTTCACAACAAAAGTTGTTTGATAATTGTGCTGCATAAAAGACCAGTGTTGAGCGTGTGTATGAGGCTTAAGTTGAGCAAGTATTCTCAGCTATTTCAAACACATATTAAGCAGTGGAGCAGTGGCACCTGAGGTGCATATGGTAATACAGCAACACTATAGACAACAATATTAATTTGCTGCTATGGTGCACTGAGGGGCTCAGGATGGGTTGCCTTGGGCACTTGGCTATTATAAAGCTGGCTACACAGAATGGAAATGAGTTTGGCTACATTATATCTGAACTCACATAGTTGTGGGGATGGCATAAGAAATTGCAATGAATTTGACTACACTGTAGAAAAATGTATATAGCAGAGTAGCATAACAAATGGCAATGAGTCCAGATACACTGTAGATTAATTTACATAGTGTTACATGAAAAGGTAGTGTGAAGTGAGCTTAGTGTTAGGCAGAGGACAGTTTAGTGTTGAGTGTGGAGAGTGGGGAAGTTGGTCTTAGGTGTTTGTGGGGGAGGCTAGTGTTAGGCATCCATAGGGGGAGGATGGAATAGAAAGCAGGGCGATATTACCAACTATTGGTATTAATTATTGGTAATATCTTGCACGTAAACTTAGGCACGACAATACTAAATGTACGCAATAAAATGTGCTTAGTCATAATGCATTGATTCACGTATCTGTAATGAATTAAGCATACAGGAAGCTGAAGTAACTGGTGATAATGTATTGAACCCCATAGATTTGTGGAATATATTTGTAGGTGATTACAACAGATATTTAGGCAGTGCTATAGTTGCACTTGCAGCAAAACCACTTTTAGAGATTCTCAGCTGCTGTAAATGTTTTTGTGTGACATAACTGTCCTCCCGGGCTAAGGACATGAGTAACTGATTTACTAGTAAATAACTAGAGTAGTGAAAAAGCATTCTTGTATGGTTATGCTTAAAAAAAGTACCATATTTTTCAGACCATAAGACGCACGTTTTCTCCCACAAAAGAGGGGGGAAAAAGTCAGTGCATCTTATGGTCCGAATGCTAACATTTAGACCAGCGCAAATGTATCCCATATCACTAAAGTCGCGTCACATAACCTGTATCAATTACCTCATCCGACGGGGAACAGTGACTGGAGGTCTGCTGCTAGCTGCGCTTGTCTTTCAACCGCGGACAGCCACAGAACCAGGAAGGGGGGTATTCCGCATCCTAGGGAGAGTGGAGTGAAGAGCACCCGCAAGAAAATGGAAGGGTTGCTCATAAACTACGTCAGTGCGAATCTACGCGTCGTAGTCTACAACTACACATCGTAGTTCATAGACAAAGTTTAAAAACATCGCGTACGTATTTCCGCATAGTCGTAGTACCGCTATTCGAAGCTTCGCCCGCTACGCGTAGTTGACGTATGCAGTGCTCATCTGAGCTAGGATATCCGAGTTACTCGGATATCCTACCTCTTTTTTCACTATTTGAGCTTGAATATCAAGCTCGAATAGTATTAACTATCCGGGCTGTGCTATCCGATCGCACTCGGATAGCAAGCAGCTATCCGGAGATATCCTAGGCTATCCGAGCTCGGATAGCATCACGAGCTCGGATAGCGTCACGACAGACGTCACCTCGAGTCCTCACAAGAGAATCAGAGGGCTCCAAGCCCTCTGACTGTAGCCAATCACAGAGGGGGAGCCTGGCCAAGCCCCCCTCTATAAATAGCGGACGCCATCTTGCCTCACTCGTCCTGCTTGCGACTTACTGACTGATTGTACTGAGAGATAGAGTTGGGCTGAACCTCCGATTTTAGGTTCACGAACCGGGTTCGCAAACTTTCGCGGAAGGTTCGGTTCGTGTTAAAGTTCGCTAACCGCAATAGACTTCAATGGGGATGCGAACTTTGAAAAAAAAAATGTATGCTGGCCACAAAAGTGATGGAAAAGATGTTTCAAGGGGTCTAACACCTGGAGGGGGCATGGCGGAGTGGGATACACGCCAAAAGTCCCCGGGAAAAATCTGTATTTGACGCAAAGCAGCGTTTTAAGGGCAGAAATCACATTGAATGCTAAATGACAGGCCTAAAGTGCTTTAAAACATCTTGCATGTGTATACATCAATCAGGTAGTGTAATTAAGGTACTGCTTCACACTGACACACCAAACTGTTCACTGAACAGAACAGGTATACAGTGGCGGGTTCACTGAACAGAACAGGTATACAGTGGCGGGTTCACTGAACAGAACAGGTATGCAGTGGCGGGTTCACTGAACAGTACAGGTATGCAGTGGCAGGTTCACTGAACAGGTATGCAGTGGCGGGTTCACTGAACAGGTATGCAGTGGTGGGTTCACTGAACAGGTATGCAGTGGTGGGTTCACAGAACAGGTATGCAGTGGTGGGTTCACAGAACAGGTATGCAGTGGTGGGTTCACAGAACAGGTATGCAGTGGTGGGTTCACATAACAGGTATACAGTGGCGGGTTCACAGAACAGGTATGCAGTGGCGGGTTCACTGAACAGAACAGGTATGCAGTGGCGGGTTCACTGAACAGAACAGGTATGCAGTGGCGGGTTCACTGAACAGTACAGGTATGCAGTGGCGGGTTCACTGAACAGGTATGCAGTGGTGGGTTCACAGAACAGGTATGCAGTGGTGGGTTCACAGAACAGGTATGCAGTGGTGGGTTCACAGAACAGGTATGCAGTGGTGGGTTCACAGTACAGGTATGCAGTGGTGGGTTCACAGAACAGGTATGCAGTGGTGGGTTCACAGAACAGGTATGCAGCCAGGGACAAGCTAAGCCTAACTAATCTTTCCCTATGAGAGAGAGTGTGCAGCAGCTCGCCCTACTCTCACTAATGCAGGCACACGAGTGACCGTTATGGTCGCCGCTGCCTGCCTTTTAGTAGGGGGGGAGTGGCTCCAGGGGCTAGTGTAGCCTAATTGGCTACACTGGGCCTGCTGACTGTGATGTAGAGGGTCAAAGTTGACCCTCATGGTGCATTATGGGGCGAACCGAACTTCCGCAAAAATTCGCCTGCAGGACGCGAACGCGAACCACGGAAGTTCGCATGGAACCATTCGCAGGCGAACCGTTCGGCCCAACTCTACTGAGAGACTGCTCCAGTGCTTTTTGTCTGTGTGCAAGTGCATTGCTATTGTTCTAAACCTAGCGTTTTTACACTCCAACACTTGATCTTCAACTGTATTGCTTTGTATTGTAGATAGATTGTATTTTACGCAGTTTAGGTTGTGTGATTAGGGACTAGGGAGGGAGAGTCTGTCACTGGTGCTGCTGCTGCAGGCCTGCAGCCAGCAGCTAGGCCCTGTGCCTGCCCTGCTCTGTGCTCTTGCTCTAGTCTCTAGTTACCTCACCTCACCTGTGCTCTCACCTGTCCTTCCTGTACTACTTCTGTGTTAGATATTGTACTATTTTATAGTTAGCAAGGCCCAGCTTTACTGCTATACCTGTCCTGCTGTATCTGCTCTCTGTAATCTAGTCACACCTGTTGTATTATTTAGCTAGATTCTTCTATTGTTTAGTTAGTAGTACTGTAGTGTACTGTACTCTAGTCTGTGTATAGGTACCGTATGTCACCGCGTTACCTAGGGTCTTTGTGTGCGCAGTGCACGTCTGCACTGTCCGCACCCTCTCGTTAGTGCTACACCCGTCCTATTGTTTATATATTACTTCTATTGTGTATTTGCTGACTTGTACTGTAGTCTGTGTATAGGGACACCGTCAATCAGCGTCAGCTAGGGTCTTTGTGTGTGCAGTGCGCACTCTCTCGTTAGTGCTACACTGATCTCTGCTGTAGAGTACACGTGTCCGTCACCTCACACACCCACCACCACCAGTCCCACCCCATTAAAGTACCCCACTTGTCCCAGCCGCCTTTACATACATACGGTTTTTTTTCATTTGTATAATATTAAAAATATACAATGTCTGGCACTGGCAGCCGCGGTCTGGGCAGGGGCAGCAAGGGCATCACCAAGAGAGGAGGTCTTGGGCGTGGCAGCCACCACCATGCGCAGTTCTGCGTCTGCACCAGTGGCTATTCCGCCATTAGCCACTGGCCGTGCACGCCTTGGCCGCCCAACAGCTGGGAGTCATGCTGCAGAGACACAGCAGCAGCAGCAGCAGCGTGTGGCCAAGATGTTCCTCCCACCGCCAGGTCGTAGCCGTCCTATTGAGAAGGACGCAGACGCTGTGGTGGAACTGATGGTGGATGAGCAGGCCACCATTAGCTCTGGAACCGAGTCCTCCACCCCCGCCAACACTCCTGTTCGCAAGAGCAGCCGCAGCTGCCCAGCACTGCCTGGGGAGAGGAGGAGGAGTGCAGTTCTCCAGCCCCAGCAGGCAACACCAGCACCCTGTCACTCAGCAGCACCTTCATGTTATCCCCAAGCACAGCGGGGCTATGGAATGCTGTTGTGGAAGAATTGGCGGAGGAAGGAATGCTCATGGGCACTTTGGGGGATGATGCTTTGGACAGTCAGACAGTGGTGACTGTCCATCCGCCCATGCATGCAGAAGGGGAGTTTGGGGGATCCCAGCAGGACATGTTTGTGGAGGGGGAGGATGATGATGACATTGTGAAGGACAAAGACTGGTTGCCAGGTCCAAGGAGTGGGGATGTCATCAGCTCTGAGGAGGAGGAGGAGGATGCGTCTGCGGGCCTTGCTAGAAGGATCAGCATCGCAGGCATGGGCAGGATCACAAGTGGGCGTGGTATGCAGGCCACACAGCGTGCTGATCAGGAGACGAGTTCTGCCAGTGCCACCACCAGCCGCACCAAGAACCCCCCCCCCAACCACCACAGGGAGACCAGCGGCAGCAGCACCTTCCAGACGAAAGGGGCAACTTCACCTCCCCAATATGGAATTTTTTCACCCTTCCATATTTGGAGTGCAAGTATGCCACCTGCAACCAGTGCCGCAAGCAGCTCAGCAGAGGGAAGGAGCCCTCTGCGTTTGGCACCACCTCTCTGGTCAACCACCTTGCAGGGAAATACTTTCACGAGCATGAGGAGTTCGTGAAGTTGAAGGAAGCTGGCAGTGGCAGTGGCAGACCCGCCGCCACTGTGAAGCCGTCGGCAGCAGGAGTGTCAGCAATGCACTGCTCCTCCTCCCTCTGCAACTCCTGTCGCCGACACTGAGGCCTGTTCTGGCAGACAGTCCTCAGTGGCCTCCTCTGCTCCCTCCACTGCTTCCCGTGCCAGAAAAAGACCTCACCAGACCCTGCTCAGCGACACCTTCCAGGGGGTGGTCAGGGTTCTGCCTCCCAGCAGCCGTCGCGTGCGCCAGCTGAACGGCTTGCTGGCACGGGCCATGTGCTCCCAACTCCTGCCTTATTCCCTTGTGCAGGAGGGAAGCGACATGCGTGCGCTCCTGATGTGTGCTGCCCCCGATTGGCCAATGCCCAGCCGACATTATTTCGCACGCACGGCCATCCCTGCACTTCACCGCTCTGTGATGGGGAGAGGGCTGGAGCACGCGGTGGGTCAACGGGTCCACGTCATCATAGACTCGTGGAGCAGCCGGTTTGGGACAGGCCGCTATCTGTCCTTCACTGCGCATTGGGTCAGCTTGGTGGAAGGTGGTGAGGAGGGGGAAGCAGCATCGGGCACTGTCAGAGCAGCAGCAGCACCAACAACGCAGTGGGTGGTGCCACCATGCAGGGTCAGCGGAACAGCAGCAGGTTCCTCTGATCCGCTTCCATCCTCCGCCACACCAGCCCAAACCCCCCGCCTCAGCAGCAGCGTGAAGCCCCGCCACTGCCAAGCGCTGCTGGAATTGGTCAGCCTGGGGAAGACCAAACTGGCGGCGAACCACGTCCTGGCCAAACTCCAAGAGCAGGAGAGGAATTGGCTGACCCCGAGAGGCCTCAGAGTCGGAGAGGTGGTGTCCGACAATGGGGCAAACCTGGTTGCTGCCATCAGCAGGGGAGACCTGACCCACATCCCCTGCCTGGCGCACGTCCTGAACCTGGTAGTCTAAAAGTTCCTGCGGACCTACCAGGGGATGGACCGACTCCTTGAGGTGGCAAGGAAGGTTGTGCGTCACTTCCGGCACTCGCCTGCAGCCATGGTGAGCCTGGAAGAGGTGCAGAAGGAGCTGCACCTGCCACAGCATCGGCTCATGCTCGATGTTCCAACTCGCTGGAACTCCACCCTGGCAATGTTGGAGTGTCTGATTGAACAGAGGCAGGCTGTCAGCCAGTACATTGCATGAGCAACAGTTGCCTCCCTCACTGCAACTGGGCGTGCCGCCACCAACCTCCCGTCCATCATCTCCATGGAGGACTGGGGGCACATGCAGCAGGTGTGCTCAGTCCTGGCACCCTTCCTGCAGGCCACCAACATGGTGAGCAGGGACCATGCAATGGTGTGTGAGTGGGTCCCCTTGGTGTGTGTGCTGGGCAGGGCCCTGTATGCACTGGTGGAAGAGGGAGCGGCAGCCTTGGACCAGCAGGAGCTGCAGGCAGCTTCACAGGCCACCTCTGAGGAGGAGGGCTCGGAGTTGGTGGAGGTCCCTGAACTTGCTGCTGATGAGGGGGAGCAGCAGAGCGCAGCTGCACTGTAGCGGGTGTGGAGAGAGGATGAGGTGGAGGAGGCAGAGGAGGACAGCAATGTCGGCTCTGGGGCTGCCGATGATGTGCCAACAGACGTGGCCAGACTGTTCCCAATGGCAGCGCACATGCAGAGGTGCCTGCGCAAGGACCCAAGGGTGATCCAGATGAAGCAGAGGGAGGACATCTGGATCTGCATGATGCTGGACCCACGTCTGAAGGGGAATCTGAGCCAGTTCCTGCCTGCAGGAGGAGACCGTGCGCAACAAAAAATGAGGGATTTGCAGCTGTCCCTTGTTGAGCGCTTGCAGGAAGCCTTCCCTGAGCCATCCACCCCCACTGTCCAGGCAGCACAGAGGCAGCAGCAGGTGCCTGCATCCACCAGCAGCAAGCGCTCGCGCACCACAGACCTGCTGTCTCTGACCTAAGAGCTCTACATGAGTGTAGAACTGCCAAGGACTAGAGAGGAGGTGCCTGTAGCAGCATCCTTCTCCAGTCACAGGCAGCGCTTGACCCGCATGGTGGCTGACTACATGGGGTCCTTCAGCGGGCTTGACAGCGTGGCCCCTTTTGATCCCATGGAGTATTGGGTCAAGCACCTGCCGATCTGGAGCGAGCTTGCATAGTACACCCTGGAAGTGCTCTCCTGCCCCCCTTCCAGCGTACTGTCAGAGCGTTGCTTCAGTGCAGCCGGTGGAGTCGTCACTGAGAAGCGATCTCGTCTGTCTCACAAGTCTGTGGATAGACTGACGTTTCTCAAAATGAACCAGGCTTGGGTGGAAGGCGAATTCATGGCCCCTGTTGTCGGCGAGAGGGGTACATGAAGTGACGACTGGCACACACACATACACCTGCTGCTGCTGCTGTTATATTTCATCCTGCTGTCTGTGTCTCCACTGCCAGGGAACACATTACAAGGTGCTGCTGCCCAAGCGCCACCAGCTATTACGCTCAACAATAGCTGCAATAATTTAAAAACAAACAAAAAAAAATTGTAATTATTTTAGAGGTGTCCGGGTTGAAAACTGTGCTGTCCCAATTGTGTATTGGACACAATGTGGGCTTCACGACCGCTGTCTGGAACCTCATGCTGTGTATTTACGGCCCTGGAACCACCGCTAGGACCCAGGGCCTACTATTTCTCGCTGCCTGCCCTCCTGTCTGCTGCCAAATGCCAGTCTGCCACACACACTTATCCTCCTCAAGCTGCCTGCTGTTATATTTCCTCCTGCTGTCTGTGTCTCCTCTCCACTGCCAGGGAACACATTACAAGGTGCTGCTGCCCAAGCGCCACCAGCTATTACGCTCAACAATAGCTGCAATAATTTAAAAACAAAAAAAAAATTGTAATTATTTTAGAGGTGTCCGGGTTGAAAACTGTGCTGTCCCAATTGTGTATTGGACACAATGTGGGCTTCAGGACCGCTGTCTGGAACCTCATGCTGTGTATTTACGGCCCTGAAACCACAGCTAGGAACCAGGGCCTACTATGTCAGTCACATCACACTGCCTGACACACATTACTCCTCCTCCTGTAGCTGCATTGAGCTTCTGCTGTCTGTGTGCTGCTACCACTGCCAGGGAGAACAGAAGAACAACTATTTTCTGCTGCCACCCACTCTCCTACCAGCTATTACCACCACACTACAATAGCTGCAACTACTTCCTCCTCCTACTGATGTCTGTGTTTTACCACCGCCAGGGTACACAGAAAAAGGCGCTGTGGCTTGCAATGTGCCACTACCTACCTATTATGCCATCAACACAAATATAATTATGGTGTTATTAAAATAAAATATTTCCACAAATGAAGTAAAAAAAATATTACAAAAGAAAGGAAAACCAAGACACATAATATAATGATAGAGAAGAAGAAGAAGTAGAAGACTAGAAGACTAGAAGACTAGAAGACTAGAAGACTAGAAGACATAGAAGACATAGAAGACTAGAAGACATAGAAGACTAGAAGACTAGAAGACATAGAAGACATAGAATAGAAGAAGAAGTAGAAGACATACAAGACATAGAATAGAAGAAGAAGAAGAAGTAGAAGACATAGAAGACATAGAATAGAATAGAAGAAGAAGAAGAAGACGTAGAAGACATAGAATAGAAGAAGAAGAAGAAGACGTAGAAGACATAGAAGAAGAAGAAGAAGAAGGAAAAGGAGAAGGAGAGAAGAAGTAGTAAATGAAGACTTCCAACACCCATTTTGGACACACATTCTCATGCAAACACTTTTCATGAAGTTAATTTACTTTTTTTGAGACCTTTTTTATAACTACTACATCACCACATAATCACTTGATGTTTTTCTTCATAAAAAAGGTGGTTTCATGCATCATTGACCTCCAATACAAGTTTTACAAGCTATTTAAGGCCAGCTCGAATATTTTACTCGAATACAGACTCTGATAGTGACGTCGGATATCCGAGGTCGAATCGGATATTCGATTACATCGGATATTGAACTTCGAGTGAATTCGGATAGTTTACTATCCGAATTCGACCAAACTCGTATAGGATAATGAGGTATCCGAGCAACACTAGACGTATGTATTGCGAAGTCAACTACGCGTGCGGTAACTGCGTCTATACGGATCATTGCGCATGCGCAGAAATATTATTGCTCTTCTATACGTAAACAATTCGCATATTTAGCTAATTATTGCAGAAATGTTTCCGCATAAGGGCATAAGCGTCCGCATACACTACGCTTCGCACTACGCGAAGCTTCCGTATTTTAATGCGTAGTCTACAAAATGCAAGCATAGCGAAGCTTCTGATTTCAAAACCGTAGTTTGTGAAGTGTAATTGCGTAGAACTACGCACAGTTCCAGCATAACGAAGTTGGCTGACTACGACCATCCCTGAATTTGTTCTCAACCTAATACAATTAATTTAATCATTATTAATTAAATACCAGCACTATGTTCAATTAAAAAAAATATAAATGAAACAGATTCTTATAGATTAATGTTCATGATTGATACAGGCATAACGTTAGTCTCTTATGTGTCAAATTATCCTGATATTTTAAAATAATTGATTTGAGTTTCTCAAAACTAAATTGAAGCTATTAATTTGACATGTAGTATATATTTTACAGCTCAGCATTATACACCGTACTTTTGATGTAGATTACTTTTATTATGTGATGGTAAAATTAAAATTTATGTAACTCAGAAAAAAGGTTTTTAAAGTGACACTGAAATGAAAAAAAAACAAAAAAACATTATGATATAATGAATATTATGTGTAGTACAGATAATTAATAGAACATTAGTAGCAAAATAAGTTTTATATTTTTATTTGTAGTTTTTTTTTTTTTGCTTCATTCTATCATTTTTGCAATTCCAAAACCATACGCTCCATTTTAAACTATGAAACAGAGCAGAGATAATGAACCTTTGAACTTCCCTGCAGTAAAACCTTATACGAAGCTGGCTTACTGTTTCTTTGAAGTAGAAGTGCTTCAGAAAATAGGACATATTGAGCTCAGAGAAGCTCTTTTCAAACATAACAAGTGAAGTTTCTTAATTCTTCCTGTATTGGTAACAATATGAGACTATGTTCTTTGCTACCATTGTTCTATTTCCTCGCTGTAGTACACATACAATTCATTATAAGTTTATTTTCACTAGAGATTCCCTTTAAGGAGAACAAAATCAGATAGACAGACTGTTCGGTACCTTCAAGGAAATAAGATTTCTTACTTAAAGCATAAATATAAGAATGCTAATAACCTAAAATGTACCAACAATAATTGTCAGTTAAAGCAATTACCGTATTTTTCGGCATATAAGACGCTCCAGCATATAAGACGCACCTTGGTTTAGAAGGCAAAAATAAGGAAAAAAAAAAATAAAACTAAACCTAGGTGCGTCTACACTGCAGGGGCGTTTTATGCATTTTTTACCCCCTAAAACTGCCTCTAAGCTACTCTATCTACACTACACTAATCCCCGCTGCCCTAACAACTAAGCTACACAGCAATACAATACACTACACTACCACAACACATTAATACACTTCACTACACTATGCTACACTACACTAACACAACACGCCACTGCAATACCCTTTTCTACACTATACTACACTACAATGCACTGACACAACACACAGCTTCACTACACTACACTGTACTATACTAACACTAAGCTGCACTACAATGACATGAATACTAAACCTGTTCCTGCCGCCATGCTCCTCTTCCCCTCACTTCAGCCGCGATCCTCTTCACCTCCTCAGGCGCAGTTCTCAGATGCCACCTCCGCTGCCAGGTCCTCCGCTCCTGTGAAGGGGGAAAAGAAAAGCATTAGTGGCATTGTCCCCCTCTCCTGCCGCATTCCGCTCGGCGCTGCCACTCACGGAAAGCCGCCGCCGCCCCCACTGCCGCTACACGACGTGTCCATCCTCTTGCCCTCCTACTTCCTGTTTACATTACGTGCAGCCGCGTCATGCGTAGCCCGAGCGCAACGCGGCTGGGGCTACGCATGACATGGCTGCACGTGATGTAAACAGGAAGTAGGAGGGCAAGAGGATGGACACTCGCCGTGTAGCATCATAAATGAAATACTTTTGCAGCAGTTTTTTCCGATTGAAAAAAATTTACTGGGTGACAAGATCGCTAAGTTAGTAGTGCTGTCCCTTTTCTGCACTGGAGTTCAGGTTCAAATTTGAATCAGAACACAATCTGCATGGCGCTTTTTAT
Organism: Hyperolius riggenbachi; assembly: GCF_040937935.1. NCBI lineage: Eukaryota > Metazoa > Chordata > Amphibia > Anura > Hyperoliidae > Hyperolius > Hyperolius riggenbachi. The sequence goes on from NC_090650.1 coordinate 328,733,092, forward strand.
GTTCCCCCTCAGTCTGTGTGAGTATTCTTTAATTATTCCTATTTCCTGCCACACCCCAGAAAACATACTGAAAGGTCGATTTGTCTTCCCCATCTCCCCATCACAAAAAGGAAATAATTTGTCCAATGTATGTGGAAAAAACTATAGTACCGGAGGTGCTCACAAGTGTAAAAGATAATTAACCACTTGAGGACCGCAGTGTTAAACCCCCCTAAAGACCAGGCCATTTCTCCCTTAATTGGCCACTGCAGTTTTAAGGCCTCACTGCAGGCACGTCCAACTCAGCGCACAAGTGATTACCCCCCCCTTTCTCCCCACCAACAGAGCTTCCCCCGCCAGCCAATCAGCGAGATCAGCTGTCATAGGCTTCAGCCTATGACAGCCAATCACCACTGAGCCCACAGAGGGGACAGCCATGTCTCACAGCTGTCCCCAAGTACAGCGCTGCCTTACATCGCAGTGCTGTACAGCAATAAAAGAAGGTGGTTTCTCTGTCTAACAGTCCGCCATCAGAGCAGGGATGTGTGCACATCGGCGCACGTGATCACCCACAAACCACGCCCCAAGGACCTTACACCGATCGGCATTAGGCGGTCCTGGGGCTGCCGCCACGTCCACACCCATTGGCATGACATGGTCGGCAAAAGGTTAAAACAATTTTTTTTAATAGAATTTTAATGGCAGCTTCATTTCCACCCCCTCAAAAAAAAAAAAAAAAAAAAAAAAACAGGAAATTTTTGTTAATGTTCTCAATGAGAAACAAACTGATAGGTCTCCCTTTTTTCTGCCCCAAATAAAGGAAATAAATAGTTCCTTGCATGTGCAAAGAACTAAAAAATATACATGGGTGCTCAAAAATATAAAGAATAATTAACCACTTAAGTACCAGCGGTCTCTGTCCCCTCAAGGAGACCGCTGGTATAGAAACTGCAGAAACCCGACAAATCACCGGGCATACCTGCGGTCATTGCCACATGTCGGGAACCTGGACCACCCACTCTGTCATCTCTATGACGGCAGACTTTCTGTGAGCCGGACAGGAGCCACTTTCATTGGCTCCTGACCCTGTCCAATCAATGTAAGCCAATGGGGGTTGCTTACATTAAAAGACAGGGCCAGGAACCAATGAAATCTGCTCCTGACCCACTCACAGGGCTCTGCCATCATAGAGACAGGCAGAGCAAGTGAGCTGCGGTGGGAGACGGCAGGGATTCAGCAGAAAGATCGTAGGGAGCGACGAAAATGGCAGATGTGCTCAACGGCGGTGAGTTGAAATCTACACCCTGGCAGCCAGATAGCTATCAAAACTGGGTGTAGATTTCAACTATCATGGTTCTTAAGTAGTTAAGTCACAGAAAAAATGCAGTGTAAGTGTTACCTTTTATATAGAAATAAAATTACTATTAACCTCCTTGCCGGTTATCCCGAGCTCAGCTCGGGGTAATCTGCGCAGGAGGATATCTCAGGCTCCGCTGGGCCGATTTGCATAATTTTTTTTGTTACAAGCAGCTAGCACTTTGCTAGCTGCTTGTAACTTCCGATCGCCGCCGCTTGCCGCCGATCCGCCGCAATCCGCCGCGCCGAGTCGCTCCCCCCCGCCCCAGAGCCCTGCGCTGCCTGGCTAATCAGTGCCAGGCAGCGTTGAGGGGCGGATTGGGATTCCCTATGACGTCCCGACGTCCATGACATCGGTGACGTCATCCCGCCCCGTCGCCATGGCGACCGGGGAAGCCCTGCAGGAAATCCCGTTCTCAACGGGATTCCCTGCATACTCTGATCGCCGAAGGCGATCGGAGTGGGTGGGGGGATGCCGCCGCTTAGCGGCTATCATGTAGCGAGCCCTTGGCTCGCTACATGATTTTAAAAAAAAAATTAAAAAAATGTGCGGCGCTGCCTCCTTGCTGGATTTTTTAGACCGGCAAGGAGGTTAATCAATGACCCTAAAGTGTATTATTACACTTGTTGACAACACATTTTGTAGGTTATTCACATTTCATTGGATCATAAAAAAGTGTAAAGAGTGGCTTTGGATAAATATGTGTACCACTTATAGCAAATATAAAGGTGCTCACATTTATCCTTAATTACTTTCTGGACAGGACACTTATTATTACCTAAGTGGCTATGAACACTGAAATGAGCCATCAAGAAGAACCAGATAATACACTTTGGCTGTACTAACTGATGGTGACATCTTTTGAAAGATAAATCACCATTTGCACTCATTTTTATTCCTACTTTAATTATTTTAAATACATTTTGTCATCTCCTAATTTTTTTTCTAGATCTTAGACTTATTTACCCGTAGGTGGTTGGCATTTTATGTTTAAATACTGTCATCTTTATTTATTTTGTAGCTTGATCTAGTGCACTCAAGTTAAGATAAGGTCAAAATCTTTATCTGCTTCCTGATTTAATAATTAATTTAAAACAACCTTGATTTGTGAGTGTCCCCTTTTCACTTTTATTTTATCTAACCAATTGTATTCAACATGTAGCACTGGATTGACTCTAAGATGTTCCATAGTTTTCTTTTAAAGGTCCACCTGAACTTTGTCTCTCCTGCATGTAATTGGTATCATTGATTGTAGATTCACAGAGGAGTGACTTCTTTGATTTTAATTATATACCTACAAAATGCTTCTGTTCTTTACAGAAGCATAATTATAATAAACACATTAATAAAAAACATACTTGTACTTTTCTATGTATAGCTTTTATTGAGAATTCGTAATCCAGTATAAAACGGCTGTTCACATCCAGGTAAAACTTCACTTTTTTTCTAACAGCTTTTAAAATACAAGCAATGGCATATCTACCAAATCCAGGAGAGAGGTACAGGCAGTTAGAGGTCTACAGCTATTTCGTACCATGAAGCATGGTGGTGCTTCATCAGGATCACCTGATGAAGCGCCACTATGCTTTATGGCGAAGTTTTACCTGGATGTGTACTGCCACTTTCTACTTAATTATGAATACTACTGGTCCTTATTGATGAGTTGCACTCTGGGGAGAGTGACCTGGTCCTGTGCATTGTTCTATGTACTACTATAGCTGTTATTGAGGAACTTGTACATGGCTTAATTTTGTCTATGGAAGCAAGAACAATCTTAAGGCATATTTTCCTTGCAAATCTTGCTTAATACTTATCTAAATATCTTGAGCGTTTTCCCCTCTACAGAGCACTATTATCCTCAGTCCATTATCTCTTGTTCCCATACAGTAACATCCTCAGATATGAAACTAATAATAAAAGCCTATTTTCTATCCTTTAATGCTCCATTATAATCCCTTCAAATGAAAGTTGACTAATCTTTCCTAAGAGCTGTCAGACATCGGGAAACAAACTTATTCCCCATTTAAAGTTTGTATTAGTATTTTAGATAATTAATGATCCAGTTTAAATCTTTTCCTACTTTTTCCTTTTCATAAATGATCCTTGAGTTGTTATGGTATTTCGTATTTGGGTCACAAGTAGATGTCATTGTTACACTTGCTGCTTTGTATTTCCCTTGGGCATTACTAAATATGTATGAGAATATCAGCATTATTTTTACTAGAAATATAGAAGCAAAACAATTGGTCAATTCATGTCTTGTCTGTCAGAAATCACCTTCAGTGAAATCTTGTTTGTAATTTATATGCAATTTATGCATGGGGAAGATTAACACGCTCTGACAATCAGTTGTTTTTGCTTACAGCCATCTTTCCTCTTCACCACCTGCTGTATCTTCCTTCTGCTTTAATCGCGCTGTTGACAGTTCCTAGCAGTAAAGATTACAATTATTCAGTGTGACAGGCAAAATACTAAATTAAAAAGCAATCAAATTGGCTTCATTTTTTTGCTATATGGCTTTGACTTCAAAGCTAAAAAAATATGTTTTAAAGCTTTCCTTCATTAGCGAAACACTGTTTCATTTCATGGAACAATGATTAAGCAAAACACCCTAAAAGAACCCTAATTTTAGCAGCTATCAGCGAATTCACACTAACTATGTAATGACAAAAATAGATATGTATTCATAGCCTGTAGCATACATTACAATCAGTAGAAACTAATTAAATACTTCCAGCAAGTGGATATGTGTGCCTCTGAGTGTAGTAACTTGTTAGGATCCCTTTCCTGATACAAGCTAATTATCCCTACATTATTTCCTATAACAATCTGTCGTGTGCAGTATCAGTGTAAAATTCCTTTTGCACTTCAAGAAATTTAGCATGAGTTGATTTTCTAATTTTTTTTTTCAAAAACTTCTAATTTACTATAGCTTCAAATGGTGCCAACTGGATCACTCTGCATGAGCCAGTATTTGAATTGGATCAGTCTAAAGAAAGTGGATCACTATCTGATCTACTAAACTGGAAACCAATCCACTTGGTGATGAAGAAAATGGGTCCTTTTTAATTTTTTATCATAGTGCCTATTACTCTGTAAAAGGGTGGCACACACTATCCTGGAACCATATTTCTAAAGAATGTGAAAAATGGACTTCTCTGATGCATTTCTATATTAGCTACTGAGATCGTGCAATAAAAGTATGGGAGAAAAAGGAAAAGGGTTACTCTTAAAATTATTTTTTTCATGACGCATTAAAATAAAATAAAAAAACAGTTCATGGGCCCATATTCAATTCACTTTTTCTCTTAAGTTTTATCCTCTGTGATATTTATTTTTATTTATTTATGTATTTATATAGTGTTGACCTATTACGCAGCGCTGTACAGAGTACATTGTCATGTCACTAACTTTCCCTTTAGAGGGGCTCACAATCTAGTCCCTACCACAGTCATATGTCGATGTATGCATCATGTAGTGATATGGTGATATTTTCATGTATAATCAATAAAATGCATTTTAAGCCACCAGCAAGCAGGAAAATACTCAGAATGAATTTGACAGAAGTACTTTTCCACCTACTTTTTGATACTTTTTCAAATGCAGAGTTTTGAATAATTATTTTAAACAGAAGATTAAAAATTATCTACATCTCAATCTGAAGTAAGATTGATATGGAGGCTGGCATATTTATTTAATTTTAATCAATTCTATTTGCCTGGCTGTCCTGTCAGTCCTCTGCCTCTAATACATTTAGCCATAGACCCTGAATAAGCATGCAGAGAGGATGTTTCTGACAAAAAATTGACAAGATCAACCCATACTTGTTTCAGGTATATGATTCAAACATCACTGATGCCAGAATCATCAACAGGACTGCCAGGCAACTAGTAGTATTTAAAAGTAAATAAATATGGCAGCCTTCATATACCTCTTGTCTCAGTTTCCTTTAAAGTCAAAGTTGCCAGCATGCGGCTATGTGATAATTTTGACAGCACAAAAGCTACCAACAGGAATGCAATATGAGTTCTTTTGCTTGTCTGTCTTTCTTTCTGCCTTACTTTTCCATACCTTCCGACAAGTTTGCAGCCTTTGTGTAGAAAATTAAATATTTTTTAGGAACTCTGTAATTCCCTCATATTTACACTAACCTAAACAAACAAGAAGGTTTGAGCCAAACTATTTAACATTCAGCACGTAACATTTTGGGCAGCACGGTGGCGTAGTGGTTAGCTCTCTCGCCTTGCAGCACTGGGTCCCTGGTTCGAATCCCAGCCAGGGCACTATCTGCAAAGAGTTTGTATGTTCTCTCCATGTCTGCGTGGGTTTCCTCCGGGCACTCCGGTTTCCTCCCACATTCCAAAAACATACAGATAAGTTAATTGGCTCCCCCTAAAAAAAAAAAAAAAAAAAATTGGCCCTAGACTTACACTACACTACTTACACTACATAATATAGACATATGGCAATGGTAGGGATTAGATTGTGAGCTCCTTTGAGGGACAGTTAGTGACAAGGTATATATACACACTGTACAGCGCTGCGTAATATGTCGGCGCTATATAAATACTAAATAATAATAATAATAATAATAAAAAAATTCAGTATTTATGACTCAACTACATTTGACTATAGCATGTTTAGTTATCTGTATACTGCAGGCTAAGTTTCTGATGAGACCTATTTTTTTTTTTTATGTAGGACAAACTTATTACCTAAAAGCTTAAGTGACCCTCATATTTTCACCATTTATATTACTTTGCTTGTGTATTATACCTAGGAATATTCAATTCCACTTTAGACTATAAGGTTATTATTCAATTCACTTTTAGGGCCTTATGCAATTTACTTTTTCATCTGAGTTTTCTCCTAGGAGAAAAAAATTCATCTTTGATTTAAAATAACTTTTTAGCACTTTGCAATGGAAAAAGTACCAAAAAGTAGGTAAAAAATACTATAAAATTTATTTTGAGTATTTTTGTTGCTTGCTGGTGGTTTAAAATGCATTTTATTGACAAGTTTTGAAATATCACCTAGGAGAAAATTCAGGTGAAAAAGTGAATTGCATATGGGCCTTAATCTCTTAGTTTTCTCATAGGATATATCTTTTCATCTTCTGTTTTAAAATAACTTTTAAGCTGTAACTGAAAAATTACTAAAAAATATTTTCCTGATTGCTAGTGGCTTAAAAGGCGATTTTGTTAGGTGTGAAAATCTCACCTAGGAGGAGTCTTCCTAGGAGGAATTATTTTTTGGGAGCATTTGTTAAAGGACCTCTCTCCCTTACAGATCTCAGTGGCCATAGATCAAAAAGACCCTTCTTGAACATAATTTTGATCAACAGAATAAATAGTCGACTGGTAATACTATTTCTTGTGGCTGACCATCCTGATGAATTTGACAAAACAGATTCTGCTCTTTAAAATTTTCCTCTCTAAAAATGCAATTCATGTCAGACCTCTTCTAACTTACCCTGCTGACTTTTGAACACTACACAGTTTCTGCTTGTTGACATTTTTCAGTAGCACTTCAAGCGATCTTTTGTCGTTTTAGATTTCATATTTCCATTCCCATGGGAAATGATTTAGCTGTGATGGGATATACTGTATACATTCACTTGCCTGGAACTAAATAAAGCAAATTTCTTGCTCTATGGATCTGTTACCTAACAAGGTTTCTATGAATAAAACATAAATGCATCTCTTCCAAATGTACACACATTGGAAAGAGCACTGATCCTTTCTTCACTGGACATTATCTGGAAAAAAATCTTGACAGCATACATTGTTTCATCTGACCTTTCAGGCCCTGGAAAATGGCAAAACACTCTTCAAGATATAAGCACAATTATGATGCTTGTCCTCGCATTAGCTTAGGATATACTATACATACGTATCTTTATAGTCTATATGAATCTATCCAAGAAAGCAAACTACGGGAAGTACTTGGAAGACTTGCAGTCAGAAAGCGGTTTCTAGGTAAAGACTGCAGACTGAATCCAGCAATGTGCTTAAAGGGGTTCTGTTAGGGGTTTCTAAGAAGAAAAACAGACCCTTACCTTGGGCTTCTATCAGCCCCGTGCAGCGGTAATGTCCCACGCCGTCCTCCTCCCATCTGCTGTTCTCCGCCACCGGCCCCGGTCTAAGCGGCATGGGATCCAACTGCGGCTGCGCTACAGTGGCCGCGCACCCGCTCGCTTCCGCCTGCGTCATCGGAAGCTTACTGCGCAAGCGCAGTACAAGGCTCCGTTGTACTGCGCCTGCGCAGTAAGCCTCAGATGACGCGAGCGGAGGCACGGCAACGCGCATTATTCGTCTGTGTGACAGCCGAATAATAGCCCGGTGCCGGCTGCGGGGAACAGCAGATGGGAGCAGGACGGCGTGGGACATTACCACTGCAGGTGGCTGATAGAAGCCCAAGGTAAGTGGCAGTTTTTCTCCTCAGGAACCCCCACAGAACCCCTTTAAGGCAAATCTGAAGTGAAAATAAACTTATGAGATAATGAGTTATGTGTAGTATGGATAATAATTAGATCATTAGTAATGAAGTGTCTCATATTTCATTTTCAGTTATATAGGGTTATTTATACTTTGCTTTAGAATGTCAAAGTTGCAGTTTAGAATCCACACTGTATTTTAACCTCCCTGGCGGTATTGATTATTTACAGATTTTATTGTCTAAAAGTAGAACTAATGAACCTTTGACGTTTCCTGCAGTAAAACCTTAATTCAAGCTGTCACTCACTGATTCTCGGCTTTTTAAGCTCTTCAGAAAACAGGACTAATTTTGACCAAGTTAGTCGACTAGGTCAGAGAAGCTCCTTTGCATAGATATCTAAAGTTTAACTCTTCCTGTACTGGAAAACAATATGCAACTTTTTCTTTGCTACCTATGTTCTCTTTATTATCCATACAACACATAATTTATCTTATACGTTTTTATTTCGCTTCAGATTTGCTTTAATGACATTTACTGGAGTATTATCACCATTCAAATGTCACACACTGTTTTCCAAATCTCTGAGAACTGAGTAAAAAGTTTAGAAAAATAATCAATGATTTTTCAATCAACACTGCACAGCAGAAACTGATGTTTCTAAAGTATGCCTCTAAGCAAATTGTGATGAATGTTTAATGGTAGCTGACACAAGAACAGGAGCAGTTAGTCATTTTTCAGAGTTTCAGAAGCCACTTGTAGTTTTTCTCCCCATGGTGTAAAACAGTCTGTACCATCATCTTTCAGCAGATCATAAAGAGGCATGTCTTTGCAACGTAACTAACCCTCTATGAATTTTGTAAAAATGCACAAAGCATCAGAATTGTAATGGAGCCTTGTGAGTAGTAGAAACAGACAAACTTTAAACAACTTTGACTTTAATAGGAAGATGTTGTCTCAGGTTGGATTTATCTACAATCCAAAATAACTTAGAGGAACTCCAGTGAAAGTAATGTAATGAAAAAAGTGCTTAATTTTTACAATAATTATTTATAAATGATTAAGTCTGTTTGCCCATTGTAAAATCTTTCCTCTCCCTGATTTACGTTCTGACATGTATCACACGGTGACAGCTTTACTGCTGGCAGCCAGGTGATGTCAGTGGAAGGAGATGCTGCTTGCTTTTTTGGCAGTTGGAAACGGCTGTTATTTCCCACAATGCCACAAGCCTGGCTCCCACAGTGGGATGTCAGCACTCTGGTACTGACATCACTGTGGGAGGGGTTTCACCATAATATCAGCCATATAGAGCCCCCTGATGATCCATTTCAGAAAAATAAATTCTCATGGGGAAGGGGGTATCGGCTACCGATTGTGATGAAGTTCATAGCTTGGTTACAGTTCCTCTTTAAACTCATGTTGCATCATTTGAATGTTCCATTTTAGTGATGCATCCCGTAAACAATCAAAATAGCTCTTTAAATAGACAGATGTCCCATTTGAGTCTCAGTGAATAACAACGGATCTGATCTTCTTATTCACCTTTTCTCCTTGGCTTTTTCTTTGGGAGATCATTTTCAAAAATTACCAAAAAGTATGTGAAAAAGTACTGTTGAAATTATTCTTAGCATTTTCTTGCTTGCAGGTTAGTTAAAAGGCATTTTATTTCTAAAATGTAAAAATAGAACCTGGGAGAAAAAATTAGTTGGATCAGACCCATGTCATCCATAAACTGCCATAAGAAATGTGTGGAAGCACTTTTATTGCTACCAACTTTTTAAACACTGAACGTTTGAGATGGAACCCTTGAAGCATTCACATAAAACTATTTTTTAAAAAGGTGGAGGAAACTTTATACTGATATCATTGAAATAACGGAACTAAAAAGAACCAATTTGTGATGACAGCCACTGAAAATATTTGGCATTTGTTTTTAAGCATGCCATTGTATTTGGGATGTTAACCCAAATGATTGCAACGGAATTTGGGATGAGTTTATATCGTTGTCTAAAAATTAGAATACAGCGAAAAGGTGTGTTCTTTGGGATGAACACAACCCATAACTATGGGTCTTTTTTTGTGTTTAACACCCCTGTCTGAAAAATTTTGGGATGATCATTGAAAGTAATCCAACTGACTAGGGGCTGCTTACACTAGGTACAAATTCATGTGGTTTTTTCAGCTCACAAATTTGCACAGCAATGCTTTCCCATGAGCCTGTTTCCATTAGATGCCAAAAATGCATCCAGAAAAAATCTGGACAGCAGTGCTACAATTTTCAGCATCCCCATGCAATTTTGTGTATAAAAAATAGCCTGCAAATGTGCATGCTTCTAGTGCCCTTAAGGTAACTAATCTTTAATTTGGTATGAAATCAGGTGGCAGTACAAGGACTAAAACATAATTTGACTAAACAAAAGTTATTTAAGTACAAACTAACTGTAAAAGATTTCTTTGCAAGCTTTAAAAACTCTGTTTCCATGATACAGAATTGGATCAGAACTGTTCAAAAGTAATGTAACATGCAGGGGCTTAAATGTGATTTTGTAGTCTTATTCAGCAATCTGATACTATGGGCTTGATTCACTGAAGCGTGCGAAGTGTTAGAACACCAGTGAAAAGTCCCTTAGCACGTGCAAAATGCCTTTGCACGCGCTAATATGCGCACAAAAAATTACGTGCGCAAAGTTTAGCGCTGCACGGTACGCATGAAACGTCAAACCGGTGGCACGAAACGTCTTACCGTCCGCTTGCAAAATAGCCTGATAAGCGTAAAAGATCCGTTCCTGCAAAATGCATTAATAGTCTATGATATCTGCAGATCCTCATACACACCTTATTTAACAGACATTCATCTGCAGATCTGAAGATCCATCCTGGTGGATCTGATCTGCAGATGAATGTCAGTTAAACAAGGCGTGTATGAGGATCTGCAGATATCATAGACTATGAATGCATTTTGCAGGAATGGATCTTTTGCAGGAACAGATCTTTTGCAGATACTGATCTCTTGAATGTCTACAGCATCTTTGTGTGCAGCATCTTGCAAAGATTTCTATCTGATGGGGAGTTCAGCTCAATAGAATAGACTGTGTAGAGTATGGCTCTCATACTACATGGAAGGGGGTAAAATTTGTCAGTGATCTTTCATTTTCCAAAGACTATGGTCTGATGTGTGTATGCACCCTTAGACTTTCAAAGATGTCAGACCACTCTCAAATTACAGTCAAGGGATTTACTCACTCATGGTAGCAAAGAGAAACCTTGACTAACAGATGGTTTAGGGGATTAAAGCATACCTTTGACCAACATTTCCATTTAGTTATCACTTTTTTATAATCTACTTAGTTAAATGCCCTGGCTTGTTATCATAGATACATGTATTTGGTTGTGTTTAAGTATACTGTCATGCCTTAACACATTATGGACTAGAGTTTGATGGATTTTTTGTATCCAACTAAGGTAGCAGTTTGTAATAATAATTACTCCATGATGAAGCATGGGCAAACTGTGATAAATGACCAGGTTTTGATCTGGTCCCTCCATAACTGGTAATAGGTTTATCCAATAGAACAATTTTGATTGTGTAATAAAATATAATTTATATTTTTCTTTATTGTCCCCGCATAAGTCCATTCATTTGCTCCTTTCTTTACCAGATTTCTGCTCAGCATATTTCTAGAATCGTGGAAATTCTTTCATTGGAGCACTGGATTGAGTTTGGCAAGCGGTGCACCAAACCTTGCGCTTTATCACTAGGGTAATTTCCGATGAGACAATCTGGTCATCTTTGAACTGATAAAAAAAAGCAATAGTTTTTTTTTTTTTTCTTAAGTTTTGTTTTTAAATATGCAGAGACCACTAACAGCCATGGGCACACTTTTCATGGCAATGCATGTGGCCTTATTATTAAGCACTGCTCCTGATTGGTACAAAGAAAAAAAAACCTGCCTTTGTTGACAATAGAAATAATGTAGTTCAAATCTGACTGATTCACAGTCCGAATTTAAAGGGACACGTAAGTAAACAAATGATTTTAACTTACCTGGGGCTTATGGCAGCTCCCTGGAGTCATCCTCTGCTCAAGGTGCTGATCTGTCAGTGGCTACTACACATGCGTGGCCCCAAGCCGTGCACACCCGGATCACCCCTGTAGCAAGGTACACATACTGCAAATGCATAGAATGCTCCTAGCCCACGGGAGCACGATGAGGAGGCGCGTGGCTGGCCAGCTAAGTGGCGGTCACTGCTGCTGGCTGGAGGGACTTGGACTGGTGTTGTGGAAACCAGAAGACTCCAGGAGGCTGCAGGAAGCCCCAAGTAAGTTGAAATAATTTTTTTATTTTAACTCAAGAATCGCTTTAAGATTACTTTTTTTATTTTACAGGTACTCAACACCATCAGCACAGCCTCTGCCTACCTGACTAGCAGTGAATTAAATTAAGCAAAAACTGTATTATAAGTCCCTTCAGATTCGATTTTATCTGCCCATAAATATCTCTTCTGCAGTTTAGAGCAGTATCCAGATCATTAACATGGCTGCTCCAGCTATGCTTTCCCTTGTTTATACTGTTGGTAGGATCAAATTCCATGTAATGCAAGAATATAAAAGGATGTCTGACACCTATAGGATTGGAACCAGACTCTTCTGATCATTCAGGACCGCTGATTGCTGGTGGACAATGGCATTGTGGGAAATCCATGGCGTGCTCAAACTCTGAGTCTGAATATGGACAGCATTTAGTTATAATTGAAGTGAACTGAATGCACAGTCTTAGGGTAGAGTAGGCGTTTGTTCTGAATTGGTGTGCTGTGATCAGATTTACCACCTGAGACATTGACGCTGCTGCGGGCGGGTTGCCCTTTCCTGTCTATGAGTTATGGGTTACCAACTGTGCTGCATGAGGTGGGATGAGATGGAAGGGATTAAGTCAGGATCTTTAAAAAAATATGGTGTTATTCAGATACCTGTATTCAGTTTGCTCAGTATAAACTTATAGCTAGATGGCATCTAACCCCTAGCTGTATACTGAGGTATGATCTAGTAGGCAATGACCTATGTTGGAAATGCAACAGAGGATGTCTGACTCATTTGTGCATGTGATGTGGGAATGTTCGATGGTGAGGAATTTTTGGAGGGAAGTAGAGGCATTCTCTTAACCACTTCACCGACCCTATACAGTACATCTACGCTCTTTCAAACTGTACTTCTGCTTGTCTGGAGTAAATATATGTATTATGCACACAAAGAGAAGCACTCTCAGCATTCGGCAAATGGGGGTGAAAACTTCAACTGCACCTTAAACAGTGACACTGTCATACATACTTCATCACAACAGCACAATTGGCTTTTAAGGTTTCAGCAAAAAGATGTGCATCTGGTGAACATTGGTGAAAACACAGTGGCAGATATCTGTACATAAAGGCAGTATGGGCACTGTCTCTTTAAATGCTTTATTCCTTTAATTGGCCATGCTTATGACATAGACTTACCCATATCCAGCATACACATACTGTATATGTCAAACCTAAAACTGAAGATCGTGCAGGGATAAGCAAGGGTCGGGTGACCAGGGGGTGGTAGGACGGCACAACAGCCATTTCGCTCTAGTGTTGCACTTGCTCACATGCTTAGTCCTTGGCCATACGTAGATATACATATCCCCACAGCTGCTGTCTGCGCTACCACTTGCTAGTGCGCGTGCTCCCACACTCATTCACAACACTGCCCGCTCGCCTGGAGATCACACAGTTCCCCTTTATTCATCTAAGTCCCTTTAGCTATGATCGGTGGCTTCTATGAGAAGCCGCGCAATCATTCTGAAAAAGTTTCCAATCCACAGTACACTTCCTGTAAGTGTGCATAGTACGCTTAATGGATGCGTAGAAAAAAAAATACTGGGGACATCTTGTAAAATGACATCAACAAACTTTTTTTTTTTAATTGTTATAAGCCTTTTTTTACAGTAATAATTAGCCCCTTCCCTCCCACACTCTCCTCAAGGTACCCAAACTTTCTTTGTATAATAAAAAAGACAATAAAAAAACGCATAAATAGTTGCCTTAGGGATTTAACTTTTTTTTTAATATGGCTGTCTAGAGGGTATATTACCGTTATTTTTGAAGTTATGGGCAAAACTGAAAAAAAGGCCATTTATTTCCAAATAAAATATTGGCGCCAGACATTGTGATAGGGACAGAATTTAAACGGTGTAATAACCGGTACAAATGGGCAAATAGCTTGGATTTTAATTACGGTAGAATGCATTATTTTTAATTACGGTAGAATGCATTAAAACTATAATGGCCAAAAACTGATTCCCCCCCCCCCCCCCCCATTATTTTCCAGTTAAAAAACATTTAAAATAAAATAATTCTTGGTATAATGTAACACCCAAAAAAAATCCTAATTTATGGTGAAAAAAACCCAAGATATAGTACATTTCATTGTGATAAATACTGATAAAGTTATTGGCGAATGAATGGAATGAGCGCTGAAAGGTGAAAATTGCTTGGGTGCCTAAGGGGTAAAATCCCTTCAGTTGTAAAGTGGTTAATCAAAACTGGTCTCAGGATAGCTTTTGACATTTAATTTAGCAATTTTTGGAGTGCAGGGTGTGGGGATAGTTGAGGAATCCAGTGCAATGGTCATTGAAGATAGGTGCCTTAATAGCAAGGAAACTTATTATAAGAAAATGGAAAAACCCAGATCCCCTGTCACCTGAGGAGTGGATTGGGGAAATGTCCTCCTTTTTTGATTGATGAGGGAGGGGAGGATGAGGTAAGTTAGTGGTTTCGGGACAATTTAGCTTCATAGATATAATTTATAATGGCATCCAAATGCTCACATTGGTGGAAGGTCTGGGCAGGGGCGAGCCTGGGAGGATGGTAGGGTGTGTATCAGGGGGCGGGCGGTTGTAAAGATAGGAAAAGGTGTATGCATGAATGAATGCATGGGGGGGGGAAGGTGTTAATAAGACTGAAAATGGTGTATGTGTGAATGAACAGTGATTCTATTTTTTTTTTTTTTTTTTGGTCTTTGATGTTAAACTATAGTTCCTAACTATAAGGTCATAGATAAGTTGATTTTTGGAAATTAACTCTTATCACGGTCGCGCTAGCGTTTTTGCACTCCCTGTAACGTGCATAACATTTTTCACGCCTAAACATGAATATTTTTTTTTGCCGCAAATTCCCGTTTGCGCGTGAAAAAACGTTACGCGTGTTATGGTGCGTTATCACGGCTTTGTGAATCAAGTCCAACTTGCGCAAACCATGATGCAAATATTTTACATCATCAGGAAGGCTTGCTTCTGATCAAGCCAAGGCTATATAGTTAGGAAAAAGCAATTAATCGCTGTTGAGAATTTGCGGGGGGGGGGGGGGGGGGAGGGAGGGGCCAAAAAGTCGTTTGTTCTAAATTTGAGCAGCAACACTACTACAGAGCAAAGAGTAAAACAAATGCATTAAAAGGGAAAATGGAAAGGGTGAAAAAATACTAATCGGGAGTCAATATAGTGTTGGTACAGATAAATGAACTACTTATATTTTGTGTAAATTATATTATGCTGTTGTGTATCTTTTAGAGCATAGATGTTCTGAGTTCAGGTCCGCTTTAAAGGATACCAGAACCGAAAGGTTCTGGTAAAAATGATAGATGCAGTGTGTATAGGGTAAAAAGTGTTACCGGCCTCTCCTCCTGGCCCCCTCTCTCTGCCGCCGTTATTGTAATATCCATGCCGGTATCCGGCGACTTTGGTGACCTATGTCCTTCCCTCGTCACTTCTGGCCGGCGCATAGTTAGCGGCTCATAAGCACCTCCGTCTTCTGTGTGCTCCACTAAACCAAGTCATAGGCAAACACGGGGGAGGGGGGGATTGATTGCAGCTGCCCGGAATCCCCTCTTAGCCCAGGACTGGTGCAGTGTCTGGGGACAGGCACAAGTTCAGACACCAGACTATCTACAGGTATGCTGCAGCTCACAGCACCGCCCCCTTTCTTTCTTGGCTACAGTTGACTTTGGATGTAGCAGCAGCGTGTGTACTGTTCAAGGAATGGAACAGCTCTGGGGAACCTAACAGAGCACAGAGCCAGGAATGAGCACAGCCCTATGCCCCTGCAGTGTGAATACTACACTTTCCTCTTCATTATGTGACAATGAAGGGGAAAGTTGGTTTTTGGCTGAAGGGGAAAGTCGTCTGAAGCCAATGCCAGCTGTCCTCATTATTATCTGTATCCAAACTGCTTCTGATTGATCCCATTGTTGGTCGGTCGGGCGGACGGGAAATTACATTGTGTTCCTAGCATGATGTCTTACCATTTTATTATACTGTATTGTGCATGGCTGAAGGAGACCTTTCAGGATCCCCCCCCCCCCCCCCCCCTTGAAAATCCTGTTTTTTTTCCCTGCAAGCGTCACATGATCAGCATGTGACGCTTGGTTTAGTGGAGCGCACATGCAGCACACAGAAGACTGGGGTGTCAGCGTGCTTCTGAGCCACTAAATGTGGTGGCCAGAAGCAAAAAGGGAAGGACATACTGTGCACACAGGGCGCAGTATGTCCAGGGCAAAGGTCACCAAAGTCGCCGGACGCTGGCATGGATATTACAATAACGGCGGCAAACGGAGGGGGCCAGGAGGAGTGGCCGGTATGTACTTTTTACGCCCTACACACTGTATTTATCATTTTTACCAGAACCTTTAAGTTCTGGTAGCTTTAGCAATGGTTTCCCTTTCAGCAATATACACCGTTTGACAATATTATTTTGACACCCTCCAGCAATACATCTTTTTGGTATAAGCTGTATGTGTTATGGTATTTCTTATGTGTGCAAAAAAATGAGATTTGAGAGCTACTTGGAATATGTTTTCTGTCCCCTGTCTGTGATGTGCAATGCCTGGTCAACTTTACGGCAAGCCTGACACTTTGTATGTGCATCTCTTTCATGTGCTTATAAGGAGGTGTGTATATCCACTATGCCATTCTCAGGTATCACGTTTAAGCACAGAGACAGTTATGCATAGATCTGGCACCCGAAGCCAGGGCTGGCACTTCCATAGAGACAAAGGGGGCAATTGCTCCTGGACCCCAGAGCCTATGGGGGCCTCCAAGGTGCCCCCTCCTCTCCAGCTATGGTGACCCATGAGAGTGTGGATGGTGTGTGTACACTGCTTATAAAAAAAAGGTGAATAGGAACCCCAAAAATGCTTTTCAGGGGACATATAAAGGATGCCTAATGATGTTGTGTGATAGGGAGATTGGATTGGGCCTGGCAGATGGCTTAGGGGCCCTGGGGTTGATTTCATTGCACGGGGGGAGCGTCAGAGGACCCCCAGGCCACATTGCAGCTGGAACCGGCTCTGCTTGAAGGCCTGCTGTACTTCCTGAAAAAGGAGACCCAGGAGAGTGTTGGTTGAGTGTTACCCAACCCCGGGGGAGGCTGGTCATTTTTGAATCTTTGGGATGCAGATTTTATGAAGAAGTGTAAAATACCACTTTAATCAATTTCCACTCTGACTACACTGTGCAGTGGAAGAGAGCCTTATTAGCTCACGGTGCAGTGCTTCCCTTCCCAGATTAAGAGCAGAGTGTGAAGGAAATTAAAAGAAGCTGATATAAGACAGTCACCTACTAATATTGCTAAATCACATCATTCTTTATTAAGCATTACAGTAGTTTAAATTGTTTATTTAGTTATTTTTTTACACCTGCCTGGAGTTAACCTTTGAATTGGTCAGCCAGATGATAGCATGATGATACACATAATGGTAACACAAGGGGAAAGCTATAGCACTGCTTGCCCTGCAGGTGCTGAAAACCCTTCATACCACTCACTCACCTTCCGCCTACCTGTCTAAAATCTGCTTGATGCAATTTCTGTTGTGTCTCTGATTCCTTTTGACAATGTGTTGGTACTATTGAAAGGGTACGTCATATTCAGGCATCGTCAAACGAGTTTGTGTCAATTTTACAAGCAGCATTTTTCTCTTGAGCTATTTTTATGCATACAAGCAGACAACCAAAGGCATTATAAAAAAGGACACTTCATTCCAAGCATATACAAAAAAGCAACAAACACTTTTTTTCCCCATTACGCAGCAGCCGTGCTGAAAAATGTTATTTACATTTCAATAGCCTTTCTTTGTAACACTGACAAAGTACACAGCTTGCACATTTTGATACAGCTGAGAAATTATCACCCTATGGAGTTTACATTGTCACAAAAAGCTTCAAGCATAAAGGAACAATGTGACCTGATAAACAAAAGAGCATGATACCATATCACATACCCTGTTACACTATTTAAAGCATGTTGCCCTTGCCAGTACGCATGATCTCTTCAACAAAAGTTCATATTATACTCAATGCTATTTATATTATCTGACTTTAATCACTGTTATTTCATTCACATCAATGGAGCCTTGAATTGTTTTTAAAAATTATCCTTTTATGGATAAGAAAAACATACATAAAATACCGAAATGAAATGGTTTGTGTTTATCGAAGTAGAAATATTTTTCCATTATTTTATGTGATCCAATCTGTAGGGATGATCTCCTTGTTTCTGGCTTTCTATGAAATGTGAGATTCTTATTTTTTATAGCAGAGGAAGGAACAAACAATTCAAGGAGCTGAAATGCATTGTTACACTATTCATCAGTTTCCCAGAAATACAGTAAGATTGGTGAGATGGACAGACCTGCATGGAACAAGTAGAAATGTTCCACTGGAAGCAATGGGATTTGCTGGAACTAGCTGGCTGAATTCTTGTTAAAACAAGGAACAGAGTCGAATGTGATGCTTTGTTAAGATATTCGCAAAGACTGTAGTTTGTATTGAAAGTTTTTTACCTTGCATTGAAGAATTGCATTATCTTGCATTGAAGAATTCTACGGCTTATCCAACCTTATTTTTAAGGTAGAGACAAATACAAAATTTCTGAATTATGCATGTAAGAAAACACTTTCAGTACAGTTCTATACATTCTAAAGATCAATCATAAACCTTATTTAAGGTGGCATATATTGTTGTTCTATGTACACTAGCAAATTTGTCCCTGTTGGGCATTGCAATTTGTAGAATTTATTACAGAGGGGGAGATTGATACAGACATGGGGATGGGCACTTTGGGCAGTAGTGGAGGAGATTAGAACAGATATGGGTATGTGTAAATTTGAGAACAGTAACTGTAAAAATTAGTTTAGATGTATAGAGTAGTAACTGTATACAAAAGAAGTGGTGGTAATTTTTAAAGGGGCACTATGGTGAAATGTATGTTTTTCTAATATCCCTTGTATGCTTTGTGTAATAGGAGCAGCATACATTTCTCCATAGATCTTGTGTCAAAAAAAGTCTGTAAGCAGTATTTTTCCTAACTAAACAGTTGTTCTCCTTGCCAAAGGATGACCAATGAGATGCACATATTTTCAAGTTCATGTAGATTTATGTGAATTTTCATGCAATTATATGCAGCTTGAAAATGGACCAATCAAGTTCCATACAAGGTTTAAATTGATTGGTCCATTTTTAAGCTGCATATATTTGCATACAAATTTACAAAAATCTACATGAACTCGGAAATATTTGCATCTCATTGAACATCCGTAGTCTCTAGCAGATATTTGTAAATCGGAGCATCAGAAGTGCTGCAAATCATTAGGTCAGTGTAAGTGTAGAAAATGTGCATCAATGGTCCTGTTTTATTAGTACCTTTGCCAAGGCTGCAAAGAATGGTAGATTGAGCTTGCCATAATTTAATTTTATTTTTTTTTTTAGCTGGGTACAATTTAAGATAGAAAGTAAATTTTCTCATTCTGCAATTCTGCAAGGTACTGTTGAGCAACAGCAGCATTTTTTTTGTACATTCTCAGTAACTGTTGCCTTGGAGGACAGATTTGTAATTAATGGATTCTCACTGTCATCAGATATCTGTGAGTTATGGGCAGAGGCTGTATGTTTTTTCTGTTGTGTCCCTTGGGCAGGACTGTTCTTTCCTGCTGCTCTTGCCCCACATTGCTTTTACTACGTTGTACTTCAGTGTTGCTATCTCCTTGCTGTTTGTGGGCTGAGTGTGTGGAGCGAGGGCCAGCCTTGCCTGAACTGCAGCCATCTTCTTCTTGTGAGGTACTGTATACAAATCAGTCCATTTCGATGGTGCATCATGTTGGAACGTCTTCTGCAGAGTTGCAGCTGAGACAAAATGATGTAAGGTCTTTTTATTATAAATGCAATGTAAATAATTAATATATACTGAAAAATTATTAAAAGTAACAATTATAGAAACAGTGATAACACAGATAAAATAAAAAGGGAAATAAATACTTAAAGTTGGAAGAAATATGTCCTTTGTGGAAACTCCAAGCAAAATGGGAAAAGTCCTTTGTTTCAGAATAAAAGTTCAAACAAGATGGCCGCTACTAGCTTAAGCCCTTATGCTAGCTGGACTGGAGGACTGGACTCAGATTTCAGTCCTTAGCTCATGAATGATCCAGTTTTTAGGGCGGGATCTCAGTCGGTCCCTGGGCTGGACTGGGCGTTATTATACTTTGGGCGGGAAGCTCAAGCCCAAAAACTGACATTTTCCATATTCCAGCCCCCATTATCTGCATACAAATAAATTCATGATCCTCAAAATATACATTGGGCTCGATTCACTAAAGGGAGCTAAGTGTTAGCATGGCAGTAAAAAGCCGCTTTTCACGTACAAACTACTTAGCACCCAAGTTTGCATGTGCAAAGCTTTTAGGCGTGATAACTGAGTTAACACACTTTTGTGAATCAAGCCCATTGAATTGATACTATTCATGGGTACTGAACGATGTTCTGGTACTGAGAAGCTGAATAACGTGGTTGATGGGTATGTCAGCTGCATAAATTTGATATTAGAATACTCAGCGGATCCTGACTAACAATTATTTTCATACCTATCATATGTATGGCAACTTTTAAACAGGCAAAAATCATACAATACATTTATTCTCAATACACTTAGAGTGACGCCAGTAAGCCTGCTGTCCTACTGTGAAGAGCTTGCTTTTGGCTCTGTAACTAAATGGTGATGGCATTTCACACCTAACTGTTATCTGGCAATAAAGGGAAACCTTTTGTACCCACAAATTAAACACAAAACATTGGCCTCCCTGGCGAACACATGTAATCCCATGAATAGGGTCTTTTAGACCCTGCAGATGGCTGCATGTTTTCAAAGACACAGATGTCAGCAAAACACAAGCAACCCCAAGTGATTTGCTTTCTGCTATAACTACACATACAATTGGAATTGTACCATTAATCGCTATCAGTGCAGAAAACCAAATGTGGTGTCTTCTCGGCTCATCTACTTACTCATTCATTTAGTTGACTCCAAATCTTCATGACCATATATACTTCTGCATGGCACATGTCTGTCTATCACAGCTTCTTTCAGCTGTTGCATAGGTATGTTCATACCTTCATATACTGCCTGTCCTCCTTAGCCTCTGCCGTCCTTTTTTTTTTTTTTTTTTTTTTTTTGCTTTCAATTTTTACAAGCATAAAGCATGTCTCTAAAGAATCTGCTTCACCTGAAAGTAAAACGTACTTACCAACTAAACCTCATTTTCTGAGGTTAAAGGTGACCATCTATTAATGCCATGCATTTATATTTAAGAAGTGGGATGCATATTTTACTTCATTTCCAGTATACACAGAACACAGTCAACAATATTATATTTAAGTTGCCATGCACAAGATTTCATACAGCTTCTTCTTTTTGACACAAATGGAATACTAATACGAGACATGTTTATAAGAAATAAACAAGTATATTTCGCTTTTACGGTTTTCACTTGATATGTGGAATTCTTGAGTTTTGCCTGTTATTAAAGTAGCTCTGGGCAATTTCTTCACTTATTTTTTTCATTCTTACAAAAAAGGACTTATCAGCAGTTTTCTTGAATACAAGACAGAACACCATCACTTTAGCTCTGCTCTTAATACTGCGAAGCAAAAGTGCATTAAACTTTCTCCACACCTCTCATCCTATCTATCTGTAATTTTCTCAGCTCATTCTCTTTTGAAAATGTAAACTAAATCACATCTGTACACTCGGGCGTACCTAGAAATCACTGTCCCCCCCTGCGAAAATTTGGATGGGGCCCCCCAATAAGTGCCAAATAATCGTAATTGGGCAGAGTTTCACTATAAAATAATTGTAATGTGACAGCATTTCACCAGAAATTAATCAAACTGGGCAGCATAAGCGTTTCACTAGAAAATAATTGTAAAGTGGGCAGAATTTCACCGTAGAAAAACTGTAAAGTGGGCAGCATTTCACCAGAAAATAATCATAAAGTGGGCAAAATTTCACCAGAAAATAATCATAAAATGAGCAGCATTTCACCAGAAAATAATCAAACTGGGCAGCATAAGCATTTCACCAGAAAATAATCGTAAAGTGGGCAGCATTTCACCAGAAAATAATGCACCTGTGACCTGTATAAAAAAAAAATAATTCACTCACCTGGCAGTCTCCTCTCCCGGCCGCCCTCTGACACGCAGCTCCCCGAGGATCCTGCTGCACCAAATCTCCTGTGCTGACAGGCAGAGAGCAGGGCTATGGGAAGATGGCGCCTGAAGCCCTGTACTGGAGACACAAATAGTCTCTAGTGCAGGGCTTCAGATGCCATCTTTACATAGCCCTGATCTGCCTCCCGGAAGACTCCCACAGGTTAAGGTGAGCTGCGGGCTGCAGGGAATGAACTGGCGCAGCGTCTATTAGACTCCGCGGATATTTCAACTACTGGGGGTTCCCAGTTTATTATAGCTACTCATGTTTCTTTAAACTATTATTCATCATTGTTTGATAACTAAACTAACCTACTTTAATGGATCTATTGCCGTTAGCTCAAGTACCTCCTTAGCCCAAGAACTGTACTCCCTGGGGATGCAAAGCACCTGTTGAGAACCAAGCCTCTAGCATATAATATGCAATGCTATGTATTTTTAGAGCTGTTGCACATCCTTTTCAAATGAATGTTGACTTGAACAAGAAAAATCTCATTAAAACAACGTACTTTCAGCTTACTCTTTGCCTGGACACTGCTTTATTTAAAAATAGTATCTTAAAGGAAATTCAGCATAGTAGTACCAGGTCTGTAATCACACAATCAAAGAAAATGCAGAAGGGGAAAATGAATAAACAAAATGTTTTAGTGCCTGTAGAGCTACTTCTCATGAATTCACGCTGGTCTAGAAATTTAAGTAAACATAATTTAGATGTCCTTATCTGCATGTAACACACAGGTTGAGGGTTTGTCAATATTTTTCAAACTCCTTTGAACATTTTTCAGTCCACATCGGCAGTACTGACAGAATGGTTTGCACGCTGAATACCAAATACATTACCACAAAGAACTCATTCTTACAGAGGTTATTACTTTGAAATGATTATTATTTAAGATAAGTTCTCTATGTATATTTTCAAACTTTTCCCATCTAAGATGCAAAAGGTGAAGTACTTTGATTTCAAATGTATCTCTGTTTGAATTCCTGTGCATGAAATATTAATGTTTTTTTTTTTCTTCTGAATTTTGGAATCCTCCTTGCATTCCTTATTACTTTTGAAAAGAATATCACAGATCTGGTTGCAGAGCACACAATGTAATTACGTCTTAACTGTGAACTAGAAATTATCACAGTATGCTGCATTTCTGCACCTTATCTGCATTCATTGGGGTGATGTTTCTAAAGAATATGTACAGTGAAATAAAATGGATTTCAACCCATTTTCCTTTCAGTACCCTGTCATGTCCAGGGAGGGAATGTTTTTTTTTTTTTTTTTTAAGCGTCTGTTAGCTGAGTTTCATTACCATTTAAAGCATGCAATTCCATTCACTTTTACTCCTAAGTTTTCTCCTAGGTGATATTTTACATCTTATCAATTAAATATTACTCAGAATAATTTTGATTGTACCATAATTTCACTTATTCGTATGTAGTTTTTAAATTGCAGAGTGCTGACAAGTTAGTTTAAACAGACGATGAGATGAGATGATCTACTAAGAGAAGACTTGGGAGAAAAATTGAAGTGGGTCGGGAATTGGAATGTCTTAAAAATGGAGCCATGATCAAAAACAGAATATGCCTTCCATAATGACTTTAAAGTGTACCAGAGGTGACATGAGATAAACATGTTTATGTACAGTGCAAAACATATGGTTTTCAGACATGCTACGGACAGCTTCGGTCTTGTCTGTACCTTGTCAGGAATATAATAAACCTCACTGATAAGCAAATTACAGCCATATACGTTTTTATGGCAGAATACAACTTCTGAGGGCAGGGGAGAGCTGAAGGTCAAGAGTTCATGTATTTTCACTCTGGGACACTTAATAGGCTGCCATTGAGCATTGAAAACATTCAATCTACTTTGTAAATGTTTAAATATAAAATAAAAGCCTTAGACATCTACGAATGTAATTTTTAGGAGTAGTAGGATGAATACAATTGTTTATCTCATCAGTTCATTTTCACCTCAGGTTCACTTTAAGTCCCACTTTATATTACTGGCAGAGATGTAAATAATTCTGTGTTGATGCAGGATTATGCAAATTATGGATGCAAATGTATGCAGTTTAAACATTGACCAATCAAATCTGTTCAGGGTAAAATTTGATAGCGGTATTTTAAAGCTGCATACATTTTCATACAAGATCTACCTAATCCTGCATCAATTTGGAATTATTTGCATGTGGATTTTTTTTAAATGTCTTATCAAAGTTCTGGGTGTTTTTTGCATTTAACTATTTGGTGGAATTGTTATTATTATGTATGTGCTTCTATACTTATTCATCCGGGTGGCAGAATTCTTGGAGACTTGTTATTAGAAGGGGCATCCATATTCCACCACATGTCATCCTAGAGAACTTGGAGTTTGATTCCCTTGTCCACGACATTAGACAAGAATGTTTTGAAAAGTACATGATGATTTCCACCTTCCCCCTCCCAATTTTAAGAACTACGTAGGCTTGTTGGCTGAGCCATTCTGGCAATACCAATATCTGCTTGTTTTAAAGATGGACACGTTACATTTTATTTAAATGCAAGGAAAACAAAAGCATAAAGTGATTTTGATACAAATTAGGCATCATCCTGCATTGAGTGATGTCTTCTCTCTTAAATGAAGCAGGTAAACCATGTTTTGCTCATTTCAGACACTGTACAACACCTCACAGAGCTGACAGCACTAACTGAATCAGAAGATAGATCTGTCAGGTATACAAAACTGTTGCCATTTTTTGCAAGTGACTTTTTTTCTTTATCATGCAGCCCTGCAAAAATAATCAACTGCACAACTCTACCTTTGTTAAATGAAACAGGCAAATATTTGTATTTGATAATCAGCTGTGGCAGCTATCACTAGCCCTTGATGTTAGTGGTACTTGTTTAGCCAATGAAGAGCACATATATTAATACTAATGCATTAATTCAACAATTTCTTCCACATTAGAGTGCTTTATAAAGGTTTGTTGAATTAATGGAGATATTTTATCAGATGTAGCATGGGGTTTAGTTGGCTGGTTAGCATGCTGCAGGATGCAGCCTGAAGATTTGTTTGATGAATAATTGAGTGTTGAGGACAGATTAGCTTGTGTGTACAGCTTTCCACAATCAAAATGTTTTTGATCTGGCATCTTAACCACTTTACCCCCACCCGTACGGATTTCCATCCTTTTTCCATCCTTTAACCCCCAGGGATGGAGAAATCCGTACTTTGCGCACTCCCGCCGCTGCCCGCGCTCCCGCTCGTAAACACGCCGCCAGCCGCTCGTAAACACGCCACCTGCCGCTCGCCCGGAGATCAATGAACGGGAAAATCCATTCCTGTTCATTGATCTAAGCCCCACAATGATCCGCTGCTCTCCGATGAGCAGCGCGATCATTGTGAAAAAAACCAAACACTTACCTAGCCTCCTAGTACTTCCTCCAAGAGTCCGGAAGGACTCTTGGAGGTCGCATTAAACAAAAAGTTACTGTGGCCAATAGTAAAACTACACCCTAAACATTTTTCACATACAAATAAATTACTTTTACACACAAAATTAACTCATTACCTCCCACACTCCCAATTTTTTTTTTGTAATTAAAAAAAAATTAAAAAATGTACAATAAAAAAAATACATAAATAGTTACCTTAGGGGCTGAACTTTTTAAATATTAATGTCAGGAGGGTACAACACTGTTACTTTATAAACTATGGGCTTGTAATTAGGGATGGACGCAAAACTGAAAAAAATGCACCTTTATTTCCAAATAAAATATTGGCGCCAAACATTGTGATAGGGACATAATTTAAACGGTTTTATAACCGGGACAAAGGGCAAATACATTTCATGGGTTTTAATTACAGTAGCATGCATTATTTAAAAACGATAATGGCCGAAAACTGAAAAATAATTTTTTTCCCCAAATTTTTCCTATTTTCCCATTAGAACACATTTAGAATAAAATAATTCTTGGCATAATGTCCCACCTAAAGAAAGCCTAAGTGGTGGCGGAAAAAACAAGATATAGTTCATGTCATTGCGATAAGTAATGATAAAGTTATAGACGAATGAATGGAAGGAGCGCTGAAAGGTGAAAAAGGTGAAAATTGCTCTGGTGGTCAGGGGGTAAAACCCCTCAGTGGTGAAGTGGTTAAACCACTCATAAGTACATTTACATTCTAGTGATTGCACTGCATTTCCTACAAGCTTTGTGTTAATTGATGCAGTATGAAGCTGCATCAATCACTTCTTGACCGCCATGGAACACTTTCCCTATAATATGGCCACTATATACACATTTTAACTGTATATGGGGACATTATGGGGAGTGCTATAAATGGTGGTCCACTATAAATTTAACAACAATGATGGGGGAACTATAACAGGTGACTCAACAAAGAGGCACTAAAAGAAAACGACATGAAATGGAAGTGATAGGAACATTATAATTAGAGATGGCCCGAATGGTTCACCGGCGGACAGTTCCCGGTGAACTTCGATGGTTCGCGTTCACGGAGAACCGCAAACTTTTCCGAAAGTTCCATTCACCCCCATAGTGCATCATTAGGGTCAACTTTGACCCTCTACATCACAGTCAGCAGGCACATTGTAGCCAATTAGGCTACACTCCCTCCTGGAGCCCCATCAAAAAGATTTGATCATTAGTGGCCACCCTTAGCTTGCTCCTTGCTGATTCTTATTGCTGAAAAAAAGAAAACCTCAACAGCTCTTTTGAGAGCTAATCTTGTTCTTGTGATCTATTTTTTGTGTGTGTGTGTGTGCGTGTCCCACAGACACTTGTGTTGCATAAACAGCCTTGATAATTCCTACTGTGTGTGCCACTGCCAGGCCCAGCACATTCAGTGACTACCTGTGTGTGTGACAGGTGCACATTGTAATACCCATCACTGCATATACCTACCTGTTGTGTTCAGTGCACCCACCTACCTACGTGAGTGCACACAGTGTGATATACCACTCCGTGTATACCTGTTAACTGCCCCTGTGTGACTTCATCTCCCCCAATATGGACAAAACCAAAAGGCAGAGGCAGGCCACCTGGCAGGTCCGTTCGAGGTCGCACTGTCATGATTTCGTGCGGACCTCGACCAAAGTACAGTGTTCAGAAGAAGGCATGTGCCATCAACCCCCAATATTGTCAGGACGTAGTTGACTATTTAACACAGAACACCTCATCTTTCTCAGCTTCTGCATGGAAGTGTGACATATCTTCCTCCTCCTGCTCTGATTCTGGCACCCCACTTAACAGTCGGCCACCACCACCAAAGTGTCATCATCCCAGGGCGCAGCGGTGTGGAAATTTTTGTGTGTGTCTGCCTCAGATGAGAGCAATGCCATCTGTACTCTCTGCCACTGAAAATTGAGTTGTGGAAAGACCAAGACCCGCGTAGGGACTGGGTCGTGCCCGGAATTGGTCTTGGCACGTACAGGATACAGGTAGGATAGGGTACACAGAAAACATCAGTAAGGATCAAAACTATATCAGACATTTCATACAGATAAAAAAAAACATGCAAGCAAAAACACTCAATTTTTGTATAGTTACACAACACTCAAGTTATTCACTGGGCTTGGCGCTGCTATGGATATGTGTGACGGCAAAACATGCTGTGGTGGGGAGTGCGTGGAGATAGTTTAGTGAGTTTACAGCTGAGGGGAAAAAGCTGTTTCTGTGTCTAGTGGTCCTGGTGTAGATGGACTGATACCTCCGGCCCAAAGGAAGCTGGCTGAAAAATCGGTTGCTTGGTTGTGAGGGGTCTTTTGCAATCCTCAGGGCCCTGGAGCTCAGCCTTGAGTGGTAGAGGAGGTCCAGAGCTGGTAGCGGTTTTCCTATAATTCTCTCCGCCGATCTGATGACTCTCTGTAATTTGTGTCTGTCGCTGGCGGAGGAGCTGGCATACCAGACTAGGATGGAAGAGCAGAGGACAGATGCAATTGTAGCAGAGTAGAAGCTGGTCAGAAGTTTCCGGGGCATGCCGAACTTCTTCAGTTGATGGAGAAAGAATAACCTCTGCTGGGCTTTCCTCTGGATGTAGGAGGTGTTTGCCTTCCACTTCAGGTCGTTGGAGATGGTTGTGCCCAGAAGTCGGACACAGGGAACTCTTTCAACTTCTTTGTCCTCAATACGGATTGGAGGGGGGGGGGGGCGTAGGCGTGCTTCCTAAAATCAACAATCATCTCAACAGTTTTTGCCGTGTTTAGGACCAGCCCGTTCTCCCTGCACCAGTGGCAGATGCTCTCAACCTGAAGGCGGTACGCTTCCTCATCATTTTTAGTGATGAGACCAACAATGGTGGTGTCGTCCGCAAATTTGATCACTTTTACGGAGTCCGCTGTGGATCTGCAAGCATTCGTGTACAGGGAGAACAGGAATGGCGACAGGACGCACCCTTGTGGTGCTCCTGTATTTGTAATCCAAGTTGTAATTGTAATTACAAAGCACAAACTGCAATGGGATGACCACCTGAGGGAAGGCAGCCCACAAAAGCAAATCCACACACCGCAGTGGAAGATATGCAATTATTTCTCAAAAAAGGCGATACTCAAACTGTACCTTGATGTTGAAAGGCAAGTGGTGTCATCTCTGGCACACAGCATTGGGTCAAGGGACCATCTGACCACGTGATCTGCAAAGCACAGTCAGGCCTGCCCCAAGACTAAGTCGTTCCCCACACAGCATCTCTGCCTGCAGGCCACTTGACTGCCTTCTCCGCCACCACCAACAGGGTCCAGGGTAAAAACAGAATCAAAATGTAAGCTTTTCTTATTGTACATTATCAGTCCACAGTAGTGTGTGTGTGCGTGTGTGTGCGTGCGTGCGTGCGTGCGTGCGTGTAATGTATATGCACCTATTTTCAAATGTTGTTGTATTATTGTATCTTATGGGATATAAGTTGACTGTCCAATGTACTGTACATTCCTATGCAATGTACACTGCATACAGTCTATGGGCACTGAGATAAACTCAGAGCATGGAGAAAAATAGGAAAATAGTGAATACATTACTGCTTGGCCTTCCTTTGCACCAGGGCCCCATAGAGGTTGCTATGGGTGCTATTGCTATGCCCGTTGCCTGTGTCTCTCTCTCTCTCTCTCTCTCTCTCTCTCTCTCTCTCTATCTATATCTCTCTCTATCTCTATCTCTATATATATATTTTTCCCCCCCAATGTTTTTCTTTTGTTTACATTTTGTTCAGAATTCTTTTCTTTTTTTTTTAAACACCATATGCGTTACTCTCCTGTCCTCTGGTAGCTGGTATATGTGTTGGATATTATCAATTTTCATGCATTAACTTCACTGTAGGAGCTATATTCCCAGGAACACCGTATTTTATGTATTGCATTGATATTCCCCAATGCGTGTGAATCCATCCTGAGTGTTTCCTCTTTATCTTAGCCCAGCATTGTGCATGTATTCACCGTATGAGAAAATGATTCAATTTTACCTAAAGGGAATTCTGATTCTCCATTATCTTTTCATTTCCCTTTGTGTGGGATAGATTACAGGTTAAGATTATGCTTCACGTGTTCTTTCTACTTGTAAACTTGTAAACCCCAGCGGTTTTGTACTTTTTCCATTACAGTTCTATCCCAATGTGCATCCTATTATACACTCACCCACATAGACTGTTTTGCATCCAGCATTACCAACATAAAATTGTGTTATTTCTTTTGAGTGTAGTTCACATTTTTAATCAAAGCAAGAATGTTTAATCTTATTTCACAGAATGAGAATGGAACAACCTCTCTGTTGAAGCAAAATTGCTCCTATAGCCATACCTGCGATGAGCTATTGTACTGCAGAGTCTGTATAAGAAAATATAGAAGCCAATGTGCAGATAAAATGTCATCTACAATCTACTGTTATCTCTTACAGTGGAAAAAATACAGTGGAAACAATATGTTACCAAAACTATTTAATTTTACTCCGAATTCATTTTAAGGTGTACATTAAGCTACATAGATCAGTTTGTGGTAAAGTTAATTAAGATTTTAATGCTACAGTAGACTTAGATCTCACGGATACAATGCAATGAATAGTGTCCATTTGGTCACAAATTATTAAATTAACAAATCAAAGAGAAGTCCATCACTAATGCACAGTGACTGCAACATACATGTTTACAAGCATCTTTATGAACAATATCTACAAAACTATTAAAAAGCACAACATTATCTTATAATATAATACCATTAATTATTTGGCATTAGCTCTGCTTTTCTCTACTCTCCCAGACCCCACCCATCTTATAAGCCCATTGGTTCTTGACATTGGTTACTGAAATACAAATATGCTCTTTGCAACAACAGTAAATTCAGCTGTATCGATTAATAGTTACATAATTTAAAAAAGTGATATATATATATATATATATATATATATATATATATATATATATACACACACACACAAGCGTGGAATTGCAAGCTATTTGCTACTTGTATATCTTGATTGCTCAAATAAAGAAGAGCTGTGTGCTGCAATTCCACGCTTGCCTTGTTTATACTTGGGGTTTTGGCCGCCCCAATTGCATGCACACCTATCAACTAAGCTTGTGTGAGCTGCTGACTCCCCCTGGACTATATATATATATATATATATATATATATATATATATATATATATATATATATATATATATATATATATATATATATATATATATATATATATATATATATATATATATATATATATATATACAGTGGAGGAAATAATTATTTGACCCCTCACTGATTTTGTAAGTTTGTCCAATGACAAAGAAATGAAAAGTCTCAGAACAGTATCATTTCAATGGTAGGTTTATTGTAACAGTGGCAGATAGCACATCAAAAGGAAAATCGAAAAAATAACCTTAAATAAAAGATAGCAACTGATTTGCATTTCATTGAGTGAAATAAGTTTTTGAACCCTCTAACAATAAAAGACTTAATACTTAGTGGAAAAACCCTTGTTTGCAAGCACAGAGGTCAAACGTTTCTTGTAATTGATGACCAAGTTTGCACACATTTTAGGAGGAATGTTGGTCCACTCTTTGCAGATCATCTCTAAATCCCTAAGGTTTCGAGGCTGTCTCTGTGCAACTCTGAGCTTGAGCTCCCTCCATAGGTTTTCTATTGGATTAAGGTCCGGAGACTGACTAGGCCACTCCATGACCTTAATGTGCTTCTTCTTGAGCCACTCCTTTGTTGCCTTTGCTGTATGTTTTGGGTCATTGTCGTGCTGGAACACCCATCCACGACCCATTTTCAGTTTCCTGGCAGAGGGAAGGAGGTTGTCGTTCAGGATTTCACTATACATGGCTCCGTCCATTTTCCCGTTAATGCAATTAAGTAGTCCTGTGCCCTTAGCAGAAAAACACCCCCAAAGCAAAATGTTTCCACCCCCATGCTTGACGGTGGGGACGGTGTTTTGGGGGTCATAGGCAGCATTTTCCTTCCTCCAAACACAGCGAGTTGAGTTAATGCCAAAGAGCTCTATTTTGGTCTCATCAGACCACAGCACCTTCTCCCAGTCACTCACAGAATCATTCAGGTGTTCATTGGCAAACTTCAGACAGGCCTGCACATGTGCCTTCTTGAGCAGGGGGACCTTGCGAGCCCTGCAGGATTTTAATCCATTGCGGTGTAATGTGTTTCCAATGGTTTTCTTGGTGACTGTGGTCCCTGCTAATTTGAGGTCATTCACTAACTCCTCCCGTGTAGTTCTAGGATGCTTTTTCACCTTTCTCAGAACCATTGACACCCCACGAGGTGAGATCTTGCGTGGAGCCCCAGAGCGAGGTCGATTGATGGTCATTTTGTGCTCCTTCCATTTTCGAACAATCGCACCAACAGTTGTCACCTTCTCTCCCAGCTTCTTGCTAATGGTTTTGTAGCCCATTCCAGCCTTGTGCAGGTCTACAATTTTGTCTCTGACATCCTTGGACAGCTCTTTGGTCTTTCCCATGTTGGAGAGTTTGGAGTCTGCTTGATTGATTGATTCTGTGGACAGGTGTCTTTTATACAGGTGACTAGTTAAGACAGGTGTCCTTAATGAGGGTGACTAATTGAGTAGAAGTCTAACCACTCTGTGGGAGCCAGAACTCTTAATGGTTGGTAGGGGTTCAAAAACTTATTTCACTCAATGAAATGCAAATCAGTTGCTATCTTTTATTTAAGGTTATTTTTTCGATTTTCCTTTTGATGTGCTATCTGCCACTGTTAAAATAAACCTACCATTGAAATTATACTGTTCTGAGACTTTTCATTTCTTTGTCATTGGACAAACTTACAAAATCAGTGAGGGGTCAAATAATTATTTCCTCCACTGTGTGTATATATATATATATATATATATATATATATATATATATATATATATATATATATATATATATATATATATATATATATATATATATATATATATATATATTTTATGCATACATACATGCGCGCCTAGCAATAGCCATAGCACCCATAGTAACCGCTATGGGGCCCTGTGGCAAAGGGGGCCCAAGCAGTAATGTATTATTTTCCTGTTTTTCTCTATGCTTGACTTTATCTCAGTGCCCATAGACTGTGTAAAGTGTAAAAGTGAAGTTGGTTAACAGTAGATAACATAAATGATCCAGCAAACTTGAATTGGATTTTTTAAAACATATGCTATGCTAATCAGCACATAAAGTTTGGAACGCCCCTCTAGGTCATGTAAAAATACAGTAAGGATTGCAGAAAGGTTAGCAATTGTGAATAAGAGTTTGCTGGGGGTGTGATCATGCAACTGCAGCAGCTCAGTTGCATCTGTTTAACAAACAGTGATGAGCAAAAATGCAAATATTCTTTTTGCCGAAATAAGTACAATTTTCGCTTCGACAAGCGAAAATTTGCCCAAATATTTTAGCGTTTATTTTCGCCTAATGTCCACAATTTTCACGGTAAATTACAAATCCCCCTTACAAGCTAGAATCATTAAATTGGCAGTGTATGTTAAGGAGAACAGTGGGTATAAGGGGAAAAATAATTTTTCAAAAAGACCTTATAGTTTTGGAATAAATCAATTTTAAAGTTACAGTAGGAAAAAGTATATTTTTTTTGTTAAACGCCTCACTATATATAGTGATTTGAATATAAAAAATATTTTATCAAGTGCACGTGTCAGTATTATTACAGTGGCAGAGGGGAGCAGGGGCTCAGTCAGAGTGACCATCACCCCCATAAGTCAGGAGAAGCAGGCAGTGTACACATCCCATAAAATGACAGTGGCGGGGGGAGAAGCGGCTCGGTCAGAGTGACCATCACCCCCATAAGTCAGGAGAAGCAGGCAGTGTACATATCCCAAAAAATGACAGTGGCGGGGGAGAAGAGGCTCGGTCAGAGTGACCATCACCCCCATAAGTCAGGAAAAGCTGGCAGTGTACAAATGAAAAAAAAAATCCAGAGGCAGATAGGAACATTGGCTTGGACACAGCAACCATGCTTAAAGAACAACTGTAGTGGGGGGAAATATAGGCTGCCAAATGTATTTCTTTTAAAACAAAACCAGTTGCCTGGCAGCCCTGCTGGTCTGTTTAGCTGCAGTAGTATTTGAATCAAACCAGAAACAAGCATGCAGCTAATCTTGTCAGAAATCTGACACAAATATCAGAAACACCTGATTTGCTGTGTAAAACAAGGAAAGACAATAGAGAGCCCCCAATAGTGTATTATTGATAAAATTTGGGAAAAATCAATAGTAGTAGGTTATACTCACAAATATGGGTTGCCAAAGTCAAGCAACCACTCACTTTGCCTATGGGGATATTAACCCTGTCCACACCCATCCACCAGGTGGAATATCAACGTATGAAGAGTACAGAGGCGCCAGCAGAATAAACTTAGTGTCAATTAAAACCAAATAAAATGTGGGTGGGCTTGCCTCCCCTACAACCAACACAACCACTATATATGGATTGAATAAATCAAATTTTAATAAATACTCCAAAGAAATATGCAACGCGTTTTGCAGGTCTGAAGCCTGCTTCCTCAGGCAAAAGTACGGATAGGAGCAACTGAAACACAAACAAACAACAACACACAAACATCTGTAGTATCGATCATCATAAATTGAACAAAGCAAAAAGCAAGCCTTCATATGATAAATACAATGAAATATGTTAAAACTAAATGCTTATTCTCATAGCCTTGTGGAATAACATCTCCAAGAAGACACGTACATATGTACATACAGTACAGTATATCCCCATATATCGGTCTCTCTCTATATACACATACACGAATCTCCAAGAAATATACATCCAATAAATATTGTTCAAACACTAGTAAACCCTATACAAGTGTGTATATACTTTTTTTCTGTATATTGCACATAAAAAAACATGTATAGTGAAGAATCACATGCCCTTCTTCTTAAAAATAGAGTGTGCAAAACGCTTCTAATGTAGTGTATAGTAGATTTTAACTCCCGTTTCTGACAGTGCTTCCCAGTACTATCCAGTATGTGGGTGGGGGAGCCGGGAAAAGAGACCTACCTGAGAGGTTGTGCGTACCGGTGTAGCGCCTCTGCAACGAGCAGGCGCCGCAACAGCTTCTAAAATACTATTAGCCATCTCTAAATTGATTACGAGCGGGACACGCTCATAGAGATGGAGTTGTGATGAATGCGGAAGTTGTGATTCCTCAGTTCCGCTCATTGGGTAAGTTTGGAGGGGCGGAAATGCGTCATGTAAGGGCGAATAGTCCAGACGCCATCTTTATTGTGGTCTCGTGCCTGGAGTAAATATTTTATATAAACAATATAGGAGGACATGCGTATATATGTGGGCATGTTAGCCCAATTATATTCTGATGATACTGTGTAAAGAAGGGGAAAAAGGGGAAGAGAGGGGGGAGGGGGGGAAGCGGCGGAAGACGGAGGAAGCGTCTGTGAAATATGTTGATGAGGACAGGTGGAAGTGATGGTATTGGCCCCTGTGGAACATATCCTCAATTGCTCCCCTTGAGCCAGTGGGATGTGCCCATTCCTCTAGACCTGGACCTGTATATGTAACATGGCCACACATGATGCACTTCCTCCTGTCCTCAACATATTTTACATAGACGCTTCCTCTGTTAACCAGTTCGGCCTATCTGGACGAGCTTCCTCGTGCTCCCGCTGCCCGCCGCTAGCCCCCCGATCAGTGAATGGGAATAAAATTCCCATTTACTGATCTAACTTCCCCGCAGAAATACCAACGCTTTCTCTCCGGAGAGCGCGGTATTTCTGCCCCCAGGAAACTTCTCCCCAGCATTTTAGTTCCTGGATGCGAGATCGTTCGCATCCAGGACTTTTTTCACTGTGGCCATCTTGTGGCCAAATAGTAAACTGCACCCACATACATTTTTAATAAAAAAAAAATATTATTTTACATTTAAAATTAGCAGTTTCCCTCCCACACCAAAAATACCCACATACACTTTTTTTTTTTATTAAAAAAATAAAATAAAAAATACAATTAAAAAAAAACAAAAACAACATAAATAGTTACCCAAGGGTCTGAACTTTTTAAATATGCATGTCAAGTGAATATGTTATTATATTATTTAAAATTATAAGCTTATAAATAGTGATGGACGCAAATTAAAAAAATGCAGCTTATTTCTAAATGAAATATCGGCACCATAAATTGTGATAGGGACATCGTTTAAACGGTGTAATAACCGGGACAGATGGACAAATACAATACATGAGTTTTAATTACGGTAGTGTATATTAATTTCAAACTATAATGGCCAAAAACTGAGAAATAATGAATTTTTTTCATTTCTTTCTTAATCTTCCTGTTAAAATAGATTTAGAAAAAAATAATTCTTAGCAAAATGTACTACCCAAAGAAAGCCTAATTAGTGGCGGAAAAAACAAGATATAGATCAATTCATTGTGATAAGTAGCAATAAAGTTATAGGCGAATGAATGGGAGGTGAACGTTGCTCGGATGCATGAGATTTTCAAACTGCAGTGCTGAACCGGTTAAACTAAATGCACCCGGTGCAACGTTTTAGTCGCACACGGTGCAACGTTTTAGTCACACACGGTGCAACGTTTCACGTGCAGCGTTATACTTTGCACGTGATCAATAAAAGCTTTGGACGTGCTAACTGCTTAGTACCCCAGTTAGCATGCCCAGAGCTTTTAAACGTGCTAACTGAGTTATCACCCTTTTGTGAATCGAGCCCATGGAGTCTGGTACCCAAAAAGTGGTAACGTCATATGGGCTGAAGCTGCAATCAAACAAATCCTCCCTTTCCCTGCAGAGCCCCCAAGCCAAATACTCCCCCCCCCCCCCCGACTCGACCAATAACAAAATGTGCTATGGTGCTTAGTCTTTTCTAGCTATGCCCCTGTGCAGGTGTTTTTGCACACATTCTGCCTCCCTAGGAACCATGCAGCATTCCTGTGTCCCTGTAAAGCTGAAAATGTAAGAATTTTCCCAATGCCAATGAAAAATTATATCTGCAAACCTAAACAATGATAGTAATTTCCTTTATGAAACACATTTTGCAAAGGATTTAAGTAACGTTTTTTCTTTTCAAATCAACATCTACAAAGTAGGTTTTTGTTTTGTTTTGTTTTTACGCTTTGTTAGATAGAAGTGTGAAACTTTGAAGATATTGATTTAAAGTCTCTGAAACTTAAATTACTACTAACTCATGACTTGGGGGTATTTTCTGGATGGAAGCATATAGGTATTTCGTATTACATCTTGAAGCAGGAAATCTAAATAAACCAACTTTCAGTTACATGAAGATATTTTGTTGTTTTTTTATTCAGTACTTTAGTCAGACACTGTCCAGCAAATAGATGATACTTGTACTATTGTGTGAGTTATTCAAAACACTTCCCAAAAAGTTGGGCTGTTTAAAAGGAACCTAAACTGAGAAGGATATGGATTTTTCCTTTTAAAATACTGTACAGTGGCTTGCAAAAGTATTCTGCCCCCTTGAAGTTTTCCACATTTTGTCATATTACTGCCACAAACATGAATCAATTTTATTGGAATTCCACGTGAAAGACCAATACAAAGTGGTGTACACGTGAGAAGTGGAACGAAAACATACATGATTCCAAACATTTTTTTACAAATAAATAACTGCAAAGTGGTGTGTGCATAATTATTTGGCCCCCTTTGATCTGAGTGCAGTCAGTTGCCTATAGACATTGCCTGATGAGTGCTAATGACTAAATAGAGTGCACCTGTGTGTAATCTAATGTCAATACAAGTACAGCTGTTCTGTGAGGGCCTCAGAGGTTGTCTAAGAGAATATTGGGAGCAACAACACCGTGAAGTCCAAAGAACACACAAGACAGGTCAGGGATCAAGTTATTGAGAAATTTAAAGCAGGCTCAGGCTACAAAAAGATTTCCAAAGCCTTGAACATCCCACGGAGCACTGTGCAAGTGATCATTCAAAAATGGAAGGAGTATAGCACAACTGTAAACCTACCAAGACAAGGCCATCCACCTAAACTCACAGGCCAAACAATGAGAGCGCTGATCAGAAATGCAGTCAAGAGGCCCATGGTGACTCTGGACGAGCTGCAGAGATCTACAGCTCAGGTGGGAGACTCTGTCCATAGGACAACTATTAGTCATGCACTGTACAAAGTTGACCTTTATGGAAGAGTCGCAAGAAGAAAGGCATTGTTAACAGAAAGCATAAGAAATCCCGTTTGCAATTTGCCACAAGCCATGTGGGGGACACAGCAACCATGTGGAAGAAGGTGCTCTGATCAGATGAGACCAAAATGGAACTTTTTGGACAAAATGCAAAACGCTATGGGTGGCGGAAAACTAACACTGCACATCACTTTGAACACACCCTCCCCACTGTCAAATATGGTGGTGGCAGCATCATGCTCGGGGGGTGCATCTCTTCAGCAGGGACAGGGAAGCTGGTCAGAGTTGATGGGAAGATGGATGGAGCCAAATACAGGGCAAACTTGGAAGAAAACCTCTTGGAGGCTGCAAAAGACTTGAGACTGGGGCAGAGGTTCACCTTCCAGCAGGACAATGACCCTAAACATAAAGCCAGGGCAACAATGGAATGGTTAAAAATAAAACATATCTATGTGTTAGAATGACCCAGTCAAAGTCCAGATCTAAATCCAATTGAGAATCTGTGGCAAGATCTGAAAACTGCTGTTCACAAATGCTGTCCATCTAATATGACTGAGCTGAAGCTGTTTTGCAAAGAAGAATGGGCAAGGATTTCAGTCTCTAGATTTGCAAAGCTGGTAGAGACATACCCTAAAAGACTGGCAGCTGTAATTGCAGCAAAAGGTGGTTCTACAAAGTATTGACTCAGGGGGCCGAATAATTATGCACACCCCACTTTGCAGTTATTTATCTGTAAAAAATGTTTGGAATGATGTATGATTTTCGATCCACTTCTCACATGTACACCACTTTGTATTGGTCTTTCACGTGGAATTCCAATAAAATTGATGCATGTTTGTGGCAGTAATGTGACAAAATGTGGAAAACTTCAAGGGAGCCGAATACTTTTGCAACCCACTGTATATACTCGCGTATAAGCCTAATTTTTCAGCACAAAAAATGTGGTGAACAAGGGCCCCGATGCGGCCGCAACCTCTGCAACCCCTATTGCTATGCCACTGTGTCTGCCCCAGGGCCGCCATCAGAAATGTTGGGGCCCCTCACACATCTTCAGGCCTTGCCCCCCCCCCCCCCGATTAGGATTAGATCTGCAGAATCCCCCACAGATTAGGTACAGGTGTCCTCCAGTATAGACTAGCTAGGTAAAAGAGAGAGACAGGAGGTAGACAGAGCGGAGAGAGACAGAGAAGAGAGAGAAAGGAGGAAGAGAGAGAGGGGGACAGGAGGAAGAGACAGAGAGAACGAGAGACAGGAGGAAGAGACAGAAGAGAGAAAGAGGCAGGAGCAAGAGTGAGCGGAGAGAGAGGGAGAGAAAGAGAAGAGAAAGAGACAGGAGGAAGAGACAGAGGAGAGAGACAGACAGGAGGAAGAGACATAGGGGAGAGAGAGAGAGAAAGAGAGGAGGAGGAGGAGGGAGAGACAGAGAAGAGAGAGACAGGAGGAAGAGTGAGCGGAGAGAGACTGAGAGAAAAAGAGAGAGACAGGAGAAAGAGAGAAACAGAAGGAAGAGACAGATGAGAGAGAGGAGGAAGAGATAGTAGAGAGACAGAGAGAACAAGACAGAGGAGAGAGAGGCAGGAGGAAGAGACAGAGGTGAGAGACAGACAGGAGGAAGCGACTGAGAAAGTGAGAGACAGGAGGAAGAGACAGAGAGAATAAGACAGAGAAGAGAAAGAGAGAGAGAGAAGAGGAAGAGGCGGAGGGAAGAGAGATGAGAGGAAAAGACATAGCAAAGACAGAGTGAACCAGACAGAGAGAAAGAGAGAGACAGACAGAGGAGGGAGATAGAGGGATTGGAGGAAGATAGAGCATAGAGACATAGAAAGAAAGAGACAGAGAAGAGAAGAGGCTAGGAGGAAGAGAGCGGAGAGAGACAGAGGCAGAAAGAATAAACCAAGGAGAGCAAGACAGAATGAAACAGAGGACAGAGAGAGGCAGGAGGAAGAGTGAGCAGAGAGAGACAGAAAGAAAGAAAAAAAAAGAGAGAGACAGGAGGAAGATAGTGGAGAGACACAGAAAGAGAGAGAGAATATGCAACAGAGATATAGAAATGATACCACAACTATGTCTATTCCACTATGAAAATGAAACCCAACTGCCAACAGCAGAAACAAGAAGATCTAACGTAAAACAGAAGACTCCTTTATTGGGACACTTAATTCTTGCAGCAAGCAAAAAAGTAATATACAATAAGTGGATCTACCCTAGCATTCCAACTCGTTGGAACAGAGCAAGAGAGAGAGACAGTAGGAAGAGAGAGCAGAGAGAGAAAGAGACAGAAGAAAGACACCGAGGAGAAAGAGAGAGAGACAGGAGAGACAGAACAAACCAAAGGAGAGAGGCAGGAGGAAGAGAGAGCGGAGAGAGAAAGAGACAGAAGAGAGAGAGAGGCAAGAAAAAAAAGAGAGGCAGGAGGAGAAAACAGAGAAAAGAGAGAGAGAGAGAGAGAGACAGGAGGAAGAACGAACGGAAAGAGACAGACAAAGACAGAAGAGAAAGACAGGAGGAAGAACAGACAGAGAGAGACAGACAAAGACAGAATAAAGAGCCAGGAGGAAGAACAGGCGGATAGAGACAGACAAAGAGACAGAAGAGAAAGACAGGAGGAAGAACAAGCAGAGAGAGACAAAGGGACAGAAGAGAGAGACAGGAGGAAGAACAAGCAGAGAGAGACAAAGGGACAGAAGAGAGAGACAGGAGGAAGAACAAGCAGAGAGAGACAAAGGGACAGAAGAGAGAGACAGGAGGAAGAACAAGCAGAGAGAGACAAAGAGACAGAAGAGAGAGACAGGAGAAAGAACAGTGGGATAGAGACAGAGACAGAAGAGAGAGACAGGAGGAAGAATGAGCAGAGAGACAAAGAGACAGAGGAGAGAGACAGGAGGAAGAACAAGTGGAGAGAGACAGACAGACACAGAAGGAAGAGACAGAGGATAGAGAGAGACAAGGAAGAGATGGGAGGAAGTGACAGGAGAGAGAGGGAGAGAAAGAGACAGAAGAGAGAGATGCAGGAGAAGGATAGGGACAGGAGGAAAAAAAGAGAGAGGACAAGACAAAAAAGAGAGACAGGCAGATTCAGCAGTGGTGTCTTGCGGTAGTGTGCCTGGAGTGGACGGTGGCCCAGCTGGTCGGGTCGGGAGATGAGCAGCAGCATCTTGCTCTCATGGCCACAGTGGTGGAGGAGCATCAGGGTTCTCCTGGCTGTGGAGACAGCGGTCAAGTGGTTTACTCCAGTAGCGTCCGGGTCGAGCCAAGGGTAGCAGCTGTAATGACATCTCACCCCCTGGTGTTGCTTTCCTGGGGGGATTAGAAGTTCCTGTACGGGTCCACAGGACGGATTTGGGACCTCAACCATCTGATGCAGGGGGCCGCTGGCATCATGTGGGCCATCAGTTGGGTCCTCCCCGTGACGAGCTGATGCGCCGACTAAATAACCTCCCTGCGCTCGGCCCTCAGAACGAGTGTTGGGGGAGCCGGAGCACTGCATGATTGCCGATCCGATGGCATGAGGGAGCTGGAAGGAGCTCCTGCTGCGCAATCTATTAGAGTGCAGGAGCCTTGTGGCTACACTCTAAGGTGTCATTTTGGTGGAAAACTTCCTGAGCGGTGGAGGTTAATCATGGGCCCCTCACGGCACTCTTGGTTGTCCCCCCCCCTGATGGTGGCTCTGGTCTGCCCATTATGCGCCCAGAGGGGGAGGAGGGTGAAGATGACTGGCTATTACCTGCAAGGGGCAGAGGGGTTAACTTGCAGGGGACACCATACAAATGTTGCTGTATCCTATGAATTTGTGACTTAATTGCTCTTTCCCACTTTCCCTCTTGCACTGGTAAGCCACTTATTAAATTGGCAGTTAGAAAAAAAAGGTTACATTTAAACTTTCCAGCTTTTAATGAACCTGAAACTAAATTTCACTTTGGAGAAAATCTTGTAAATGCCCTAACTTCCTGCGTGAATGGTGTCATAGATGTAGTGATCAGACCCTGGATACATCATCCAGTGCCACAGTACTTTTATTAGCTGTACAGGTTTATGTTAACAAAAAATGCAAAAGGGTAATTTTAGATTTCAACATCACGTCATGTATCAGCTACAATAAAAGTAGCTTGGACAAATGAAATGGGTACAAAAAACTGGTAGTAAATGTGTGCCCTGGAACGCCCTGTATGTGATATCAATCACTTGGAAATGTATGCTTGAAAGAAAGGGGGAGAACCGAGAGCCCAATATGGTGTAGTATGTTAATAAGGTGATGTCTGATGCAAACACACACAATGATTATACTCACAGGGACGGGTCGCTTCCAAGGCAACCACTAGATAAGCAGGCGGGGATAATTGTAACCTGACCCCAATCAGGGTTAAGAAGTCGCTCTCTGTAGATAGAAGGAAATGGGGATACACCCCTCCACCCAGGGTGGACTCAACAATTATGTGGTATAACAACAGAGGTGGCAAGTAGAGTAAAATTTGTTAAAATTGTTAAAAAGGGGGAAGTGGGTGGACTCACCTCCCTTCTGAAAAAATGGCCAGACAACGGGCAGGTTACTTCAAGTTTAAAGTAACATTTATTATGAGCTCAAAAAGTGCAACGCGTTTCACGGGTAACAGTCTCGCTTCTTCAGGCAAACAATTTTTGGAGGGAGCAAAGTCGGGTCAAGAGCCAATTACTTCCTTTTAAACAATTCCAGTTGCCTGGCAGACCTGCTGATCCATTTAGCTCAGTAGTGTCTGAATAACACCAGAAAACGAGCATGCAGCTAATCTTGTCAGATCTGACAATAATGTCAGAAACACCTGATCTGCATATGCTTGTTCAGGGTCTATGGCTAAAAGTATTAGAGGCAGAGGATCAGCAAGACAGCCAGGCAACTGGTATTGCTTAACCTCCCTGGTGTTAAATTTCCCTAGGATTTCTGTGCAAAAAGTGATCCAATTAATTTTCATAACCTTTAATAACCTTTTTTTTCCTGTAACTTTCCAGTACAGATGAGTATTCATGTGTATGGGCATCAATACTGTTCACATCATGTTTCGTATTGACGTGTAATCCGTCAATACCGCTAGGGAGGTTAAAAGGAAATAACTATGGCAGCCTCCATATCCCTCTCACTTCAGTTGTCCTTTAACCTAACCTGTTGACAAAAAGTGTGGAGCATTTATAGGTCTTGCCAAAGGAGGATTGTAAGTTCTTCAATTTGTAGCATATTATAACAGATTGTAAAGGGTTTCAACAGTCTTCTTATCACTGCTAATTAAAATCTGCAAATGTATTTATTTATAAAACTTGCAAAAAGAGGATGAATCAGTTCTTTTTATATGTAATCAACCTTTTGCCCAGGTTGCTCACGCCTTGCTGATTTGATTGTAAAATTAGTTGCAATTTAATTAGTCAGTTACTGTTACTGAATTGTTTTATTTCACTTAAGACTTTAACATCAACAGAGCCCTGATCGATGGTTTGACTTTTGTCAAAAACCTGAGCGGTTCTTGCCTTTTTCATGATTGCTAACTCAGTAAAGGACCAGCCTTTAAAGCGTTGCTATCATATAAATCCGGCATAGTGGAGTCTGAACCCTCTATAAGAGTAATTATAGATTGACGGTATACCTTGAAATGAATCAGAGCACTCAGTATATGATTTTATATAAAAAATTATATTTGCTTATCATACAGAATATATACAAAATATGAACAGTTCTAAGTAGTGTTTCCTTCTAACAGTATTCCATCTTATCAAAGCCTTTATAGCCAAGCGTTCATCAATCTTCTAAGTACATTCAAAAAAAGAATATAACAGTTGTGTTATGTAGAATAAGATCAAAAGTAGTCTCAACTGTATCAATAACTGTGTATCTAGTAGCTTCTGCCTCATGTGTCTTCTCAAGAGATTGTTGGGCTTCTGCAAACTATGAGCTCTCAGTTCCTACTTTTATAGGGATAGGAAGCAATATGGCTGCCTAATCTGGAATTTCCCGGAATCCCAGGTTCTAATTGGCCAAAGCTTCCATGCGTCAATGCTCTACCTTGTTTTGATTACCTAAATCATAATATTATTATTTATAAATTCTTAATTACCTTATCTTGTGGGAATTAACGTCATGTTTGTTAGCCTCTCCTTATATGGGTCACCTCATGTGTTTTTGCCTTTTTTTTATCAAAAATGCTTGTGTCTTCTTCAAGGCAATAAAGCACTTGTAAATGAAACTATACAAAGAAGAAACCTCCCCACAAGAAAGGTCCATAACAGAGTAGGCCATTGGTGGGGATGATCATAATTACCTATCTACAGGTGCTGCTCTTCGGGCCCCCAGGATCCACCATCTTTACCAGGAGAGACTGCAGCTGCCGCATTTTGAAACTCTCGGAAAAGTCACATTCTCGTGAGCACTGCAGTGGATGCTGGGATGTGGATTCCATTGGAGCAGAGCCCCTTGTAGGTAAGGAATGACAATTACACTCACCAGTGACCCACTCTATTTTGAACCTCCCTTATGGAGAGGTATAATCTATATATTTTCCTATTAAAGGTGCTCAGTTGCCTTTAAATATTAATTATTTGTCACACGTTCAGATTTCTGCACT
Organism: Hyperolius riggenbachi; assembly: GCF_040937935.1. NCBI lineage: Eukaryota > Metazoa > Chordata > Amphibia > Anura > Hyperoliidae > Hyperolius > Hyperolius riggenbachi. The sequence continues at coordinate 328,777,632 of NC_090650.1, forward strand.
TGCCCACTTTTGCAGAGAGTCTAAGCTTCCAAATTGCTGAGACAGTAGGTCTGTCTATTTCCTTTAGAAGTGGGTGTGAAGGAGAGAGAGGAAGTAAGCCACAGTCTCAGTTCACCTTAGAATCAAAGTGACCTTAACTTTCAAACCAATAGTAAGGAATAGGGGAACCCTGTGTTGACAGTGAGTGAATGAGGAATCCTATGCTCAAGTATTATGGCACTTTTTCAGATCTGTAATTTTTACTTAAAGGATACCACAACTGAAATGTGACATAATGAGATAGACATGTGTATGTACAGCGCCTAGCACACAGATAACTAGGCTGTGTTCCTTTTTTTCTTTCTCTGCCTGAAAGAGTTGAATATCAGGTATGTAAGTGGCTGACTCAGTCCTGACTCAGACAGGAAGTGACTACAGTGTGACCCTCACTGATAAGAAATTCCAACTATAAAACACTTTCCTAGCAGAAAATGGCTTCTGAGAGCAAGAAAGAGGTAAAAAAGGGGAATTTCTTATCAGTGAGGGTCACACTGTAGTCACTTCCTGTCTGAGTCAGGACGGAGTCAGCCACTTACATACCTGATATTTAACTCTTTCAGGCAGAGAAAGAAAAAAAAGGAACACAGCATAGTTATCTGTGTGCTAGGCACTGTACATACACATGTCTATCTCATTATGTCACATTTCAGTTGTGGTATCCTTTAAAGTGAATTCAAGGGTCAAAAAACGGAGGCTTCCCATGTCCTTCTCACTGCTGCTGCCGCAGCCACTCGTTGAGACTTTCTGGAAGATCCGGGCTGTGCTCCTGTTCATGCACGAGCGTGCCCATGGCTGGGCCTGTGCACAAGCAGCTCCAGCTTACTGCGCAGATGCCTCATATTTGCACAGTGACAGAAGCAGTAATTCACTCTCGCGTATGAAGAGTAGAGTTGGGCCGAACGGTTCGCCTGCGAACGGTTCCATGCGAACTTCAGTGGTTCGCGTTCGCGTCCCGCAGGCGAACCTTTGCGGAAGTTCGGTTCGCCCCATAATGCACATGGAGGGTCAACTTTGACCCTCTACATCACAGTCAGCAGGCCCAGTGTAGCCAATTAGGCTACACTAGCCCCTGGAGCCCCACCCCCCCTTATATAAGGCAGGCAGCGGCGGCCATTACGGTCACTCGTGTGCTGCCTGCGTTAGTGAGAGTAGGGCGAGCTGCTGCAGACTGTCTCTCAGGGAAAGATTAGTTAGGCTTAACTTGTTCCTGTCTGGCTGCATACCTGTTCTGTGAACCCACCACTGCATACCAGTGCTGTGAACCCACCACTGCATACCTGTGCTGTGAACCCACCACTGCATACCTGTGCTGTGAACCCACCACTGCATACCTGTTCTGTGAACCCACCACTGCATACCTGTGCTGTGATCCCACCACTGCATACCTGTTCAGTGAACCCACCACTGCATACCTGTGCTGTGAACCCACCACTGCATACCTGTTCAGTGAACCTGCCACTGCATACCTGTTCAGTGAACCCACCACTGCATACCTGTTCAGTGAACCCACCACTGCATACCTGTTCAGTGAACCCACCACTGCATACCTGTTCAGTGAACCTGCCACTGCATACCTGTTCAGTGAACCCACCACTGCATACCTGTTCAGTGAACCCACCACTGCATACCTGTGCTGTGAACCCACCACTGCATACCTGTGCTGTGAACCCACCACTGCATACCTGTTCAGTGAACCCACCACTGCATACCTGTGCTGTGAACCCACCACTGCATACCTGTTCTGTGAACCCACCACTGCATACCTGTTATGTGAACCCGCCACTGCATACCTGTTCTGTTCAGTGGACCCGCCACTGTATACCTGTTTAGTGACCCCGCCACTGCATACCTGTTGTATTCAGTGAACCTGCCACTGCATACCTGTTCTGTGAACCCGCCACTGTATACCTGTTCTGTTCAGTGAACCCGCCACTGCATACCTGTTCTGTTCAGTGGACCCGCCACTGTATACCTGTTCAGTGAACCCACCACTGCATACCTGTGCTGTGAACCCACCACTGCATACCTGTTCTGTGAACCCACCACTGCATACCTGTTGTGTTCAGTGAACCCGCCACTGCATACCTGTTCTGTTCAGTGGACCCGCCACTGTATACCTGTTTAGTGACCCTGCCACTGCATACCTGTTCTGTTCAGTGAACCCGCCACTGTATACCTGTTCAGTGAACCCGCCACTGCATACCTGTTGTGTTCAGTGAACCCGCCACTGTATACCTGTACTGTTTAGTGAACCCGCCACTGCATACCTGTTGTGTTCAGTGAACCCGCCACTGTATACCTGTACTGTTTAGTGAACCCGCCACTGCATACCTGTTGTGTTCAGTGAACCTGCCACTGCATACCTGTTCTGTGAACCCGCCACTGCATACCTGTTGTGTTCAGTGAACCCGCCACTGCATACCTGTTCTGTTCAGTGGACCCGCCACTGTATACCTGTTTAGTGAACCCGCCACTGCATACCTGTTGTGTTCAGTGAACCCGCCACTGTATACCTGTTCAGTGAACCCGCCACTGCATACCTGTTGTGTTCAGTGAACCCGCCACTGCATACCTGTTCTGTTCAGTGGACCCGCCACTGTATACCTGTTTAGTGACCCCGCCACTGCATACCTGTTGTATTCAGTGAACCTGCCACTGCATACCTGTTCTGTGAACCCGCCACTGTATACCTGTTCTGTTCAGTGAACCCGCCACTGCATACCTGTTCTGTTCAGTGGACCCGCCACTGTATACCTGTTCAGTGAACCCACCACTGCATACCTGTGCTGTGAACCCACCACTGCATACCTGTTCTGTGAACCCACCACTGCATACCTGTTGTGTTCAGTGAACCCGCCACTGCATACCTGTTCTGTTCAGTGGACCCGCCACTGTATACCTGTTTAGTGACCCCGCCACTGCATACCTGTTGTGTTCAGTGAACCCGCCACTGTATACCTGTACTGTTTAGTGAACCCGCCACTGCATACCTGTTGTGTTCAGTGAACCCGCCACTGTATACCTGTACTGTTTAGTGAACCCGCCACTGCATACCTGTTGTGTTCAGTGAACCTGCCACTGCATACCTGTTCTGTGAACCCGCCACTGCATACCTGTTGTGTTCAGTGAACCCGCCACTGCATACCTGTTCTGTTCAGTGGACCCGCCACTGTATACCTGTTTAGTGAACCCGCCACTGCATACCTGTTGTGTTCAGTGAACCCGCCACTGTATACCTGTTCAGTGAACCCGCCACTGCATACCTGTTGTGTTCAGTGAACCCGCCACTGTATACCTGTACTGTTTAGTGAACCCGCCACTGCATACCTGTTGTGTTCAGTGAACCTGCCACTGCATACCTGTTCTGTGAACCCGCCACTGCATACCTGTTGTGTTCAGTGAACCCGCCACTGCATACCTGTTCTGTTCAGTGGACCCGCCACTGTATACCTGTTTAGTGAACCCGCCACTGCATACCTGTTGTGTTCAGTGAACCTGCCACTGCATACCTGTTCTGTGAACCCACCACTGTATACCTGTTCTGTTCAGTGAACCCACCGCATCAGTGCGCATACCTGTGCAGTTAAGTGAACCCACCTACCTACGTGAGTGCACGTGAGTGCAGATATACCACTCCGTGCATACCCGATATGGACAAAACAGGTAGAGGAAGAGGTAGTACCAGAGCCAGAGGAAGGCCACCCGGCAGGTCTGCGCGAGGTCGTGTAAATGTAATTTCGTGTGGACCTGGCCCACAGTACAGTGCTCGGAAGAAGGCATGTCCCATCACGTCCCAAGATTGTCAGGACGTGGTTGAGTATTTAGCGACACAGAACACCTCATCTTGCTCAGCCACCAGCGCTACTACTAGCACCACTTCCGCTGCATTTGACACTTCGCAAGAATTATTTAGTGGTGAAATCACTGATGCACAGCCATTGTTGTTACAGCCAGATGAATTTTCACCAGCTCATATGTCTGCGTTACGCGGCAACACTACGGATGTAACGTGTAAGGAGGATGAAGGACCTACTGATGGTGCATGTTTGGATTTTTCTGAGTCAAGCGAAGCTGGGCAGGATGACTACGATGATGACGATGATAGGGATCCTCTGTATGTTCCCAATAGAGGAGATGAAGAGGGGGACAGTTCAGAGGGGGAGTCAGAGAGTAGTAGGAGGAGAGAAGTTGCTGAAAGAAGCTGGGGCAGCTCTTCGTCAGAAACAGCTGGTGGCAGAGTCCGGCACCATGTATCGCCACCTATGTACAGCCAGCCAACTTGCCCTTCAGCATCAGCTGCTGAGGTCCCCATAGTGCCCACATCCCAGGGTGGCTAAGCGGTGTGGAAATTGTTTAATGTGTGTGCCTCAGATCGGACCAAAGCCATCTGTTCGCTCTGCCAACAAAAATTGAGCTGTGGAAAGGCCAACACTCACGTAGGGACAAGTGCCTTACGAAGGCACCTGGAGAAAAGGCACAAACAGCAATGGGATGGCCACCTGAGCAAAAGCAGCAGCAGCACACAAAAGCAAAGCCACCCTCCTTCTCCTCTTCCTCCTCCATCAGGTGCATTATCTGCTTCTGCCGCTTTCTCCCTTCCACCTTCACAGGCACCCTCCTCCACTCCGCCTCTGCCCTTGAGCGGTTCCTGCTCCTCTGCCCACAGCAGCAGTCAGGTGTCCGTGAAGGAAATGTTTGAGCGGAAGAAGCCAATTTCGGCCAGTCACCCCCTTGCCCGGCGTCTGACAGCTGGCGTGGCGGAACTGTTAGCTCGGCAGCTGTTACCATACCGGCTGGTGGACTCTGAGGCCTTCCGTAAATTTGTGGCCATCGGAACACCGCAGTGGAAGATGCCAGGCCGCACTTATTTTTCGAGAGAGGCCATACCCCAACTGCACCGTGAAGTTGAGAGGCAAGTGGTGTCATCTCTTGCGAAGAGCGTTGGGTCAAGGGTACACCTGACCACGGATGCCTGGTCTGCCAAGCACAGGCAGGGCCGCTACATTACGTACACAGCCCATTGGGTGAACCTGGTGGTGAACGATGGCAAGCAGGGCGCAGCGGACCAAATTGTGACACCTCCACGGCTTGCAGGCAGGCCTCCTGCCACCTCCTCCTCCTCCTTGGCTGAGTGGCAGTTCTCCTCTCCAGCTACACAGCCCCAGCTCCGCAGGGCCTATGCTGCATGCCAGGTAAGACGGTGTCACGCCATCTTAGACATGTCTTGTCTCAAAGCAGAGAGTCACACTGGAGAAGCTCTCCTGTAGGTGGATGAGTGGCTGACCCCGCACCACCTGGAGATAGGCAACGTGGTGTGCGACAACGGCAGCAATCTGCTTGCCGCTTTGCATATGGGGAAGCTGACACACATACCCTGCATGGCACATGTCATGAATCTAGTGGTTCAAAGATTTGTGGCAAAGTACCCTGGCTAAGCGAATGTCCTGAAGCAGGCCAGGAAGTTCTGTGGGCATTTGAGGCGGTCTTACACAGCCATGGCACGCTTTGCGGAAATTCAGCGCAAAAACAACATGCCGGTGAGACGCCTCATTTGCGATAGCCCGACTCGCTGGAACTCGACCCTGCTCATGTTCTCCCGCCTGCTAGAACAGAAGAAAGCCGTGACCCACTACCTCTACAACTACAGTAGAATGAAACAGTCTGGGAAGATGGGGATGTTCTGGCCCGACAACTGGACACTGATGAAAAATGCATGCAGGCTCATGCGGCCGTTTGAGGAGGTGACCAACCTGGTGAGCCGCAGTGAGGGCACCATCAGCGACTTAATTCCCTACGCTTACTTCTTGGAGCGTGCTGTGCGTAGAGTGGCGGATGAAGCTGTGAATGAGCGTGACCAGGAACCGTTACGGCAGGAACAGGCATGGGACCAATTTTCATCAGACCCAGCTGTTTCCTCAACACCTGCGGCAGCACAGAGGGGGGAGGAGGAGGAAGAAGAGAAGTCGTGTGCAGAAGACGAGTCAGACTCAGAGGATGATGAGCAAGGTGTTTCTTTGGGGAAGGAGGAGGAGGAGGAGGGGACAGCGGCAGGAGAACAACCGCAGCAGGCGTCGCAAGGGGCTTGTGCTGCTCAACCTTCCCGTGGTATTGTTCGCGGCTGGGGGGAGGAGGTTGACTTACCTGACGTCACTGAGGAAGAGCAAGAGGAGATGGAGGGTACTGGATCCGAGTTTGTGCAGATGTCGTCTTTTATGCTGTCCTGCCTGTTGAGGGACCCCCGTATAAAAAACCTCAAGGGGAATGAGCTGTACTGGGTGGCCACACTACTAGACCCTCGGTACAGGCACAAAGTGGCGGACCTGTTACCAACTCACCGGAAGGTGGAAAGGATGCAGCATATGCAGAACCAGCTGTCAACTATGCTTTACAATGCCTTTAAGGGTGATGTGACAGCACAACGCCAGCAAGGTACCACTGCCACTAATCCTCCTCCCGTGTCCACACAGTCAAAGACAGGACGCTCCAGCGATCTCATGGTGATGTCAGACATGCGGACGTTCTTTAGTCCAACGCCTCGCCGTAGCCCTTCCGGATCCACCCTCCACCAACGCCTGGAACGGCAGGTAGCCGACTACCTGGCCTTAAGTGTGGATGTAGACACTGCTGTGAACAGCGATGAGGAACCCTTGAACTACTGGGTGCGCAGGCTTGACCTGTGGCCAGAGCTGTCCCAATTTGCCATCCAACTTCTCTCCTGCCCTGCCGCAAGCGTCCTGTCAGAAAGGACCTTCAGCGCAGCTGGAGGCATTGTCACAGAGAAGAGAAGTCGCCTAAGTCACAAAAGTGTTAAGTACCTCACCTTTATCAAAATGAATGAGGCATGGATCCCGGAGGGCTGCTGCCCGCCCCAAGACTAAGTCAGTCCCCGCACACACAGCATCTCTGCCTGCACGCCGTGTGACTGGCTGCCTGGCCTGCCCCAAGAAGACTAAGTCGCTCCCAGTCCCTCCACACAGCATGTCTGCCTGCAGGCCGCTTGACTACCTTCTCCGCCACCACCAACAGGGTCCGGGACTCCAGGCGGATTGCTGAATTTTTTAGGCCGCTGCTAGCAGCGGCCGCTGTAATAATTTTTCTGGTGCGTGTACATGACTGCCTAATTTTTCTGGCTGCACTGCGGGCAGCTGCAACAACAAAAGAAAAGGCATGTACATGCGCCCATTCCCCTTCGTGATCATTACCTTGCCGTGGTGAAGGGGCTTGCGTATCACAATGAAGCAATGACCGGCGCCTAGATGAGTGTCTCGGGGGGCACACAAAAGATAATAAGGTCGTTGCTTCATTGTGGTCAGACCAAATTTGATCAGCTGGACAGTCACTGTTCTGTCATTCAGCTACATCAGCCAGGCGACCATATGGGCTGTAAAGCCACCAAAACCTGCACTCTCGCCAAGGTGCGCACCAGTCCAGCACGGCCGTCACTACACAAACAGCTGTTTGCGGTGCGTTACACGGTGAGTTTGGTGTGTCAGTGTGAAGCAGTACCTTAATTACACTACCTGATTGATGTATACACATGCAAGATGTTTTAAAGCACTTTAGGCCTGTCATTTAGCATTCAATGTGATTTCTGCCCTTAAAACGCTGCTTTGCGTCAAATCCAGATTTTTCCCGGGGACTTTTGGCATGTATCCCACTCCGCCATGCCCCCCTCCAGGTGTTAGACCCCTTGAAACATCTTTTCCATCACTTTTGTGGCCAGCATAAATTTTTTTTTTTTTCAAAGTTCGCATCCCCATTGAAGTCTATTGCGGTTCGCGAACTTTAACGCGAACCGAACCTTCCGCGAAAGTTCGCGAACCAGGTTCGGCCCAACTCTAATGAAGAGGCGACAGCCCAGATCTTCAATCCAACAAGCTCCTGTCGGATTTTTGGGGGTCCACAAGCAGCAATGGAGATCCAGAGGATGGTGTGGAAAAGCCTCTACAGGATCTAGAGACTTATCTCTTCTAAGGTACGGTAAGTTTTCACTTTATGACCTGAGGTACACTTTAATGAGTGCAGGTTAGAGCTGAGCTTTAAGTCTAAGGCCTCTTTCACACTTGGACGTTGCGTTTTAGGGGACGTTAAGGTCGCATAACGTGCCCCTAATGCAACGCATGGTGGTGTTGAAGTTGGACGTCAGATTGAGCTGCGTTATGCGGCTCTTGGTGCGCTGTTTTCGTTCTATCTATACTGATAGAACAGCCGCTCCAGGACAGTGATGGGAAGTCCGGATCTTTTCAAGGATTCGGATGATTCGAATTGGATCATTGAAAAGATCCGGATCTTTGAACTGAATCATTTGAATCATTTTACTAGGGAAGCAGAGGGGTGAAATGACTAGCAGGACACGACTTTCCCTGCACTGTACATTCTGTATGTTCTTGTTTCTTCCAGACAGACATCCACTGTGAACCGAATCGTTCATTGTGATGATCAGGATGATTCGACTCACAAAAAAGATCCGGATCAAATGAACGATTCATTCATGATCCGGACAACACTACAAGTCCAGGTTACGTCACCACAGTGCAGTGAATATTAATTAGCCATGTGGCTAGTCACTGAGCATGTGCAAGCAGTCTAACGCAGCTAAAGCCCAGTGTAACGCACAGCATGCTGCACTTTCATTCAACGTGTAGTGTTACAATGTAACGCAACGTGGGCACTGTGAATTGATTTTTCATTACTGTGAGTTGGGCTACGTTACAGGCTGCTCTAATGTGGGACTTTAACATCCCACTGTGAAAACAGCCTTAAGGCACAGACTGTCCTATTTATAAAGGATTAATGAAGACTACTAATGTGGCATGCAGTAATAATCCCCCTCCTGGATGCTGATGTCCAAATGATTTAATTCACTAATGCATATCAAACTCACTATTCACATAATCTAATAGAGAACAGGATGCATCAGACCAGGCCAAGCCTTTACTCTGTTGTCCATTTCTGATGCTCATGTGCCCAGTGCAGTTATGATGTTCTGGAGCCCGCTGCCCATGGTGCTCCTGGATAGTGCTTATGTAGCATGAACTAATTCTCGCTTTGCGGTATTGGTTTTAACCCTGCAAATTTTGGCATGCGAAAGCAAATGCATATTTGCATTAGCCATGTCTCGTGAGTAGCCAATTAGGCCAAATTTGCAAAGCCAGATTTGTCAGGTGTTACTTGGTTTGATGCACACATAAATTCTCTATGAAGTGTAGTGTTTCATTTCTATCCCTCTTTGGAGGCGGGTGGAGGATGGCTTGTTCTAGGAGGTGAGAGCCCTGGAGTGAGCTGTCTGCGCCTGCCTTCCCCCCACCCCACCCCCCCTTGGAGTGTTGTGTGAAAGCCAGCTCTGAGCTCCAAAGCTTCGAGTGGCCCATACTTCACTCCTTTCAGATGTGTTTGCTCCCAAGTCATGCTCATGTAGCAGAATGCAATGGACGTTAAGGTAAGTGCCTGTTTTTGGGAGGCAGGTGCGGGCGGCTCTTCCCAGCGCTGGTCACGCTTGAGGGGGTTGCCTGCACCTCCCAGCCTTCCCCTCCTGGTTGCCGCTGTGGTTTCCAGGCAGTGAGAGCGCTTGGGGCCCTGCGGCACCGCGGTTGTATGTGGGCATTGGGAAGCCTCCCCGTGGCGCTCCTGGATAGTGCTTATGTTGCATGAACTAACTCGCGCAGGGCAACCGCTTTGCAGTATTGGTTTTAACCCTGCAAACTTTGGCATGCGAACGCAAATGCTTATTTGCATGAGCTATGTCTCGTGAGTAGCCAATTAGGCCAAATTTGCAAAGCCAGATTTGTCAGGTGTTACTTGGTTTGATGCACACATAAATTCTCTATGAAGTGCAATGCATTTTAAGCTGTGGACAGAGGTCAGCATGAGCACACCAACTGGTCTGTGGCTATGCTACCCCATGCACAGCAAACTACTATGCACTGTTTACATACCTTTCTTGTGGCCAGCAATCGGTTTCTCAGAAATTTGCGCTACAGTAGCTCTTCTGGGAACTGATAGGCTAGACTTTGCTCCTTGTGTGCATCAATAACCCTTGAGCACCAATGACCCTGTCTATGATTCACGGTTTCCATCTGGTAGGTAATGCTCATGTTACACCTGGAAATAAAGACCAGCATCTTTGAAAAAACTCTTGCTTAATTATTTTGCCATTGGAATCATCAGGCCAGAGTCCTTGTCAAAGATATTCAGATGCTCACATTTGATCAAATTTTCTGCAACCAAAACATTACCTTCAAGAACTGAATGTTCTCTTGCTGCATAATATATTCCATCTTTTGACAGGTGCCGTTGTAATGAGGTTAACAATATTTTTGACTTGGATCTACCAGGAGTTTTAATGTTGTGGCTGACTGGTGTATGCAAATTAAATAAGTGGATAAGGCCAGAAAATGAAACAGAAATTTTAGTAAGAATGGAGTTCAATTATATGTGTATACGCACAAATAGATGTATTTTTACATTTTGACTTTCAGCTTCTAAGGTCTCTGTTGCAGTTTAACAAGATCTTTTTAGAACAGATACATTCTAATGTGAAGCAATCCTCCTTTCAGGTGAATGAGTTAATTGGGTATTCCTCTTGCAGTTTGGCCTTCTATGAAAGGCCAGTAGTCTCTGTTTTAATCTGGCAGACAAAGCTTCCCAAGGGGAGATCGCAACAAAGCACAATAGCTATTAAAACCTCTCTTGCTAAAAATGCTATGACACTAAGACGTTCATAGGTTTGGAAGAATTTATTGAAGTGCATGGCAAAAAAAGAAAAAGCCAGCTTTATTTGGACAATAAAAGTTCTGAACCGAGAAACTTTGGAATGCCAGTCATAGAGATCTATTTTTGATTTTCACTGTTCTTTGCTTTTCTTACAGAGTTTTTAATCTGTGTTTAAATGTTGTTGCCGGAGTGACAAATGTTGCATAGGAAATACCTAGATTTATCTGCCCACCTCTGAGTTGTCGCCATTCACACGACCTGAATGTCTGATAGATAGGTCCCTAAAAGCCACCCAATGCTGTTACATGGTGAGCCTGATTTGGCTCCATGGTATAAAAGACTCATTGCATGTTAGTCTCCTACTGTTCTATATTGTCCACAATTTACCAGCTGATTCAGTTAGAAACTTAATGTTTCTGAGGCATGTCAAATTCTAACTCACCTGATATGGTAATCTAATCAACTTGAGTATTACAAAGGTGGCTTCACAAAGCAATCTTCAGCACTATCCATCACATGCTGCCTCAGTGCTTCACTCTTATATTTTTTTTAATTTTTACATAATACTTTTAAAACTTTGCATATCCCCCCACCCCCTCTTCCCTAAGCAATTCTAAGCCCCTTGCCTCTTTTGCAGGCTTTTATCATCAGAACAAGGTATAACCAAATTTTCTATGCAGACTGGTTAAATCCACAATATAAGCATGTGTGGTCTCTGAAGAGGAAGTTTCTGCTCACGATACAAGTCAGGTCCCAGGGGTGTGCGACCACCAGATTCCCCTTCCTATGCTATTTCCCTTATAATGCAGGTATTCCATTCATCCTCCTCTCTGGTCTGTATTACCTCTGCCCTACTTCTCACAGCTTTCACTCATTCACTCCACCTACATGGCATTTTCTTCCCTAGTACTACCTATTTTCAATCAAGCCGAATTAGCAGATATGACATGTCATACCAAGGTGAAGAGCCTTTTTTTTGCTCATTGAGCAAACTTTCTTTGTATATTTATGAATTCACTGTCAGTGTATTGTATATAGATAGATAGATTTTTAGGGCTGTTCCATTTGTGCATTTTAAATACTAGATACTGTATTTACATTGGCAAATGACCTCTCCTTACTGTACAGATTCAGACTCATATTTTATTTGGCCAATTTGGTTTACACTTATGAGGAGTTTGACTTGAAAATGTGTTTATGGACACAGATAGTATAATACAAGTATGAGCATTAACATAATACATGTATGTGGACATTCATATTCCAAGTGAAAAGGCCTGTGGGGTAATGTTTTCCTTCTCCAGCAGTTCCAGCATCATTGTTGGTGCATGGGGCATTATTAGGCAGAGCTACCTCCTGGAGGAAGAAACCATTTTTGTTCCATGGAAATGTATAGTTTGACAATTCAGTACCTCATGCCTGAAGACAGAAGAAGATAGAGCTGGAGTAAGCAGGGTTCAGTGGCAATCTTAATGACTCTTTCTGCTCTTGCTGATGTAGAAGTCATGCAGGGAAAGTAAGCTGTAGCCAATCATACTATCTACTGAATGATGGTGAGCTCTAGTCTTACCTTCGCCCGTACTGAGTATGAGCCCTATTAGACAGTCATTGAAGATGTGTGAATGGATTCAATCATAATAAAAATCATTTTTGGGCCAATTCGGTTCTGTGCTGTAATGCTTTTAAGTCCTAGCAGATCTAGCGTGGTTCTGCATTAACCATGGCTATTGCCAGGTGGGAGAAGCTGTTTCTGTGCCTGGTCGTTTTTGTTGTTACTGGTGGGTATTTCATCCCTGAAGGCATAAGCTGGAGTAGGGTAACAGGGGTCAGAGGCAATCTTGGTTCTCTCTTTGTGCACCTCCCAGCGTAGCTTGTGTCAAAAATCTGCTGAATACATTTCACACAAGTACAGACATATTGGACAGACATAATGGATGGAAATAAAGACTTGACTGCTATCTGTCTACTTTTTTCTGTTCTGCAAATTTTCTAATGAATGTTCTTAATGGGAGAAAATAAGCACATAATTGGGTTTTGTGTATTTTCCTGATATACTGTATACTTGCTATATATATTTGCTAAAGCTGAAAAACAAGCTGTTCATTTTTGGTTGCAACTAATTAATACTTAGCAATGTGAAGCAGGTATTTGGTCTGTATTAATGACTTGCCCATATTTTCATAGTAGTAGTAGTAGTAATAGTATTAGCAGTAGCAGTGATCTAATATATTAAACTAAGATTAAGAATGGCAGTGAACAGACGGCAGAGTTTCTGATCATGCAAAAAGACAAACAGGGTTTTCAATTTGAAGAAGCATTAAAATTGTTCTTGTACATAAAACACTCTGGTGACCATAGTTTTATAACCTATTATTTTTGCTACTGTGCATAGATTCTCTGCTTACAAGTAAAGTAGTTTCAGTTCAGTCCCCATGTGGTGTTGCGATCCAAATACAATTTCCAGCATAACCCTTGTGTTTTGGGAGAAATTGAAACACGAAATAAAAAGTCACCAGTGGCCTGCTTTTGTTTCCAAATAAATTCATTCTGATTGCAATATACAGGTACTACAAAAACAACGTAAATTAAAATTCTTATGGCACAGCTTGAAATGAAAGTGGCTTTAAACAATAAAATGGAAATTAAATTGCTTGGTGAAGCCACTTAGAATTAGAACCTGTATAATTCAAGAGTCTAGAGAAGGTGCAAAAAAAAAAAGGTAAAAATATACACATTAACAAACTGGAATGGAATAAAATGTATTATTTATTCTGTTTATCTGCCTTTCAGGCTATCTAGACTTTTTTTTTTCTTTTAGAGCTAAGAATATTCTTTCTAGACAACCAAAACCAAAACACTTCCAACCCTCTTTATACAAGTATATAAATAATACTTGCATATGAAAATTCATTGTGGTTCACTACCTTTGTGAGTGGGTTCGTTATAAGATATGCTTTCCATTAACTATAGCTGTAATGACTGCTATGGGGCTCAGGCTCTTGTAGGTCTCAAGCCAGGACCTGATTGTTTTCAGTGCCACTACCTGAGTTGGGCACTGGGCGTGCTGATAGTAAACATATTGGATATTGAAATTACCAATTTTTAACAATACTTACCCAGCACCGATTCTCACAAGAACCCTCCCTTCCTAGTGCCTTCTACTGCCTAACACTAACTCCCCAATCTAATGCCTAACACTAATCCACCCTAGTGTACTGGTTAAGGAATATGCCTCTGACACAGGAGATCAGGGTTTAAATCATCTCTTCCAGTGAAGTAAGCCAGTACCTATTCAGTGGGAGACCTTGGGCAAGACTCCCTAACACTGCTATTGCCTATAGAGTGCATCCTAGTGGCTGCAGCTTTGGAGCATTGAGTCTGCCAGGACGAAAGCACAATATAAATGTTCTGTGTATTGTCTTGTCTTCTAGTGCCTAAAGCTAACCTCCCCCTCCTAATGTCTAGCACAAATCCTGGCCTCCAAACTACTGCTATTTGTAGCCGAGCTTCTCCACAACAGACCATCCACTCCTCTAATAGTTCTGATCATAGTAGCCGATCAGCTACTAGTACTACTACACATTGGATGCTCAATGTGCCATCTTCGCGCCTGATTACTGATAGTTAGCATATATAGGTGTCTATTAGACTGGGGTTGAACAACTGTTAATTTCTAATATATGGGCACACATGGCTACTCAAATATTTTATCTAGTGGCACATGCCTGTATAATTCTTCTATGTGGGAGGCACCTGGCTTCTTCATTCATAAAATGTGGTAGTGCCTAGACACTGAATTATTTGATATGGCTTCATATGGATACTTAACTTTTTTACTTCCCTACTAACTAACTTTGTTTTTTTTTCTGTGTTACAAATATGATTTATTAGGCTACTGTATCTCTTTTTTGAGGATTGGGTTTGGTCATAGGAAAGAAGGAGTGGGAGGGGGCTTAGCTTCTCTCTCCATCAATGCCTTTTAAGTGTAATTTATAAAGATAGTCCGAACGGTATGCATTTTGTGTTCTACAGGCATCCAAACTGAATCTGTGTACAAATGTCTTGATTTTGCGATACACATGCATTGTTCAAACTTAAAAAATATGTGTTAAATCCATACTAAAATGGTAAGGTGAATTTAACAGCATTAAAACAAAAAAAAAACTGAAATTGTGTACATATCATTACCAAAATCAGAAATTTACCACATCTTAGACTTTTTTAGCCTTTCACAAGTAAAAATGGCAATGTACAAATTCAAGACTTTGTATGGTTTTACTTTACTAACTAACACAGATTAACAGACAATACGGGTAGTTATTGGTACTTATAAATATTCACCTGCTTTTTCATCGTGTAGCCTTTTTATCCTTGAAATATTTTCTTAAACTAATCAGGTAGTAGAGTAGACTTACATCACAATCCAGTGGTACTCCGTATTAGAAAGAAACATAAAGACGTGTATTGTACCGTGTTGGCCATTAGTTAAAGCAGAATGATTTGAAATCGGATGATATAATTTATTGGCAACTTTAAAAGCTTAAGCTTTCAGTATAAAGTCATACCTTCTGCAGGCTCTGGTCCTGATAAATGCTATCACAGCCGTGATATGAGCTTCGCATGAGTTTTGCTGCGTTTTCGCACATAAAGGTTTGCGAGTGCAAAATTGCCGCGATTGCGCGCTAACACGAATTTTAGCACGCGTTAACCATCGCAATCGCGCAATCCTGAAGATTAATGTGCACGAAAACGTGGCAAAACTCGCACAAAGCTCGTATCACGGCTGTGATAGCATTTATCACAGCTTTGTGAATCAAGCTCTGTATGAGAGTTCAAAGAGGATATTACTATACTCTCAAAAATGTTACTCTTTGAATCCTTTATAGTTTGCCAATAAATTGTATTATCCGAAACAAGTAAGATGAGATCTAAAACAGCATAACGTACTAAAGAAATTAAATTAATGAGATATCAAAATAATGACAGAAAACCTTTGGAAATTTAAAATGTGATCATCCTTACTTAGTCTTCTTTGAAGATGGCCAAGAGGAGGAAGCCTTAAAACATATTGGAGTTGCTTTACTTAGTAAGGAAGTGAGAAATTTAATAAGCATTATTATGCCTTATGAGACCCTTGCCTAAATGCTGAATATATATAAGCAAGCTGCCAAACATTTTAATAGATAGGTTTCTTGCTGATTATCATGCTGGTACAAGTAGACAGCTTAATGCACCCTTTTTTTTACTGTTGTGAACTAATGGTTTGTGACTTTCAACTAGTTTAATGTTCCTTTGGTGTGTTGAATAAAAATCCCAGGTGTATAAATGAATGTTTCCCTGATGTCTCTAGTTCTTGTTGCAGCATGCAAAATAAATAAGAATTTTCCATATTTCCTTGAATTACTCTGTATATTTCTACTTAAAGAGAATCTGTATTGTTAAACATACCAGTGTGTTAGGGGACATCTCCTATTACCCTCTGTCACAATTTCGGCGCTCCCCACCGCATTAAAAGTAGTCAAAAACGGTTTTAAAAAGTTTGTTTATAAACAAACAAAATGGCCACCAAAACAGGAAGTAGATTGATGTACAATATGTCCACACATAGAAAATACATCCATACACAAGCAGGCTGTATACAGCTTTCCTTTTGAATCTCAAAAGATCATTTTTGTGTTTACCTTCTGTCCCCTGCTTCTCTCATGCACTGAACATTACAGGCTTCCTGCAGACAGCTCTGCCTGTGCCTGTGTTTGTAATTCCTCAGTATGTGTCAGCCAGCTACTTTCACAGCCTAACAGAGGAGGATTTATATCCAGCTCTCTTCTATCACTGATAAGATAGCAGAGAAGCTGCTGGCTTATGTAAATAAAACACACACTGGAGTGTGCATAGAGGAACAGACCAGCAGGAAGAGTTGGCAGCCTTCCAGACACAGGCCGACAAGTCTGACAGGGGAAAGATACATTGATTTATTACAGAGACCGTGATAGTACAAAGTGCTGCAGTGAGCCAGAACAGATTAGAATAGGTTTAGGAACTTGTAGGATGGTAGAAAAAACTTTGTAATTTTTCTTACAGAGTCACTTTAAAGGGAACCTAAACTGAGAAGGATATGGATTTTTCCTTTTAAAATAATACCAGTTGCTTGACTCTCCTGTGTCTCTAATACTTTTAGCCACAGCCCCTGAACAAGCATGCAGATAAGGTGCTCTGACTGAAGTCAGACTGGATTAGCAGCATGCTTGTTTCAGGTGTGTGATTCTGCCACTACAACAGCCATAGAGATGAGCAGGGCTGCCAGGCAACTGGTATTGCTTAAAAGGAAATATCCATATGCTTCTCAGTTTAGGTTCCCTTTAAAGGGACTCCGAGCTCAGCAAAAAAAGTAAAGTTGTACTCACCAGGGTCTTTCTCCAGCCCAGTGCTGGTCGGGAGGTCCCACGCCGGCGTCCTGGCTCCTCTCCTTCACCCCGCTCCGGTATGGCTGACAGGCCGCAGCCCGGGCGACACTCGGTGGAGTGTCGGGCTGCAGCTTCCGCGTATGACGCGGATTACGTCACACGCCGGCCGCCTCGCGTCATCACGGCGGCCGGCGTGAAAGTACTGCGCATGCGCGCTTTAATCGCGCATGCGCAGTACTTTCACGCCGGCCGCCGTGATGACGCGAGGCGGCCGGCGTGTGACGTAATCCGCGTCATACGCGGAAGCTGCAGCCCGACACTCCACCGAGTGTCGCCCGGGCTGCGGCCTGTCAGCCATACCGGAGCGGGGTGAAGGAGAGGAGCCAGGACGCCGGCGTGGGACCTCCCGACCAGCACTGGGCTGGAGAAAGACCCTGGTGAGTACAACTTTACTTTTTTCGCTGAGCTCGGAGTCCCTTTAAGCTGTTTTCTTCAAGAACACGTTATTTCACTTCCTGTCGCTATGTTCAAAACAGTTGGGATTAGGGGGTCAATCTATTGTCAGATTATAAGACTTCTAGCTGTCAGGTAAAATATAATTTTATCATCATATCACCATTCTGTTGAATTTCTGTAAAAGGCCTGTTCTCTCTGATCCCTATCCTGATACCCAAATACTAAAATAAGCAGGTTGAGTAGTTATCTTAGCTTAGTCATTTCTTCAATATATTTTGTGACAGCATTCCAGTATTCCAAAACATGATTACAACTAGGCAATATATCAATGTCTTATACAGTATTAAACCCTTAGACAGCTTGTTTTTCAGCTTTAGCAAATTTATTTAGCAAGCTTTCTCAACATTTGTACACTGGAGGAACCCTGCAAATAACTTTTGGATCTCAAGGAACCCCTGCAAACATTTTTTTGATCTCTAGGAACCCCTGCATTTATTTTGCAGCAGGCATGATCTTTAAAGGAGTCATCAGAGAACATATAATAAAATAAGTGCTACTTACCGGGGGCTTCCTCCAGCCCCAAGCTCCCAGCATGTCCCTCGCCGCAGCTCTCCCCGCAGCCATTCGCCGCAGCTCACTCCCGGTCCCGGCGATGACATCAGGGCGACCTCCAGGTCGGCCTGTACTGCGCCTGCACGAGCTGTGCTGTCAATCACTGCCACGTGGCTGGAGCGGACTGCGCAGGCGCCCTGATGTCATCGCCGGGGACCAGGAGCGAGCTTCGGCGAACGGCTGTGGGGAGAGCTGCGACGAGGGACATGCTGGGAGCTTGGGGCTGGAGGAAACCCCGGGTAAGTAGCACTTACTTTATTAAATGTTCCCTGATGTGATGACTCCTTTAAAAGTAGGTGAGGCTGTTTATTTCACTACCCCCTATTATAGTGCCCTTAATTTTACTGTCTCCTTATCCTAGAGCTTTTAATTAGTGTGCTCATTATTATTATGACCCCCAATTTAGTGTTTATTTTTACCAGTACCCCCATTACAGTGTGCTCTATTATACTTACCCCATGATGAGGAAAAATACCAAGGAACCCCTACAGAGTACTTAAGGAACTCTGATTGAGAAACCTTGCCTTAGACTAAAGCTAAACACCAGTGCCAAATATGTTTGGATGGTGTTTATTAAATGTCTTGCTTAAAACTACATGCACCAAAGTCCACATTAGTTAGTAGGTATGGTCATTGAGGTGCAAATAAATGTAAGATGATTAAGAATTATTGTTTGTTATTGTTCATTATTATGATACAGACCTATGCTTAGTATTATGAAAATCTGAATTCTAAATGCATGAATCAAATCTTGCAGTAAAAGAATGTTCAATTGCATAGATTTGCAGTAACATTGCATAGTTATGCATCAAGTGCAAAGGGGGCACTGAGCCAAATGTTTGTACTACTTTAGACATCTGTGGCAAGAAATATAGAGAAAATAAAACACTAAGGGCCCTTTTACACTTAATCAGTTGGTATGCGTTAGTGTGCGTTAGTATGCGTTAGTGCGCGTTGGTACGCGGTTTTTCCATAGCAGTGCATTGGGAAGAAGATTTCAGTTAAAATGCGTTAAGTGTAAAAGGTGCCATAGGAAAACATGGGCATTACTTTGAAAATCCGTTTTCTTTCAGTTATAACTGAGAGCAACTGATTAAGTGTAAAAGGGGCCTTACAGGTGCATGTGAAAGTAGTTTTGTGCTAAAACACATTTAGACACCTGTGGCATATGGATACTGAAACACAGAAATGCATAGACCTCTGCAGTAGTAGCAATATAAGATTGTATTGCCCACCTGCATGGGTGAGAATGGGTTAATTAAAACTTTTAAGGGGGATACATACTTTTTCCTTTTTATAAAATGTTTTTTTCTAATGTGGCATGCCCTTTTTTAACCTTTCTTAAACCCCTTCTATCACATGCAGGCTGGTATAGCCAGGGTGGCTGAGTCAAGCTGTGTGGGGCTTCACCATGCTAAGCATACCAGCCAGCCCACCTAGTGCATGATATTGGGGCTCTGTAAGAGAGAGGCAAAACAAAGCCTGTCTTTCTCCTACACAGCCCCTGTCCATATCATGAACAAAGGGGCTCATCGCCACCTTCAGGGCCCAGGAGGAAGTGGGATGGATAGGTTCTGGGGGACTTATGTTAGAATCTGGGAGCACCCTTTAATAAGGGGTCCCCTCTTATGTCCATGTCTTTCCAGGTAAATGGGTATAGAGTGTCACTTTGACCCTATACCTATTGTGTAAAAAATACAATCTTTCTTAAATGGAAAACCTCTTCTATGTTCTTATGTTTTTCATCTGTCATTTCTTTCTTCTTTTAATTTTTTTGTTCTTTCTTCTGTCTACTCCTTTCTCCTACTACTACCACACCCCCTCGCTTGCTGCTGCTTCAGCCTCAGGAACCCCAGTATCCACCCACCACATTCCAGGTTCTCCTGACACAGTGGCTATTACATCTGAAATGTGTTGAAAGTGTTTAGAGGACCTTTTAAGGTACATATAGATGCCTTCCTTACTTGCCTTTACATAAGCCTCAACTGTCCTCAGTAAATGCATATACAAAATGTATAGGTATGACTCTGTGCAAATAGGCAAACCTTTGGCTAAGAAGGAGTTAACTTGTTAAATTATAGGCCTTTTTATGATCAGCAAGAAAAAAAGGGCCTTGCTTTAGAAGAATAAAGTATTCTGCCATATGTTGAACTTGTAACAAAAGGAAAGGATGAAAAAGATTAATCATTGTAACACATAAGGGTACATTTACAAGGGCATAAATATTATGGTTACTTGACTAAAGAAAAAAGAGCCTTGATTCCACTATTCTAATTGATTGTAAGGGGCTTTATAACATTTGAAAAATAAAAGCTTTAAGTACCCAGTAAGCATTCAATGTCAGCATATGTGTTGCTACATTTCAATACCAGCATTGTGAAGAGACAAATGCATCGCAACCTGAATATCATATTTAACTTGTAAATGAACATTTTTTTCCCCTTCACAGCCATTATGGTATTGTTTCTGCCAGAGTGAATGCTTGAGCAGCCAAGCATAGGTGTTCTCTTTGAAATACTCTTTCTCTTGTTCATAATAAAAACCTAGATAATGGCATATATTAAGACTTTAAAATGAATTCTGATTAGCTATTGTGCTCCAGCTTCAATATAGTTAAATACAGCACATTATTTTTCTAAATGGCAGTGCTTGTTTTGCTGCTTGGTTTAACACTTGTCTTCTGTAATATGGTGTTGTTAAACTGATCTAAGAAACATTACTAAATTTTACAAAATCAACAAGAACATTTTAATGGTAACTTATGAGAGCAGGCTTGGCATCCCTTTTTTCAATGGCCTCTATATATTTATACAGCATAATTAATGATCAGATCAAATTCTATTTTATTTCATACAGAGGGCTTGATTCACAAAAGCATGATAACTCAGTTATCACGCCTAAAAGCTTTGCAGTGCAAACTAGGGTCATAAGTAGTATGCACTAGAGATGGCCCGAACCTCCGATTTTCGGTTCACGAACCGGGTTCGCGAGCTTCCACAAAAGTTTGGTTTTGTGCAAACTTCCGCGAACCGCAATAGACTTTAATGGGAACTTGGGAAGGCGAACTTTGAAAACTAGAAACACTTATGCTGGCCACAAAAGTGATGGAAAATATGTTTCAAGGGGTCTAACATCTGAGTCTTTGCATGGTGGAGTGGGATAGACACCAAAAGTCTTGGGGAAAAATCAGGATGTGATGCAGAGCAGCGTTTTAAGGGCAGAAATCACATTGAATGCTAAATTTCAGGCCTAAAGTGCTTTAAAACATCTTGCATGTGTATACATCAATCAGGGAGTGTAATTAAAGTACTGCTTCACACTGACACACCAAACTCGCTGTGTAATGCACCGCAAACAGCTGTTTGTGTTGTGACGGCCATGCTGGACTGATGCGCACCATGGCGAGAGTGCAGGGGATAGCGGTTTTCAAGCCCATATGGCCGCTAGGCTGAGGTAGCTCAATGACAGAACAACAGTGACTGTCCAGCTGATCAAATTTGGTCTGTCCACAATGAAGCAACAACCTTATTACCCCCCCCCCCCCCCCCCGAGACACTCATATAGCCGGCGGTCATTGTTTCATTTTGATACGCAAGCCCCTTCACCGTGGCAAGGTAATGATCACTAATGGGAATTTGCACATGTACATGCCTTTTGTTTTGTTGTTGCAGCTGCAGTGCAGCCAGAAAAATTAGGCAGGCATGTACACGCACCAGAAAAAGTAGTATAGCGGCCGCTGCTAGCAGCAGCCTTAGAAATTCAGGAATCCGCCTGGAGTCCTGGACCCTGTTGATGGTGGCAAAGAAGGCAGTCAAGCAGCCTGTGGGCAGAGGTGCTGTGTAGGGAGTGACTTAGTCTTGTGGCAGGCAGTCACATGGCGTGCAGGCAGAGATTCTGTGTGTGGGGACTGACTTAGTCTTGGGGCGGGAAGTAGCCCTCCGGGATCCATGCCTCATAAATTTTGATAAAGGTGAGGAACTGAACACTTTTGTGACTTAGGCGACTTCTCTTCTCAGTGACAATGCCTCCAGCTGTGCTGAAGGTCCTTTCTGACAGGATGCTTGAGGCAGGGCAAGACAAAAGTTGGATGGCATATTGGGACAGCTCTGGCCACAGGTCAAGCCTGCGCACACAGTAGTTCAATGGTTCATCGCTGCTCACAGTGTCTACATCCATACTTAAGGCCAGGTAGTCAGCTACCTGCCAGCCCAGGTGTTGGTGGAGGGTGGATCCGGAAGCGCTAAGGCGAGGCGTTTGAGTAAAGAATGTCCGCATGTCCAACATCACCATGAGATCGCTGGTGCGCTCTGTCCTTGCCTGCGTGGACATGGGAGAAGGATTACTGGCAGTGGTACCTTTATTGCGTTGTGCTGTGACATCACCGTAAAACGCATTGTAAAGCATAGTTGCCAGCTTGTTCTGCAAGTGCTTCATCCTTTCTGCCTTCAGGTGAGTTGGTAACATGTCCGCCACTTTGTGCCTATACCGAGAGTCTAGTAGCGTGGCCACCCAGTACAGCTCATTTCCCTTGGGTTTTTTTATACGGGGGTCCCTCAGCAGGCTGGACAGCATGAAAGACGCCATCTGCACAAAGTTGGATCCAGACGTACTATACATCTCCTCTTGCTCTTCCTCAGTGACGTCAGGTAAATCCTCCTCCTCCTCCCCCCAGCCACAAACAATACCACGGGAACATTGAGCAGCACAAGCCCCCTGCAACGCCTGATGCAGTTGTTCTTCTGCCGCCGCCGCCTCCTCCTCCAAAGAAACACTTTTCTCATCATCCGAGTCTGACTCCTCTTCCCCACATGACTCTTCCTCCTCTTCCTCCACCCCTCTGTGCTTCCGCAGGTGTTGAGGAAATATCTGGTTCTGATGCAAGTTGATCCCACAACGCTTCCTCCCGTAACTGTTCCTGTTCACGCTCCTCCACAGCTTGATCCACCACTCTACGCACGGAACGCTCCAGGAAGTAAGCGTACGGGATCAAGTCGCTGATGGTACCTTTACTGCGACTCACCAGGTTGGTCACCACCTCAAACGGCCGCATGAGCCTGCATACATTTCGCATCAGTGTCCAGTTGTTGGGCCAGAACATCCCCATCTCCCCAGACTGTGTCTTTCTACTGTAGTTGTAGAGGTACTGGGTGACGGCTTTCTCCTGTTCTAGCAGGCGAGAGAACATAAGGAGGGTCGAATTCCAACGAGTCGGGCTATCGCAAATCAGGCGTCTCACGGCAACTTGTTTCCCCGCTGAATAACAGCAAAGCATGCCATGGCCATGCAAGACCACCTGAAATGCTTACACAACTTCCTGGTCTGCTTCAGGACATCCTCTAAACCTGGGTACTTTGACACAAATCTTTCAATGACTAGATTCAGCACATGTGCAATGCAAGGTATATGTCTCAGCTTTCCCAAATTCAAAGTGAAAAGGGGATTTCTGCCATTGTCACACACCACGTTGCCGATCTCCAGCTGGTGCAGGTCAGCCACTGATCCACCTGTTTGTTAAGAGCAGCCAGGAGAGCTGCTCTAGTGTGACTCTCCGCATTAAGGCAAGACATGTCTAAAATGGCGTGACACCGTCGTACCTGGCATGCAGCATAGGCCCTGGGGAGCTGGGGCTGTGTAGCTGGAGAGGAGATAACAGCACCAGTAGAGTTGAACTGCCACTCAGTCAAAGAGGAGGAGGATGACGACAGCGAAGAGGATGTAGCAGGAGGGGAGGAGGTGGCAGGAGGCCTGCCTGCAAGCTGTGGAGGTGTCACAAGTTGGTCCGCTGCACAGCCATGTACTACCTGCTTGCCATCGGTCACCAGGTTGACCCAATGGGCTGTGTACATAATGTACCTGCCCTGACCGCACTTGGCAGACCAGGCATCCGTGGTCAGGTGGACCCTTGACCCAACGGCGTGTGCCAGAGATGACACTTCTTGCCTCTCAACTTCATGGTACAGTTTGGGTATTGCCTTTTTAGAGAAATAATTGTGGCCTGGTATCTTCCACTGCGGTGTCTCATTGGCTACAAATTTACGGAAGGCCTCGGAGTCCACCAGCTGGTATGGTAACAGCTGGTGAGCTAACAGTTACACCAAACCAGCTGTCAGACGCCGGGCAAGGGGGTGACTGGAAGAAATTGGCTTCTTCCTTTTAAATATTTCCTTCACAGACACCTGGCCGCTGTGGGCAGAGGAGCAGGAACCACTCAAGGTCTGAGGCGGAGTGGAGGAGGGTGGCTGTGAAGGTGCAAGGGAGAAAGCGGATGAAAATGCTGCACCTAAAGGAGGAAGAGGAGAAGGAGAGTGACTTTTCTTTTGTGTGCTGCTTTTCCTCTGGTGCTCTTCCCATTGCAGTTTGTGCCTTTTCTCCATGTGCCTTCGTAAGGCAGTTGTCCCTACGTGGGTGTTGGCCTTTTCACGGATCAATTTTTGGAGGCAGAGAGAACATATGGCACTGCTCTGATCTACGCAGACACATTAAAAAATTTCCGAACCGCTGAGCCCCCCTGGGGTGATGGCACTATGGTGGCATCAGCAGCTGACGTTGAAGGGCATGTTTGCTGGCTGTCCATAGATACATGGCGCCGGACACTGCCACCAGCTGTTTCTGATGACAAGCTCCCCCTGCTTCTTTCAGGAACTTGTCTCCTCCTACTCCTCTCTGACTCCCCCTCTGAACTGTCCCCCTGTTCATCTCCTCTACTGGGAACATACGTGGCATCCGTATTATCGTCATCATCATAATCATTCTGCCCAGCTTCGCTTGCCTCAGACACCTCCAAAACTACACCAACAGCAGGTACTTCATCATCCTCCTCCTCACACATTACGTCCATAGTGTCGCCTAACTCAGACATATGAGGTG
The DNA here is from genome assembly GCF_040937935.1 of Hyperolius riggenbachi. Lineage (NCBI taxonomy): Eukaryota > Metazoa > Chordata > Amphibia > Anura > Hyperoliidae > Hyperolius > Hyperolius riggenbachi. The sequence goes on from NC_090650.1 coordinate 328,802,723, forward strand.
GTGTAACTTGCTTAGCGCCTTCATCTGGTTGTAACAATAATGGCTGTGCATCAGTGATTTCCCTACCAAATAACTCCTGCAAACTGTCAAATGCAGTGGATGTGGTGCTTGTAGTAGCACTGGTGGCTGCGGAAGATGAGGTGTTCTGTGTTAAATAGTCAACCCCATGCTGACAATCTTGTGAGTTGATGGGACCTTCTTCTGAGCACTGTACTTCGGTCCAGGGATGCACAACCTCGCACAGACCTGCCGGGTGGCCTTCCTCTGGGTCTGCCTCTTCCTCTGCCTCTAACTGTTTTTTCCGTTTTGTCCATATCGGGGGTATGAAGTGAAAGGTATGCACTGACTTGACTAATACAATGTGCAGTCACACAGGTGCAGTTAACAGGTATGCACGGAGTGGTATATCACACTGCACTCACGTAGGTAGGTGGGTACACTGTGAACAACAGGTAGGTATATGCAGTGATGGGTATTACAATGTGCACCTGTCACCCGCAGACAGGTACCAGACAGGCACCGTGACACTGCATGCACTCACATAGGTAGGTGTGTGGACTGAAGTGAACAACAGGTGGTAGGTATATGCAGTGATGGGTATTACAATGTGCACCTGTCACACACAGACACGTACCGGAAAGGCACATTGACACTGCATGCGCTCACGTAGGTAGGTGGGTGCACTGAAGTGAACAACAGGTAGTAGGTATATGCAGTGATGGGTATTACAATGTGCACCTGTCACACACAGACAGGTACCGGACAGGCACAGTGACACTGCATGCGTTTACGTAGGTAGGTGGGTGCACTGAAGTGAACAACAGGTAGTCGGTATATGCAGTGATGGGTATTACAATGTGCACCTGTCACACACACAGGTAGTCACTGAATGTGCTGGGCCTGGCAGTAGCACACACAGGAATTACCAAGGCTGTCTATGCAACACAAGTGTCTGTGGGACACGCACCCAAAAAAAAAAAAAATCACAAGAACAAGATTAGCTCTCAAAAGAGCTGTTGAGGGTGCTTTTTTAGCAATAAGAATCAGCAAGGAGCAAGCTAAGAAGCCTACAAGAGCCTAACTAAGCTTTCCTTATAAGTCTCTGCACAGCAGCTCTCCCTTCTCTAATTACTGCAGGCACACGAGTGAGTCCAATGCCTGACACTGCCAGCCTTTTATAAGGAGGGGGGTGGGCTCCAGGATGGAGTGTAGCCTGATTGGCTACAATGTGCCTGCTGACTGTGATGTAGAGGGTCAAAGTTGACCCTCATGATGCACTATAGGGGCAAACCGAACTTCTGGAAAAGTTTGCAGTTCTCTGCGATTGCGAACCCCGAAAGTTCGCCGGGAACCGATCGCCGGCGAACTTTTCGGTCCATCTCTAGTTTGCACGTGCAAACTACTTAGCACCATAGTTAGCATGTGCAAACTACTTAGCACCGTAGTTTGCATGTGCAAAGCATGTTAGCACCCTAGTTAGCATGTGCAAACTACAGTACTAAGTAGTTTGCACGTGCTAACTAGGGTGCTAAGTCGTTTCCACATGCAAACCATGGTGCTAAGTAGTTTGCACGTGCAAACTGAAGCATGTTAGCACATGCAAAGTGGTGATTCACTTGTGTGCTAACACTTTGCACGCTTTTGTGAATCAAGCCCAGTATGTTATTGATCAGATAATTTATTTTCATTGTCTTCAGTGCCTCTTTAAAATCTGAGAAATTGCATAGGATATTTAAAGGATACCAGAGTTAAAGTATGTAGAAGAAACGGGGGGAGCTGGCATGTATGGTGAGCCGGCTTGATGCCCTCCACTCTCCCGTTCATCTTTTTGCCCCTCCAAACCTACTAATTGCCCTCCAGCACAATCTTCCAGGTCGCCGGAGTCAGGCATCACTGTCAGGACAGCTTACCATACATGCCAACTCCCTGTGTTTCTCCTATATACTTTGTCTCTGGTATTCTTTAAAGGAGTACATAAATGTATAAGTAAATAAATGACCCTCAGAGTAAAGGTAGTAAAATGTTGTTTTTAAAACTTCCCCACACCTGAGACTGAAGGTAAAGGTCTAATCTGTAACTGCAGCCTTTTACTGAGGGTTGTGAAAAAGTGGTATAGTGTTCCATAATAGTGTTCCATAATACTTATATAGCAAACCTTTTTTTTTATATAACGTTTTGGATGTTATCTTTTAAGATCAAACGGAGTTGTCAATATTTCTGATATTGAATTGCATAATAGTCATTCACAATTTGTATCTGATCTTCATATAGAGCATGAAATTTTTTTTCTCCTATTTTTAGTCAAAATGGTCCATTTTTTCTGCACTTTCCTCCATCCTCCTGCGTAATATGTTGGCGCTTTATAAATACAATAAATAACAAATAAATCCTCCTGCACTGAGGTTTTGAAAGTGCAGGATTTCCTATGCTGGTTAAGGTTCATGTACATACAGTATATCTTTTTATGTTAACTTTGCAATCATGTAAAAAAAATATCCAGCCCCGATTGATAGTGAAAAATGTATTTTTTCTTGCCTTTGCACCAGATTTGTATTATGATACATAGCAATGATACAATATCTGTTGGTGTTGTTAAATCACAGGTACATAACTGTTATGTGGTTTTTTTTTGGTTTTTTTTTGTTTTTTTGTTTTTGTTTTGTTTTTTTCCACCACGCCAAGGTAGGTTGAGTTATGGATACATTTTAAGGATCTCTTTATAACTTAACATTGCAAGTAAATGGTTATGTCACATTTTGTTTGGTCCTATGAACAATTTCCTTTTTAACACTTATAATTAAGTTAGGATAAGTGCTTAGGATAAGTGTTAAATATTAATTTTAAAGGTTAATTTAGATTTTAAAATTTGGATAAGGATTATGGTTTATTGTCAGGGTCAGGAAAATAATTAATGATGAAGAAAAGCTAAGCTAAACTTTATTGTAAGAGGGATATGTAAGCTGCCTCTTTATCTCATTTAAAACAGTAATGTCTGAATTGCACACCAAAGCAAACAAGTGGCTAATGTGATAAAAATGTAGTTTGAGCACCGGATCTACATACTCATCCTGGGTCTATGGTCTAAAACATTTAGGAATTATCATTATTACTATTGATTTATAAAGCAACAACATATTCCGTAGCACTCTACAAAGTAAGAAACAAATATGGGGTACATAATAATACAGACAATGGTATACACCAGTATACAGAATCGGTAACACAATACAGATTCAATACAAAATATAGAATTGGTCATTACATTGACAAAAGTAACATGATAAATAAAATGTATAACAAGTTCCAAGACACAAAAAAAAAAGTTATCTCCATATCACTCTCACTACAGGGTCCTTTAGAAACTGTATATAACATTAATTGTATTCATTGTATTGTATAACGTAGGTCAGTACTACAAAATCTAATCATAAAATGTTATTTAAATGATCTTTATTTTTAGACGTTAACTACTTCCTTTTATTGTGTAACAACAAACAATTATTGATTTTATTTGCTTACACTGTTTGTTTAGTGATAAACTTAGTGTAAGTTATTTACATATGTGCATTCTGGGTTGTAACATATGGAATTATAAATATTAAGAATGTGTGAAAAACAAAGTGTTACTTTTGCAATGATGTATAAAGCGAATTTTTTTGTGATAAAATGAAAATAAACCATGTTTTACATAATGAAAGACAAAAGTTCCAGGGCACTGGTGATTCAAAAGAGCAGTTACCTTTATTGCATTTATGGCAACCCCGGCAAGGTTAAGTACCTTGTTTGGGCCCTTACATGCAACAAAAACGTCTTTTGTTTTTAACTATCACTGCCCTAGATCTTCGTCATCTTCTTGTTTAATGTATCTATCTATTACCTAACAGCAAACGGAGGTGAAGGAGCACTATAAGCAATGATGGTGTGTGTACTCTGACCCAAACTATATGATATAAAAATCAACAATACACAGAAGAATTGGCACCACATTGACAAAGCAGGTTATTCTGGCGTTCAGCACCGAAGCTTGGCCCCACTATAGCACTAATGCCGGAACCCAAATTAAGTCTCCCTTTGATTTTCTACAACTCAGAGGAGGAATAGTATTTAACACTGCTGGGAATTTGATCAATAGCAGGGTTTGTGTGCTAGTCCCACATTGCACAGTTAACTGATCCTCGTCTGCTTCCTTACATCTTAGTCTAGCCTGTCCCCAAACATAAACCCTTTCCTGGCTCCTTACCCAAACATCCCAACTAATGTAAACTCCCTTTCTCTGCCTAAACCTAACTATGAACCCTATCCGGTAAATCTATCCTCCACCTACCCTATCTCCAAAACACGTCTTGTTCCTAAACTGGTGGCCCACCTTATCTGCTATCCCTAACATATACTCACTTCATATACTCTTTGCCAACTCCATCACTTCATGGTTTATTATTTGTGCACCGGTGCTTAGCAACTACTTTATATAGCTGAGTGATAGCTATCAACTATAGTATTTAAATTGGGTACGGTGTGAAGCCAGCATGCAAACCTTGCACTTGGTGGCACTGAGCTTGCATTGGCTCTGTAATGCTGCAAAAAATAAACAGCAGACACATGAACTGATTCTCTTCAGCACAGCTGTTTATAATTACACTGCCAAGTGCCAATGCTAAACTTCTTTATATTTGAGGCTTAAGAAAGATAATGAATTTTACATTGTCATGAAATTTAACAATTGCACCACAGTGGCTACTGCAAATTTTACTCTGCCTCAACCACTAGGGCATAAACAAGAGCTTAAAGAGACTCCGTAACAAAAATTGCATCCTGTTTTTTATCATCCTACAAGTTCCAAAAGCTATTCTAATGTGTTCTGGCTTACTGCAGCACGTTCTACTATCACCATCTCTGTAATAAATCAGCTTATCTCTCTCTTGTCAGACTTGTCAGCCTGTGTCTGGAAGGCTGCCAAGTTCTTCAGTGTTGTGGTTCTGTGATGCATCTCCCCCCTCCAGGCCCCTCTATGCACACTGCCTGTGTATTATTTAGATTAGGGCAGCTTCTCTCTTCTCTCTTATCTTTTACAAGCTGGATAAATCCTCCTCTGAGCTGGCTGGGCTTTCACATACTGAGGAATTACATACAGGCAGAGCTGTCTGCACTCTGCAGGAAGAAACAGCCTGACACTTCAGTGGAAGATAGCTGCAGGGGGAAAGAAACACACAAATGATCTCTTGAGATTCAAAAGGAAGGCTGTATACAGCCTGCTTGTGTATGAATGTATTTTCTATGTGTGGACATACTGTACATCAACCTACTTCCTGTTTTGGTGGCCATTTTGTTTGTTTACAAACAAACTTTTTAAAACTGTTTTTAACCACTTTTAATGCGTCGAGGAGCTGCGAAATTGTGACAGAGGGTAATAGGAGATGTCCCCTAATGCACTGGTATGTTTACTTTTGTGCGATTTTAACAATACAGATTCTCTTTAAGCCACCAGTCCAAATACATACTTGTAAAAATCAAAATCTTCACTCTGAAACCAACCTAACAGGGCAGTTCCCAGAAGCCCATACAGATGTTTATCCTATTATTATATTATATTTAGCTTCTGCTGTGGTGAAAGGCCTCAGCTAGGCTTTTCTGCTGCGCTACCAGAACTCAGTACTTACAGCTGAATGAGCCCCCTGTATATATCTTGTTACCTCTCAACATACTACCAGGACATCTTTATTATAGCAGACCTGAAGCCAGGACTTCCTCTCTGCTCTAAATGATAAGCAATAGCATAATAACCTTTAAAGGAAAACCTTTCTTTGTTACAGCTGATAAAAATCCTGCAATAAATCTGCAGCATGTCTACTTCCTGCTTTCATGGAAGCAGACATAAGGTTAACATTCTGTGTTGACAAATTAGCTGCTCTGCTGAGGCAGCCAGCTGACACGGCTAAGAGAACAAATTCCAGTTGTGATTAATCACAGATGAGGGAGAATTGGACAGGAACTGGACAGGCAAAACTCTCTAAATACATACAGGGTGCATTTCTCTGTTTTCCTTCTGTCATGTGCAAGAGTTCATCTCCACTTTACGGCAGTGATGAGACTGACAATACAATGTTGTCTTATCACTGCTGTGATAATGGGGTGTTGGTAGCCCCAAAACATTGTCTTTTTATAATTGTGGATTAACCTCCTTAGCGGTCTGGACGAGCTCAGCTCGTCCATTACCGCCGGAGGGTGCCGCTCAGGCCCTGCTGGGCCGATTTTGTTCAAATAAAAAGAAGCACACGCAGCCGGCACTTTGCCAGCCGCGTGTGCTACCTGATCGCCGCCGCAGCGCAGCGATCCGCCGCGTGCAGCGGCGAAAGAGGGTCCCCCCAGCCGCCCGAGCCCTGCGCAGCCGGAACAAACAGTTCCGGCCAGCGCTAAGGGCTGGATCGGAGGCGGCTGATGTCAGAACTTTCAGCTGGCTGCATGTAATAGGTTTTTTTTTTATTAAAAAAAAAACCTCCCGCAGCTGCCCTGGCGATCTTCATAGAACGCCAGGGAGGTTAAACTGCATCACCATTTGCATCTGGATTTCTGATAATTGTGTACTTTTGCTGTTTAGATTGCCTAATCAGTATGTACAATCATACACAAGCTTTCTGCTTGGCACATAGGACGTTTCTGAGACAGGGCAGTGATTCAGTAATTCAAGAACGGTTCATAGAATTAAATCTACTCAAGTAAATGTGCATTTTTGCTACTGATTTCAGAATGAAAAATTCAGATATTGAGAACATATTTGAAATCACTGTTAGGTTTTCTACCATCATCTTTCCCTAATGTAATCTATCATTTTGCATGGGGATTGTATGCTATACACATCTTGCATTTGATAACAAAACTGATCTATGCAGTTTACTGATGATGAGCTCTTATATATTGCATTAGAAGAAGAAAATCCATATGCAGGAAAACAGCACACATGGCATGTCATGATATGGTTCTAAAATTCCTGGAATTTTTTATGTATTTCACTGTAAAATAAAGCCTGAAGCAGGCAGTAATTCCCACATCAGTTTGTTGTGAATGTAGGTATCAGTTTTATTTCCCAGTGCATTCTATTAGAAACTTTACAGGCTGAGGCAGTGGAAACGTGCCCAGAATTCAGATGCCCCACAAATATGCTTATTAAAAGCACTGCATCGGTAATCAAGAATGCAACATTATGGAAATAAAATATTTAAATGTCAGCAGGAGATAAATTACTCTGCCTTGTTTGCCATTTACCTTTGCCATAATGTTATCCCAGTATACAGCACATTCTTTTCATATTCTAAAATATCAATGTTTAGATATTATCTTTTCCAGATTTATTTTACTGGTTTTCATGTTCTACTAATGGCAACGTTCAGTTTCAGTAATCTCCAAAGCAAAATTAGGCAGTTTCAAATAATTTTCCTTTCAGCTTCATACTGTAGAATAACTTTCATAAATAGCACAATTTCCTCAATTCAAGTAAGAGGAAGAAAATCTCCAGTAGTCATGTTTTTAATAGGGGATTCACACCACGTGCAACAATATACAGGTTTCATTTATATAAATGAGATATTCATGAACATAAGTGAAGGTTTGAAGAGTTACCTTCATGTCATAACATCTATCAGCTGTTAAGGAACAAATGCATAAAACATTTATTGGGAGGCAACATCAAATGCGCTGCTAAGGTGATGATATTTAAAATACAGTGTTTATTTTGTAAATGCATACTACTACTACTATTGCTGCTGCTATTGCTACTGCTACTGCTACTACTACTGCTACTACTGCTACTGCTACTACTACTACTGCTACTGCCACTACTACTACTGCCACGACTACTGCCACTACTACTGCCACTACCTACTACTACTGCCACTACCTACTACTACCTCCCACTACCATTACCTACTACTACATCTACTTACTATCACTATCTACTACTACCTCCCACTACCAATACCTACTACTACATCTACTTACTATCACTATCTACTACTACCTCCCACTACCATTACCTACTACTACATCTACTTACTATCACTATCTACTACTACCTCCCACTACCATTACCTACTACTACATCTACTTACTATCACTACCTACTACTACCTCCCATTACCTACTACTACATCTACTTACTATCACTACCTACTACTACCTCCCACTACCATTACCTACTACTACATCTACTTACTATCACTACCTACTACTGCCACTACCTACTACTGCCACTACCTACTACTACCTCCCACTACCATTACCTACTACTACTAATACTATTACATGTTCTTAGTATTGTTATCATTATTTACTATTAATGTAAATAAATAATTAAAATAAGGGTGCTTAAAACTTAATAAGTGTACAATATAAGTATTCAAATTACAGCAAGTTATTTTCCAATAACAGCAAGAAAAATACGGGAGGGAATCCTGCCCTTGGAAGCTTACAATCTAAATGGATAAGGAAGCAGTCACAGGGTAGAGAGGGGTGAGAAAACTGTATATTAACAATGAGCTATTTGTACTGTGGGGAATAAAACTTGGGTGTGCTTTTGTTAACTTATATCCTTGCCTGAAAAGGTAAATTCTTAGGTTGAGTTTAAATTATTGAAGAGCTGAAAATCGGTGGATGTGTATTCAGGGGAAGTTCTTGCAGGGCTGTGACCCATAAGAAGTCCTCCATATGTGAATATGAGTAGGCGATTCTAGAGGAAGGTAGAAGAGGGTGGTTTGCAGAATAAAGGTGAAGGCTGACATGGTACAATAAAGTTAGTGAAGAGATGTATGGAGGTGAAATATTGTGAAGTGTTTTGAATGTTAGGGGGTCTGGATTCACTAGGCAGTTGGCAACAAGTGGGGGACTTGGCAGAGTGGAATTAAGCTTGAGCAACAGGAGAAGAGGTGAAAAGTCAACAGATTTCTTTTGGAGCAAGATTGAGCAATTTTTCTAATCCACATTTGGCACGAAAATAGGATTAGATACACAGTACTCAATTCAGCTTTAATAATGTATTGCATAAACTACTAGTTTCTATGATTGCTATTTTACTAACAAAGACAGTTTTTTTTTTGTATGTTGGTGCATTTTTAGATAGTGGTAGTAGCTTAAGGCATCAACCATGATAGTGATGCACACAAAGAAAAGAAGTATGAAGTTACATGGCAGCAACATGTTTACAATGGGAGACGGGTGCCCAAAGCAGTAAGCAGTGGGCATCAGATGGCAGTCACACCATGCCTTCATCTGAAAGCAGATGTACGCAGAAACAACCGTGGGTCACAATTTGGTCTGTGCACGTGACGTGATCTCGGTCACTCGTTTCTGCTTTTTTCTTCAAATAAACATTAAACGCATTTTGTGGCACAGTAAACATACAAATACAAAAATAATACCTGATCTCAAAATCAACATTTTTATCAGACATACTTGAAGAAAACAGGCTGTTATTTAAAACACACATCTGAAATTACTGAATACACAATTCTAACCTTGTCTAGAGAAGACTGTATATTTACTGAAACTTAACCTTCAATAAATATGTTTAAATCATATGCCAAAACCATGCGATAAAACAATAGTGAAGTAGACTTAAGGCTATGTTTCCACAGTAGCATGACATTTTCGCCTGCAAAAATCGTCACATTTTTCTGCTTGGTGAAAATTTGCATGCAAATCTTTACGCGTTATTATGCAAATTTTAACAGCTTAGTCATGACTGCTGACAACTTCCTGTAACCATGGATCTAATGCAAATTTTTGCACAATTAACGCAAAAAAATCGCATTGCTATGCGTTGCTTATCTAAAGCATTGTACGTGAATCGTACGCGATGTCCCAAAAAATGAGGCAGGATCTCAGATTTTTTTCACGTATACAAACGCATAGAAAAAATCGCATTGAATAAAAACAGCCCTATTCACTAACATTAGCTGCCAAATCAATGCAAATTTTCTGAGAGAAAAATTTAACACAAAAAGCACAAGTGGAAGCCTAGCCTCAGTGAATGCTAGTGGAAAGGCTTTATTATGTATGATGAGGATGAATGTGTTGAAAGAGTGTGATGGAATATAAGATGTCTATTGGATTTTAGATGTAGTACTGTACTACATTTAACTACATTTTTGGTGGTTATTAACGCACAAGGGGCTTGATTCACAAAAGGGTGCTAACTTAGTTAGCACGCCTAAAAGCCCCTTAGCACGCCTAAAGCCCTTTAGGGCGTGCAAAGTTTTGCACGCTAAGTTAGCGCGCATAAAGTTTAGCGGTGCGTGTGAAACGTTGCACCGGGTGAAAATAAAAAGTTGCACCGGGTGCCCATAAAACATCGCACCAGGTGCACTTGAAATGTTGCACGGTGCGACGTTTCAGGTGCACCCGGTGCGATGTTTTAGGGGCACCCGGTGCAACTTTTTAGTCGCACCCGGTGCAACATTTTGCGTGCGCTGCGCAGCGCTAAACTTTGCGCGTGATCAATAAAAGCTTTGACTGTGCTAACTGCTTAGCACCCTACTTGGCACTCCCAAAGCTTTTAGGCATGCTGAGTTAGCACCCTTTTGTGAATCGAGCCCAAGGAAGTCAAGTATCTCTTTAATTCTATACTTCTTTAACTATGAGTACAATATACACCTCCTGCTTCATTTTGCGTACAGTATGAGCCCACAAATTTGTTGTTGTTTTTAAGGTCGTTATCGGCTGACTCGGCCGAGTTTCATTTGGCCCGTATGGGTATTTAGAAGTTCCATTAGTAGTTTTTAGATTGGTCTACATTCATGTTGACTGATTAGGGAGATCACAAGAGAACACTTGAACAAAATGCTGATAGAATGAATTCCACATTTTTTAATTTCAATGCTAAATATTACATTTTCAATATTAAATATACTACTTACAAGGAAACCCAGGAACACAAATATCTCATATCTATCTATCTGTCTGTCTGTATAGGAATGTTAAAAAACAGGTAGTTGGTGCAAAGGACATGGATATTGGATATGGATATTTTAAAGTTTTCATGCTTCAATCATGCTGTTTACTTAAATAGGAACTTTAATGACATGTAATTAATTATTGGTACAACAGTACTAACTGAAGCTGGCCTAGCATTTACCATTTATGCTCAATACAAGAGAAAAAGTAGACAGTAACCTTAGGCAAGTCTTCCTAACACTGCTACTGCCTATAGAGCATGCCCTAGTGGCTGCAGCTCTGGTGCTTTGAATCCGCCAGGAGAAAAGCGTGATATAAATGTTATTTGTCTTGTCTACTTTTACTCTTGTATTGAGCATAAATGGTAAATGCTAGGCCAGCTTCAGTTAGTACTGTTGTGGTACATTGGTTAGGGTGCTTGCCCACCACACAGTGAGACCTGGGTTCAAATCCCAGCCAATGTGAGTTGGCTTTTATGCAACAAATCCTTAAAGGGAACCTAAACAGTGAAGGATATGGATTTTTCCTTTTAAAATAATACCAGTTTCCTGAATCGCCTGCTGATCCTGTGTCTCTAATACTTTTAGCCACAGCCCCTGAACAAGCATGCAGATCAGGTGCTCTGACTGAAGTCAGACTGGATTAGCTGCTTGCTTGTTTCAGGGTGTGATTGAGCCACTATTGCAGTCACAGAGATCAGCTGGACTGCCAGGCAACTGGTATTGTTTACAGGAAACATCCATATCACTCTCAGTTAAGGTTCCCTTTAAGCAACCTAATGTTTCTATTGCATTGAGCATAAATAGTAAATGCTAGGCCAGCTTCAGTTGGTACTGTTGTGGTACAGCGGTTAGGGTGCTTGCCCACCACACAGTGAGACCTGGGTTCGATTCCCAGCTATGGTATGTAAACTGGTTTGTGAAATAGTATAATTCCCTGGCAGATGAGACCCTCCTCCTTCCAGTAGGAGGGAGGAGGGAATAGATAGAAGGGTAGGAGGGTGGGCCTCCAGGTATTAGAGCCCTTGAAACATGTTTTCTATCATTTTTCCAGCCAGTAGAATTTTTTCAAATTTTCAAAGTTCGCCTCCCCATTGAAGTCTATTGCGGTTCGCAAACTTTTTTGCGAACCGAACCTTTCGCGGAGGTTTCGCGAACCGAAAATCGGAGGTTCGCGACATCTCTAGACATCACCTGGCAGCAGTAAAAATGTCACCATGTGATAAATTTCAGCATGTAAATCAGGGAGAGTAAATATTTTACAATGAACAAACACTGACTAAATCCTTTATACATAATTATTGTAAAATTGAAGCACTTTTTTTTTTTCTTTACATTATTTTCACTGGAGTTCCTCTTTAATTTTTATACTGTGAGCAGAGAATATTACAGCTTTCCTTTGGAATAATTGTTTCTAATATATAGATCAGCTATTCTCAACCGGGGTTCCGCGAGAACCCTCCATTGGTTCCGTGTCAATTTGACACTTCCGCGGGACAATATAGTTCCGCTTCTCCATAGCTGCTCCACAGCATAACAGTGGCGGCAGCAGGATTCATTCATGCTGCTGCGAGTGATGCGGCGGATGGATCTACAAGGCAGCCGCTTCACCCGAAGCCAGCTCTATAGTTCCGGCACGCGCAGAGTTCGAACAGGATCTCAGCTTGTTCCCTGCACTGACACCAATGACTAAAGCAGCCACAGAAAGGAGGGAGTAAGCAGCACACAAACGGACAAAGCAGTAACAGAAACGGGGTACAAAGGAGCCACAGAGAGGGGGGAAAGGAGCACACAAACGCACAAAGCAGCCACAGAAAGGGGGGGCAGCAGCACGGAAACGGACAAAGCAGCCACAGAAAGGGGGGACAAAGCAGCACACAAAGAAGCCACACAAACAAGGGGACATAGTAGCCACAGAAACGGGGGGCAAAGCAATCCCACAAACAAGGGGGACATAGCAGCCAAACAAACTGGGGGGACAAAGCAGCCACCCAAATGGGGGCCACACTTGTTAATAAGGGCACATGGGAGCCATAACTGCTAACAAGTGAGACAAAGGGGGCCATACCTGTTAAGGGGGTCAAAGCGGGCCACACTAAAGAAAGTGGGCACAGGTGCCATTCTATAAAGTGGAAATGGGTCCAATTTTAATATAGGGAAAATTTTATATATATATATATATATATATATATATATATATATATATATTATAATGCGCGGGCGTCAGGGGTTCCCCAAGATTTGAACATTTTCCAAAGGGTTCCTCGGGTCAAAAAAGGTTGAGAAAGGCTGATATAAATGGTTAACCTCCACTTTTTTTTTTTGTTCTTCTAGATTAAAGCACACAGTACATACAGGCACATTTGCTAAATGCTTAGAATCTGTATATTAAGTAATTTTAAAAATGTCACCTTCATTTCTATTTAAGGAAAATCAAAGCATGCCTTTATGAGAGGGGAAAAATACACTCTTTAGTAGAATGCACTAATGTTTAAACATCAAGCCTTCTAAAGGCTATAAAACAACATGTTTAAAAATGTGCTAGACTGAATTAAATATTTGTTTAACGAATCTCTGCATGTGTACAATTAATTTCACTTTATAACAGTATGGGATGGAGAAAAAAAATATGCCTAATTGGTTCGTTAATTGAACCATATTTATCTGCCTCTTTAATGAATGTACTTTTAGAAAGACTTTTGAAAGAGGTTGAACAAAGAAAAAAGAAAAGTAGAAAAGCCATAAAAGTGAATTTTCAAAGACTTTATGTCAGCACATGCAAAGCAGATGCTAACAATATTTTTAATTAAAAGAGAATATGTAATTAAATACCATGATACCTGGAATTAAAATGAACGTTGTCAGCCTTATTATAACTTTTGCAAATTTTGACAAGACATGCCAGCTGAGAAAGGTTTCTGAATAATGTTCCTGCTTTGCAAGTGAATCTGCACTCTTAAAAGAGGCATCCTCTGTAAGGAAAAAAGCAGAACAAAAAAAGTCATTAATTATTTTTTTTGAAGTTTATGATGTTACATGACAAAATTATATGAGTTCAAATGCTGAGATATTTCAGGCACTGCAGCTACTGACATAATAGTAAAATAACAGCATGTATGAAAAAAAAATACATTGCCTATTCTTGTTTAATAAATGCTCTGTTTTACATTTTATGAAGATACCACTTCCTCCAGTTCCCCCTCAAAGAAAAAGAAATCAAGAATCATCTACTCTGATTGTCTACTGTTACTGTTGTAGGATGTACAATTATCTGTTGGACTTATGGCTTTCCCTTATTCCGCCGTGGTCAAACATTGCAGAGAAATAGTAGTTTCACTTAAAGAGACTCTGTAACAATTTTTTCAGCCTTAGTTCTTCTATCCTATGAGTTCCTATGCCTGTTCTAATGTGCTGGGGCTTACTGCAGCTCTTCCTAATTACACTGTCTCTGTAATAAATCAATGTATCTTTCTTCTGTCCTGTTTGTCGGGCTAAGGCTTTTATTGTGTGGAATGTGCAGGGCTGCTTGTGATTGGTAGAAGCGATACACACCCTTTGCAGGCCCCCTGCATACTCACACACTATGCTTAGCTGAGCCTATTAGAAGCTGGTTAGTTTGTTTGTAAACATTGCCTAAAACTGTTAATTACAAGCCAGGATTGCAGCAGAGAGTGGCAGAAACAGCACAGAGGGGCACAGGAGAAAATAAGGAATAGATTGGTATGCTTTTTAGTGTAAGAATATTAGAGTACAGATTCTCTTTAAGCTACTTCGCACACAGCCCCGCTCAGTGTGCGCGCAGCACGGTGTGCCAGTAATAGTGCACGGTGCCCTGTAAACGTCGCACCCGGTGCATCAAAAATGTCGAACCCGGTGCGCCGAAAATGGCACATCGGGTGCACCCAAAACTGCACATCAATGTGCTGCTTCAGAGAGCACCCGATGCGCCGTTTTCGGTGCACCGGGTGCAATGTTTACAGGACAATGGGTGCGGCATTATCGTCGCACCGCGCACTAATACCGGTGCACCGCGCTGCGCACGCACTAAGTGGGTCTGTATATGTGTGGGCCCAAACCACTTAACTCTGTGGTTTGCGCCCACTATCTTTTAAGGCACACTAACCAGCTTAGCGCTGGTTAGTGAATCAAGGCCAATAAATCTAATAACGTGAGGAGCTCAAGAAGCTGGGCAGAAGCATACCGGTGATCAAAATTTAAAGTCAATTTCATATATAAAAGGGACTAAAATGAAAAAAGTGAATTCGCTTCTGTCTGTTCAGTCTTGTGGTTACCGTGAAGCTAGCATCATGTACATTTGTTGGAATTAGAGTCCTTCTTTAATTTTCATGAGACTCTTTGAGTAGCGTCCACTGTTGTAGTGTTTAAACTGGCAAGGGCAAGGTCTTTGTTTTTGGCAGGGTTAACACTTATTAAAAAGGGGTACAGCAGCAGAGACTGGGATACTGGTTATGGTTGAGGGAAAGCTGAAAGGAGCAAAGTACAAAGATACCCTCAATAAAAACCTGTTTCACAGTGCTTAAAGTGAGAACAAAAGTGGTGTAGAGGTGGTAGAAGCAGGACATTGATATGGGTTATAAGACCAAAAAAAAAAAAACATAAAATGTGTGTGTACGAGAGAGAGTATATAGGATTTTTTTTTTTCAGGTTGTACGGTCTTAGGAAAGACAAACAAATAAACAAAAAGGTTTTGCTATATTGTGGGTTGCCAGTTTTTGCAACACTGTATTTTTACTGTACATGCTTTATTCATGATGGAAACAGTATGCTTATAGTACTTTCTTAATAGCAAAATAGATGTTATAAGAGTTAACCTCTTCTTAACTTACAGATGAAAATGACTTGATTACAGTGAAATGACTGTTGTTGCATATTTTTCAATTTTATAAAGCTTGTTCAAACAGGTGGTATTTTATTAAAGAAATACAAATTACAAGACATTTATAATAAAGTTTAACCTTTTCTTTGAAGTTCAGCATGACATTCAAAATACCATTAAAATACCACGTTGAACTGCACAGATAAATTCACAGCTCAAATAACTCATATAAATTATACATTTGCCTTTATTAATTACTTTAGCTGTAAAGTAACTATATTTATCATTTAATTCACCCTTAAAAATCCTAATTCTATTTTGTCATGAACGTAAAGGGAGAAAGCTAGAATTCTGGTATTTTAAATCATCCCTACTGTTAAAGTGAACCTAAAGCCACGGGAAAAAAATGAGATGAACTCACCTGGGGCTTCCCTCAGCCCCCTCCAGCCGATCGGTGCCCTCGCAGCTCCGCTCCGATGCTTCTGCACCCGCCGGCGAACACTTCCGGTTTGGCCGTCACCGGCACGACAGGCATTGGAACGCGAGTGATTGTTCGCGTTCCCAGCCTGTATATTGCCCCCTATGCTGCTATTGCGGCCTCCTGGCCGCGGGTGCAGAAGCATCGGAGCAGAACTACGAGGGCACCGATCGGCTGCAGGGGGCTGAGGGAAGCCCCAGGTGAGTTCATCTTATTTTTTTCCCGTGGCTTTAGGTTCATTTTAACAAAACTCATCTAATCTGAACTTACAAGAAACCACATAGAAGACACTGAAGTCTGATGGAAGACAATTTAACATTTTTGTGTCACGATTGTGGAACTTTCCCCGTGATCAGCGCACAACGCGTGCGCTGACACGGCGGAGATCCTCCACAAGCGTATAATTTGCAGGAACCCAGCAAAAGGTGCTACGCACCTGTAGAGGGAAATTCCTGTCGGCAGATGGCGCTGGGGAGTGCAGAGGAACCAATCCTCTGTACCTCCACAAGTGCCAGACAGGAATTGTACGAAGCGCAGAACGCAATCGCAAGAGAGGCGATTGCGAATGAGATTGAGCAAAAGGGATAGGTTGTATGTGTGTGCGCCAATCCAGTCGCCACTCCGCGACCGCGCACACACAACAGCAGATACGAAATAGGAACGCGATCGCGAGAGGTGCGATCGCGAGACGTGACACAAGGCAGAACAGAATAGAATACGAGGGTAGCAAAGGCACAGCAAATACAATAAGGAGATACGGAAAATAACAACCGCTAGCTAACCGCGAACACCGCACTCATTCGCAACAGTGCACGCGGTTATGCGCGATCTCCACGTGATAAGCACAATAGAGACAAGCACGCCTAACTAACCATAAACAGACAAACATGAAACAGGGGACGCGAGCGCTTGCTTAACGGCTACCTCACCGAGCCTGTAGCAAGCGCAGCGGACAAGACAGACACACGAAAAACAAGAACTAGGCAGGAAGGATCCACCGCTCTTCCGCCAGAGCAAGTGTGATCCAAGCAGGAACACAGATCAGAAAGATCCACAGCCGCTAACGCTAGCGGCTAGTGCGATCTCAGCAAGACAGAACGATTCGCTATCAACCGCCGCTGGTGACAGCGCAATCGCGACCGACAAGACAGAACAGAAGGATCCCCAGCGCTTGCACAAAGTAGCTAGCGCGATCCCAGGAAACAGAACAGAAGGATCCCCAGCGCTAGCACAAAGTAGCTAGCGCGATCCCAGAAGACAGAACAGAAGAGATAGCTGGTAGCAACCGCTGCACCAGCTATACTCCAAGAACATAGATCAGAACCATTTCCTGTCAACCACCATAGGGACAGGACAATGGCAAACAGGCAAGACAAGACAGAACAGGCAATACAGATAATACAACCTGACTGGGCTAGAAGGGGAGCCTAAAGCAACCCCCAGGAATTAACTATACTAGATAGCAATGGCTGACACTCCAGCAGTGTCCATCAGGAACTGAGCATGGAAGGGAAATGACCAGCCAAGCATTCTGGGAAACATAAAGCTCTTATAGTGCCAGTCATCAAAGAAGGCAGGTAGGGGATTTGCATAACGAATGTATGCAAATTCCCCAGCAAGAGAACAGAACAGAAACTTGCAATGAAAAGACAGGTCTCTGTTCCAGAGACCTGCAGCCCACAGACTAGAGGAATGGACAAACAGCTGTCTGCCTGTGCAGCCAGCTGAGCGGATCATCACAGTACCCCCCCTTCTAGGGATGGATTCCAGACATCCCTCAAGACTGGTAACATCACAAAACTCTAACTGAAGACTCATGAAGGTCAGGACAGCCCGACAAGGCCCAATTCCAGAGTCAGTCCATCCGAAACCGACCTCATCGGAAGCAGAAGCCACCGAAACATGCCCATCAGCACTACAAGTCTCAGCGTAACACCCATCAGGACTGTGGACACCAGAGAAGAAGCCATCGACACCCTCCAGACAATACCCACCACCTTCCAAGGAGCGTCCAAGAATACCAAACCTGCCGCAATACCTGTTCGAAGTGTCCCTTACAACACCAAAGCCATTGCTGATCGTATTCAGGGCACCAAGCAAAACCTTTCCCGGAATCTCCCAGAACGCCTTGAAGCTCCGCAGAGATCCCAAGAAACCAGAACGCTCACCAGGCTCACATGGAGAACCACCAGGAACCCCTATGGAACCTATGATCATTCCAGACTCAAAATTAGCAGGACACCCATCAAGATCAGGACTTTCAGGGACCACTTCTGGGCATGCAAGCAGGCAGGCTATATCAGAACATGTCTCCACTGAGGAAGCATCTGAGTACGCTGGTAACCGAGGCACACTTGGGCTTTCTGGGTCACAGAGCACATCGGGGTACACTAGTACAGGAGAAACTTTATTAGATACATCAATAATTTTCTTAAAGTTGCATAACTTAGGAATTTTCCCCATGGCAGGCTCACAAACGGACGATCTTAGAGATCCTGAGGGAAAAAATCTGTCTTCCTTAGACACAGGACCACACAGACCTTTTGCAGCCATACGTGCGGTGGCGACATCAGACCGCACTGGTTCAACTTCCACACAAGCAACTGCTCTGAACGACTTGCACTCAGACTTCAAACACTCAGTTGCTTTGGGAAAGGGAATGCATTCAAAACTCACTTTCTTTAAATCCAGAGGATTGGAACAAACGTCCGCTGACAATGTGTTTTTAGCAGATTGAAGCGCATGTAGTTCATCCAAAATCATTCTCCACACGTCAAACAGCGGAGTGACAAAGTCAGAGATACATTCACCAGTCTTGATTAAAGTGCACGCAGACTCAATGCACGCATACAAAACTGCTTTGTTTTTAGAACGGTATTGATTGCAAAACGATCTCCAATCACATTCCAATTCATAGACCAGGAGCTCGATCTCCCATTTCTCAAACGGGGGCTCCCATGCACACTTAACAAAGGATGAACAATCATAGTGCGCACAGTCTACAGATGGAACTGGAGCAGGAACAGAACGGGAATCTTTTACCTCTTTATTGGGATCAATTAATTGGTGTGTGTGTAATTCATCCAAAATGATCTGCCACACATACATCACCAGATCCACAACACACTTGTCACATTCATCAGAATCAATCAAAAGGCACACAGAGTCAAGACAATCGTTCAGGACATCCGCGCTTTTTGCGATGTAAAAATCGCAAAAGGCTTTCCAATCCAAATCAAATTCCTCCACCAAGGCCCCGATTTCCCATGAGGCAAATGGCGGTTCGAACAACCCAGTATCTAAATAATCTCCATATGGGTGGGGATCAGGAACGAGTACAGATTTTTTGACTGCTTTAATATAGTGTGCGATCCTACCTATAGCAGGATCCACATAAGCTTTGGATTGGGGCAAAAAACCTGGAAACTGATCAGCAGATGCATTATAAACATCATTATCATCATGCATGGTTTTTCCCATTTCAGACTTGACAGAAATAACCCCTCTATCTGTGGTTGCCATGGGCATCGGATCTTTCCGCTGGGAAGCCTTCCTAGATCTTTTACGTTTAGACTTAGAGGCTTTGGATGGCTGCTTTATGGATGAAAGAGTAGATGGAACAGCTGATTGAGCTGCTGACAACAACTCATTAAGGGGGTATGGTAATTGAGGGAATCTCAGCCAATTGTGAATTAAAAAGGCCAAGAATTCCAGGGGTCTTTGACTCAGGGTGGTATGATCTAACACATCATAACCCCACATTGACATTTCGCCCCCCAACAGAATGTAGACCATTTGGGGGGCCCAGGTAGACACTGGGGTGCATTGGAATTCAGGGTTCGCTAACAGTTTCGTACACTCAGACAAAAATTCGTCTGCTGATTCAGGTTCAAGTTTTTTAAATCTCTTAAAGGTACAAGAGCCATATTCGACAAAATCGTACAAATCGGAAATTCCGTCTACACTGGGGTTTTGGGTTGGGCTGGTCATTCTGTCACGATTGTGGAACTTTCCCCGTGATCAGCGCACAACGCGTGCGCTGACACGGCGGAGATCCTCCACAAGCGTATAATTTGCAGGAACCCAGCAAAAGGTGCTACGCACCTGTAGAGGGAAATTCCTGTCGGCAGATGGCGCTGGGGAGTGCAGAGGAACCAATCCTCTGTACCTCCACAAGTGCCAGACAGGAATTGTACGAAGCGCAGAACGCAATCGCAAGAGAGGCGATTGCGAATGAGATTGAGCAAAAGGGATAGGTTGTATGTGTGTGCGCCAATCCAGTCGCCACTCCGCGACCGCGCACACACAACAGCAGATACGAAATAGGAACGCGATCGCGAGAGGTGCGATCGCGAGACGTGACACAAGGCAGAACAGAATAGAATATGAGGGTAGCAAAGGCACAGCAAATACAATAAGGAGATACGGAAAATAACAACCGCTAGCTAACCGCGAACACCGCACTCATTCGCAACAGTGCACGCGGTTATGCGCGATCTCCACGTGATAAGCACAATAGAGACAAGCACGCCTAACTAACCATAAACAGACAAACATGAAACAGGGGACGCGAGCGCTTGCTTAACGGCTACCTCACCGAGCCTGTAGCAAGCGCAGCGGACAAGACAGACACACGAAAAACAAGAACTAGGCAGGAAGGATCCACCGCTCTTCCGCCAGAGCAAGTGTGATCCAAGCAGGAACACAGATCAGAAAGATCCACAGCCGCTAACGCTAGCGGCTAGTGCGATCTCAGCAAGACAGAACGATTCGCTATCAACCGCCGCTGGTGACAGCGCAATCGCGACCGACAAGACAGAACAGAAGGATCCCCAGCGCTTGCACAAAGTAGCTAGCGCGATCCCAGGAAACAGAACAGAAGGATCCCCAGCGCTAGCACAAAGTAGCTAGCGCGATCCCAGAAGACAGAACAGAAGAGATAGCTGGTAGCAACCGCTGCACCAGCTATACTCCAAGAACATAGATCAGAACCATTTCCTGTCAACCACCATAGGGACAGGACAATGGCAAACAGGCAAGACAAGACAGAACAGGCAATACAGATAATACAACCTGACTGGGCTAGAAGGGGAGCCTAAAGCAACCCCCAGGAATTAACTATACTAGATAGCAATGGCTGACACTCCAGCAGTGTCCATCAGGAACTGAGCATGGAAGGGAAATTACCAGCCAAGCATTCTGGGAAACATAAAGCTCTTATAGTGCCAGTCATCAAAGAAGGCAGGTAGGGGATTTGCATAACGAATGTATGCAAATTCCCCAGCAAGAGAACAGAACAGAAACTTGCAATGAAAAGACAGGTCTCTGTTCCAGAGACCTGCAGCCCACAGACTAGAGGAATGGACAAACAGCTGTCTGCCTGTGCAGCCAGCTGAGCGGATCATCACATTTTGGCTATAAGACTGAATGTCATGCTCCCCATGGACAGAATGCTGCTAGTAATGGTCATGTCTAGGAGAACTCATGGAGAAGCATGTAATCCATTTGGTCATGTGATAAATATGTAAGTCTCTGATTTGCTAGTCATGATCATGTGCGGAAGCAGGATGTGATCACAGCAAATCAAAGCTTTGCAAATCAGCTGATCAAACAAATCACACGTTTCTCCATATGTTCTCCTAGACATGACAATCACTAAATACTGCATATCATGAAAAATACCTCATCCCCAATGTGAAACATGGTGATGGGAGTAGTATAGTGTGGAGATGCTTCTCTGCAACAGGCAGAGGAAGGTTTGTGAGATTAGAAGGGAACATAATGTGATTTATTTGTATGGTAAAACAAAAAATATTAGAAGACTTTTACTCATCATAAATTCCTAAGAACAACAATATCAAGTAGGCCTTCATAGAAGTCGTACCAGCAATGTAAAGCACAAATACATTTAGCATAAAACTGTATAGTACATAACTTCTCCACAGCTAAAAGGGCTACCAGAACACATTGTCACTTTCTGTGGGATCTTATGAACAAATAATCTTATAAAGTATTTATATCCATAGGGTACCTGTTGGTCATACATTGGAATTTGGGGTCATGTGGCAATTTAATTCTGCTATCTGTGGCACCCAGCTGCTTAATTCTGATATTTGGTTGGCATACAGCTATCTAATTACTTTAGCACACATAAAAATACATATAAAACCCTAACCATCTCTGCAGTAGTATAATGTATTACAGAGCCCTGTCCCCAGCTTTACTGTAGGGTGATAAGGCTTGTAGAATTTCAGTTAAGGACTAGGCTGGCAGATGGAGGGCTCAAAGCCTTTATTCTGCCCAGGGCCTTGCTTGGTCTTAGTCTGGCTCTGATCCTGTGTCTTATTGATCCATTCACTCTACTAACAACTAATGTAGTCCAGTGTAACATTGTTTATTAATACACTCCCTTAAAGCAATCACTGTTGCAATTCCACTTTCCTTCTATTTACAGTTTCTATTGTGTCATTAACACATTTATGTTGCATGCATTTTTTTTCAAAAAGTGTGTTAATATTGGCCGGTCATAACAAAGGTTAAAGGGTTGAATGATGAGTGATGCTTTCATGAATAATGTCTACAACATCTCTACTATCATTAAAGAATTAAGCAAGGCACATTTGTCTCCAAAGGGTATTGATGTTGTGCAATTATATGCCTTCTTTGCATTCTTTCTTTCTGTATACTGGTATACTATTCGTTTCAGAATTTTTTTTACAGTATATTTTAATGTAGGTTTATTCGTTTTGTTCTTTTTTTTTATCCACTGATATGCTTGAAAGCACATCAAAAAATAACATAAAGATATCAAAACTTTTTATGTGCAAACTTCAAGTTTACTTTATCCCTTAGGTTATCTAATATGCCATCCTTCTATAGTTATACTAACCATATTTAATTAATATTATATTATACAGTATGAAGAGAGGCTACTATTTTATTTATTCCATAGAGTTGCTTCTTTGTAGCCAAACTTTTTTTTACCTTGTGCACGTCTGAGAAAATAACCTGGACACAAGCAAAAATAAAGACAGTAGCAGTGTAAGAAATGCAGCATTATCTCCGTGGTCAGCGCACGACCTGTGCGCTGACACTGCGGAAACCCTCCACAAGCGTTTGAATAAGAGAACCCAGCTTTGGTGCAATGCACCTGTAGAGAGGAATTCCCACCGGCAGATGGAGCTGTGGAGTGCAGAGGAATAAACCCTCTGCACTGCCACAGATGCCAGTTAGAAATTGTACGAAGTGAAGCAATACAGGGCAAGATGGCCTCTCTCTCTCTCTCGAGAGAGAGAGAGAGCACAGAGGCAGAATGTATGTATGTCCACCAATCTAGTTGCCACCTGGTGATGGTGGACACACAACAGCGAAGACCAAGTGGGAAAGCAATCGCAAGGATGGTGATTGCTAATAGAGACACTAGACTGAGTAAAAACAGATCATAGGAAGGATAAAGACAGAACCAATAACAAACTGTAATCCAACATGAAGAACAAACAGGACTAGCTACACACGGTCACCACACGTTACGCGCAATAGCAACAAAGCGCGTGCAAGGCACGGTCACCGCACATTAGGCGCAACAGCGACAAAGCGTACCAACCCTGACTAACAAATGAAACACAGAAAATGAAGACAGACAAATAACGCAAACGCTTGCTAATCGGTTGCCTCACACCAGACAACAGCAAGCGTTCGTGCTAGACAAGACAGACTGAAGGAGTAACCAGTAGCAACCACTGCTCTGGCTACACTTCAAGACAGAGTACCGAGAGATCCACCACCTCTACCGCTAGGGCGAATGTGATCCCAACAGACAGACAGATGGAGCAACCAGGAGCAACCAGTAGCAACCGCTGCTCTGGCTTACACTCCAAGACAGAACTGTAATTACTAGTGGAAAAGCCGCCGCGTGTTCTGACAGTAAGGCGGCTGATTCCACGTCTGATGCAGCGGTTTGTCCGCGTCAGCATGCGTCTGGGTCATCTGGAACTAATGGTGCACATGGGAAGAATGGCGTGGGGGCCGCCGCATGTTCTGACGGTAAGGCGGCGGATTCTGCGTCCAGTGCGGCGGTTTCCCCGCAGCAACATGTGTCTGGGCTTTTTGGACCTAGTAGTGCACATAGATGGAGAGCTACGCGCGCGCTGCAAGGCAAGCTCTTTATACCAATAGGAGGAAGATCAGCTGATCAGGCTGGTCAGCTGATTCCGGCTCAGTCAATGATTGGTTAATGGGAGCTGGGCGGCGCTGTGGGGTGCTTTACTATATATATCTCCTGCTGTTCAGTTGCTGGTTGTCTGGCGTTGCGAATGCTTACGTGTTAGCACTCAGACCTTAGTCAGATCTTTCAGTGTGGTGGAACCAGGAGGACCTGGGAATCCTTACTTAGCCAGATTACTGTATATTATCTGTGTTATTCTCTAGCATAGTTCCAGGGTGTTGAGATCATGGCCCTCACACCCCGACTAGGAATACTGTATATCATCTGTGTTATTCTCTAGCATAGTTCCAGGGTGTTGAGATCATGGACCTCACACCCCAGACTAGGAATACTGTATATCATCTGAGTTATTCTCTAGCATAGTTCCAGGGTGTTGAGATCACGGATCTCACACCTCAGGCTAGGCCTTGTTCTGATATCTGTTATGACTTATAGCTTTCCTGACTATTCTTCTGAGCTCTGATTTTGTACCTTGTATATCTGATACTCTGTTGCCAACCCGGCCTCTCCGACATTTGAGCTGTCACCCCCCCCCCCCCCCCCAGGGGGTTCAGCATTCCGCAGGAGTCCTCTGCTCCTCAGAGGTGACACTGCTCTGTATCAGTCGGGGACTCCCTCTCCAGGTGTCCTTGACTGCAGTAGAGTCTTCTCTACTGATTGGACCACCTGCTACCCGGTGGTCCAAAGGTTACTGTTGCACCAAAACACTTACACACTCTGGTGTCTAGAGGTTAGACATATTTGATTATTGACGATTCTGCAGATCCTCAATAATCAGGTAAATCTGTATTCTTGGGGATACTGCAGATCGCCAAGAATCAGATTCTCTCTCTGGTTGCTGACACCCATCGTTACAAGAACACAGAAAGATCCACCGCCTCTACCGCTAGGGCGAATTTGATCCAAACAAACAAAGCGATTCACTGTCAACCGCCGTTGGAGAAGTGCAATAGCAACAGATAAGACAGAACTAGGCAATACAGATAATAAACAACCTGACTGCGCTAGAAGGAATGCTAGTGCACTCCCAAGGATAACTACTCTAAGACAATATTTAGCAAACAATTAGCAGAGGGCTGAAACTCAAGGTAAGTCCAGCAGAACCAAACGTTTATGACCAGCAGGGAATTCTGGGAGGAAATGGTATTTATACTGCAAGCCTTCAAAGGAAGCAGCTAAGCAATTTGCATAACAAGTGGATGCAAATTCCTCACCAGCAGAGAAACTCTAAAACTTGCAGAGTGAACACAGGTCCCTTTTCCAGGTACCTACAGCATACAGACCTGAAAAATAGTCAAAAAGCTGCCTGCCTGTGCAGACATTAGAGTAGATCATTACAAGCAGAAAGACGTACATTTATGGCAGTGATGTTTCATAATATCCTTGCAGTTTATATAGTTATCCTTAAATGTTCTTTTTTTTTCCTCTATAACAGTTTAAATGCATTTAAAGACTTGTAGGGGCTTACTCTGCTTTGTTCTGAATGTTCCAACTAAGTAAAGACACTATCCTTCTGTTATCCATTACGTTTCATTATCACTCTACTACTGTGAGTACAGCACCTCTCTGCTACTTTCTGTGAACAGCTTCTGTTCAATCCATCTTTAGTCAAATCCTTCTATATGCACTCATACAAAGAACACATATTCAATAGAACTACAAAATGCAATCTTTTCATGTATATGCTAAGCTAAAGTTCTTAACATTGTTATATTCTTTTATATTCTTTACGTAAATGGGTGCTCTGGGCAAAATGTAAAAGAACAGGCTGTGCCCATAAATGTGTGAAGTTATATGAAGATATATTTCTACCGTTACTTGTCTCTTAACTCTTACATTTTGCCTGCAGAAGTTGCTGAGTAAAGTTAGTAGGACCACACTTTCTGCACCACATAACATTGTGAGTTAGTTAATGTGAATTTATTACTTCCACTGGCAGGCTCAGTTCGCACTTAACAAAGAATTGGATCTTTTTCCAAAGTAATGGAGAGTAGTGCATAAAAACAGGCATGTTGACAGATGTGTTATGTATATGATTTGTTCATACATGTCCATTTACAATGGATATGTTGTCTCCATCGGGCTGAGGGAAACATTTGGTTTTTCGGTGCACAATGAATACAGACGTCTGATGAAAGTGGGATGTGCTGATATAGCAATGCTATGTGACACATCAAATCAGGTATAGTGTGGACCGAGTATCATCCAATAAACAGCAGGAGTCCAAACTAATTATAGCTTTCAGTGTTCTCACCTACACATTTTCTGCTAACAATTGATGTGTTCAGATACACTGTTAACCCCGCACTTAAAGGATACCACAGCCCAAAGGCTGTGGTAAAATCAAAGTTGCAATGTGGAGGGAAAGAAAGATACATACTTACCGCTTCCCTCGTTCCCTGCCGACGGGTCCCGCTCATCTGTTACAGCTCCCGGTACCGACCCGACTCTCCTGACCCTTCACCCGGACATACTGTGCTGCGCATGCGCAGTATGTCACTATACTCTTCGCTTCTGCCGTCGCATCGTGACGGCAGAAGTACGGACACTCCCCCGCCTCCTCCTCTCCCAGCGTGTGCGCTCCAATCTAAAGCTAGCGTGACATGCTGGCTGGAGTTCGCACTGGGATAATCGATGTGGAGAGAGCGGAGGGGGAGTAAGTTAAAAAAAAGACACTGCCGGCTGGAGGGAGGGAGCGAGTGAGTGGGCGGGCGAGTGGGCGGGCAGGCAGCGAGTGGGCGGCGAGCAGGCAGCGGCAGTACAGCCCAACCATTCTGTACATAGATGCAATGACATCTATGGTACAGCGAGAAAATTGTCCCCACATTTATCTCTGCATATGTGCATGTATATACATGTGTATATATACATGTACACACATGTATATACATGCACATATGCAGAGATAAATGTCGGGATAATTTTCTCGCTGTACCATAGATGTCATTGCATCTATGTACGGAATGGTTGGGCTGTACTGCCGCTGCCTGCTCGCCGCCCACTCGCTGCCTGCCCGCCCACTCGCCCGCCCACTCACTCGCTCCCTCCAGCCAGCAGTGTCTTTTTTTTAACTTACTCCCCCTCCGCTCTCTC
This sequence comes from Hyperolius riggenbachi, assembly GCF_040937935.1. NCBI lineage: Eukaryota > Metazoa > Chordata > Amphibia > Anura > Hyperoliidae > Hyperolius > Hyperolius riggenbachi. Next base: position 328,830,295 of record NC_090650.1, read on the forward strand.
CACATCGATTATCCCAGTGCGAACTCCAGCCAGCATGTCACGCTAGCTTTAGATTGGAGCGCACACGCTGGGAGAGGAGGAGGCGGGGGAGTGTCCGTACTTCTGCCGTCACGATGCAACGGCAGAAGCGAAGAGTATAGTGACATACTGCGCATGCGCAGCACAGTATGTCCGGGTGAAGGGTCAGGAGAGTCGGGTCGGTACCGGGAGCTGTAACAGATGAGCGGGACCCGTCGGCAGGGAACGAGGGAAGTGGTAAGTATGCATCTTTCTTTCCCTCCACATTGCAACTTTGATTTTACCACAGCCTTTGGGCTGTGGTATCCTTTAAGTTTAGCATGGGATCTCCCACATTGCAGAAAGGCTCACAAAGGACAATTAGCTACCATTCCTAGGCCTTGATTCACTAACCACCTATAAAATTGCAGTGTGAAGAGAACCAACAGGAATTTTACAGATAGTTACAGTTATATGGTACGTATTGCATATAGTGCAACTCTCATCATATAGGTAATACATTCATTGCTGCCATAACTTGCATTACACAAGTAGCGTAATATGTTTCATACTAGTCAGGGACGGATTTAAGCCAAGGCCTCATAGGCCATGGCCCAGAGCACTACAGGTTCAACAGCAGGTAGACAGCAGGCTATACTGGGGGGAAGTGTCACCTGACTACCTATACTGGAGGGAGAGGGGTCCCTCACCAGGCTATCTATACGGAAGTGGGGGAGGGTCCTCTGGCTTCTAATACTAGTGGGAAGGGTCAATGGGTTACCTATACTGGAGGGAGTGGGAATGGTCATCTGGCTATGTATACTAAAGGGGGGCAGCTGCTGACAGTGTCCTTAGGTAGAGATGGGCCGAACGGTTCGCCTGCGAACGGTTCCAGGCGAACTTTGGGGTTTCGCGTTCGCCTGCATCAGGCGAACTTTTGCGGAAGTTCGATTCGCCCCATAATGCTGTATTGAGCAAAATTTTTACCCTACATTTCACTGTCAGCAGACATGTTATTGTCAAACACACTGCTTTCAGTGCTAGAGAACCCACCCACCCTCCCTTCAAGCTAGGTCCTTTATACCATTTGACTCAGTTGTCTGCCTACACTAATTAGTTATGGGACAGCTGCTACAAACTCTGCTAGGGAGATTTTAATTGGCCTCCTCCCTCCCTCCTACCAGAGGGAGGAGGGTCTCTTCTGCCAGGGAATTGTACTATTTTAAAAACCAGTATACATCATACCATAGCTGGGAATACATACATGAGTATACATCATACTATAGCTGGGGATACATACATGAGTATACATCATACCATAGCTGGGAATTGAACCCAGATCTCACTGTGTGGTGGGCATGTCACCCTAAGCACTGTACCACTACAGAAGTAAGTGAAGCTAGCCTAAAATTTAACATTTATGCTCAATGCAATAGAACCATTAGGTTGCTTAAAGGAGAACTGTAGTGAGAGGTATATGGAGGCTGCCATATTGATTTCCTTTTAAGCTATACCAGTTGCCTGGCAGCCCTGCTGATCTATTTGGCTGCAGTAATAATAATAATCCAAACATTTGTATAGTGCTTTTCTCCTGTCGGACTCAAAGCGCTCAAGAGCTGCAAGCCACAGGGACGCGCTCAAGAGGCCACCCTGCAGTGTTAGGGAGTCTTGCCTTGAACTCCTTACTGAATAGGTACTTGACCTAGCCAGGATTCAAACCCTGGTCTCCCATGTCAAAGGCAGAGCCCTTAACCAGTACACTATCCAGCCACTGTAGTGTGAACCACACCAGAAACAAGCATGCAGCTAATCTTGTCAGATCTTACAAAAATGTCAAACACCAGATCTGCTGCATGCTTGTTCAGGGTCTAGGGCTAAAAGTATTGGAGGCAGAGGATTTGCAGGATAGCCAGGTAACTGGTATTGCTTAAAAGGAAATCAATATGGTAGCCTCCATATACCTTTCACTACAGTTCTCCTTTAAAGGGAACCTTAACTGAGAATGATATGGATGTTTCCTGTAAACAATACCAGTTGCCTGGCAGTCCAGCTGATCTTTGTGACTGCAATAGTGGCTGAATCACACGCTGAAACAAGCATGCAGCTAATCCAGTCTGACTTCAGTCAGAGCACCTGATCTGCATGCTTGTTCAGGGGCTGTGGCTAAAAGTATTAGAGACACAGGATCAGCAGGCGATTCAGGCAACTGGTATTATTTTAAAAGGAAAAATCCATATCCTTCTCCGTTTAGGTTCCCTTTAAGGATTTGTAGCATAAAAGCCAACTCACATTGGCTGGGATTTGAACCTGGGTCTCACTGTATGGTGGACAAGCACACTAACCACTATACCAACTGAAGCTGGCCTGAAATTGCTGGCCTAAAATTTACTATTTATGCTCAATACAAGAGAAAAAGTAGACAAGACAAATAACACAAAAGAGAAGGCCATGTCTGGCTAAATATCTGTAAGCAGTGGCTGCATGGTGTAATGGATAAGGGTGCTGCCTCTGACAAAGGAGACCAGAGTTCAAATCTCAGCTCTGTCTGTTCAGTAAGCCAGCACCTATTCAGTAGGAGACCTTAGGCAAGTCTTCCTAACACTGCTACTGCCTATAGAGCATGCCCTAGTGGCTGCAGCTCTGGTCCTTTGAGTCCGCCAGGAGAAAAGTGTGATATAAATGTTATTTGTCTTGTCTACTTTTTCTCTTGTATTGAGCATAAATAGTAAATTTTAGGCCAGCAATTTCAGGCCAGCAGTTTCAGGCCAGCTTCAGTTGGTATAGTGGTTAGTGTGCTTGTCCACCATACAGTGAGACCCAGGTTCAAATCCCAGCCAATGTGAGTTGGCTTTTATGCTACAAATCCTTAAAGGAAACCTAAACGGAGAAGGATATGGATTTTTCCTTTTAAAATAATACCAGTTGCCTGAATCGCCTGCTGATCCTGTGTCTCTAATACTTTTAGCCACAGCCCCTGAACAAGCATGCAGATCAGGTGCTCTGACTGAAGTCAGACTGGATTAGCTGCATGCTTGTTTCAGGGTGTGATTCAGCCACTATTGCAGTCACAAAGATCAGCTGGACTGCCAGGCAACTGGTATTGTTTACAGGAAACATCCATATCATTCTCAGTTAAGGTTCCCTTTAAAGGAGAACTGTAGTGAAAGGTATATGGAGGCTACCATATTGATTTCCTTTTAAGCAATACCAGTTACCTGGCTATCCTGCAGATCCTCTGCCTCCAATACTTTTAGCCCTAGACCCTGAACAAGCATGCAGCAGATCTGGTGTTTGACATTTTTGTAAGATCTGACAAGATTAGCTGCATGCTTGTTTCTGGTGTGATTCACACTACAGTGGCTGGATAGTGTACTGGTTAAGGGCTCTGCCTTCGACATGGGAGACCAGGGTTTGAATCCTGGCTAGGTCAAGTACCTATTCAGTAAGGAGTTCAAGGCAAGACTCCCTAACACTGCAGGGTGGCCTCTTGAGCGCGTCCCTGTGGCTTGCAGCTCTTGAGCGCTTTGAGTCCGACAGGAGAAAAGCACTATACAGATGTTTGGATTATTATTATTACTGCAGCCAAATAGATCAGCAGGGCTGCCAGGCAACTGGTATAGCTTAAAAGGAAATCAATATGGCAGCCTCCATATACCTCTCACTACAGTTCTCCTTTAAGCAACCTAATGGTTCTATTGCATTGAGCATAAATGTAAAATTTTAGGCTAGCTTCACTTACTTCTGTAGTGGTACAGTGCTTAGGGTGACGTGCCCACCACACAGTGAGATCTGGGTTTGATTCCCAGCTATGGTATGATGTATACTCATGTATGTATCCCCAGCTATGGTATGATGTATACTCATGTACGTATTCACAGCTATGGTATGATGTACCAGCTATGGTATGATGTATACTGGTTTTTAAAATAGTATAATTCCCTGGCAGAAGAGACCCTCCTCTCTCCGGTAGGAGGGAGGAGGCCAATTAAAATTTCCCTAGCAGAGTGTGTAGCAGCTGTCCCATAACTAATTAGTGTAGGTAGGCAAATGGTATAAAGGACCTTGCTTGGAGGAGGGAGGGTGGGTGGGTCCTCCAGCAGTGATGTGTATTTCACTTAATTAGGTGGGGCTCCAGGTATTAGAGCTTTTGAAACATGTTTTCTATCATTTTTCCAGTTGATAGAATTTTTTAAAACTTTGAAAGTTCACCTCCCCATTGAAGTCTATTGCGGTTCGCGAACTTTTTCGCGAACCGAACCTTTCGCGGAAGTTCGCGAACAGGGTTCGCGAACCTAAAATCGGAGGTTCGGCCCATCTCTATCCTTAGGCAGTAAACAGTACAAATCTGGCCCTGATACTAGTAATGCATGTATACGTACATAATGCAATCTACACTGTGAGCAACCGGAGCTATATCAATTACATATATTCTGGTAAACTAGTAGTGCACAGATAGCAGTTGGTGAATCAACCCCCCTAACAGGGAACTGATTACTTTGCAGTCACCAGATTGCAACCTCTAGAATCACCCCACCAGTGTCCTAAAGAACAGAAAGTACCAGTAGTAGAGTGGTGACAGGTGTAGGCTGAGGACTAAAGACTTATTTGAAAGGCCAAGGTAGGGGCAGGCTGCAGTCAAATCAAGGACATTACCCAGCTTAGGTCATGGCAGGCAGAGTACAAGTAATAAGCTGGTCATCCACTGGAACCCTCACAGGGAAAATATGGAACATTTCCCTCAGGGTGCAAAATTTGATTGGTTAGTAAAGGTGAGTGGGTGGAGGTAAAATTCAGTTTGTCTGAGGTCAAACTGAACCTGAGCATTAATTGACGTGGGCCATGGCAGTGGGTGTTAAGGCACTTGGCTGCAGCACTCCATGCCCCTACATCCTTTCAAACTTCTTCCTTCACAGAAGGAAGGAGGAAGTATCAGGAGGATGTAGAATTGTGTGAAAGGTTGGTGTCAGAGGTGGTGGCAAAGATCAGATAACCCCCACTGTCGCAGCCCACATCAAAATTCTCAGTTTCGATTTTGCATCAGGTGAAATTGAATTTTTCTTTTACCCCCTCGTCCTTATTGGTTAGTTGTTTTCAAAATAATATGAAAGAAAGATTACTTACATATCTAAAATTACAAAACACATCTATGGTATATAATAGTTATGCTAGAGTCTACAGAGTACAGAGCTTGGTTCATTTTGTGCAGAGAGTGGAAATTTATTTTAACAATTAAATAATACTGTAATTAAATGTATGCAGCCAGACAAATTTAAAAAAAAAGTTAGTATTATATGATGCTAACATTTATTATTGCTGTATAATGGGCAAAAATTGAATGATGCAGAAAAAGCTGAAATGGGAAATATGATATTATGCACAACAGCCTTTATTAACCCATGCTAACCAAACATTTGCACAGTTGCCAAAAATGCACAGAGCAAAGAACCAAATATGTAAAATAATGTGCAAGGTATCTGGATGCTTATGGATCCCAAAAACATACAGATAAGTTAATTGGCTTCCCCCTAAAATTGGCCCTAGACTACAATAAATACACTGCACGATACATACATACGACTATGGTAGGGATTATATTGTGAGCTCCTCTAAAGGACAGTTAGTGACAAGACTATATTCTCTGTACAGCGCTGCGTAAGATGCCGGCGCTATATAAATACTAAATAATAATATATAAAAACTTTGATTACCCCTTAAAGATAAAGATAAAATATATAAAAATGCTTTAAAAAATTGCACCAAGGTCAAAGGCATCAATAGATACATCAAAAGAGTCAAGAAGACGTTGAGGAAATGCGCAATGCCAAGTAAGGTAAATAAATCCATAATATGATACATATGATACATAAATATGTTGACAGTCTGTAGACAAACAAGACAAAGGATCCAGGAAGACAAATCTTCATGAGAATGTTACAGTTTCTGACTTCATGATACTTATACTTTTTTGTTTTAGACAATCTAAGGTATCCTTTAATAGCTAACCAGATATTGAACTGCTGACTACATATTATCTGCCAATACCTCTACATGTGTGCAAAATAAACCTTTTAATCATCTTATTTGCAGAATTGAAAAGTGGAACCTCTACAACATTAGTATTGATATATAATGTACAATACAATACTAGTACGATTACCTGAAAACCAGGCCTGAAATTTAGTGGTTACATGAACTCTCTAACACTTCTCACCACCACCACCACCACCTACAACAACAACAACAACGCCAAATAAACATAACATATGTGGTTGTCTGAATGGCTAAAGACTCAGTAACAGTTTAGCCATGCCTTTCTCCCAGAAAGCCATTTGGGAAAGATATTGGCAGCATGGGCCATACCTTTTTTCAGAAGAATGCTAATGACCACATCACAACAAGGTTTGAAGAGAATCACATTTAATGTTGCAGAGTGTGAACAGACACAGCCTTCTGACTGTCTGTTCACAGAAGGAATTAATAAATGGCATTTTCTTCAGATCATGCTGTGGTGTGTTGTCTCACTTGCTGATTTCTGTTCACTGCTTTTTTCGTGGTGCTATCCAGCTATTAACTGCAGAATGACTTAACCACTTCAGCCTTCAGTCGTTTTCACTTTATGCATCTGAGCAATTTTCACCTCCCATTCATTAGCCTATAACTTTATCACTACTTATCACAATGAACTGATCTATATCTTGTTTTTTCCGCCACCAATTAGGCTTTCTTTGGGGGGGGGGGGGTACATTTTGCTAAGAGCCACTTTACTGTAAATGCATTTTAACAGGAAGAATAAGAAAAAAACAGAAAAAAATCATTATTTCTCAGTTTTCAGCCATTATAGTTTTAAAGTAATACATGCCTCCATAATTAAAACTCACGTATTGTATTTGCCCATATGTCCCGGTTATTACACCATTAAAATTATGTCCCTATCACAATGTATGGCGACAATATTTTATTTGGAAATAAAGGTGCATTTTTCCGTTTTGCATCTATTACTATTTACAAGTTTAAAATAAAAAAAAAAATTTAAATATTTCATCTTTACATTGATATTTAAAAAGTTTAGACCCTTAGGTAAATATTTACATGTTGTTGTTTTTTTATTGTAATGTTGTAATGTTTTTTTTGTTGTATTAAACATGTTATTTGGGTATTTTTGGGAGGGTGGGATGTAAACCATAGTTTTATAATGTAAATGTGTCTTGAGTTTTATTTTTTTCACTTTTAGCTGTAGTTTTACTTTTTGGCCACAAGATGGCGGCCATGAGTTTGTTTACATGACGTCACTATAAGCTTAGAGCGACGCATGGGGTACGTTACAGCCAGAAAAAGCGAAGCTTCCGAGAGAAGCTGTCGCTTTTTCAGCAGGGGAGAGGAATCAGTGATCGGGCACCATAGCCCGATTCACTGATTGCCAGGCTAATGAACCGCGGCCGGGAGCGCGCGTGCACGCGCAGACGCGCACATGGCCTCCTGGGCGTAGCTAGTAGGTCCAGGAGGCCAAAGTAGTTAAAGAGAAACTCCGATCAAGAATTGAAATTTATCCCAATCAGTAGCTGATATCCCCTTTTACATAAGAAATCTATTCCTTTTCACAAACAGACCATCAGGGGGCGCTGTATGACTTATATTGTGGTGAAACTCCTCCCACAAGAAACTTTGAGGACTGTGGTACTCCTGGCAGTTTCCTGTCTGTGAACCTTGTTGCATTGTGGGAAATAGCTGTTTACAGCTGTTTCCAACTGCCAAAACAGCAAGCAGCATCTACATCACCTGCCAGCAGTAAAAATGTCACCATGTGATACATGTCAGAATGTAAATCAAGGATTTAAAAGATTTTACAATGGGCAAACACTGCCTAAATCATTTATACATAATTATTGTAAAAATGAAGCACTTTTTTATTACATTATTTTTTTTATTACATTGTGTTCACTGGAGTTCCTCTTTAATTTCAATTTGTGGCATTTAACAAAGGAAGTGTTGTATTTACATATGTCCTGATGGCCTTAATCAGAACGTGCTGAGAAAGGCAATGGGGCATTTTGATAACTCAACACTTAGGGCCCAATCCAATTCATTTTTTCTCCTAAGTTTTCTAATAAGAGATAATTTTTATCTTCTGTTAAAAACAACTTTTCAGCACTCATCAATTGGAAAAGTACAAAAGTAGGTGAAAAAGTACTGTCAACATTTATTGAGTATTTTCTTGCTTGCTGGTGGCTTAAAATGCATTTTATTGACAAGATGGGAAAATGTCAGCTAGGAGAAAAGTTAGGAGAAACAGTGAATTGGAGCAGGCACTTTGGGGCATTATGTTTTTAGATTTTCTCCCAAGTTTTCTCCTAGGGGATGTTTTTACACCTTGTCATAAAGTGCCTTTTCAGCAAGAAAATACTGAAAATTTTGATTTTCACCAGCATTTGTGTACTTTTTCAATTGTAAAATGCTGAAAAGTTATTTAAAAGAGAATATGACATTTTTCTCATTGGAAGATAACTCAGGAGAAAAAGTTAATTGTATACAGGCCCTTGCCTTCTTAAGATCTCCTAGTCCAACCAGTTTAATTTCTCTTTTGGATATCAGGCTACATTTTAACTAATTCTATTTTTTTAGATGTACATTGCTACATATCTGTTTTGCAGGAAGCAGGGGGTGATATGGGAATATTTTTGTGCGTGTTTTGCTTACACATTATTCTACGGCAGCTTTGCAATATAAAATAATACTTTCTTTGTTTCACTTTAATTCTGCTTGGAATGATGTAGACCGTAACCTCGAGTCACATGCCCCCTCTATAGGTGCCAGAGGATTGATCATTCATTATTTTATTTTAGCTCTACATGTTATGTGGATGAATTCTAACCCACTTTGAAAAAAGAAAGGATATGTCAAAACATAAATGAGGTTTACAAATTATACTGCATTTGTCTTCATAGAAGGCAGATATTTTTCATCATTTTTTTGTGTTTGAGTATCACAATAGCACTTGAAACTTTTACAGTAGGAATGCTGAGCTGTTTTACTCAATAGTGGATCAGATATCTAGAAAGGAGTGCATAGCCACTGATGTTGCTTCGAAAGCTCTGATAAAGAAATAGGACGCCATCAATATCATCTGAATGTGTGAAACATGAATGTTTATTTTCATTTATTTCATTGTGTGTTTATTTACCTCTCTTAAATTATTATGATTTTCCCTTCAGAACCTTCCCTGCATTCTTCAGTGATATAGCATCCCCCTCTAAACTAATTTCAGCAAAAATTGTGGCCATTATTTACTCTCCCGACAGCAGGCTGTTGTTTTATCTTTATTCGCCTATAAGGGCATTCTGAAGGGTCTAAGCACATATATTAAAGTCAATAAACAAGAAAATAATAAGGTAAGAATATAGACTCCGGAGACTGTTCCTAACACTTGTGTAGAAACCAGAAACATAGGAGCCAAATGAGATTTCAGTTGCTAGGCTACCTTAGTGTTAAAGCCCTGGGACACCAGCGGTATAAAAAAAACACAAACAGGAAGGAAAAATATGTACTGTATGTATTATGGGGAAATAAAGCTGTGGTAAACAAGCTGTTGTAACAGAGAGTGAGGTGAGAACAATACCAACACAATTCTATATAACTGAAAACGTTTCAGGAAAGTTCATAAGCTATGACTAAAATCAGAATGTAAGGTAAGACTTTTTTTTCCCATTGGGTACAAAGCATTATGTCTTCCTGTAATGCTGGGGGACATACTTTCTGACCACCTGGTGCAACAAGGCTAAGAGCTGGATAATGGAAGAGGTTCCACAGATGGACACAGGAGTAATGAACAAGGGAGCAACTTTACCCAGAGAAAATGTAGCTCTGGGCTGCCTATCCGGCTAGATGCTATGTGATACAATACACAACAGACGTAGTCGGTAACAGATTTGGGTCCTACACGTTAATTCAGATGTGTCGTATTGGAAGTATTAGGCAGATTCGTAGTCGAGAGGCAGGCAAAGGTCAGTACTAATACAATATTACCATAGATGTTACTTTAATAATATTACTAGAATATTACAAATAAATTACAAGATATATAACTACCAAGTACAAGACTGACTGACTAGAGTACATACATATCATGCTGATGCGCAATATATGAAATGTAGCTCTCAAATAACTCACTAGCTAAAGCACAAGTAATGATAATTAACAAGACAGACAACAGATAGAGATGGCCTGAACCTCCGATTTTAGGTTCGCGAACCCGGTTCGAGAACCTACCACGAAAGTTCGAACCGAACCGCAATAGACTTCAATGGAGAGGCGAACTTTAAAATTTAGAAAAAATTATGCTGGCTAGAAAAATGAATGAAAAGATGTTTCAAGGGGTCTAATACCTGGAGGGACACATGGTTGAGTGGAATAGACATCAAAAGTCCCAGAAAAAAATCTGGATTTGACACAAAGCAGTGTTTTAAGGTCAGAAATCTCATTGAATGTTCAATTGCAGGCCTACACTGCTTTACCACATTAGGACGTGTAATCCTCCCCTCCTCCCTCACTTGTCTTCCAGGGAATTGTAGGATTTCAAAAGCCAGCTTACATACCTTGCCCGGGAATTAAACCCAGGTCTAGTGCTTGGTAGGCAGCTCTCTTCACCACTATACCACCACCAACACTACATGCTGAAGCCAGCCTAGCATGTACTATTATGATATATCCAAGAGAAAAAATGAGCTTGCTTAGGGATTTGTAGGATTTCAAAAGCCAACTCACATACATTGGCCAGGAATCGAACCCAGGCCTACCACGTGGTAGGTTTGCTTAGGAATTTGTAGGATTTCAAAAGATGAATGCTTTTAAATGTAAAGTTTCAAGTATAAAAGTTTAATGAACAATAGCACCTGAAATGTTATCAGCCAAGAGCCAAAACAGAAAGAATTGCAATAATAGAGTAGCAATGATATACAATGTTCTTTGAAAAATAGAGGAATGCGTTTGCAAGCTCCAAACAAGGCAGAGTTGAAATAAAAATAAAGTTAAACAGTTACCTTAGTATAGGAACAAAAGATTAGAATAATGTAGTAGGCAGGTCTATATGGCTTAGAAGTTAGAAATAAGAGATTTACATGCTCTGGCTTAGGTACAAGCCCCCCTGATGCATACATCTCTAAATGTGCATCTATTTATAAAAGGGGAAATTTTGGTGTGAGTATTGCTGATAAATAATTTGTTAATATTAGCAGTATTCTATTAGTGGCTATTCTGTATAGTACAATATTGGTAATTTCAACTCTATTGTACTAGCGACTATTCCCAATAGTGCAATATCAGTAAATTTACTTATGTTTTACTAGTGACTATTCTGGATAGTACAAGATCTGTAATTTTACCGGTATTTTATTATCACAATTTTCACACTAACCATCCCTACAGCTATGCCTAATACTAACCTACCCCCTACCTATGCCTAACATATACCTCCCACCATTTATGCCTAACATTATCCTACATACTGGGTCTCTACCTGGATTTTAAAGGCCAACTGGCTGGTTTATTGCAATACCACAGTGCAGAGCACAACGTTTCGACCCATCCCTGAGGTCTTTTTTAAGTGCTTACAGAACAAAGTGCAGAAACCTCTTAAAAGGACATACAATTTACATAAAACACGCCCATATGTGGGCAGGCACAATGCTTAAAGAGACAGGTCACAATGTACAGCATGTAACATTATTCTACCCCTGCCTACATCTGACTTAAAGAGTTACTGTCAAGCATAAAATCAAAAATCTATTTTTTATTTGTATCTGGTAAACAAGTAATAAGGATGCTAAGCAGGCAATCCAAAAGTTAAAAATCACTCTTATTTTTTTTCACCATAAAACATCATTCCTCAGTTTCCCTGGCTCTTATTTGGTACATCTGCCGCACAAAGGAAGTTCCAGGGCATGCTGGGTTTTCTTTTTTTCTCTTATTTTCTTTCCCCTCAGACATAACTAATGCAGCCTGACTGGCTGAAGCCCCTTTCCCTCCTATTTTGCCCTCCCACACCTCTGTTCCTCTCTTATTGGCCAATATTTATCAATGCACTTTCTACTGCAGACCTGGGTTGAAGTGTTTGAAGACTGGGAGGAGGGTGGGCAATGATAAAGAGACAGAGTAAGGGAGGAAATTATTTCAGGATTGGCTTCAAGATAGACACAGACAAAATGGAAAATCCTAAGGAGGTGTTTCTCTTTTTTTACTATAGAAAAATCACTAAAATCAAAATGTGGACAGTGCAATACATATGTTCTGTAATTAGAGCAAATATTCCTCAACTTATTTATATGTCTCCATCCAAGTGCGAGTGGAAAGTGTTTTCAGTGCACTTTCTGATGTCCTTGCAGATTGCAGTATGTGTTGCACTGCTGAAATCCGCAACGCATAAGTTTGGCCTGGCCCTAAAGCCCAGGAATCCTTTTATCTCATCCAGGGTCAGGCCAAAGCAGAGGCTAGAGAGAGAGGTGGCAAGGAGGGGGGGGGGGGTGCATTTTAAGTCCCATCTAAACCATACAATTTTTTATTAAATTTGATTCATTGATTCGATTCGATTCACTCCGACATGTTCGATCGGGATTCTATTTGATTCAATTTGCAATTGCAAAACAATGGCAAATTGAATCGAATGGAATCCTGATCGGTCTTGTTGGATTGAATTGAATCGAATCAATGAATCGAATTGAATCGAATCGGACAAAACTTGTATGTTGTAGATGGGGCTTTAGAGTCTCTGGGCTGGCTTTGTTGCTTGCCAAATTTTGTCCACTGTCTGCCGTGAAAGCAGATCCGAGGTATTAACCTGAGGATTTCAGCAGTGCATTGCATACTGCAATCTGCAAGGACTTCAGAAAGTGTATAGAAAGCACTATCTGATGTCTCCGCTCAAATGCTGTGCTTTGATGTGAAAAAATGCATTAAAAAAAATGCACATCATTAAAGTCAATGGGTACATATGTCTTAAAAAATGCATCAAAACACAATGTACTGCATTTTTTTCCAACAACACAGGGTCTGTCTGCAAGGTATTGCGGTAAAACTGCATCTAAATACGCATGCAAGAATGCATGTAAATGCATGCATTTTGTATGTGTTTTTATCTGTATTTTTAACAGTGTTTTTAAAAATGCATGAGAGTGTACAAGGCCCTATGGACTCATTCATAATGCATGCACAAATGCATAATCTGGAACGGAGAGGGGAACCAGCCTAGTGGGAACTGACTGTTCCTTACCACAGGCGTGCACTGATTCTTTGAGCATCTGCAGCATATGCGGGCTCTGCTTAACATAGGATCCGTTTTCACATGCGCTTCTGCAGTTTTTCATCAGCTGTGTTTGCATCACCACCGTCCACTGTATCCACCGTACTGTCTGCTCGTCCCAAAACTGAGCCTGGCAGAACCATGGAGCTCCCTGTTGGAGTGTAAAAAATCAACAGGAAACCTACATAGCAACAGGGAAGATTTTCATTGGTCCACCATGGAACAGTGAGAATTTTCTTTATAGAACCAGGATTCCCATATTTTTTTTTTACGTTTTGCATGCGGCAATCAGTCTAGAGGTGGGACATTCCCATAGGCTTCCATTGCATCAGATTTGTGGGGTTTGAGGCTCGATGGTTGCAGGAAAAATGTAGCAGGTCGAGATTCTGCATTTGCGGTCCAGTCTGTGCGCAATGTGTTTGCATTCTGATTGACAGTGTAAGCACATCCTATTAATAACATGCGATCACTGTCTGGTTTTGCTTTTTTTTTTTGTGCATTACAGAAAACACTTTTTTATTGTTTTTTTTTTTGTATTGCAGGGCTATTTGAGTGCTTTGAATTCACAGCTCCAAAAGATGAAACATGAATGTTTCCAGCTTACCCCGTAGCTCTACGATCCAAGATGTAAGATAGCCATACCACAGACATAACACCCGGCTCTTGTCCTGATTGTACTGAAAGGTAGCATCATTATTGAAGTTACTTTGCAAGGAATGTTTAGCCCTTATTCAATTCACTTTTTCTCTTGAGTTTTCTCCTGGGAGATAATTTTTCATCTGTTTAAAATATTTTTCAGCACCCTGCAATTGAAAAAGTACCAAAAAGTAGATGAACAAGTACTGTCAAAATTATTTAAGAATTTCCTCATTGGCTGGTAGCTTAAAAAGCATTTTACTGATAAGCTATAAACATATCACCTAGGAGAAAACTTAGGAGAAAAACTGATTTGAATAAGGGCCTTTGTCTCAGTACATTTGTGCCCCTAGAAAGTGACTATACAAAGTGTTAAGTTTAACACTTGAAAAATGTTTTTAATTTATAAATAGTAGAGGCTGTGGTTAAGGTTGCAATTGCATAAATCATGGCTTTTTTGCCACAATGCAAAACCACACATTTCATAAGCAATCGCGCTGTTCGCTTTGTACAGATTCTGTACTTTCTGAATCAATAATTTCCTCAACCCACTCTTAATCACTTGTAATAATGAAATACTGGCAAATATTTTCTATATTCCGTTTGAGAGTGAGACTTTCCAAGTGAATTTTCAATCCAAAGACTGCAGGTAGAAGAGTTAGAAGCATTACACACACATTACATATTACACTTTTATTGAATTTAGTATCTTAATTAAAGACTTATAATTAAATCATATGATGCACTACTATATAATGGGAGATAGGAGTTGAATTAAGCAGTGATGTAGCTAAGGAGCTGTGATTTCCCGCCCCCTCCTCCCCCCGCTAACCACCACCACCACCACCACCAGGGCCGGTTCTAGTCTTTTTGCTGCCTGAGGCAAACTTGTGAGGATGTACCCTTCCCGAATTGGAATGACTGCACAGCACCCGACAATTTGCACCACCCGTTATAGCTGCGGTGATCCCCCTAAAAAACACCCTCAGTATAGGTAGGTAGCCAGGTATAGGTTCCCCTAGTATTGGTAGCCAGGTACAGCTGCGCAGTATAGGTTAGCCAGGTACAGTTGCCCCCAGTATAGGTTGGCTAAGCTCTCTGTTCACTTCCTGTTTCTGCCCCCAGACTTCTGCTGCCTGAGGAAGTCACCTCACTTGGCATCATGGGCGGACTGGGCCTGACCGCCACCATGTAAATAGCGTGTGATATGGAGCACCAATTTCTAAATCATAGAAGTGTAAGCTAAGGGGAGGAACAGCTTAATAATTATCACTATACAAAGAACATATACAGGTAATTATTACCAATAAAGAGCTGATACGGTAGTTGAAGAAGGGCTCCCAGTGGGTCACTCCCGTCTAAGGGTGGGGTTACAACCTTTTACATCCCCTATCGCTACTCCACCAGTATTAGGTTTGTACAACAGGTTCACCTCCTCTCCTATGCCATGATGTTGGAATGTAGCTGATGGAAAAGAAACTGCACCAATTTTGGTTTATGTGCCAAAAAAAAAAAAAAAAAAAAAAAATATATATATATATATATATATATATATATATATATATATATATATATATATATATATATATGTTCAAAGAGCAAAAAAATGTAGTATAGGCTACATTCACATGATATTGGCAATTATTTATGATTGATTTCCCGAGATGTGATCAAATGGATGTAATGCCAGACTATCTTGCAGATGCATTTGATTCCGGAATCTTTTTTTTTTTTTCCCCACAAGTCTCCTCTGGTGCACATAGTGTGGGTGATCTCAGGGAATAGGAATGAAGCAGCGAGAGCAGCTGGACTTAGTAGCACCATGCAGTTTCTTTAACCAGCTGAGCGGTAATATAACAAAAATACATCCTGCTGTGTTTTGCCCAAGCCAGACGCAACTCACTCACGTTTCACACATTTCCATATTGATCAGTCCTGCACAAAACAAGCTAGGTTCATATTGACGGTCATTATTCAGTCAATTCTAATTGTCAGCCAAAGAATTTACTCCTTCTCAAGGCGCAGTTCTATTTTTTAAACTAATCTTGGTTAATTGGGAATAAATAATAAATAGTGGATGGTATGCACAGCCCTATAAAGCAAGAACACACTAGCTGAAATAAAATATTTGAAAAACACAACTTTTACAAAAAGCGCAATATAAATGTTCTGTGTCTGTGTGACCTCTATACCAGGAAGTCCTGATTAATCAGGAACTTACAGCTATGTGTGTGCTAAGGAGAAAGTCATAAGATTGTATAGAATGTAGTCTTTCCAGTGCATAACAATAGCCCCTAAAATCCCCAGCCATCGGGGAGGGGGGAGGCAGAGGTTAAGGGGGCATGTTCATGTTGTAACTTGCAGAGTAGCATGGTGAAGCCAATACTTTAACCTTCCTGGCGGTAACCCCGAACGTAGTTCGGGGTAAGCCGCGCAGGAGGTTTTCTCAGGCCCTGCTCGGCCGATTTACTTAAATTTTTTTTGCTGGACGCAGCTAGCACTTTGCTAGCTGCGCCAGCACACCGATCGCCGCTGCCCCGCGCCCGATCGCCGCTATCCGTCGTGGCACGCGCCCCCCCTCCCCCAGACCCCGTGCGCTGCCTGGCCAATCAGTGCCAGGCAGCGCCGAGGGGTGGATCGGGACTCCCAATGACGTCACGACATCGGTGACGTCATCCCGCCCCGTCGCCATGGCGACGGGGGAAGCCCTCCAGGAAATCCCGTTCTTTGAACGGGATTTCCTGATCGGAGATCGCCCTGGGCTCTCTACATGATATAAAAAAAATATATAAAAAAAACTGCTGCGCTGCCTCCTGGCGAAATTTTTCATACCGCCAGGAGGGTTAGGCTTCTTTCAGTGGTGAGATATGTCCTCACTCTTCTCTTCAGTGCAGCTTTGCACTGTACAGCTTATATCCTTATGACTCCTGATGCATGGCACATGGCATGCCCAGACAGAAGCTGCAAAGGAGACAGACTGTACAGCGGAGTTCACTCATTAAGAGGAGACAAACCAAGATCAGGGCAGGCTGTGGACAGGAAATTCAGGAACAAGCCAGGTCAAACAAGCCAGGTCAGTAATAAGGAGTAATCAAGATTTAGTATGTCACATATGCGTATACGCTAAACTCTGCATATGCGCATGTAGAGCCTGACCTCGTGTTATTATTATTATTATTATTATTATTTAGTATTCATATAGCGCCGACATATTAGGCAGCGCTGTACAGTATATATATATATCTTGTCACTAACTGTCCCTCAAAGGAGCTCACATTCTAATCCCTACCATTGCCATATGTCTATATTATGAAGTGTAAGTACTGTAGTCTAGGGCCAATTTTAGAGGGAGCCAATTAACTTATCCGTATGATTTTGGAATGTGGGAGGACACTGGAGTGCCCAGAGGAAACCCACGGAGACACGGAGAGAACATACAAACTCTTTGCAGATAGTGCCCTGGCTGGGATTCGAACCAGGGACCCAGCACTGCAAGGCGAGAGAGCTAACCACTACGCCACCGTGCTGCCCGTGTTGAGTATACATGCACATGTCGTCAACCAAAAGCATTAACCTGCAACCAATGGCGTGCACATGTTCATGGGCATCCAAGCAGGATTGAGGGCAGGTAAGACTGGTATGTTTGGGCAGGATTGATCCCAGCTGATCCTGACAGGCAGATAGGAGTAGAAAAGAATATTTAATAATTATATCTAGAAAGGGACATACAGTTTAATGCTGAGATCTCAGGGGGAGGGGCTACTTAACAACTTGGTGGAGCTATTCAAATATTTGCCAGGGGTGGTAATTTCTGGTTACGTTGCAGAGGTTTTTCCCTTGGTTCACATGCACAGTTTTTAAAGACAGATTCACTTTAGTGTTATTTTAAATTAAAATTCTGGTTTAGTCTAGTTCAGTTTAAAGCCAGTCATTACATCCCCTTGCAACCAAGGCAAGATTACACATCTCCAAATCCTCATTTTTTTCATCTTAGCTACACATTTGCAAGCGTCCCCTAAACTGTCCTTCTCATTGTAATAATTGGGTGCTATCAGGTTCTGCAGCTTTTTCAAAATAATTGCTGACTTCTGTATCAAGTCTCTTGCCAATCTCCTCCTTGTTTATACAGAGCATTTTGAAAAAAATGACCTTTTTCTCCATTAATACATCATGTTTCATATACAGTCACTCAAGGATAACATTACCATAAAAATTATACTAGGATGGTTACAGCATTGGCATCCTTATAATGGTGTTTTATATGTAAAGGCGTAATCTTCCAAACTATAAACCGATGGAAATGAAACTGTAGGGAGTAAAGCTATTCTTTAACTGCACACTGGGAGTCACCACAGTAGCTTAAGTACCTTGTAAAAATAGGTGTTTATAATAGCACTGATAAAGCAGTTTTGGCAGTTCACTAAATCTTGTACTAAATTCTGAAAAGACAATGAAAGTGATTTACCGACCGCATAATATGCAGATGCACAGCACATGTTACTTCAGCAAATACACTATTAAGCATAAACATTTATAGCATACGGACAGAAAAAGAAGTCCCTATCACACACATTATATTCCATTCTCTGCTACAAATGATGCCAATGTACTTGTTTACAGTGCCGACAAATTGACATTGTATGACTCTGGCATGGGATATCATTCCAAACTGAAAAATAATCCTAGTAACGCCAAACCTATTATGACACTAGCCTTTCCAGGTCACATGTTATTAATCGTTATCTTAGGTCGGTTTCACACTAACCGGCGTTATCATTGCAGTACGATGCGAGGTTCGCATCACACACCAACGGCAAAAGCCGCCTTCGGGGAATTTCATGTTAATACAAGTAACCACCATCTGGCAGCAGGCCAAGTAGGTAGTGAGGCTCTCTAGAGCTCACTTCCTGTGGCCAAAGAAACCAGTTGCATGGAAGTACATTAATAAAATATGATTCTTTACATGCGCACTGCGACGCTACCGTGCAAATGTTTGAAAATATACACATAACCGTAGACTTGCATGACTTCTGGTCCGCCACACGTCATTGTGCAAGTCGATGATAACATAGGTATGCACTCTCGTCGGGGTTGTGGTGATTCCGTCACTTTCACCCCATCATGTTGGTGTGAAATGCTCCATAGACTTTCCTGGCGTAGCGTTGGCCTGTGGTAAAAACAGGCCAACACACCGCACCAGTGTAAAAGGGGCCTTAGTCCTTCTAATGCAGTGACCCAAATTCCCCTCATGATTCAGCACAAATCTTCACCCCTTTAGACCAGCCTAGCTGCTGGACAGTTCACACACTTCCCATATCTCTGTTCTCTGACCTCTGCATGTTAAACATTCATGTATACAAATGACAGTGTCTGTCTTGTTGGGACCTAGACCGGTTATAGCATACTCTCACTGAAAACGAATTACAGCCATAAAACTCTTGCTTGACAGAGAACAGCTTCAGAGTACAGGGTATAGATCAAAAAGATCATTAGTTCATATATTTTGACTCTGAACTGTGTCAGGCTGTGTGAAAGAATGCGCACAGTATGCATATGAAAGAGGAGGTACTGCTTATACTTTTTATTGCATCTCACAATATGTTTCACAGAGGAATTCCCCTCCTAAACACCAGACCTGCCCTTACTTCACCTACCAAATCACCAAAACACTGCTTATAGCACATGATCATGGCGGTTCTTAAACCCACAGCCCACCAATTCAGGTGAGACCTGCCCTGGTAAGCCAGTAACTCCTCTTTCATACACTGAGCGCTCTTTTTTTGTCTTTCATCTTCACAGTGCATCATGGAGCTGCCCAGTACCTCATTTTGCCTTATCATTTTTCAAACCAGGGTCCTCCAGCCCTAACCCTTCTCCAGACTGTTTGAAAGACTGCTATTCAATTGAGATAATGAAACATAAAACCTACCTTTTTAGTAGGTTTGATGAAACAGTTTAATCCTCGTAAAAAAAAAAAAAAAAAAAAAAAAAAGATACAATTGTTTATCTCATTGGTTTATTTTAAGTTCAGGTTTGCGTTTAAGTGAATTCTTGGATTTTTTCTATCGGACCAGTCACATTTCCCTGTATACCACTCCCACATAAACTGATGCTGCTGTCTGTTTAAAGTGTAACTGTCGGGCATAACATAAAAAATCAATTCTTTATTTGTATCTGGTAAACAAGTGAAGTAATAAGGATGCTAACCAGGCAATCCAAAAGCTTAAATCACTATTACTTTTCTTGTTGATAAAGGATCATTCCCCAGTTTACCTGACTCTTATTTGGTACACACAAAATTTGGTACACAAAAGGGAAGTTGCAGGACATGCTGGGTTGTCATTTTTTGCTTCTCTACTTCCCCTCAGACTCAACTAATGCAGCCTGATATTTCTCATGCTGAGACAATGCACTTTCTATAGTGAAGGGCTGGCAAATCAGGCAGAGGAGAGTAAGGGAGGAAATGACATTAGGATTGGCTTCAAAATAGCCACACTTAAAATGGGAAATGCTAAGAAATATTTCCTTTTTTTACTGTGGAAAAATCACTAAAATCAAAACGAGGACAGTGCAATACATATTTTATTTAAGTAGAGCAAGTATTTATCTATGTATATGTGTTTTTTTCTGAGCTAGTATGGCTGATGGCTCCTCTTTAAAGAGGAACTCCAGTGAAAATAATGTAATAAAAAAGTGCTTCATTTTTACAATAATTATGTATAAATGATTTAGTCAGTGTTTGCCAATTGTAAAATCTTTTAAATCCCTGATTTACATTCTGACATTTATTACATGGTCACAATAACTGGTCCACATGACAGCCCAGGGGCCCCAGGTCTCTCTCACTCACTGGGGCCCCCAAACCACCATGCGACACCTAGAGGAAAGTGCGGGCAAGCTCTGGACCTCTCACCTCCAGGGAAGGGTGAGAGGTCCAGGGCTTGCCCGCACTTTCTTCTAGGTGTCACATGGTGGTTTGGGGGCCCCAGTGAGTGAGAGAGACCTGGGGCCCCTGGGCTGTCATGTGGACCAGTGTTTGTGATTTTAAATTTATTTTTTGCAGCTTCTAGGATGCGGTTGACAGGTGAGTGGTTAGGGAGGGGACCGTGTGGGAGATGTGCCTACACGGGGCATCCCTGTAAACGACGCAATTCACGATTGCGTCCAACCGAAGCCTCCCACCTGAATGCTAATCTATGTAATTCCTGCTAGGTATGGTACAGCAGGCAAAGGGTGTATGACAGTGCACCTGATTGGCTGACTAGCATCTGCTGGCCAGATAGAGGCAGGATATTGCTCTGACTGGAAGTTAGCAATTGTGTTTGTTACAGTTGGCATTCAGTTTAGAGGTGGTGGGGTGAGTTCCCTGGAGGTGAGAGGTCCAGGGCTTGCCCGCACTTTCCTCTAGGTGTCGTATGGTGGTTTGGGGGCCCCAGTGAGTGAGAGAGACCTGGGACCCCTGGGCTGTCATGTGGACCAGTGTTTGTGATTTTAAATTTATTTTTTGCAGCTTCTAGGATGCGGTTGACAGGTGAGTGGTTAGGGAGGGGACCGTGTGGGAGATGTGCCTACACGGGGCGTCCCTGTAAACGACGCAATTCACGATTGCGTCCAACCGAAGCCTCCCACCTGAATGCTAATCTATGTAATTCCTGCTAGGTATGGTACAGCAGGCAAAGGGTGTATGACAGTGCACCTGATTGGCTGACTAGCGTCTGCTGGCCAGATAGAGGCAGGATATTGCTCTGACTGGAAGTTAGCAATTGTGTTTATTGCAATTTATTACATGGTGACATTTTTACTGTTGGAAGGTGATGTAGCTGCTGCATGCTTTTTTGGCAGTTGGAAACAGCTATTTCTCACAATGCAACAAGATTCACAGACAGGAAACTGCCAGGAGTACCACGGTCCTCAGAGTGTCTTGTGGGAGAAGTTTCACCACAATATCAGTCATACAGTGCCCCCTGATGGTCTGTTTGTGAAAAGGAATAGATTTCTCATGTAAAAGGGGGTATCAGCTACTGATTGGGATAAAGTTCAATTCTTGGTCGGAGTATCTCTTTAAAGTTTCCCACTGTCCTGTTCCTGAGTGCCTTCGCTTTTCCAAATACACCTCCAGTTTAGGGTGATTAATGTGTATTTTGATTTTAGTATACCTTCTATGCAAATAACATAAAAATGCATGTTTTTATAGCATGAACTATATGTATTTATGTTGCCTAAATACTGTGCCAATTTTCCAATGTACAGTTTAATAATTACAACAATTAGTCACTGAGACTGTCACATCGATGGTCTAACAGCAATGCAGGAGGCTTTGAGGTTAAATTTGTTTTTTGCTATTTGTTTCTGCTATTATTTGCATACTACAGCATCTTGGGTTGTGGACTCTTGAGCCACTCTGTAAGAAAATTGAAAGTATTAGTGTGCCCTTCTGATTACCTGCACTTCACATCTAATATTAGTTTACCAAGCCGGAGATAGGTGCAGGTTGACTTTAAGAGTGAGCTGAACTACTGCAGCTTATTTTAAATCGTTCTGTATTTCACTTTAAAATAACATGACTTGGCTAAATCAAGCAGAAAAATCAATTTACAGTCTTTTAGTCTGCCCCCGGTCCCCCTAACAGTGTCAGTCTCAAGACACAAGGGATTTTTAGGCAGAAAACAGAAATTACAGCTGACACCTCTGCAATTCGCAAAGCAGCTGTTTCTGCGGTTACAGGTATTTCCCTAGATTTCTCAGCTTCTGATGTTCTCTGTCCTAAATGAATTGCTACACATAGAAATGAAAGTACTTATTTACAAATACATTCATTTCTTAAAAAGCTCCCTGGCTTTCACAGTTGTTTGCCTTTATTTCCCAAACAAGCTCTGTCTCTTTTGGGAAAATGACATTACTAGTGTACATGTTTACAGCAGACTTTTCCGTAATGCACACTTCAAAAATTGTGACTATATACAAACGGAATTAACAGACTTCTCCTTACCATATTAGTTTTTCAGTATTTCTTCTTAAGTGATTAACGCAAAATGTTGTTTTCCCTCCATGGGCGCCACTATCTAGCCTCTAATGTCAGTAGTATCATCATTTTGGATTTATATAGCACTGACTTATTTCCACAGGTCTTTACAGAGTACTTGTAAGAGCCACATACATGTAAAAAAAGGTGCCTGGAAAAAAGGGTGCAGTGGATTGTCGCTAGTAAAATATCTCTTAACTTAGTAGTAAGTATTCTACCACAGCATTTTGATAGTACAATGTTGGTAATATTTA
Organism: Hyperolius riggenbachi; assembly: GCF_040937935.1. Classification (NCBI taxonomy): domain Eukaryota; kingdom Metazoa; phylum Chordata; class Amphibia; order Anura; family Hyperoliidae; genus Hyperolius; species Hyperolius riggenbachi. Next base: position 328,853,492 of record NC_090650.1, read on the forward strand.
CCAATATTTTACTATGGCTAAACCTAACCCTTCTTTCATACAGAACTTCTCTTCTCTGGTGGTGCCTAACCCTAAGACTCCCCCCTGGTAGTGCCTAATCCTAACCCCCTAAAGGTGCCTAGCACTAATGCCGGGAATACACCATACACTTTTCTGTTAGATTTACCTGCCAGATAGATAATTTCCAACATGTTGGAAATTATCTATCTAACCATCTATCTGCCTAGCAATCAGGCATTGTTCTACTCAACAAGAGATGACCAGAAGACAATGCACCAGAGATAATGACCAGTCTCTACAGAAAATAATTTAATGCTGGGAATACAGGGGTCGATTCTGAGCTGATAAGATTGTTAGATAGATAAATTCCACCATGTCCGATCTCCGGTCGATCGTTTTGCTGCTCGATTTGTCATTGAAGTGCATCGAAAAAAGATAAGAAAAACAAAGATAAGAGAATCGAGCGGGCAAAATGATCGGGTGCAGAATCGAGCATCAGAATCGACCCGTGTATTCCCAGCATAACAGAAAATCTAACAGAAATATCTAACAGAAAAGTGTATGGTGTACTTCCAGCATTAGTCCCCCTCCTAAAGCTAACCCCCATTCTTCTGCAAAGCCTGATTTGCAGCTATGAAGGTAAATTTAGCAGCAAGAGGGGGCAATTTCCACAGACAGACTTGCAGAACAAAAAAAATTGGTTTGTGGATAACAAAAATTGGCTTGAGGATAACTTTTAGTGAGTGACTGTACTAGACAGCTGGATTAGATGTATACAGTAAATTAAATAAAAGAAAGTTTCATATTTACTATATTGTCATGTAAAGAGAAACTTGCCCTGCACTAACTCACCTCCCTGGGATCCCGTGCTGCAGTTTTCCCTCCGTCCTTAAGGTGGCGCTGTAACCCTATAGTGAGATTGCTGGCTGTCGTCATGACAGGGGGAAGCAGAGCCTTGGAGGAGAGGGAGAAGAATGGCAGCCGACGCCGAGATCCCCTGGGAGGTGAGTGAAAAACGCCCATTGCACGCATTGCTTTGCATAGACCACCGTCGGCTACCACAAGTTCAGTTTGGGGTTACCACTCATGGCATGTTTTTTCCACCCTGAGCTGGACTCATAATTACCACTAAGGAGGTTAAATGTGAAGTGAGTAAGAACATCACATAATCTCCTAGAGTGGTCTGGGGGAGAAGGCTGCATGGCATCATAGTCTAGGATAAATGCCACTGGGAAGGTGAGGTTACATATCAATATATAGCAATATATAGAAATAAGACGTTTTCTGATGCTCAAATCAAGATAATTAAAGTGTTCCTGAGATGGGAGGATATATAAAAATGAATTACATATCTGGGACTTCCTTCAGCCCCTTCAGGCTGATCGCTCCCTCACTGTCATCCTGCACTGCCTGCATCCTTTGTTATTAGGCCCATAAAGTCCTTCAGTCTGTGCCAATCAAAGCATGTGCAAACCAGCTGCGCACTACCCCCATTGTGCTCCTGGCACTGGGAGTGGTGTGTACCTGCACAGTAGTACTGCACAGGCTTACAACACTCCCAGCGACAGGAACACAATGGAGGCACACGCATGGCCGGAACAAGCATGCGCACTACGCCCCAGGCTGAAGGACTTACAGGCCAAATAGCAGAGAATCAAGGCAGCGCAGGAGGATGGTGAGGGACTGATCTGCCTGCAGGGGGCTGGAGAAAGCCCCAGGTATGTACCATTTTTTTATATCCCCCGCCTCAGGTTTCCTTTAAGGCACAAATGTGTATCCTAAATAATTTATTATGTCCAACTATATGTCGTTATGTTTCCTCATAAATCAAATAATATTAGATTAATATTTGCAGCATGTGTCTATTAATAGACAGTAGACATTTTTTTGTTCCAGCTTCATGTGTCCCTGAACAAGACACTCATTATGAATGATTTGGCTTGTTTCATTCCTAAACTATTAGCAAAAGTTTTTCTATTGCCGTCTCTGCTATAAATATAGAACACAATATTTCTAGGTATCCATTCTCAGCACGAAATTCACAAAAATTCAAGGAAGTGTTTTGCCAACTTTATATCAGAGAAACTGGCCTGCCATCTGCTGCTTCTGATAAGAGACTCATCTGCTTGTTGAGCAGGTAGTTGAGGGATGACAGAGACACGAAAGAAGATAATGAATTGCTGAAAACAGACAGAATTTTGCAGATGTTCTTGGAAAAGGTTAATAATCTAAGGGGTCAAGCCAATGATACAATGTTATAACATATTTTAAATCGGCTTCTCTTTTTGTGTGCATTTCTTTTTGATGTTCTTTAGTTTTTTTCTAAATAGCAACCTGTAAGCAGACTTTACATGTTGGCATGAATGTTAATTTCAAGCCTGTTATGGATGTCTACGCTTAAAATTTGCATACTGGCTCTGTTTGACTTTTTGATCCTTGGAAACAGCGATATGTGAATGTTTTCAGTAAGTTTAACTTCACATGGAATGTAACTGTTGTGTTCAGTGTGCATAATTCTGAGGATAAAACCTTCACAAAAAACAACTTCTGTATGAGTGAACAGTAACATTGTACAGATCTGTTCAAATGTAAATATGCATTGAACAAACGCGCATTGTAGCAAGTGGCTGCTCACCATGGATTCCTGATCTAATTCCTGGATGATAATGTGTTTGGTCAGCTGGTGAGGACCCCTTCACCAGTTTACAAATGGTATCCCTGCCAATAAGCCTTCGCTGGGTAATGAGTCTAGCCTAGCAGAGAGCTTTAAATAACTGGTTAAGGCAAAATATCATTGGATTAAACTTGTAACTATTATATAAGCCACAGAGAAAATGCTTTGCTTCAATGCTTCAATGCAAAAATGACAATACAAAATTGAGCTCATCCTTAGGCCAAAGTGGCCCTGAATAGAAGTTACTGCTGTGATATGAGTATTGCAGGCCTACATTAAAACCCTCAAAAACAAACACAAAATGAGCCCCAACACAGTGCAGGATATTTTCCCAATAGAACTATAAAAAAAGAAAAAAAAAGAAAAAAAAGAAATAATAAACAAAAATAATTTACATTGTCCTTGTAGAAAGCTGGCTGGTTATTTAAGAAAGGCAGACATAACATAAAGTAAGACAAAGGATGAATGCTGTTAAATCTGTGCACAACCATAAAAATCCTGTCTATACAGTATGTATATGTAGCTGAAAGTGCAAAGCAATCTAAAAAAGGAAATAAATAAACCATATATTTGTTCTCCATCCAGTAATATTACATCACAATCACACAGGACATGATTTACAAGCATCCCCCAAAGCTTCTTAACAGTACAGATGCTGGAGTTCAAGTGATCCAGCAAACCTGGACTGGATTTATTTAAAAAAAAATATATTACTATTAGGGGCAATAGTTAGCAGCCATCATCTGCAGCATAGCATACCAAAACAAGGGTTCAGTTCCATCATTATTCAGTCATTCTGGATAACCTATGGTAATTTCTTTGCAGTTCATCAGTTTCATATATTCATTGCTTCAATGGACTACTGTTCCCTACAGTCTGCTGGGACATGGATAGCACTGAAGACCTGAGAGTAATTTTACTTCTTTCCATTGCTATTCAAAACTCCTCCAGACCATAAACAATTGCAATGAGTTCTCTTTGGGCAAAGTAGGACAGAGGAAATGGCCAAGTGAGGTCAAAGTTTTTCTTTCCCCACTGACTTTGTAACCATGCTCGCGATTAATCTTTATGCTTTGAAAAAAAAAATTCAGATCCTCCTTCCTTCTTCAGGTGGAAGTATTGGAGTTAAATGAAACATAAAATGAAACGCACCCCATCCTACGATTCTTGCAGAAATGGCACTGCTGAATGACAACCAGGGCATTAAACGACCATTACCAGGATCAATGCAGATCTGTCCATAGTGGCATTAGCAGCCCCCGTGTGATAGAGCATATGTGCCTTGCCCATGATAGCGACATTACACAACTTCATTTCTTTGAGGTTGAGCAAGTCCTCAAGGGCAGAAGGGTTGGGGATTGGAATAAAAAAAAAAAAACGTATGTCGAGAGAGCCACTGGATTTCCTTTTTTTGATTCTTGTGACCCTCTGGGTCTTAATGAGAACAATAACCTGTCAGTATTTACCAAGATTGTATGAAGCATTTATATATGGAAGGATATTGTATCCCCCTCTCTTTTAAACATATGAATTTGGTTTTAGGAAATAAATGCCTGTATTCTCTGTTTCTGCCATTTTACTTCGGAACTAATAGGTTCTTTGGGGTTGATTCACTAAACCGTGCTATGTTATAGCACGCATGTTAGGAGATAGCTCGCGTGTACGCGCACGTTAAGTTTAGTGCGTGTACAGTGTAAAGCCGAGCCTGTGTTATGGAGATAGTTGTGCCGCATTAACGTGCGAAAAACTTTGTTAGTGTGAATAAAACTGTGTTAGCGCGCGTAAACTAGCACGAACATGCTATACGCTAGCACGGTTTAGTGAATCAACCACTTTGCCTTTTATTTTACAAATGTTTTGCAGCTCTGGACTCCTGCTTCCACCAATTGGGTCACCAGAATCATCTTATTTGGGGTGGTGAGTTCACACTTAGCTTACGTAATTCACACTTAGCTTAGGTAATTCAGTCATGTAATATTTAACTTGTTGGTGGCCTCTATCCTCCCCCCTCTGTTTGAATTGTATGTGTGATTTAAATAGCTGATCGGCGTCTCCTTCCGCATTAATAGTGAGGGAGGCATTGCTTAGCAACCAATTGGGAGGTTACTACATTGTAGTGACTTTCTACCCCCTCCCCATGGAATTACGTAATCAGTGACGCTTTCAGCGATACCTGGAGGGCAATGCAGTGTATTGTGCCGTTTATGTATGTCCAGTGACGCTGCAGTGCAATTACCTGCCTCCAGTTGTGACATTATTATTTGGTGTTGTCAAGTGGATCCATCGGCGTACATTCCATGTATGCAGAAGCCCACTTTAAACAAGAAATGAGCACATAGTTTTGGGACCCGCTTGGCGTGGGAGACAGAGACCCGGGTATCTGCTGAATTGGGACAGGTAATAAAACTATATTATATAAAAAAGGTCATTTTAGGGCTGCTCTTTGTCTTAATGACATGCCACATATCTTAGGCGTGAAACAGCTGTTGACTAGTGTTGGGCGAACATCTAGATGTTCGGGTTCGGGCCGAACAGGCCGAACATGGCCGCGATGTTCGGGTGTTCGACCCGAACTCCGAACATAATGGAAGTCAATGGGGACCCGAACTTTTGTGCTTTGTAAAGCCTCCTTACATGCTACATACCCCAAATTTACAGGGTATGTGCACCTTGGGAGTGGGTACAAGAGGGAAAAAAATTTAGCAAAAAGAGCTTATAGTTTTTGAGAAAATTGATTGTAAAGTTTCAAAGGAAAAATTGTCTTTTAAATGCTGAAAATGTCATGTTTCTTTGCACAGGTAACATGGTTTTTACCGCCAGGCAGTCATAAATGTAATAAAGAGAAGAGGTTCCATAAACAGGGACCGGTAACGCTAACCCAGCAGCAGCAGCAGCACACGTGATGGAACAGGAGGAGGCGCAGGAGGAGAAGGCCACGCTTTTTGAGACACAACAACCCAGGCCTTGCATGAGGACAAGAAGCGTGCGGATAGCATGCTTTTTACCGCCATGCAGTCATAAATGTAATAAAGATAAGAGGTTCAATAAACAGGGACCGGTAACGCTAACCCAGCAGCAGCAGCAGCACACGTGATGGAACAGGAGGAGGCGCAGGAGGAGAAGGCCACGCTTTTTGAGACACAACAACCCAGGCCTTGCATGAGGACAAGAAGCGTGCGGATATAGCAGCAATGCTTTTTGCCGCCATGCAGTCATAAATGTAATAAAGAGAAGAGGCTCAATAAACAGGGACCGGTAACGCTAACCCAGCAGCAGCAGCAGCACAGAGCACACGTGACGGAACAGGAGGAGGCGCAGGAGGAGAAGGCCACGCTTTGAGACACAACAACCCAGGCCTTGCATGAGGACAAGAAGCGTGCAGATAGCATGCTTTTTACCGCCATGCAGTCATAAATGTAATAAAGATAAGAGGTTCAATAAACAGGGACCGGTAACGCTAACCCAGCAGCAGCAGCAGCAGCACAGAGCACACATGATGGAACAGGAGGAGGCGCAGGAGGAGAAGGCTACGCTTTGAGACACAACAACCCAGGCCTTGCATGAGGACAAGAAGCGTGCGGATATAGCAATGCTTTTTGCCGCCATGCAGTCATAAATGTAATACAGATGAGAGGTTCAATAAACAGGGACCGGTAACGCTAACCCAGCAGCAGCAGCAGCACAGAGCACACGTGATGGAACAGGAGGAGGCGCAGGAGGAGAAGGCCACGCTTTTTGAGACGCAACCCAGGCCTTGCATGAGGACAAAAAGCGTGCGGATATAGCAATGCTTTTTGCCGCCATGCAGTCATAAATGTAATACAGATGAGAGGTTCAATAAACAGGGACCGGTAACGCTAACCCAGCAGCAGCAGCAGCACAGAGCACACGTGATGGAACAGGAGGAGGCGCAGGAGGAGAAGGCCACGCTTTTTGAGACGCAACCCAGGCCTTGCATGAGGACAAAAAGCGTGCGGATATAGCAATGCTTTTTGCCGCCATGCAGTCATAAATGTAATACAGATGAGAGGTTCCATAAACAGGGACCGGAAACGCTAACCCAGCAGCAGCAGCACACGTGATGGAACAGGAGCAGGCGCAGGAGGAGAAGGCCATGCTTTTTGAGACACAACAACCCAGGCCTTGCATGAGGACAAAAAGCGTGCGGATATAGCAGCAATGCTTTTTGCCGCCATGCAGTCATAAATGTAATACAGATGAGAGGTTCAATAAACAGGGACCGGAAACGCTAAACCATCCCAGATGTTCATTGGTCATGTTACTTGGTTGGGGTCCTGGAGTGTTGCGTAGTCATTTCCAATCCAGGATTGATTCATTTTAATTTGAGTCAGACGGTCTGCATTTTCTGTGGAGAGGCGGATACGTGAACCTTGCAGGCAACGGCATTCTTCAAGCTTCGGGTTATTTTGCTGACCACGTGCTCATGCAACTCAGGCACTGCAGAGCGCGCAAAGTGGTAGCGGCTGGGAACCACGTAACGTGGGATGGCCACTGACATCATGCCCTTGAAGCTGTTTGTCTCCACCACTCGATATGGCAGCATTTCGCAGGCCAGAAGCTTGGCTATGCTGGCTCTTACTGCCACGGCCCGGGGGTCATTTGCTGGCAATTTCCTCTTGCGCTCAAACATCTCCGAGACAGACAACTGAACCGTAGGGCTGCACAACGAAGGGCTGTTGGTTGTTGTGTTTGATGAACACTGGGAGACCTCAAGAGCACTACTCCGGAAAGTGACAGTGTCAGCGTCATCTGATTTTTTGGAATGTTTTGAACCACGCAATGGCTGGGCTACTGCTGCTGCTGAGGCGGGTCTGGTGGTGAGTCTGGTGAACCCAAGGGAGGCAGTGTTGCTGGTGGTACCCTGTCCTGCCGCGTTTGCCCACAGAGTGGGATGTTTGGATAGCATGTGGCGGCTCATGCTGGTGGTGGAGAGGTTGTTAATACTTTTCCCCCTGCTCAGGCGGGTCTTGCACACCTTGCAAATCGCCATGGTAACATCCTCAGTGCAGTCTTCAAAGAAAGCCCAGAATTTGGAGCACCTGCCTTGCTGGCGATTTCTGTTTGCGCCTCTTTTGCCTCTCACTTGAACTTCCACGCTTGTGGTGCCTGAAATTGCGCGCCGCCTACCTTGTGGCACAAGGCGAACTCGTGCAGCAGTGGGTTCTTCAACAGACTCATCTGTGCTGCTGCTACGACGGCGATGTTCTCGTTCACAAACAAAATCTGGGTCTATGTCCACATTGTCCATACCCTCCTCTTCCATCTCCTCAAACTCGTCATATGTCATTGTGGGGGGCCGCCGCCGTGGAGTACAGCTCCCCAGCACAACCGTCAGGGGAAACACCTCTTCCCTTGCCCCTCCCTCTTTCACCGGATTTCTTCCTCATTTCACTTATCCTTACAGTACACGCTGACTGGCAGCAGTACAGTGGCAGTACAGAAATGCTATACAGTGGTGGGTGAGCGGTGTACCACTATTGCCAGCAGCGACACAGAGCACAATGCTATACAGTGGCGGGTGAGCGGTGTACTACTGTTCCCAGCAGACAAAGAGTGGCAGTAAACACAATGCTATATAGTGTGGCTGAGCCGTGTACACAGAGTGGCAGTAAACACAATGCTATATAGTCTGCTATATAGTCACCCCGAACGGGGTGATGTTCTGCAGCACCCGAACAGTGGCGAACACTGTTCGCCCAACACTACTGGGAACGCAGATTTTAGTACCTAAACACACGATACAACATGTTTTCCGGGGTCGGACTCTGAGGCACATACAGATGGTCCCGATCATCATCCTCATCATACAACTCTTCTCCTGAGTCTGACCCACCCACCACCTCTGCCACCCCAACATCCCCAGACACAGTCACAGACCCCTCATCGTCCTCAACATTAACTTGGGATGCTGGCCTGAGCCCGACCTCCTCCTCCACATCAGGCCCCATCATCCCCTCAATGGCAGCCCTCATTAATCGCTCTGGCGCCGGACCGATGGACACAACGTTCTCCTCCGGGGAGGGCTGCTGCTGACCACTGGCTGCTGGGGTGGATGTTATAGCTTGCGTGGGGCGTTGGCTGTTGCTGTTGTTGGGAGTGCTGCTCACAGCGGAGGTCTCTGAGGAACTCATGGTGAGCTCATATAGTGGTTGACGGTGAGTGGAGTATTACTGATCCCAGCAATATACACACTGACTGGCAGAGTACGCAATGCTATATAGTCTGGCTGAGCCGTGTACACAGAGTGGCAGTGAACAATGCTATATAGTCTGGCTGAGCGGTGTACACAGAGTGGCAGTACACACAATGCTATATAGTCTGGCTGAGCCATGTACACAGAGTGGCAGTAAACAATGGTATATAGTCTGGCTGAGCGGTGTACACAGAGTGTCAGTAAACAATGGTATATAGTCTGGCTGAGCGGTGTACACAGAGTGTCAGTAAACAATGGTATATAGTCTGGCTGAGCGGTGTACACAGAGTGTCAGTAAACAATGGTATATAGTCTGGCTGAGCGGTGTACACCGAGTGTCAGTAAACAATGGTATATAGTCTGGCTGAGCGGTGTACACAGAGTGTCAGTAAACAATGGTATATAGTCTGGCTGAGCGGTGTACACAGAGTGTCAGTAAACAATGGTATATAGTCTGGCTGAGCGGTGTACACAGAGTGTCAGTAAACAATGGTATATAGTCTGGCTGAGCGGTGTACACAGAGTGTCAGTAAACAATGGTATATAGTCTGGCTGAGCGGTGTACACAGAGTGTCAGTAAACAATGGTATATAGTCTGGCTGAGCGGTGTACACCGAGTGTCAGTAAACAATGGTATATAGTCTGGCTGAGCGGTGTACACAGAGTGTCAGTAAACAATGGTATATAGTCTGGCTGAGCGGTGTACACAGAGTGTCAGTAAACAATGGTATATAGTCTGGCTGAGCGGTGTACACAGAGTGTCAGTAAACAATGGTATATAGTCTGGCTGAGCGGTGTACACAGAGTGTCAGTAAACAATGGTATATAGTCTGGCTGAGCGGTGTACACAGAGTGTCAGTAAACAATGGTATATAGTCTGGCTGAGCGGTGTACACAGAGTGGCAGTACACACAATGCTATATAGTCTGGCTGAGCGGTGTACACAGAGTGGCAGTACACACAATGCTATAGAGTCTGGCTGAGCGGTGTACACAGAGTGGCAGTACACACAATGCTATGTAGTCTGGCTGAGCGGTGTACACAGAGTGGCAGTAAACACAATGCTATATATAGCGTGGCTGAGCGAGGTGCACAGTGGCAGTACACACAATGCTATATAGTCAGGCTGAGCCGTGTACACAGAGTGGCAGTACACACAATGCTATATAGTGTGGCTGAGCGAGCGGTGTACTACTATTCCCAGCAGACACAGAACAGTAAACACAATGCTATATAGTGTGGGTGAGCGAGCGGTGTACCACTATTCCCAGCAGACACAGAACAGTAAACAGAATGCTATATAGTGTGGCTGAACGAGCGGTGTACCACTATTCCCAGCAGACACAGAACAGTAAACAGAATGCTATATAGTGTGGCTGAGCGAGCGGTGTACCACTATTCCCAGCAGACACAGAACAGTGAACAGAATGCTATATAGTGTGGCTGAGCGAGCGGTGTACTACTATTCCCAGCAGACACAGAACAGTAAACAGAATGCTATATAGTGTGGCTGAGCGAGGTACACAGAGTGGCAGTAAACAGAATGCTATATAGTGTGGCTGAGCGAGCGGTGTACTACTGTTCCCAGCAGCGACACACAATGACTGGGGGGGACCCTGGCTAGCGTGGCTGGAGAGCGAACTACCCTGCCTGCCTACCCAAAGCTAAACCCACAGAGAAATGGCGGAGATATGACGTGGTTCGGGTATTTATTTACCCGAACCACGTGACCGTTCGGCCAATCAGAGCGCGTTCGGGCCCGAACCACGTGACCCGTTCGGCCAATCACAGCGCTAGCCGAACGTTCGGGGAACGTTCGGCCATGCGCTCTTAGTTCGGCCATGTGGCCGAACGGTTTGGCCGAGCACCGTCAGGTGTTCGGCCGAACTCGAACATCACCCGAACAGGGTGATGTTCTGCAGAACCCGAACAGTGGCGAACACTGTTCGCCCATCACTACTGTTGACCTCCTACATGCCTGTACCTATCTCCGTCCATATGTGGTACTACTGCCTGTAATTTTTTTTTATTTGAAATAAAGATTGCTTAATTCTTGGGTGTGCACTGCCACTTTGCCTATTTTTTAATAGAAATGGTGTTTCTGAATGCATTTGTTTGGGTTACAAACCATGTGGTGCCGAATTCGAACGCTAACACAATAAGCCAACCCTTGAAACTACTGAATGATAGAGATAAAATAGCATAAATGTCTTTTCTAAATTTAAAACCACTCCTTTTTGATGCAGTATTAAATGGTCTGTCATGTGTTCTAATTCCTTTGTTTATGAATTCAGCCCCTGATATTTGTATATATAAAATAAATCTGACATAGGAAGGCATGGGCATTTTACAAGAATTAGAGCACATTCTCATGGTTTTTCTTAATTTTCTTACTCTTGCCACCTCCACCACTACTATATTTTTCACACCTAACGACCTCTTCCTTCCAACAAAAACAAAAAACTTGTGTATGTTCAAACAAAAAAAGCCCATTGCCATGTCATATGACAATCTAGCTTATGCTGGAGTTAAGACATTGGAGGGACTCACCCTTCCCCCGCCCCCAGTGCCTTCTGAGAGAAGGATTAGGCATGCACCCACTCACCCGAGTATGTAGTAGTTGCCATCACCCAAATTACAGTAAACATCCTGCTGTGTGTATAGTCATAATTAATATTAGGGTCTATGGGGCGCACAAGTCAGGGGCAGTGTGGCGTAGATCAGGTGCCGAGATGATCTGATTTGCACTCACCCTCCTTCCAGGTGTTTGCACTGTAGAGGCAGTAGAATGTTGTACCGTGTTAGCCATCAGTAAAGGCAAGAAGTTTTGAATCAAGATGATACCATTTATTGGCTAACTTAGAAGAAAAGGAGTAAGCTTTCGGCTAATAAGCCTTCATCGGACTCCCTACATTTACTGACAAGATATTTTTTGTTAAAATCACAGCTTATATACATTGGACATACAGAGGAGAAACATTCTTTTGCAAACATAAATACATGTAATTAGATGCCTTAATTGCCACTTCAGGAGGGTTTCACAGGCATGCTAGCTAAATAGATAAGATCACCAGTTTCCTAAAACATAACATACAACAGACTCTGGGTGATGGGGAGACATCATCGTAAATCCAGAGTTCAAACGTGACTACGCTGACAACATAGACCATTAGTTCTAAGCTAAAGAGAATTGTGGCATTTTAAACCCATCTTCCCAGCACATGAAATAAAATGAATAGTGGCATTAAGCACCATCTTACCAGCATATGAAACAAAAAAATGAAAAAAGAAATATGACAAATGATTGCACTGGGAGCCTAATCCCAGTCTCTCTTGCTACTCAGAACCTTCTGGGATCAGAGTTCTGCATGTTCCTACTAACCCTTCCTCCAAGTGTCCATTGTGGTCAACATGACTGTTAAAACCAGACATCTGCCTTTCTGTTGGAAATGGAAAGGAGGTGTTTAGCAGGAACAGGGGGAGTAGCACATAGAATACTACAAAGCACTTGCCTGGGACTCCAAAATGGCTCGAAATGGCCCTGTGTATCTTAGTTGTCATTTGTAATCATCTTATTATCGCTTTACTTGCAGTTCAGTGATTCATGTATAAAGCAAATTGTTAAAGACAGAAAATTATTAAATTATTAACCAGCATAAGGTTAAATAGAACCTTTCAAGATGACTGTTGCCTTTCACAGATATGGACTCTTATCCAGTACTAAAGGGTACCTCTTAGAGGTGGTAAATGTCCGACTGTGCAAGCCTAAGTGCTGCTTTTTAGTCTTCACTGTCACAGACAAGATTTTTTTCCGATAGATTCTCTGGGAGTTGTATATACATTTTATCAGTGCACAAGAATGTTTGTGGTATTGCCACGCTGCATAATTAAAGGCTGCTTCTGAAAAAAAAAAAGTTTAAAACTAGAAATAAAAAGGCTAAAACTTTAATCAAAGCAAGAATTTGAAGCCCAAGTTCAGGCACAGTTTTAGATGCATTTAACAGAACATTATTTTAAATTAAATGAACATAAATATTGGCAAAAAATTTCCACCAAAATACAATTGCTATTTGCAATGTAAAACTAAAAAATACTTACTACAACAATATAGTTTGTCATCTCCTCCTCGGTGATAGATCCCTGTGAACACCTAGCTAGTCTGAAATACTTCCCCTGTAGTCACATGGTTATACAGGGACGTATACAGGGGAATGCTGCTAGGGGATGCCCCACCTCACTTCTGCATGTTAACCTATCACTAGTGTTGGTGATTGGCTACAGAACGTTCACAGACCTGCGTTGTAGGTTCGCCAAGCTGCAGGTCTCTGAACATTGGATTGTGAATTTACTTGCCCACTGAACCATACCACATAACATTCCCCTACTCTAGTGTCATACTCACCGGTTTCCTGCGTGTCAGTCCCGGGGATCGGTATGCACTCGCGTGCGCAGGAGGGGCCGGCATTTGTTATGCATCCCGCGTGGCGTTACTTCCTTGGGCGTGATGTCACCACGCCATGTAGTTCGCACAGGCGCAGTCGCGCGCACCCGGTACCATGCGGACAATAGTACGCATGTGCGTGCTTCTACGCATGCGCAATGCGTCCATGCGTCCGCTTGTGCGCATGCGTGGCGTTCAGTCCTTGGCGCCAAACGGCCTATTTAAACCAGCTAGCCATGAGCATCATTGCTGTCAGTTCATACAGCTTGCTAGTGTCTCTGCCCGCTTGTATCCTGATTGATTCCTGTTGTTGACCTCGGCCTGTTCCTGTTTCCGCTTGATCTCTGCCTGCCCCGACCTTTGCCTGTTTATCGTGTTGCTTGAACTCTGCCTGCCTCGACCCTTGGATTGCCTTACCGTTTTGATTGAACTCTGCCAGCCCTGACCTTGGAACTGTCTGACCACGATATCGCCTGCTGATTTTGTACCTTGCTATCCCATATTGCAGCGTTGCTGTTCTCTGAACCACTGTTGGGACGACCTGGGCACAACCTGGTGGGCACTAGGCAGCGAAGTCCGACATCCCCGTTAGGGGGGTGTTCCTGCTTCCCCCTCAAGGGGTCGTGGGTGAAGACCCGTGGTCACTTAGACTCTGTGCTCCGGGAAGTTCCTTTCCGCAGTGGTAAGGTCAACAGTATTCTCTGTGAAGCTAACAGAAACTGACAGCCAAGATGAACGCTGCTGGGAATTCGCCTGACATTGATACGCTGTGCAAACTGGTATCCGAACTCAGCATTTCTGTGCAACAAATCCAGGGTAACTTTGTTCAGCTTCAGACTCAAGTTCAAAATCTACCTGCTGCATTACCGTCTACCGCTGCACCTAACATCACAGTTAACGCTCCCATGCCTGAACCTAAGACTCCTCTGCCAGATCGGTTTTCCGGGGACCGTAGCAAGTTCAGAACTTTTAAAGGAGCCTGTCTGCTACTGTTTTCATTGCACCCCAGAACTTATGCCACTGAACAGGCCAAAGTGGGTACTATTATCTCCCTTCTTCAGAATGAACCACAAGCTTGGGCATTACAGTTGCGGGAACAAGATAATCCCGCTTTGAACACGGTAGAGACCTTCTTTGAAGCACTCGCAGAACTTTATGATGATCCAGCTCGAGTTGCTTCAGCCGAAAGCGCACTCCAGAACTTGCGTCAGGGTCGCAGGCCAGTGGAGGAATACATCTCGGACTTTCGTCGCTGGAGTGGAGACACCCAGTGGAATGATGCTGCACTGAGATTCCAGTTCCGTCTGGGTCTGTCGGAACAACTCAAAGACGAGCTGGCCCGGGTGGGCATTCCAGCCACCCTAAAGGAACTCATTAAACTAGCAACACAGATCGACAGGCGTCTGAGAGAAAGACGACTCGAGAGATCAGGTGTCACTCGTACCTCTTGGAACCTTCCTGCTTATAGTGTCTCTCCGTCACAAGCTACTCCTTCCTCTACACCACCTTCTGACCTGGATACTGTAGAACCCATGCAACTTGGACTAGCCCGATCTCCATTGACCATGGAAGAACGCCAGAGACGTAGACAAGCCAACCTCTGCATGTACTGCGGTTCTCCAGGACACTTCCGTAACAACTGCCCTGTGAGACCCACGGGTAAGCTCGAGTCAAGCACTGCAGCGGAGTCTCGTATTCTTCATCCTTCACCTTCTCACGTTCCATTGTCTTTATCTTTACAGGGCCCAAACGCAATAACCCAAGTTAAAGCAATCATTGACTCCGGAGCCTGTTCCTGTTTCTTGGACATTCAACTTGCTCAACAACTACAGCTTCCTACCCATCAAAAGACGATCCCTCTGCCGATACAACTTGCTGATGGGTCTCTTCTGAGCACTGGACCCATCACTCTGGAAACTTACCCTACACTTGTTACCATTTCCGAAGATCATCAGGAATTTCTTACATTTGATCTGATTCCTTCTCCATTATTCCCTATCATCTTGGGAATTCCATGGCTCCAAGCTCATAATCCAACTATCGACTGGAGTTCGGGAACTGTGAACTTTCAATCTAAGTATTGTCAACAGTTTTGCCTTCCTAAAGCCGGCCAATTAATGTGCCTCAAATCCAGCTTAGAGCCACTGCTTCCTATTCAGTACAAGGACTTCAGAGATGTGTTCGATGAAAAAGCTGCTGACACTTTGCCACCACATCGTCCTTACGATTGTCCTATTGACCTTCACCCCGGTGCGGAGATTCCTTTTGGAAGAGTGTTTCCTCTTTCAGAACCTGAGTCCGCAGTGCTGAAACAATACATTGATCAGAATCTGGCTAAAGGATTCATCCGTCCTTCAACTTCACCAGCTGGGGCTGGGATCTTGTTTGTCGAAAAGAAAGATGGTTCTCTCAGGCCGTGTGTGGACTACCGTGAATTAAATAAGATCACCATTAAGAACCGCTATCCTCTACCTCTGGTCCCAGATTTGTTCCAAAGACTGAGGTCCGCCAAGATCTTTACAAAGCTTGACCTTCGGGGAGCATACAATCTCGTTCGAATTCGTGAAGGAGACGAATGGAAGACGGCTTTCCGTTCCCGATACGGACATTACGAATACACGGTTATGCCTTTCGGCCTCTGTAACGCACCAGCTACCTTCCAGTATTTTATTAATGATGTTTTCCGAGACTTCATTGATGTGTTCGTGGCAGTTTATCTTGACGACATCCTGATCTTCTCCTCTTCCTTGAGTGAGCATCGACTCCACGTCAAGAAGGTTTTAACCCGGCTCCGTGTCCACAATCTGTATGCCAAACTGGAGAAATGCGCCTTCGAACAGGATAGGGTACAGTTTCTGGGGTTACAAATCTCCTCCGATGGAATCAAGATGGATTCTCAAAAGATATCCGCCATACTGGAATGGCCAGCTCCTGTTGACAAGAAAGGGGTACAACGTTTTATTGGTTTCGCAAACTTTTATAGGAAATTCATCAAGGACTTTTCTGCTGTTGTTTCCCCAATCACACAACTCACAAAAGCCCATCAGAAGTTTTATTGGACTCCTGACGCCCAGATCGCTTTTGAAAGACTTAAACAGCTGTTTACATCAGCCCCAGTTCTCAAACACACTGACCCATCACGGCCTTTCTTTTTAGAAGTTGATGCATCTGAAGTGGCGATTGTGGCAGTTCTATCTCAACGCTTTGGCCCAAAGAACTTACTTCATCCTGTAGTTTTTTTTTCCCGTAAGTTGAATACATCTGAAAAGAATTATGATGTCGCTGATCGAGAGCTATTGGCCATTAAAGCTGCGTTTGAGGAGTGGCGCTATCTACTGGAAGGAGCACAACATTCTATTGTTGTTTTTACAGATCACAAGAACCTGGAATATTTAAAGTCCGCAAAACGCCTTCGCCCAAGACAAGCTCGGTGTGCCCTCTTCTTTTCTCGTTTTGATTTCCATGTAACCTACAGGCCTGGCAACAAGAATGTTAAACCTGACGCATTGTCCCGGATGTTCCCAGGAGATCCTCAACCAGAGACGGACCCCGATACTATTCTTTCTCCTATGAACTTCCTTCTGTTACAACCAGAATTACTGGATCAAATTAAACAACAGTCTTCTACACTTCCCGCTGAGCTTACGGAGCAGTTGCAGACACAGGATGGCATTTTCCTCCATGATAACAAAGTATATGTTCCAGCTGATCTGCAGACTACTGTATTACAGCAATGCCATGACAACCTACTCGCTGGCCATTTTGGTGTTAGTAAGACTCAGGAACTAGTCCAAAGACATTTTTTTTGGCCCCAGCTTATTAAAGACTGCAAAGATTTTGTTTCATCTTGTACCACCTGTGCCCGATCCAAGAACTCTCGCCACCGGCCATGGGGTCTACTAGCTCCATTATCCATTCCATCTAGGCCTTGGGACATGCTCTCTATGGACTTCATTACTGATTTACCACCTTCAGATGGGTTCACTACTATCTTCGTAATCATTGATCGGTTTACTAAGATGGCACACTTTGTTCCAATGAAGAGCTTACCGACTGCTGCCGTTACTGCTGAAACCTTCTTAAACCATTGTGTCAAGCTTCATGGACTCCCCTCTGACATAGTCTCCGATAGGGGAGTTCAATTCACCTCAAGATTCTGGAAGGAGCTATGTAGCAAACTTGGTATCACCCTGTCATTCTCATCTGGTTATCATCCCCAGTGTAATGGACAGACAGAGCGAACAAATCAGACATTGGAACAATACTTACGCTGCTTTACATCTGCCTCACAAGAAGATTGGTCATCTCTACTATCCACTGCTGAATTTGCGTACAATAACAGTATTCATGCCTCCACCAAACAGACACCATTCTACGCTAACTATGCCTTCCACCCAGCTATACTTCCTACTATACGATGTGATTCTCAACTGCCAGAAGTTCAACAACGTTTATCCTGTCTTACAGAAAACTTCAAGAGATTGCAGGCCAATATGAAACAGACTCAACTCAGGGTAAAGTCTCAAGCAGATAGGAAGAGAAGTGAAGCTCCTCAATTCCAAATTGGTGATATGGTGTGGCTCTCTACTTCTAATCTGAACTTGAGGTGTCCATCTAAAAAGTTGGGTCCTAGATTTGTGGGTCCTTTTCCTATAGAAAAACAGATTAATTCTGTGGCATTTAAGTTGAAACTTCCAGACACCATGAGGGTTCATCCAGTTTTTCATGTCTCCTGCTTCAAGCAAGTAATATCAAGCCCTTTTAAGAACCGGTCAGTGGTGCCACCTCCTCCTATTCTCATTGATGGAGTTGAAGAATTTGAGGTAGAAAAGATCCTAGATTCTAGACTCAGTAGAGGTTCACTTTATTATTTAATAAAATGGAAAGGGTTCGAGGTGGAAGAGAACTCTTGGGAACCTGCATCTAATATCCATGCACCCAGATTAATTAAATCTTTTCATAAGTTACATCCTGACAGACCGGGTCTAAGAGGCATCCAGAGGATGCCGTTGAGGGGGGGGCAATGTCATACTCACCGGCTTCCTGCGTGTCAGTCCCGGGATCGGTATGCACTCGCGTGCGCAGGAGGGGCCGGCATTTGTTATGCATCCCGCGTGGCGTTACTTCCTTGGGCGTGATGTCACCACGCCGTGTAGTTCGCACAGGCGCAGTCGCGCGCACCCGGTACCATGCGGACAATAGTACGCATGTGCGTGCTTCTACGCATGCGCAATGCGTTCATGCGTCCGCTTGTGCGCATGCGTGGCGTTCAGTCCTTGGCGCCAAATGGCCTATTTAAACCAGCTAGCCATGAGCATCATTGCTGTCAGTTCATACAGCTTGCTAGCAGTAACCTGTGTCTCTGCCCGCTTGTATCCTGATTGATTCCTGTTGTTGACCTCGGCCTGTTCCTGTTTCCGCTTGATCTCTGCCTGCCCCGACCTTTGCCTGTTTATCGTGTTGCCTGAACTCTGCCTGCCTCGACCCTTGGATTGCCTTACCGTTTTGATTGAACTCTGCCAGCCCTGACCTTGGAACTGTCTGACCACGATATCGCCTGCTGATTCTGTACCTTGCTATCCCATATTGCAGCGTTGCTGTTCTCTGAACCACTGTTGGGACGACCTGGGCACAACCTGGTGGGCACTAGGCAGCGAAGTCCGACATCCCCGTTAGGGGGGTGTTCCTGCTTCCCCCTCAAGGGATCGTGGGTGAAGACCCGTGGTCACTTAGACTCTGTGCTCCGGGAAGTTCCTTTCCGCAGTGGTAAGGTCAACAGTATTCTCTGTGAAGCTAACATCTAGCTTCTGATCCCTGGATGACACCTCTAAACCCCTTCCCCTGCTTTGCTTGCCCATTCACTATCCTTGCGTAGTAGCCAGGCTAATATGATTGCCAGTGCAGTGGTAGCATAGAGAGATGGATGGACAGGCCAGGTGTGTGTGTGGGGGGGGGAGGGGGGGAAGGAGGGCAGCTCTCTACTTTTCTGAGTTAGAGCCAAACAGGGGGGCTGCTATTTAATGCTATGCCCATCCGTCCTACCCATCCAGCTTGCTATGTACAGGGAAGGGGGAGAGGCCAGAAAATGGAAAGCTGCACACTGAAGCGCAAACTTGCAATGTTCTGTGGATGAACTCATTCACATCAGGATTTGTGGGTTTGCAAACCGCTGAGCCTTCACTTACTAACTCACAAGTTTGCTGGTCAATTTGTATAGAAATCCTCAGTGCTCTGTCATACTCACTGGGTCCGTGACTCTCAACGCTTCCAGGTAGGTGACTCTACGCGTGCGCGTGGAGGAATGCTGGGTCTTGTAGTTCCTCCCAAAACAAGATGGCGCACGGCGTTGCGCGTGCACGGAGTTGTGCGCGCGCACGGAGTTGTGCACTGCGCTTGCGCGAGGTTGTGCGCGTGCGTGGTGCTGCGCACTGCACATGTGCAGGCGTGAATTCTGGCGCCAGATTCAATTGCCACCAGTATTTAAGCAGCACTGCCCTTCACTGCAGTGCTGCTTGTTCTGGCAGTTTGGCTAGTTTTCCTAGTGCGATACCTTGCTTATATCTGATCTCCTGTTGTGACCCGGCCTGTGTATTCGACTATCCTTGAACTCCGCCTGCCCTGACCTTCAGCTTGTGACATCGATCATCCTTGAACTCTGCCTGCCCTGACCCTTGGCTTGTACTGTGGAATTCGTCTCTTTGCACCAGTCCTTCACTCAGCAGTATCCTCCTGTTCTCTGGACCACTGTGGAGCTACCTCCAGCGCAACCTGGTGGGCACTAGGCAGCAAAGTCCGGCATCCCCATTAGGGGGTGTTCCAGCATCTCCACTAGGGAGGTGTTGGTAAAGACACGTGGTCACTTAGACTCTGTGTTGGAGTGGTTCTATATCAGTCGTGAGGTCAACAGTCTCCTGACCCGTAACAGCACATACACTTGGATCGTGCATTCCAACAATGGTCAGCCTGCAGTCACCCATGCTCAAATACAAACATGTGACCACCCACCACCAAAAAAGCAGAACAGAGGATTAGACACTCTGCCAAACAAACTATAAAATAACTTGGAATCAAATAAAACAGTGTACAACTCTTACATTGTGGGCCACTATTACAAAAACGCCTTAAGCATACCAGCCGGGACAATGGTGCAACGCTGAAACCGGTAGGAACGAGAGAGTGGACATTACTCTGACTGCTGCATACTATTTATGTGTACTGCTGGTATGCTTAACCTCCCCGGCGTTCTATTGAGATCGCCAGGGAGGCTGCGGGAGGGTTTTTTTTTAATAAAAAAAAAACTATTTCATGCAGCCAACTGAAAGTTGGCTGCATGAAAGCCCACTAGAGGGCGCTCCGGAGGCGTTCTTCCGATCAGAATAAACAAGGAAGGCCGCAATGAGCAGCCTTCCTTGTTTGGCTTTCCTCGTCGCCATGGCGACGAGCGGAGTGACGTCATGGACGTCAGCCGACGTCCTGACGTCAGCCGCCTCTGATCCAGCCCTTAGCGCTGGCCGGAACTGATTGGTCCGGCTGCGCAGGGCTCGGGTGGCTGGGGGGACCCTCTTTCGCCGCTGCTCGCGGCGAATCGCCGCAGAGCGGCGGCGATCAGGCAGCACACGCGGCTGGCAAAGTGCCGGCTGCGTGTGCTGCTTTTTATTTGAAGAAAATCGGCCCAGCAGGGCCTGAGCGGCAGCCTCCGGCGGTGATGGATGAGCTGAGCTCGTCCATACCGCTCACGAGGTTAAAGAGACCCAGAGATGTACCAACTAACAGTTTTATACATACCTGCAGTGGTGCTCACCGCCAGGTCGTGATCACGCTTACGCGTGGATTCACGACCATTTTGACGCATTCCGCCTCGGACACGAAAATCCGTGAATAGATTTTCAACCACGAAAATCTACTTCGGCTTCGCGTGAATGCGAACAGAAATCCGCATTCACGCTCGTGAAACCTGGCGCTGAAGTCGTGGTTTGCGGAAATGCGTCAAACTATGCGGAAGTGACACATTGCAGGCCAATCAGAGTGCCCCAGCCAGGCCCTAGCAACCAATCACAGGAGGGGAGCTATGCCCTCCCCTCCTGAATATAAAGCGGCGGCCATGATGGAAAAGCTCTGTCCTTGCTAGACTGTGGTGCTGAGAGGATTATCTCCAGGCCATTGTTGTTTGAGCAAGTGCATTTCTTGTGTTAAAAACAAAGCGTTTTTTTTGCTAACACTGCTCTTATACTGTACACAGTTAGCTAGTCAGTGAGTGATTGCTGTAGTTAGTTGTAGTCAGTGTAGTGTAGTGGGAGTGTGGGAGTCTAGTGATTATTTAACTGTGTGTAGTGCAGGCAGGTTCAGTGCTGCAGTGTAGTCAGTGTAGTGGGAGTGGGGATTATCTGTGTGTAGTGCAGGCAGGCAGGTTAGTGCAACTGCAGTGTTCACTTGTATATTCCAGTGACAGTTATACACTTGTACTATTTGCAGGCAGCCAGTCACACCGCCGGCGCCGCCACTCTCTGCCAGCGCTGTTCATTCATTCTGTCAGTGACCTTGTGCCGTGCCCAGTGCCCACTGCTCGCTCGCTGGCATATGAGCATCTCATTACACAGTGTGACATCCTTGTGTGCCCACTGCATCCTTCAGTGACCTAGTTGTATATCCAGTGCCCACTGCTGTGCCCACTGCATCCTTCAGTGACCTTGTACTGTGCCCACTGCATCCTTCAGTGACCTAGTTGTATATCCAGTGCCCACTGCTGTGCCCACTGCATCCTTCAGTGACCTTGTACTGTGCCCACTGCATCCTTCAGTGACCTTGTACTGTGCCCACTGCATCCTTCAGTGACCTAGTTGTATATCCAGTGCCCACTGCTGTGCCCACTGCATCCTTCAGTGACCTTGTACTGTGCCCACTGCATCCTTCAGTGACCTTGTACTGTGCCCACTGCATCCTTCAGTGACCTAGTTGTATATCCAGTGCCCACTGCTGTGCCCACTGCATCCTTCAGTGACCTTGTGCTGTGCCCACTGCATCCTTCAGTGACCTTGTACTGTGCCCACTGCATCCTTCAGTGACCTTGTACTGTGCCCACTGCATCCTTCAGTGACCTAGTTGTATATCCAGTGCCCACTGCTGTGCCCACTGCATCCTTCAGTGACCTTGTACTGTGCCCACTGCATCCTTCAGTGACCTAGTTGTATATCCAGTGCCCACTGCTGTGCCCACTGCATCCTTCAGTGACCTTGTACTGTGCCCACTGCATCCTTCAGTGACCTAGGTGTATATCCAGTGCCCACTGCTGTGCCCACTGCATCCTTCAGTGACCTTGTACTGTGCCCACTGCATCCTTCAGTGACCTTGTACTGTGCCCACTGCATCCTTCAGTGACCTAGGTGTATATCCAGTGCCCACTGCTGTGCCCACTGCATCCTTCAGTGACCTTGTACTGTGCCCACTGCATCCTTCAGTGACCTAGTTGTATATCCAGTGCCCACTGCTGTGCCCACTGCATCCTTCAGTGACCTTGTACTGTGCCCACTGCATCCTTCAGTGCCATTGTACTGTGCCTGGTGCATCCTTCAGTGACCTTGTACTGTGCCCACTGCATCCTTCAGTGACCTAGTTGTATATCCAGTGCCCACTGCTGTGCCCACTGCATCCTTCAGTGACCTTGTACTGTGCCCACTGCATCCTTCAGTGACCTTGTACTGTGCCCACTGCATCCTTCAGTGACCTAGGTGTATATCCAGTGCCCACTGCTGTGCCCACTGCATCCTTCAGTGACCTTGTACTGTGGCCACTGCATCCTTCAGTGACCTAGTTGTATATCCAGTGCCCACTGCTGTGCCCACTGCATCCTTCAGTGACCTTGTACTGTGCCCACTGCATCCAGTGATTCATTACTAGCAACATGTCTGGCAGGGTTTCGCGGGGTGAGAGGAAAGGGAGTTCAATTGCCTCAGCCACTTCTGGGACTGCTCCACATCCAGGGAGAGGACGCCCAGCTGTACGTGGTCGTGATGCAGCAGAAAGGGGGGCAGCAAAGCCTGGGCCGAGTCAGCGGACGCCATTGTCCAAATATTTTAAAGTTTCTGGTCCCCGTGTGGTGGTTGAGCAAATGGAACCTGACGTACTCATGGATATCATGACTTCCTCCCAGACCTCTACTGTGAGCAGCAGCAGCAGCCAATGTCCCACGCTTGTTGTGACATCCACCCCAGCACCCACTGGTCAGCAGCCCTCCTAGGATGACAGCGTTCTGTCCCTCAGTCCGGCTTCTGGGAACCTGCTGATGCAAGAAGCTTAGGACTTACTTGGGACTGATGTGGCAGAGATTGAGATCGGGCCACAATCACAAGCGTGGTTGAGTTCTGGTGATGAAGAAGAGGGGTCTGTGTCTGGGGATGTAGGGACAGAAGAGGAGGCGGTGGAGTCAGAGGAAGAGCTGGATTATGAAGATGCTGCTGATGATGACGATGTTGTGGACCCTAACTATGTGCAGCCTGCTGAGTCCGTGGAAGAATGGTCAGAGGCAGAGCAGGATGACGAGTCACCTCAGCCTAGGCAAGGATATCGCCATATGTCAGGCAGGGGCAGGGGCATCGGCAGCAGTGGGCGTGGAGGAAGTAGACAGGACACTGCTTCAGCCGGCACCACCACCATGCAACCCCCGGCAACTACTACCACACATTGTTCCGCTGCACCCTCTGCTAGTGGGGGCCGCAGTAATTTAAAGTCACCAGTGTGGGATTGCTTTGAGGAATGTACTGATGACAAAAGGTATGCGGTGTGCAGGTTATGCAGCAAAAGATTGAGCCGTGGGAAAAGTCTGAGCAAGATGGGTACCTCATCCCTCCAGGGCCACCTGAGAAGCCGCCACTGCCGCGAGTATGCAGACTTTAAGAGGAAGCAGGCACTGCTGGCAGGGGTTCCTGAGAGCAGAAGGCCCACCAGCGCAGCAGCATCATCCCTCCCTCAGGGTCGTGAATCCCCCACAGCAGCAGCAGTAGTAGCACGCAAGCGCTCTTCCACCTCGGCCACTCAGGACACAGACATTGAGGCTGGCAGCCAGTGTTCGTCTCTCTCCTCTGTCTCCCCTGCATCCCAGCGTCGTCAGACCCTGCTGAGCGACACCTTTCAGGGTCTGACCAAGCCTCTGCCTCCAAGCCACAGGCGGATCTGCAAACTAAATGGCTTGCTGGCCCGGGCCATGGCATCACAGCTGCTTCCCTACTCCCTGGTGCAGGAGGGGAGCGCCATGCGGACGCTGCTCCAATTTGGCATCCCCGAGTGGCAAGTCCCCAGTCGCCACTATTTCAGCAGGAGCGCGATCCCAGCACTTCACAAGTTTGCGGTGGAAAATGTGGCCCGTTCCCTGGACTACTCTGTGGGCAAGCGGGTCCACGTGACCATGGACTCGTGGAGTAGCAGATTTGGGACAGGTCGCTACCTGTCCTTTACGGCCCACTGGGTGACACTGATGGAAGGGAGGGAGGACAAGAGCGCATCAGCCCAGCTAGTGGTGCCACCACGCGGGATCAGGGGGGATGCAGAGGGGTCCTGTCACGAAACTCCCTCTGCACCCGGAAAGCAAGCCCGCCTCGGCAGCAGCAGCGCCAAGCCTCGGCACTGCCAAGCCCTTTTAAAATTGGTGACCCTGGGGAAGGAGAAGCTTACGGGCACCAACGTCCTGGCCGCCCTCAGGAAGCAAGAGCGGAGGTGGCTGACCCCCAGAGGCCTGGAAGTGGGGTATGTGGCAGCCGATAACGGGGCCAACCTGGTGGCAGCAGTGCAGCAGGGAAACCTCCAGCACATCCCCTGCTTGGCCCACGTGCTCAATCTTGTGGTGCAGCGCTTCTTGCGCACCTACCAGGGGATGAGCGAGCTGCTGCAGGATGCCCGGGCGGTGGTACGCTTTTTCCGCCTGTCAGCCACTGCCTCTGCACTCTTGTCCACCTTACAGCAGCAGTATGGAAGGCCACAACACCGGATGATCATCAACATGCCAGTTCGCTGGATTTCGACTCTGGCCATGTTGGAGCGGCTGTGTCAGCACAGGCTGGCTCTTAGGGCCTACATGCTAGACCCAAGTGCCCCCAGCAACCAGCAAGTCCCCATGATTACTGCCACTCAGTGGACACTGATGCAGCAAGTATGCCTGGTGCTGAGTCCCTTCCTGGAGGCAACCAAGATGGTCAGTGAGGAGCGGGCCTCTGTGTGCCAGTGGGTGCCCTTGGTTTGTCTACTGGAGCAGGCAATGGACAATTTAATTGAGCGTGGGGATGAAGCCCTGAGGCAGTTGGAAGAACAGGAGCAAATGGCAGCACAGTCCAGCTCAGAGGAGGGCTCACAGCAGGTAGTGGAAGAGTTGGAGGTCCCTAACCTGAATGAGGAGGGGGAGGAGGAGCAGAGTGCAGCAGGCGTTGTACGTGGATGGCGGTTTGAGGAGGACAACGACATGGCACAGGAAGAGGACAGGCATGCGTTATGGGACAATGGCGAGGACGAGGAAGATCTTGCTGGCAGGGCCCACTTGTTTCTCATGGCTGTACACATGTTGCGCTGCCTTCGCAGGGACCCCCGGGTGATCCAGATGCGTTCAAGGGAGGACATCTGGATTACCTTGATGCTTGATCCTTGTCTGAAAGGGAAGCTGGGAGACTTAATGACGCCATCCACCACCGAGCAACGCACAAGGGAGTTGAAGGAGGCCCTTGTGCGCAGACTACTGGAAGCATTCCCCCAGCCTTCCACCCCCACTGTAACTGCTCTCCCAAGCCAGCAAGAGGTGCCTGCCATTGCCACTAGCAGCACAACAACAACCACCAGCAGCAGCAGCAGCAACTGGCGCCCCGGAGACCTGAAGAGCCTAAGCAAGAGCCTGTATGCAGTGCAGCAGCCCAGAACAGAGGTGCCCGCCACAGCATCCACCACCAACCAGCACAAGCAACGACTGACCACCATGGTGTCTGACTATATGGGGTCATCCAGCGGGCTCAATGACACCGACAGCCCCGTGGACCCCTTGGAGTACTGGCTCAAGAGACTGGACATCTGGAGCGAGCTTTCCCAGTACGCCCTGGAACTCCTATCCTGCCCTCCTTCCAGTGTCCTCTCAGAGAGATGCTTTAGTGCGGCCGGTGGCGTGGTCACAGAGAAGCGCTCTCGGCTCTCCCACGCCTCTGTGGACAAACTCACCTTCCTGAAAATCAACCAGGCTTGGGTGGAAGGTGAGTTCCTGGCCCCTATTGTCGGACACAGGGGGACATGAAGTGGCTGCTGCATGTGCTGTTGTTAACTATGCCTGCCTTTATAAAGACAGTTACTACCTGCCTAGTGCCTACCTTGGTTAATTTTTTGGTGTTATGGTACTACTACCAGTAAGTTGCCATGGTCCTCCTTCTGAGCTGCTGAACTGACCGCCCGCTTTGTCCTCCTGACACCAGTTGCTACTACACTCTGCGTTCACACTGCCCGGGTCACTGGGTGCATTTAATTTTTTGGCCAGCACTATGACGCTGTGCTGCTACTGCTACTACTACCACCAGTATGTTGCCATGGTCCTTCTGTGCTGCTGCTGCTGAACTGAGCGCCCGCATTGTCCTCCTCCTCCTGACTCAGTCGCTTCCCGCTGCTGCACTCTGCGTTCACACTGCCCGGGTCACCGGGTGCATTTAATTTTTTGGCCAGCACTATGACGCTATGCTGCTACTGCTACTACTACCACCAGTATGTTGCCATGGTTCTTCTGTGCTGCTGCTGCTGCTGCTGAATTGAACGCCCGCTTTGTCCTCCTCCTCCTCCTGACTCAGTCGCTACCACGGTACCACCAATGTACTCTGTCTGCGTTATCACTGCCCGGGTCACCGGGTGCATTTAATTTTTTGGCCAGCACTATGACGCTGTGCTGCTACTGCTACTACTACCACCAGTATGTTGCCATGGTCCTTCTGTGCTGCTGCTGCTGCTGCTGAACTGAACGCCCGCTTTGTCCTCCTCCTCCTCCTCCTGACTCAGTCGCTACCACGGTACCACCAATGTACTCTGTCTGCGTTATCACTGCCCGGGTCACCGGGTGCATTTAATTTTTTGGCCAGCACTATGACGCTGTGCTGCTACTGCTTCTACTACCACCAGTATGTTGCCATGGTCCTTCTGTGCTGCTGCTGCTGCTGCTGAACTGAACGCCCGCTTTGTCCTCCTCCTGACTCAGTCGCTACCACGGTACCAGTGGTGCTCACCGCCAGGTCGTGATCACGCTTACGCGTGGATTCACGACCATTTTGACGCATTCCGCCTCGGACACGAAAATCCGTGAATAGATTTTAAACCACGAAAATCTACTTCGGCTTCGCGTGAATGCGGACAGAAATCCGCATTCACGCTCGTGAAACCCGGCGCTGAAGTCGTGGTTTGCGGAAATGCGTCAAACTATGCGGAAGTGACACATTGCAGGCCAATCAGAGTGCCCCAGCCAGGCCCTAGCAACCAATCACAGGAGGGGAGCTATGCCCTCCCCTCCTGAATATAAAGCGGCGGCCATGATGGAAAAGCTCTGTCCTTGCTACTAGACTGTGGTGCTAAGAGGATTATCTCCAGGCCATTGTTGTTTGAGCAAGTGCATTTATTGTGTTAAAAACAAAGCGTTTTTTTTGCTAACACTGTTCTTATACTGTACACAGTTAGCTAGTCAGTGAGTGATTGCTGTAGTTAGTTGTAGTCAGTGTAGTGTAGTGGGAGTGTGGGAGTCTAGTGATTATTTAACTGTGTGTAGTGCTGTGCAGGCAGGTTCAGTGCTGCAGTGTAGTGGGAGTGGGGATTATCTGTGTGTAGAGTGCAGGCAGGCAGGTTAGTGCAGCTGCAGTGTTCACTTGTATATTCCAGTGACAGTTATACACTTGTACTATTTGCAGGCAGCCAGTCACACCGCCGGCGCCGCCACTCTCTGCCAGCGCTGTTCATTCATTCTGTCAGTGACCTTGTGCCGTGCCCAGTGCCCACTGCTCGCTCGCTCGCTGGCATATGAGCATCTCATTACACAGTGTGACATCCTTGTGTGCCCACTGCATCCTTCAGTGACCTAGTTGTATATCCAGTGCCCACTGCTGTGCCCATTGCATCCTTCAGTGACCTTGTACTGTGGCCACTGCATCCTTCAGTGACCTTGTACTGTGCCCACTGCATCCTTCAGTGACCTTGTACTGTGCCCACTGCATCCTTCAGTGACCTAGTTGTATATCCAGTGCCCACTGCTGTGCCCACTGCATCCTTCAGTGACCTTGTACTGTGGCCACTGCATCCTTCAGTGACCTAGTTGTATATCCAGTGCCCACTGCTGTGCCCACTGCATCCTTCAGTGACCTTGTACTGTGGCCACTGCATCCTTCAGTGACCTTGTACTGTGCCCACTGCATCCTTCAGTGACCTAGTTGTATATCCAGTGCCCACTGCTGTGCCCACTGCATCCTTCAGTGACCTTGTACTGTGGCCACTGCATCCTTCAGTGACCTTGTGCTGTGCCCACTGCATCCTTCAGTGACCTTGTACTGTGCTCACTGCATCCAGTGATTCATTACTAGCAACATGTCTGGCAGGATTTCGCGGGGTGAGAGGAAAGGGAGTTCAATTGCCTCAGCCACTTCTGGGACTGCTCCACGTCCAGGGAGAGGACGCCCAGCTGTACGTGGTCGTGATGCAGCAGAAAAGGGGGCAGCAAAGCCTGGGCCGAGTCAGCGGACGCCATTGTCCAAATATTTTAAAGTTTCTGGTCCCCGTGTGGTGGTTGAGCAAATGGAACCTGACGTACTCATGGACATCATGACTTCCTCCCAGACCTCTACTGTGAGCACCACTCCAAGCAGTAGCAGCAGCAGCCAACATCCCACGCTTGTTGTGACATCCACCCCAGCACCCACTGGTCAGCAGCCCTCCCAGGATGACAGCGTTCTGTCCCTCAGTCCGGCATCTGGGAACCTGCTGATGCAAGAAGCACAGGACTTACTGGGGACTGATGTGGCAGAGATTGAGATCGGGCCACAATCACAAGTGTTGTTGAGTTCTGGTGATGAAGAAGAGGGGTCTGTGTCTGGGGATGTAGGGACAGAAGAGGAGGTGGGGGAGTCAGAGGAAGAGCTGGATTATGATGATGCTGCTTATGATGACGTTGTGGACCCTAACTATGTGCAGCCTGCTGAGTCCGTGGAAGAATGGTCAGAGCAGGATGACGAGTCACCTCGGCCTAGGCAAGGATACCGCCATATGTCAGGCAGGGGCAGGGGCATCGGCAGCAGTGGGCGTGGAGGAAGTAGACAGGACACTGCTTCAGCCGGCACCACCACCATGCAACCCCCGGCAACTACTACCACACATTGCTCCGCTGCACCCTCTGCTAGTGGGGGCCGCAGTAAATTAAAGTCACCAGTGTGGGATTGCTTTGAGGAATGTACTGATGACAAAAGGTATGCGGTGTGCAGGTTATGCAGCAAAAGATTGAGCCGTGGGAAAAGTCTGAGCAAGATGGGTACCTCATCCCTCCAGGGCCACCTGAGAAGCCGCCACTGCCGCGAGTATGCGGACTTTAAGAGGAAGCAGTCACTGCTGGCAGGGGTTCCTGAGAGCAGAAGGCCCACCAGCGCAGCAGCATCCTCCCTCCCTCAGGGTCGTGAATCCCCCACAGCAGCAGCAGCAGTAGTAGCACGCAAGCGCTCTTCCACCTCGGCTGCTCAGGACACAGACATTGAGGCTGGCAGCCAGTGGTCGTCTCTCTCCTCTGTCTCCCCTGCATCCCAGCGTCTTCAGACCCTGCTGAGCGACACCTTTCAGGGTCTGACCAAGCCTCTGCCTCCAAGCCACAGGCGGATCCGCAAACTAAATGGCTTGCTGGCCCGGGCCATGGCATCACAGCTGCTTCCCTACTCCCTGGTGCAGGAGGGGAGCGCCATGCGGACGCTGCTCCAATTTGGCATCCCCGAGTGGCAAGTCCCCAGTCGCCACTATTTCAGCAGGAGCGCGATCCCAGCACTCCACAAGTTTGCGGTGGAAAACGTGGCCCGTTCCCTGGACTACTCTGTGGGCAAGCGGGTCCACGTGACCATGGACTCGTGGAGTAGCAGATTTGGGACAGGTCGCTACCTGTCCTTTACGGCCCACTGGGTGACACTGATGGAAGGGAGGGAGGACAAGAGCGCATCAGCCCAGCTAGTGGTGCCACCACGCGGGATCAGGGGGGATGCAGAAGGGTCCTGTCACGACACTCCCTCAGCACCCGGAAAGCAAGCCCACCTCGGCAGCAGCAGCGCCAAGCCTCGGCACTGCCAAGCCCTTTTAAAATTGGTGACCCTGGGGAAGGAGAGGCTTACGGCCACCAACGTCCTGGCCGCCCTCAGGAAGCAGGAGCGGAGGTGGCTGACCCCCAGAGGCCTGGAAGTGGGGTATGTGGAAGCCGATAACGGGGTCAACCTGGTGGCAGCAGTGCAGCAGGGAAACCTCCAGCACATCCCCTGCTTGGCCCACGTGCTCAATCTTGTGGTGCAGCGCTTCTTGCGCACCTACCAGGGGATGAGCGAGCTGCTGCAGGATGCCCGGGCGGTGGTACGCTTTTTCCGCCTGTCAGCCACTGCCTCTGCACTCTTGTCCACCTTACAGCAGCAGTATGGAAGGCCACAACACCGGATGATCATCGACATGCCAGTTCGCTGGAATTCGACTCTGGCCATGTTGGAGCGGCTGTGTCAGCACAGGCTGGCTCTTAGGGCCTACATGCTAGACCCAAGTGTCCCCAGCAACCAGCAAGTCCCCATGATTACTGCCACTCAGTGGACACTGATGCAGCAAGTATGCCTGGTGCTGAGTCCCTTCCTGGAGGCAACCAAGATGGTCAGTAAGGAGCGGGCCTCTGTGTGCCAGTGGGTGCCCTTGGTTTGTCTACTGGAGCAGGCAATGGACAATTTAATTGAGCGTGGGGATGAAGCCCTGAGGCAGTTGGAAGAACAGGAGCAGATGGCAGCACAGTCCAGCTCAGAGGAGGGCTCACAGCAGGTAGTGGAAGAGTTGGAGATCCCTAACCTGAATGAGGAGGAGGAGGAGGAGCAGAGTGCAGCAGGCGTTGTACGTGGATGGCGGTTTGAGGAGGACAACGACATGGCACAGGAAGAGGACAGGCATGCGTTATGGGACAATGGCGAGGACGAGGAAGATCTTGCTGGCAGGGCCCACTTGTTTCCCATGGCTGTGCACATGTTGCGCTGCCTTCGCAGGGACCCCCGGGTGATCCAGATGCGTTCAAGGGAGGACATCTGGATTACCTTGATGCTTGATCCCCGTCTGAAGGGGAAGCTGGGAGACTTAATGACGCCATCCACCACCGAGCAACGCACAAGGGAGTTGAAGGAGGCCCTTGTGCACAGACTACTGGAAGCATTCCCCCAGCCTTCCACCCCCACTGTAACTGCTCTGCCAAGCCAGCAAGAGGTTCCTGCCATTGCCACTAGCAGCACAACAACAACCACCAGCAGCAGCAGCAGCAGCAACTGGCGCCCCGGAGACCTGAAGAGCCTAAGCAAGAGCCTGTATGCAGTGCAGCAGCCCAGAACAGAGGTGCCCGCCACAGCATCCACCACCAACCAGCACAAGCAACGACTGACCACCATGGTGTCTGACTATATGGGGTCATCCAGCGGGCTCAATGACACCGACAGCCCCGTGGACCCCTTGGAGTACTGGCTCAAGAGACTGGACATCTGGAGCGAGCTTTCCCAGTACGCCCTGGAACTCCTATCCTGCCCTCCTTCCAGTGTCCTCTCAGAGAGCTGCTTTAGTGCGGCCGGTGGCGTGGTCACAGAGAAGCGCTCTCGGCTCTCCCACGCCTCTGTGGACAAACTCACCTTCCTGAAAATCAACCAGGCTTGGGTGGAAGGTGAGTTCCTGGCCCCTATTGTCGGACACAGGGGGACATGAAGTGGCTGCTGCATGTGCTGTTGTTAACTATGCCTGCCTTTATAAAGACAGTTACTACCTGCCTAGTGCCTACCTTGGTTAATTTTTTGGTGTTATGGTACTACTACCAGTAAGTTGCCATGGTCCTCCTTCTGAGCTGCTGAACTGACCGCCCGCTTTGTCCTCCTGACACCAGTTGCTACTACACTCTGCGTTCACACTGCCCGGGTCACTGGGTGCATTTAATTTTTTGGCCAGCACTATGACGCTGTGCTGCTACTGCTACTACTACCACCAGTATGTTGCCATGGTCCTTCTGTGCTGCTGCTGCTGAACTGAGCGCCCGCATTGTCCTCCTCCTCCTGACTCAGTCGCTTCCCGCTGCTGCACTCTGCGTTCACACTGCCCGGGTCACCGGGTGCATTTAATTTTTTGGCCAGCACTATGACGCTGTGCTGCTACTGCTACTACTACCACCAGTATGTTGCCATGGTCCTTCTGTGCTGCTGCTGCTGCTGAATTGAACGCCTGCTTTGTCCTCCTCCTCCTCCTGACTCAGTCGCTACCACGGTACCACCAATGTACTCTGTCTGCGTTATCACTGCCCGGGTCACCGGGTGCATTTAATTTTTTGGCCAGCACTATGACGCTGTGCTGCTACTGCTACTACTACCACCAGTATGTTGCCATGGTCCTTCTGTGCTGCTGCTGCTGCTGAACTGAACGCCCGCTTTGTCCTCCTCCTCCTCCTGACTCAGTCGCTACCACGGTACCACCAATGTACTCTGTCTGCGTTATCACTGCCCGGGTCACCGGGTGCATTTAATTTTTTGGCCAGCACTATGACGCTGTGCTGCTACTGCTTCTACTACCACCAGTATGTTGCCATGGTCCTTCTGTGCTGCTGCTGCTGAACTGAACGCCCGCTTTGTCCTCCTCCTCCTCCTGACTCAGTCGCTACCACGGTACCAGTGGTGCTCACCGCCAGGTCGTGATCACGCTTACGCGTGGATTCACGACCATTTTGACGCATTCCGCCTCGGACACGAAAATCCGTGAATAGATTTTAAACCACGAAAATCTACTTCGGCTTCGCGTGAATGCGGACAGAAATCCGCATTCACGCTCGTGAAACCCGGCGCTGAAGTCGTGGTTTGCGGAAATGCGTCAAACTATGCGGAAGTGACACATTGCAGGCCAATCAGAGTGCCCCAGCCAGGCCCTAGCAACCAATCACAGGAGGGGAGCTATGCCCTCCCCTCCTGAATATAAAGCGGCGGCCATGATGGAAAAGCTCTGTCCTTGCTACTAGACTGTGGTGCTGAGAGGATTATCTCCAGGCCATTGTTGTTTGAGCAAGTGCATTTATTGTGTTAAAAACAAAGCGTTTTTTTTGCTAACACTGTTCTTATACTGTACACAGTTAGCTAGTCAGTGAGTGATTGCTGTAGTTAGTTGTAGTCAGTGTAGTGTAGTGGGAGTGTGGGAGTCAAGTGATTATTTAACTGTGTGTAGTGCTGTGCAGGCAGGTTCAGTGCTGCAGTGTAGTGGGAGTGGGGATTATCTGTGTGTAGAGTGCAGGCAGGCAGGTTAGTGCAGCTGCAGTGTTCACTTGTATATTCCAGTGACAGTTATACACTTGTACTATTTGCAGGCAGCCAGTCACACCGCCGGCGCCGCCACTCTCTGCCAGCGCTGTTCATTCATTCTGTCAGTGACTTTGTGCCGTGCCCAGTGCCCACTGCTCGCTCGCTCGCTGGCATATGAGCATCTCATTACACAGTGTGACATCCTTGTGTGCCCACTGCATCCTTCAGTGACCTAGTTGTATATCCAGTGCCCACTGCTGTGCCCATTGCATCCTTCAGTGACCTTGTACTGTGGCCACTGCATCCTTCAGTGACCTTGTACTGTGCCCACTGCATCCTTCAGTGACCTTGTACTGTGCCCACTGCATCCTTCAGTGACCTAGTTGTATATCCAGTGCCCACTGCCGTGCCCACTGCATCCTTCAGTGACCTTGTACTGTGGCCACTGCATCCTTCAGTGACCTAGTTGTATATCCAGTGCCCACTGCTGTGCCCACTGCATCCTTCAGTGACCTTGTACTGTGGCCACTGCATCCTTCAGTGACCTTGTACTGTGCCCACTGCATCCTTCAGTGACCTTGTACTGTGCCCACTGCATCCTTCAGTGACCTAGTTGTATATCCAGTGCCCACTGCTGTGCCCACTGCATCCTTCAGTGACCTTGTACTGTGGCCACTGCATCCTTCAGTGACCTAGTTGTATATCCAGTGCCCACTGCTGTGCCCACTGCATCCTTCAGTGACCTTGTACTGTGGCCACTGCATCCTTCAGTGACCTTGTGCTGTGCCCACTGCATCCTTCAGTGACCTTGTACTGTGCCCACTGCATCCAGTGATTCATTACTAGCAACATGTCTGGCAGGATTTCGCGGGGTGAGAGGAAAGGGAGTTCAATTGCCTCAGCCACTTCTGGGACTGCTCCACGTCCAGGGAGAGGACGCCCAGCTGTACGTGGTCGTGATGCAGCAGAAAAGGGGGCAGCAAAGCCTGGGCCGAGTCAGCGGACGCCATTGTCCAAATATTTTAAAGTTTCTGGTCCCCGTGTGGTGGTTGAGCAAATGGAACCTGACGTACTCATGGACATCATGACTTCCTCCCAGACCTCTACTGTGAGCACCACTCCAAGCAGTAGCAGCAGCAGCCAACATCCCACGCTTGTTGTGACATCCACCCCAGCACCCATTGGTCAGCAGCCCTCCCAGGATGACAGCGTTCTGTCCCTCAGTCCGGCATCTGGAAACCTGCTGATGCAAGAAGCACAGGACTTACTGGGGACTGATGTGGCAGAGATTGAGATCGGGCCACAATCACAAGTGTTGTTGAGTTCTGGTGATGAAGAAGAGGGGTCTGTGTCTGGGGATGTAGGGACAGAAGAGGAGGCGGGGGAGTCAGAGGAAGAGCTGGATTATGATGATGCTGCTGATGATGACGTTGTGGACCCTAACTATGTGCAGCCTGCTGAGTCCGTGGAAGAATGGTCAGAGCAGGATGACGAGTCACCTCGGCCTAGGCAAGGATATCGCCATATGTCAGGCAGGGGCAGGGGCATCGGCAGCAGTGGGCGTGGAGGAAGTAGACAGGACACTGCTTCAGCCGGCACCACCACCATGCAACCCCCGGCAACTACTACCACACATTGCTCCGCTGCACCCTCTGCTAGTGGGGGCCGCAGTAAATTAAAGTCACCAGTGTGGGATTGCTTTGAGGAATGTACTGATGACAAAAGGTATGGGGTGTGCAGGTTATGCAGCAAAAGATTGAGCCGTGGGAAAAGTCTGAGCAAGATGGGTACCTCATCCCTCCAGGGCCACCTGAGAAGCCGCCACTGCCGCGAGTATGCGGACTTTAAGAGGAAGCAGTCACTGCTGGCAGGGGTTCCTGAGAGCAGAAGGCCCACCAGCGCAGCAGCATCCTCCCTCCCTCAGGGTCGTGAATCCCCCACAGCAGCAGCAGCAGTAGTAGCACGCAAGCGCTCTTCCACCTCGGCTGCTCAGGACACAGACATTGAGGCTGGCAGCCAGTGGTCGTCTCTCTCCTCTGTCTCCCCTGCATCCCAGCGTCTTCAGACCCTGCTGAGCGACACCTTTCAGGGTCTGACCAAGCCTCTGCCTCCAAGCCACAGGCGGATCCGCAAACTAAATGGCTTGCTGGCCCGGGCCATGGCATCACAGCTGCTTCCCTACTCCCTGGTGCAGGAGGGGAGCGCCATGCGGACGCTGCTCCAATTTGGCATCCCCGAGTGGCAAGTCCCCAGTCGCCACTATTTCAGCAGGAGCGCGATCCCAGCACTCCACAAGTTTGCGGTGGAAAACGTGGCCCGTTCCCTGAACTACTCTGTGGGCGAGCGGGTCCACGTGACCATGGACTCGTGGAGTAGCAGATTTGGGACAGGTCGCTACCTGTCCTTTACGGCCCACTGGGTGACACTGATGGAAGGGAGGGAGGACAAGAGCGCATCAGCCCAGCTAGTGGTGCCACCACGCGGGATCAGGGGGGATGCAGAAGGGTCCTGTCACGACACTCCCTCAGCACCCGGAAAGCAAGCCCGCCTCGGCAGCAGCAGCGCCAAGCCTCGGCACTGCCAAGCCCTTTTAAAATTGGTGACCCTGGGGAAGGAGAGGCTTACGGCCACCAACGTCCTGGCCGCCCTCAGGAAGCAGGAGCGGAGGTGGCTGACCCCCAGAGGCCTGGAAGTGGGGTATGTGGAAGCCGATAACGGGGCCAACCTGGTGGCAGCAGTGCAGCAGGGAAACCTCCAGCACATCCCCTGCTTGGCCCACGTGCTCAATCTTGTGGTGCAGCGCTTCTTGCGCACCTACCAGGGGATGAGCGAGCTGCTGCAGGATGCCCGGGCGGTGGTACGTTTTTTCCGCCTGTCAGCCACTGCCTCTGCACTCTTGTCCACCTTACAGCAGCAGTATGGAAGGCCACAACACCGGATGATCATCGACATGCCAGTTCGCTGGAATTCGACTCTGGCCATGTTGGAGCGGCTGTGTCAGCACAGGCTGGCTCTTAGGGCCTACATGCTAGACCCAAGTGTCCCCAGCAACCAGCAAGTCCCCATGATTACTGCCACTCAGTGGACACTGATGCAGCAAGTATGCCTGGTGCTGAGTCCCTTCCTGGAGGCAACCAAGATGGTCAGTGAGGAGCGGGCCTCTGTGTGCCAGTGGGTGCCCTTGGTTTGTCTACTGGAGCAGGCAATGGACAATTTAATTGAGCGTGGGGATGAAGCCCTGAGGCAGTTGGAAGAACAGGAGCAGATGGCAGCACAGTCCAGCTCAGAGGAGGGCTCACAGCAGGTAGTGGAAGAGTTGGAGGTCCCTAACCTGAATGAGGAGGAGGAGCAGAGTGCAGCAGGCGTTGTACGTGGATGGCGGTTTGAGGAGGACAACGACATGGCACAGGAAGAGGACAGGCATGCGTTATGGGACAATGGCGAGGACGAGGAAGATCTTGCTGGCAGGGCCCACTTGTTTCCCATGGCTGTGCACATGTTGCGCTGCCTTCGCAGGGACCCCTGGGTGATCCAGATGCGTTCAAGGGAGGACATCTGGATTACCTTGATGCTTGATCCCCGTCTGAAGGGGAAGCTGGGAGACTTAATGACGCCATCCACCACCGAGCAACGCACAAGGGAGTTGAAGGAGGCCCTTGTGCGCAGACTACTGGAAGCATTCCCCCAGCCTTCCACCCCCACTGTAACTGCTCTGCCAAGCCAGCAAGAGGTGCCTGCCATTGCCACTAGCAGCACAACAACAACCACCAGCAGCAGCAGCAGCAACTGGCGCCCCGGAGACCTGAAGAGCCTAAGCAAGAGCCTGTATGCAGTGCAGCAGCCCAGAACAGAGGTGCCCGCCACAGCATCCACCACCAACCAGCACAAGCAACGACTGACCACCATGGTGTCTGACTATATGGGGTCATCCAGCGGGCTCAATGACACCGACAGCCCCGTGGACCCCTTGGAGTACTGGGTCAAGAGACTGGACATCTGGAGCGAGCTTTCCCAGTACGCCCTGGAACTCCTATCCTGCCCTCCTTCCAGTGTCCTCTCAGAGAGATGCTTTAGTGCGGCCGGTGGCGTGGTCACAGAGAAGCGCTCTCGGCTCTCCCACGCCTCTGTGGACAAACTCACCTTCCTGAAAATCAACCAGGCTTGGGTGGAAGGTGAGTTCCTGGCCCCTATTGTCGGACACAGGGGGACATAAAGTGGCTGCTGCATGTGCTGTTGTTAACTATGCCTGCCTTTATAAAGACATTTACTACCTGCCTAGTGCCTACCTTGGTTAATTTTTTGGTGTTATGGTACTACTACCAGTAAGTTGCCATGGTCCTCCTTCTGAGCTGCTGAACTGACCGCCCACTTTGTCCTCCTGACTCAGTCGCTACTACACTCTGCGTTCACACTGCCCGGGTCGCCGGGTGCATTTAATTTTTTGGCCAGCACTATGACGCTGTGCTACTACTACTGTGCTGCTGCTGCTGAACTGACCGCCTGCTTTGTCCTCCTGACTCAGTCGCTACTACACTCTGCGTTCACACTGCCCGGGTCGCCGGGTGCATTTAATTTTTTGGCCAGCGCTATGACGCTGTGCTACTACTACTGTGCTGCTGCTGCTGAACTGACCGCCCGCTTTGTCCTCCTGACTCAGTCGCTACTACACTCTGCGTTCACACTGCCTGGGTCACCGGGTGCATTTAATTTTTTGGCCAGCACTATGACGCTGTGCTGCTACTACTACCACTAGTATGTTGCCGTGGTCCTTCTGTGCTGCTGAACTGACCGCCCGCATAGTCCTTCTCCTGACTCAGTCGCTACCACCACTGCACTCTGCGTTCACACTGCCCGTGTCCACTGACAACTCTGCTGTGATGTCATTGCTAATTGCTGCAAAAAAAAAAAAAAATTACAAAAACCTCTCTGGAGCCTTTTTGCCGTCAGCCACTCATCCTCCTCCAGTGGTACCTTCGCCGCCAAGTGCCATTGGAACTCGCCTTCACCTCTTTGACTGCTTAGCGCGTATATCCCTTTTTAAAACCACTTATTACCAATTAATAGCCCCATTTAAAGTGTTGATTTCACTTTAAAATCCATTTTCTCTAGAAAAAATTTTTTGGGGGGAATTTTTTATGTTGAAGTTATGTTGCCCCTTATCACCTCGATACTCCATGCTATTTGGGGGACTGTAGCATGTATGGGGGCTTTGTTATTAACGTTAAAAGAAAATCCGCCTCCGGGCGTGAATCCGCGCGTGATTACGCCATTCACGGGAAAAAATCCGCGTGGTTGCGTGGACGTGGACGAAAATCCGCATGCGGCGGGGCCGAATGCGGATTTTTTTTTGCAACCACGCGGATTTCCGAATTCGTGGATGAGGCACATCCGAGCATCCCTGCACGGTACCACCAATGTACTCTGTCTGCGTTATCACTGCCTGGGTCACCGGGTGCATTTAATTTTTTGGCCAGCACTATGACACTGTGCTACTACTACTACTACCACCAGTATGTTGCCATGGTCCTTCTGTGCTGCTGCTGCTGATCTGACCGCCCGCATTGTCCTCCTCCTCCTGACTCAGTCGCTTCCACCAATGTACTCTGTCTGCGTTCACACTGCCCGGGTCACCGGGTGCATTTAATTTTTTGGCCAGCACTATGACGCTGTGCTGCTACTGCTACCACCAGTATGTTGCCATGGTCCTTCTGTGCTGCTGAATTGACCGCCGGCATTGTCCTCCTCCTCCTGACTCACTCGCTTCCACCAATGTACTCTGTCTGCGTTTACATTGCCCGGGTCACCGGGTGCATTTAATTTTTTGGCCAGCACTATGACGCTGTGCTGCTACTACTACTACCAGTATGTTGCCTTGGTCCTTCTGTGCTGCTGAACTGACCGCCCACATAGTCCTTCTCCTGACTCAGTCGCTACCACCACTGCACTCTGCGTTCACACTGCCCGTGTCCACTGACAACTCTGCTGCGATGTCATTGCTAATTGCTGCAAAAAAAAAAAAATTACAAAAACCTCTCTGGGGCCTTTTTGGCGGCAGCCACTCATCCTCCTCCAGCGGTACCTTCGCCGCCAAGTGCCATTGGAACTCGCCTTCACCTCTTTGACTGCTTAACGCGTATATCCCTTTTTAAAACCACTTATTACCAATTAATAGCCCCATTTAAAGTGTTGATTTCATTTTAAAATCCATTTTCTCTAGAAAAAAACATTTTTAGGAATTTTTTATGTTGAAGTTATGTTGCCCCTTATCACCTCGATAATCCATGCAATTTGGGGGATTGTAGCATGTATGGGGGCTTTGTTATTAACGTTAAAAGAAAATCCGCCTCCGGGCGGGAATCCATGCGTGATTACGCCATTCACGGCAGAAAATCCGCGTGGTTGCGTGGACGCGAACGAAAATCCGCATGCGGCGGGGCCGAATGCGGATTTTTTTTTCAACCACGCGGATTTCCGAATTCGTGGATGAGGCACATCCGAGCATCCCTGCATACCTGGGGCTTCCTTCAGCCCCATAAGCCTGGATCGCTCCCACGCCACTGTCCTCCGCTGCCTCTGACCGCCGGTACCGGGTCCCATCATTTTGGCCAGTCGAACCAGTCGATGCAAGTACAGTGCACTCCCTCCGTACTGCGCAGGCGCATGAGTACAAAGCTGGAGGGAGCCCCTGCACATGCGGAAGACTGGTCGTGTCCAGTGGAAGTGACGGGACCCGGTACTGGCGATAGAGGCAGCGGAGGATGGGGGCGTGGGAGCGATCCAGGCTTATGGGGCTGGAGGAAGCACAAGGTATGTATAAAATCTTTCCTATTTTTTCAGTAGCTTCCTCTCTGGTCCCCTTTAAGACAACTGTTTTGATTCCATATGGTTCATCATGTAGCACTTTGTCACTAGTAGCACTTTATATATCCATCTGAGGACCCCCTGTTAATGTGATTATATTGGCTGATATATATTGTGTGTACCTTATGCCCTACTTCTTGAATATTTTTGCTTTTAATTGTTTTAAACCCCATTGTGGACAACTGATTTTCAAAGTAATGCCTATGTTTTCCTATGGCACATTTCACACTTAAAGAGAATCTGTACTCTAAGACTCTTACAATAAAAAGCATAACATTCTATTCATTATGTTCTCCTGGGCCCCTCTGTACTGTTTCTGCCACTCCTTGCTGGGATCCTGGCTTGTAATTGCCAGTTTTAGGCAGTGTTTACAAACAAAAGACAAGGCATGTGATAGACTGAGAGGAGCTCAGTCTGTGACTCACACAGAGCCTGCAGGGAGCCTGGAGAGGGTGTGTATAGCTTCTATCCTATCACAAGCAGAGCAGCAAATTCCTGCCTGAGTGCCTGAGCCCGACAAAGCCAATAGAGGAAAGAAGATTAGATTATATAACAAAGATAATACAGCCACTGTGCAACTAGGAAAGGCTGCTGTAAGACAGACCACATTAGAACAGGTATAGGAACTTATAGAATAGAAGAAATAGGGCTGAAAATTTTGTTACAAAGTCTCTTTAACACGTTTTAACTGAAATCTTTTTCACAATGCACTGAATTGGAGAAGAAAAAAACGTGTACCAACTGATTAAGTGTAAAAGGGGCCATAGTGACTTCTCCTCTGTTCTGCTTTTCTTGATGGCAGCCACCTGTTTTGTGTTTGAACATGGGTGACTGCAGGCTGACCACTGTTGGAATGCATGGTCCAAGTGTATGGCTGAGGAGTTCTATGCAATTGTGCATCTACGGTGCAGTGGTACCTTGGCAGCTTCTCTTCTTGGATAATCGTTGCATATCTGTTTAGGCTCATTTGGGAGGGCTTGTATAACTCTACAACTATGAAGTTTGCTGGTCAAACAGTGAACCCATACACAAGAAGTTTGCACATTAATACTATCCACTTCTAGTAGAGAGACATCGTTTCAGAATGAAAGGAATAATCGGTAGGGGGAATAAGTTATTAGGCAGCTGGAGGTTATTAGGAAAAATGATGGCGATCTTGGTGAAGTTCCTTATTTTTATTTAGCAAAAACATCATTGTCTCTTTTATACGTAATTCATTTGTCATAACGTTCTATGAAATGTGTATGCAAAATGTGAGCTTTTAAATGCAGAAACTATTTGCAATATTTCACATTTTTCTTTTTAATGAAACCAAAAACTCCATTCGTTATGAGATTGTATAACTGAATAATGCTGGACAGCAATTATAAAAGCAGTAAAACCGTGCCTAACAACGGCTTAAACAATGTTTCATTTTTCCAACAAATCTTTTGGATAGAACACTGTATAATGCATATTTGTCTCTCACTCTTCCCTTTTGTAAAGCTTTTTATTTATACGTTCAGCTTTTAAAAGAGAGTTTCAATTTTCCAGATAGGGAGACAAACCCATCAGAATACACAGTCCAAATGTTAATTAACTATGTTTATTCATAGTGTGGCATGCTGACTCTGAACTGCCATGCATATAATTTTCCTATCATATGAAAAATATAGCTTTGGTGATAAGGGAGCAATGTAAATAATACATGGTTTCATGCAGTAAAGTTGTTGGCAGTAGTAAACAGGAGGCCATCTGGATGAAATGCAGCTTGTAGATGCTGGAGCAATTGAATGCAATGTTCCTCAACAGCAATGTATATTTCAACCACAACTATGTTAGTTACAATCATTAGCATATAGTATTATATACACTAGAAAATAAGGAAAGTGTCAGTAACAGTCAAAAGTGGTAACTTCTATATCAAAGATTAATAAATGTAAGCATTTGGCTACAGTATTATTTCTGTAACCACTTGTGTACCAGGAGACTCTGGCCCCTTAAGTACCAGAGACTGCTGGTACCAAAAACAGGGTTTGCCGACATCTCACAGCACGGAATCACCGCTGTCGCCATTCCTGCGTCGCTAAAGCCCTCACACTCTGCCGTCGCTATGAGAGCAGGGTTCTGTATGTCGGTTATTAGCCCAATTGTATTGCCTCCTGACCCTGTGATCAATGTGAGCAAATGAGAATTGACACCCCAGGGCCCCCAACACCTTAATTTCTAGTTATCTGGCTTGCAGTCACTGTCCTGTATCTCCTTTTCTTATTTCTCTATGCTTTAAACGCAATAGGGGAATAATAGCTGAGTGTGTTGTGCGCCTCCTCCTACACTGTGCTCTGAGGTTGGAGCCTCTCTCACCTCTGCCTCGGTCCGGCCCTGCTTATTAAAGAAGTCAGGAAAAAGCACTTGGTGTATTGTAATTCAGTTCTAACGATAGCAAGTGCAAACTGTAAACAGCAGCTATCTTGGGCCACTTCATTTTCAATGTAACTTATCCATTTTATGTTAACCAGTTTGGGTCCGCGTGCAGTTAAACGTACGCAGCCCCTTGTGGCTGTCTAAGCCGGATGATGTGTGGTTTTAATTCCGCCAGATCCATGGCATGGATCTGTACATCGGTCAGGAGACTTTTCTAAGAGACAGTAACCTGAAACTTAAAGCGGAATATAACCCTGCATTTCAACTTTGCTCTAAAACATTATTTACAATATATTAAATGCAACCAGCATTTTTTATTTTACTAGACCAGCATTGGAAGGGTTACACAGGGCTTTAAAGTTCCTGGAGATTTCTGCAGACGCATCCGAAGCTGACATAGATACATTTTGTTTACATAAATGTATCTAAGTTTTGAATGTGACTCATCTCTCTGACTGAGAAGGAGCTTGGAGGACAGCCAAAGAGTGTGTAACATTTCTCAATAGACACATATACTGTAACTAAATAGAATGTAACAATCTGAACTTCTGCATATCTCTCCACAGAACTTTAAACCTCTGTGTTTAACCCTTCCAATGCTGGTCTAGTAAAAAAAAAATGCTTTTTGCATATAATATGCTGTAAATAATGTTTTAGAGCAAAGTTGAAATGCAGGGTTATATTCCGCTTTATGATACTTCAAGTGAGACTCAGTGCAATCATTTATTTCAAGGACCACTTTTGGAAAAATGTTTTAAAATGTAACATATATACATACATATAAGAAGTACATTTCTCCCAGAGTAAAATGCACTATAAATTACCAGCAGGCAGTTAAACTCTGATAAATTTTACTGGGCTTAGACTTGTCCAAGTTCTCATGAAAGGAAAAGGAAACTACTGATTGTCTGGGGTGCTTACAAGGGCATTTTACACTGGGAAAATGAACATCTTTTATGTATGTGTTTAGATGTATATTTAAATTTACATTTTTTGTGATAGTGGTCCCTTAACTATAGCAATGATAGAATCTAGTTGGATTCTCAGACAAATGGCTGTCTTCTTGCACTTTACAGTTTCTAGAGTTACAGAATACCCAGCAAGCTCAACCCCTAGGAGTGTGTAAAGGGGTACAATGGACCAAAAAGCCCTCTTACTAAAATGCTATTGAAATTGGAAAACAAAGGTTTGCTTCCTTAAAACAGAAAGTATTTGCAATTATTCACGTTGGAGTGAGCTTGAGCTGTCTCCCAGTGCATCACTGTTGTCCTTGTAACCTTGTAACTTAGCCAACCCTTCAGATCCTCTGGAATGCAATGATGCAATTTCAGACTTGTTGGTCTTCATCAGGATTAATGTGGTTCTATGGGGTAGAAACACCCAGAGTTACAGAATACCCAGCAAGCTCATTCCATAGCATTTTAGTAAGAGGGCTTTTTGGTCCATTGTAGCCACTTATACACTCCTAGGGGTTCTGGTTCACCAGGGGCTTGGTGGGTATTCTGTAACTCTGGGTGTTTAAAATCCTACCCCATAGAGCCACATTAATCCATGTCATACACTGATGAAGACCAACCAGTCTGAAACAGTCTGTATGCATGTTGGATTATTGTGGCTCTGTAATATTAACAAGCTGACACATCATTGCATTCCAGCGGATCTGGAGGTGTGGCTAGCTTGCAGAGACAACAATGGGTAATTTGCATATTTCAGCAGTGATACACTGGGAGAAATCTCAGAGCGCATTTCGACATGAATTATTGCAAATACTTTGTTTAAGAAAGCATTTTTTTCCATTTACAGTCCCTAGTAAGGCATGTTCATACTCATTGGTTCTTGTTCTTCTATGCCACCATCCAGCAATTTAGAAACAAAGTGTATCAA
The DNA here is from genome assembly GCF_040937935.1 of Hyperolius riggenbachi. Taxonomy (NCBI): domain Eukaryota; kingdom Metazoa; phylum Chordata; class Amphibia; order Anura; family Hyperoliidae; genus Hyperolius; species Hyperolius riggenbachi. Next base: position 328,898,479 of record NC_090650.1, read on the forward strand.
AGGATACGAAGAGGCCTTTGTACTGGAGATGTGAAGGTATTAGCATAAATGCAATTTTACAATAAAAAATGTACAATAATAAAAGCAAAATTTGATGTGTGAATGTGGCAGTCAACAAATAGTTGGGTCTTCCTAAAGGACATCTTTGGCAGTTGATTAACAAGATCTTCCACAATTTACAAATCACAGTGAAGATGGCTAGGGCTGTATATGGCAATGTATGATTTTATTAAAAAAAAGAGCTGTACTGTGGAAAATCCTGTTAAACACCTTGGCGAGCTAAAAATCGGGCGTATCTCCTCTGCGGTTCACCGAAAGTTCTCGAATTTCAACCTCCATTTCAGTTTAAATCTGTTATAAACTGTTCTTATATCACCTTGCTTCGACACCACCGTCTCACAGACTGTGAGATCACTTGACTCTCCACACAGCAAACAGGAGATAGACTTTCTCAGGCTTCTTCAATGTTTACGTTATTTATTCAGGAAACAGGAATACAGATAGATACATTCATCATATCCTAGCCATGCCAATCTTCATGTTGCGTTACAAGCTCGTGATTAGACTCCCTGCTGAAGTCAATCAGGTACCTTCTTCCTAACTACGTTACACTAAACTACCTATGTACAGCATACATTATATCAGATTACAGAAAGGAAGAACATGCTTAGAGGTCCCAGTCGGCCTTGCGAGCTAGTGCGGAAGGAAGAAGCAGAATGCTCTCTCCATCGCTCACTCCGGGTTTAATACCGACTAGGAAAGAGTTAAATATGACATCATCTTCGCCACCCCCTAGATCAGATTATTGGTGGACCCACTCGTGGTGTCATCATACCCACCTACTTGATTAATAATCAATGAGGCATTTGACCTAAATGCAGGAATGTGGATGTTTAGTAAATATGGCCGATGTTTACTGTTCCTGTGGTGTACGTGGAGGTCAGAGTAGGCCGATGGCCTTCTTTTAGGAACATGTTCTCAGTATCTGCGTGTATCCTCTGCTACACGCAGACCCTGAGATGCCTCTGCCTGCATCACAAAACCTCTATTGATTTTAAAGGCATACACTGCGGACAAGCCTTTTACATAAAACTCAGGCCAAGTAACTGAGGCCTACTTAAATTATAACATTCCCCCCTAAAACGGCTTGACCCGCAGATCCCAGCGTCTGAACCTCCCAGTACCTGGTTTCTTTCTTTTATGTTTCACTTTTCGATGTTCGTGCTCACACAACTTCTCTGCTCTCGGTGGTTACCCCTCAAAGAGAGAGAGAGCACAACCTCTTGGTCTTCCTGTAACCAGGCTCTCTGGGGATGCCCTACTTCTAAATCCCTCTATACCACATGCTCAGCATTTGCATCACTTGCGTATCACTCACAAACTTGCATGACCACAGAAAAGTGAAACTCGTTTGGTTGTTACTCAAGGGAGCAGTGCCAGGTGCCTTCTAAAAGAACGCCTTTATACAATCAGCTCCATCACAGGTACTACTAAACCTATACCCATAACCCTGTATATCTCTTAATTTGAAAATATTGGTTCAGGAGATTGTTTATGAGGCACCAATCTCTGGACCAGGTTAATTTGTTTTACGTAATTTTAACACGCAACCTCACCTGGATAATGATGCCTAACATTGTCATCCCCATCCAGACGACCAGTGGGTGTAGAAAAAACTTCGGAACTGCAGAGGCCCAGTCCGAGTGTCCCTGGAACCAGTGTTGGGCGAACATCTAGATGTTCGGGTTCGGGCCGAACAGGCCGAACATGGCCGCGATGTTCGGGTGTTCGACCCGAACTCCGAACATAATGGAAGTCAATGGGGACCCGAACTTTTGTGGCTTGTAAAGCCTCCTTACATGCTACATACCCCAAATTTACAGGGTATGTGCACCTTGGGAGTGGGTACAAGAGGAAAAAAAAATTAGCAAAAAGAGCTTATAGTTTTTGAGAAAATCGATTTTAAAGTTTCAAAGGGAAAACTGTCTTTTAAATGCGGGAAATGTCTGTTTTCTTTGCACAGGTAACATGTTTTTTGTCGGCATGCAGTCATAAATGTAATACATATAAGAGGTTCCAGGAAAAGGGACCGGTAACGCTAACCCAGCAGCAGCACACGTGATGGAACAGGAGGAGGGTGGCGCAGGAGGAGAAGAAGGCCACGCTTTGTGAGACACAACAACCCCGGCCTTGCATGAGGGCAAGAAGCGTGCGGATAGCAGGCTTTGTACCGCCATGCAGTCATAAATGTAATAAAGATAAGTGGTTCAATAAACAGGGACCACGCGGCAACGCTAACCCAGCAGCAGCAGACGTGATGGAACAGGAGCAGGCGCAGGAGGAGAAGGCCACGCTTTGTGAGACACAACAACCCAGGCCTTGCATGAGGGCAAGAAGCGTGCGGATAGCATGCTTTGTACCGCCATGCAGTCATAAATGTAATAAAGATAAGTGGTTCAATAAACAGGGACCACGCGGCAACGCTAACCCAGCAGCAGCAGACGTGATGGAACAGGAGGAGGCGCAGGAGGAGAAGGCCACGCTTTGTGAGACACAACAACCCAGGCCTTGCATGAGGGCAAGAAGCGTGCGGATAGCAGGCTTTGTACCGCCATGCAGTCATAAATGTAATAAAGATAAGTGGTTCAATAAACAGGGACCACGCGGCAACGCTAACCCAGCAGCAGCAGACGTGATGGAACAGGAGGAGGCGCAGGAGGAGAAGGCCACGCTTTGTGAGACACAACAACCCAGGCCTTGCATGAGGGCAAGAAGCGTGCGGATAGCAGGCTTTGTACCGCCATGCAGTCATAAATGTAATAAAGATAAGTGGTTCAATAAACAGGGACCACGCGGCAACGCTAACCCAGCAGCAGCAGACGTGATGGAACAGGAGCAGGCGCAGGAGGAGAAGGCCACGCTTTGTGAGACACAACAACCCAGGCCTTGCATGTGGACAAAAAGCGTGCGGATATAGCAGCAATGCTTTTTGCCGCCATGCAGTCATAAATGTAATACAGATGAGAGGTTCAATAAACAGGGCCCGGAAACGCAACACCATCCCAGATGTTCATTGGTCATGTTACTTGGTTGGGGTCCTGGAGTGTTGCGTAGTCATTTCCAATCCAGGATTGATTCATTTTAATTTGAGTCAGACGGTCTGCATTTTCTGTAGAGAGGCGGATACGCCGATCTGTGACGATGCCTCCGGCAGCACTGAAACAGCGTTCCGACATAACGCTGGCTGCCGGGCAAGCCAGCACCTCTATTGCGTACATTGCCAGTTCGTGCCAGGTGTCTAGCTTCGATACCCAATAGTTGAAGGGTGCAGATGGATGGTTCGACACAGCTACGCCATCTGACATGTAGTCCTTGACCATCTTCTCCAGGCGATCGGTGTTGGAGGTGGATCTGCACGCTTGCTGTTCAGTGGGCTGCGGCTGCATGGGTGTCAGAAAATTTTCCCACTCCAAGGACACTGCCGATACCATTCCCTTTTGGGTACTAGCTGCGGCTTGCGTTGTTTGCTGCCCTCCTGGTCGTCCTGGGTTTGCGGAAGTCAGTCTGTCTGCGTACAACTGGCTAGAGGAGGGGGAGGATGTCAATCTCCTCTCTAAAGTCTCCACAAGGGCCTGCTGGTATTCTTCCATTTTGACCTGTCTGACTCTTTCTTCAAGCAGTTTTGGAACATTGTGTTTGTACCGTGGATCCAGAAGGGTATAAACCCAGTAATTGGTGTTGTCCAGAATGCGCACAATGCGTGGGTCACGTTCAATGCAGTCTAGCATGAATTGAGCCATGTGTGCCAGAGTCCTACCAGAATCCTCATCATCCTCTTGTGAGCGTTGTGATAGTTGTTGTGATGCATCATAGTCGTCACCTTCCTCCTGGTCTGCTTCTGCTGACCATTCGCGTTGAATTGTGGAAGTCCAACGTGCACCGCTCTGGCCCTCGTCAGTGGTGGCATGAAATTCCTGCTCCAACTCCAGCTGTTCCTCCTCCTCTTCTTCGTCATAGCTGCTGGGGCCAGCGTTCCCTGAGGCGGATGGCCTGATGTTGGTACCATCACGCTGATCGTTTTCTCCTTCAGATTCCCCCAGTTGCATCATGACAGCTGTTTCCTTGATTTTTAACATCGACCTCTTCAGTAAACACAGCAGTGGTATGGTAATGCTGACTGAAGAGTTGTCACTGCTCACAAGCAACGTGGATTGCTCAAAATTTTGGAGGACTTGGCAGAGGTCCAACATGTTGGCCCAATCGGATCCACAGAAGCTTGGCAGCTGGCCGGATGCGCCTCGGTACTGCGCCGTCATGTACTGGACCACTGCACTCTTCTGCTCGCAAAAGCGGGCTAGCATGTGCAGCGTAGAATTCCAGCGCGTAGGGACATCACACAGCAAGCGATGGTGGGGGAGATTGAAGCGCTCCTGCATCTTGGCGAGTGCCCCCGAAGCAGTACTGGAATTTCTACAATGTTTGGACACTCGACGCACCTTCAACAGCAGATCGGGCACGCCTGGGTATGTCCTCAGGAACCGCTGAACTACTAGGTTCATCACGTGCGCCAGGCAAGGGATGTGTGTCAGCTTAGCCAACCTTAAAGCGCGAATGAGATTACTCCCATTATCACACACAACCATGCCCGGTTTCAGGTCCAGCGGTGCCAGCCACAAATCCGTCTGTTCCTTTATTCCCCTCCAAATTTCCTCCCCTGTGTGCTGCTTATCCCCAAGGCAGATTAGCTTCAGCAACGCTTGCTGACGCATGCCAACAGCTGTGCTGCACTGCTTCCACGATCCTACTGCTGCTGGGTTAGCGTTTCCGGATGAGGTACAGCTTTGAGATGCGTTGGAGGAGAAGGAGTCAGAGAGGTAGGTGCTGCTGTTATCCAGTGGGAGGGACGGTGGTGCAGCTGTTTGTGGCGTGGGCAACACCCGTGCCGTAGCAGGTGAGGAATCGCTGCCAGGCTCCACAAGGTTCACCCAGTGCGCGGTAAGGGAGATGTATCGACCCTGGCCGAACGCACTCGTCCAGGTGTCAGTGGTGAGGTGAACCTTGCAGGCAACGGCATTCTTCAAGCTTCGGGTTATTTTGCTGACCACGTGCTCATGCAACTCAGGCACTGCAGAGCGTGCAAAGTGGTAGCGGCTGGGAACCACGTAACGTGGGATGGCCACTGACATCATGCCCTTGAAGCTGTTTGTCTCCACCAATCGATATGGCAGCATTTCGCAGGCCAGAAGCTTGGCTATGCTGGCTGTTACTGCCACGGCCCGGGGGTCATTTGCTGGCAATTTCCTCTTGCGCTCAAACATCTCCGACACAGACAACTGAACCGTAGCGCTGCACACGGAAGGGCTGTTGGTTGTTGTGTTTGATGAACACTGGGAGACCTCAAGAGCACTACTCCGGAAAGTGACAGTGTCAGCGTCGTCTGATGTTTGTGAATGTTGTGAACCACGCAATGGCTGGGCTACTGCTGCTGCTGAGGCGGGTCTGGTGGTGAGTCTGGTGAACCCAAGGGAGGCAGTGTTGTTTCTGGTACCCTGTCCTGACGCGTTTGCCCAAAGAGTGGGATGTTTGGATAGCATGTGACGGCTCATGCTGGTGGTGGAGAGGTTGTTAATATTTTTCCCCCTGCTCAGGCGGGTCTTGCACACCTTGCAAATCGCCATGGTAACATCCTCAGTGCAGTCTTCAAAGAAAGCCCAGACTTTGGAGCACCTGCCTCCTTGCTGGCGATTTCTGTTTGCTCCTCTTTTGCCTCTCACTTGAACTTCCACGCTTGTGGTGCCTGAAATTGCGCGCCGCCTACCTTGTGGCACAAGGCGAACTCGTGCAGCAGTGTGTTCTTCAACAGACTCATCTGTGCTGCTGCTACGACGGCGATGTTCTCGTTCACAAACAAAATCTGGGTCTCTGTCCACATTGTCCATACCCTCCTCTTCCATCTCCTCAAACTCGTCATATGTCATTGTGGGCCACCGCCGTGGAGTAGAGCTCCCCACAACAACCTCTGCGCAGCACACTCCAACGTCGTCTTCCAGATCTTGTCGGCCGACCTCCTGCAATTGCAACCCCTCCTGCCCAAATTGCTCTGGGATTTGGGTTTCCGAGTCCTCTTCGGACTCGCCTTGTATTTCAGTGCGCGGTGCATTTCCCACAGTTAACGGTTGTGAATCCAGGCACAACATTTCTGGCTGTTCCTCCATTGACCTTTGAAAGGTGGAAGTTTGTTGGGCTGGGAATAGCTCCTGCGAATACCCCATTGTGTCCTGAGGTAATTCATCGGACTGGTTATCTGGCAGTTGTGTGCGTGGTGTCGCTGCCGGTTGTGTCAGCTTTGTGCCCACTGGCTCCTTGTAACTGGCTGAGGACTCGGACCTCGTGCGTGATGTGCTGGTGCTGCTTAACCCACTGCTGGACGCTTGAGAGGTCATCCAAGTAATTATCTGGTCCTGTTCTTTTGGATTTGTGAGGGTTGTTGTCCTGGACAACATGGGCGGTATTGAGTGGGTTTTCTTGGGTGCTCCCCTGTGGCCTGTACGTGAACCGTCAGGGGAAACACCTCTTCCCTTGCCCCTCCCTCTTTCACCGGATTTCTTCCTCATTTCACTTATCCTTACAGTACACGCTGACTGGCAGCAGTACAGTGGCAGTACAGAAATGCTATACAGTACCACTATTCCCAGCAGCGACACAGAGCACAATGCTATACAGTGACGGGTGAGCGGTGTACCACTATTCCCAGCAGACACAGAACAGTACACAGAATGCTATATAGTGTGGCTGAACGAGCGGTGTACCACTATTCCCAGCAGACACAGAACAGTACACAGAATGCTATATAGTGTGGCTGAACGAGCGGTGTACTACTGTTCCCAGCAGACACAGAACAGTACACAGAATGCTATATAGTGTGGCTGAACGAGCGGTGTACTACTGTTCCCAGCAGACACAGAACAGTACACAGAATGCTATATAGTGTGGCTGAACGAGCGGTGTACTACTGTTCCCAGCAGACACAGAACAGTACACAGAATGCTATATAGTGTGGCTGAACGAGCGGTGTACTACTGTTCCCAGCAGACACAGAACAGTACACAGAATGCTATATAGTGTGGCTGAACGAGCGGTGTACTACTGTTCCCAGCAGACACAGAACAGTACACAGAATGCTATATAGTGTGGCTGAACGAGCGGTGTACCACTATTCCCAGCAGACACAGAACAGTACACAGAATGCTATATAGTGTGGCTGAACGAGCGGTGTACCACTATTCCCAGCAGACACAGAACAGTACACAGAATGCTATATAGTGTGGCTGAACGAGCGGTGTACTACTGTTCCCAGCAGACACAGAACAGTACACAGAATGCTATATAGTGTGGCTGAACGAGCGGTGTACTACTGTTCCCAGCAGACACAGAACAGTACACAGAATGCTATATAGTGTGGCTGAACGAGCGGTGTACCACTATTCCCAGCAGACACAGAACAGTACACAGAATGCTATATAGTGTGGCTGAACGAGCGGTGTACCACTATTCCCAGCAGACACAGAACAGTACACAGAATGCTATATAGTGTGGCTGAACGAGCGGTGTACTACTGTTCCCAGCAGACACAGAACAGTACACAGAATGCTATATAGTGTGGCTGAACGAGCGGTGTACTACTGTTCCCAGCAGACACAGAACAGTACACAGAATGCTATATAGTGTGGCTGAACGAGCGGTGTACTACTGTTCCCAGCAGACACAGAACAGTACACAGAATGCTATATAGTGTGGCTGAACGAGCGGTGTACCACTATTCCCAGCAGACACAGAACAGTACACAGAATGCTATATAGTGTGGCTGAACGAGCGGTGTACCACTATTCCCAGCAGACACAGAACAGTACACAGAATGCTATATAGTGTGGCTGAACGAGCGGTGTACTACTGTTCCCAGCAGACACAGAACAGTACACAGAATGCTATATAGTGTGGCTGAACGAGCGGTGTACTACTGTTCCCAGCAGACACAGAACAGTACACAGAATGCTATATAGTGTGGCTGAACGAGCGGTGTACCACTATTCCCAGCAGACACAGAACAGTACACAGAATGCTATATAGTGTGGCTGAACGAGCGGTGTACCACTATTCCCAGCAGACACAGAACAGTACACAGAATGCTATATAGTGTGGCTGAACGAGCGGTGTACTACTGTTCCCAGCAGACACAGAACAGTACACAGAATGCTATATAGTGTGGCTGAACGAGCGGTGTACCACTGTTCCCAGCAGACACAGAACAGTACACAGAATGCTATATAGTGTGGCTGAACGAGCGGTGTACTACTGTTCCCAGCAGACACAGAACAGTACACAGAATGCTATATAGTGTGGCTGAACGAGCGGTGTACTACTGTTCCCAGCAGACACAGAACAGTACACAGAATGCTATATAGTGTGGCTGAACGAGCGGTGTACTACTGTTCCCAGCAGACACAGAACAGTACACAGAATGCTATATAGTGTGGCTGAACGAGCGGTGTACTACTGTTCCCAGCAGCGACACACAATGACTGGGGGGGACCCTGGCTAGCGTGGCTGGAGCGCGAACTACCCTGCCTGCCTACCCAAAGCTAAACCCACAGACAAATGGCGGAGATATGACGTGGTTCGGGTATTTATTTACCCGAACCACGTGACAGTTCGGCCAATCAGAGCGCGTTCGGGTCCGAACCACGTGACCCGTTCGGCCAATCACAGCGCTAGCCGAACGTTCGGGGAACGTTCGGCCATGCGCTCTTAGTTCGGCCATATGGCCGAACGGTTTGGCCGAGCACCGTCAGGTGTTCGGCCGAACTCGAACATCACCCGAACAGGGTGATGTTCTGCAGAACCCGAACAGTGGCGAACACTGTTCGCCCAACACTACCTGGAACATCACCGGAACCTTTGTCCACCAGGTCAGACTGGCACTCACCTGCTCATTTTTGTGTTCTACCTCGTTAAGATCACCTGTATCATGGTGAAATCTTACCTCTAACTTAGTGTACTGTTTGTTTAACCTTTGTAACAAAATGTGGTCGTCTTGGATCAAACCCTGTTCCCTTTTGTCCCATGTCGTGTTCTCTTTCAGGACGGGAACTACCCGTGAAACTTTGCACTTTAGAGTTCTCTTAACAATTTGAGAAACAACGTCATCCAACCTGGATGACTGGATCCATATGGGATCTCCGCTCCCACAATATGTTCCCCTTGGAAAATCTCCCTTATCGGAACAATTATGAGAATATACCTTGAATGTATCATTAGACCTTATGTTAAAAAACCAAACCTTTCCTTCAGCCACCGGAACTATCGGTTGGGCTTCAGGGTGGATCTTTTGAATGGTATCCTCGCATTCTGCGTTCTTGAGCCTGCAGGCTTCTTTACTAAATTTGACTTGCCCCGGCCAACGCAGGTACTTCTGCAAGAATTGCCCGCATGAGGACAACTCAACTTGCTTTACCTCCCCGTCTAGCACCAAAAAAGGTTGACCTCTCAGGTCCTGGTGTGAGACACGGGTTGAGGTGGGAACTAAGGAAGTGGCGGTGCCTAAAGGAATGTTGCACCGTTTCCCTTTGTTCACCCAAACATCTCGAAGCTGCCATGCAAAAGATCCTTCTCCAGAAAAATCGCTATACCTCCCCTTGTCCAATCTCAGTTGGACAGGATCTTTTAGCATCTCCCTGACAACATATGTCCCCAACTGTCCTGATTGGACCTCTTCCCCCCTTATGTCCCGAGGCACAATATGTACCTGAGGTCGGGAAGACTGTACTCTCTGCAATTTTTCAATTAAGAGTACCTCTTCACTTACCCAACTATCATGAGGATAACATAGCAAAGAAATGAACAGCGCTACTTAAAAACAGATGAGTGCTTACCTGCAAAAAAGTGCACACCCCACTCATGGGATTCAAATACACAATGAGCATACACATGACCTGTCTACCACTTGGAGGATGTTAGTTTCACTAACAATTTGCAATTTGTTAGGTACTTGTCCCTCCCACTGTCGAAGAAGTCTTTCCTCCATGGGAGGGGACCTAACACTAACTAAATTCTACCTATGCATATGCATAGCCTGGGCGCGCTACCAGTAAAATTGAGAATTGCGCAAAAAAAGTGGGATCAGCGCATCACCAGGCCGCCTCTGAATGGCCTCAGCTCAGAGATGCGCTGAGCCCCCCCAGAAACTGCAAACGCACCTTGAACCCAACATCCTCCAAGTGGTAGACAGGTCATGTGTATGCTCATTGTGTATTTGAATCCCATGAGTGGGGTGTGCACTCCTCGAATTGCAGCCCGTGTGCTCGGCTCCCACACACTCACACCAGCTTATCAGTCTCAGCTTGATAAGCTTAACAGTCCGCGTCTATTCCGCTTGTTTTGCTGTGGAATATCTTGAAAACTACTTCGGCCCCGGCCCCGTCTGCCTGTTTTGCTAGGCAGGGAAGGGTTTCGGCACCACTGTTATAAACTGTTCTTATATCACCTTGCTTCGACACCACCGTCTCACAGACTGTGAGATCACTTGACTCTCCACACAGCAAACAGGAGATAGACTTTCTCAGGCTTCTTCAATGTTTACGTTATTTATTCAGGAAACAGGAATACAGATAGATACATTCATCATATCCTAGCCATGCCAATCTTCATGTTGCGTTACAAGCTCGTGATTAGACTCCCTGCTGAAGTCAATCAGGTACCTTCTTCCTAACTACGTTACACTAAACTACCTATGTACAGCATACATTATATCAGATTACAGAAAGGAAGAACATGCTTAGAGGTCCCAGTCGGCCTTGCGAGCTAGTGCGGAAGGAAGAAGCAGAATGCTCTCTCCATCGCTCACTCCGGGTTTAATACCGACTAGGAAAGAGTTAAATATGACATCATCTTCGCCACCCCCTAGATCAGATTATTGGTGGACCCACTCGTGGTGTCATCATACCCACCTACTTGATTAATAATCAATGAGGCATTTGACCTAAATGCAGGAATGTGGATGTTTAGTAAATATGGCCGATGTTTACTGTTCCTGTGGTGTACGTGGAGGTCAGAGTAGGCCGATGGCCTTCTTTTAGGAACATGTTCTCAGTATCTGCGTGTATCCTCTGCTACACGCAGACCCTGAGATGCCTCTGCCTGCATCACAAAACCTCTATTGAGTTTAAAGGCATACACTGCGGACAAGCCTTTTACATAAAACTCAGGCCAAGTAACTGAGGCCTACTTAAATTATAACAAAATCCAGTCTCCGTTTGGGTGCGTTGTGCGTTCATGCTCCCTTATTTATTCACAATTATTATTTACTTCAATAAAGCCAAAAGCGAATCTGTCCGTGAAATTAAAAGGGAGAACAACTGATGCATGCTGGATGAAGATTCTCAGAACACTAAACAGTGTTTTGTTTTACATTCTATGGAGCAACAATTTTGCTTTAGAAATCAGTTAATTATTTGCAATCTGTTATTTTTTTTCAAATGCTCCCCCTCCCCACTCACCCAAAAATAAATAAAGAAATCCACCTGCAGGTTTTTTGCTGCAAATCAAATATACGTTTAACCTGTGGGGGAAAAACAATGTAATTTATACTAACAGCTTAAACACTTAGATTATTGCTGTAAATCACAATAATATCAGTATTGAGCAGATAACGTATTTATCCCTTGTTGAAGAAAGTCTGAAACATGCAGATATTGTCCCTGTAAGGCAACAGTTTTTCATGTCAAAACAAAAGCTCAAATTAGCCTGAGATAAGGGTAAATGTTGTACCAGCCTACAAGGAATATCAGACAGACTAATACATATTCATAAAAGTAAACTTCACCCAGACAGTTTAAAAAAAAACATGTAGCTGGAATGTGTAATTGTGGTGGCAGAAAACTAAAGCAATTAACAAAGAAATTATTTATTTCGTAAGCGTGTGGCATGTCATGAAGTTTCAGCTGAGCATTGATAATTACATACTTTTTTTCAGACTAAAACACTTTGTTAATTGACTTATACTGATCCGCCAAAGTATTAAAACCTGCCTGTGTAGGTCCCTTTGTGCCACCAAAAACAGCTCTTACCTATTGTGATATGGACTTCACAAGACTTTGCACAATGAAACTGTTCTTCTTCAACCACTTAAAGTGGACCCAAATTAAAGATACAAGATTTCAGAAATAAAATCTATTTTCTAAATTATAATAATAAATAGCAGCCATTTTTCAGCTGCATGATGACAAATATCAAATATTTTACATTTGTTGGAGGAACCCCTCCCTTCCTTTCATATTGCTGGGACAGAATCCGGCAGACTGGTGGAGTAGGAGGTGTCCGACAAAAGGGGAATGGCTAATGGCTGTCACCTGTATAACCCTAGTTATGAAAAGAGAAGGGTGAAAAGCATGCACTGAAATGCTCATAGGCTTGAAGGAGTGTTTATTTATCTTTGTATGTGTCAGAGTGGTGCAACTGTATATTTTAAATAAAAAAAATGGTTTGGTTTGGGTTTGCTTTAATGGCCGTAGGCTTACACCCTCCTAGTGACCAGGCTACTTTTTACTAATTGGTGCTCTACAGCTTTAAGAGCTTGCTGCAGAGCACTACATCATAGCACACAAATGACTCCCCCCCCCCACCCACCACTTTCTGCCCACCACCAGAGCTTTCTGTTAGTGGGCTCTGATCACTTCTTCAGGTAGTGTTTTTTTATTAATTCTTTTCTTTATTTTATAATAAAAATTACAATTTTTTTAAATTTATCCTTTCCCCACCAGCCAATTACATCGATCGACTCTCAAAGACATCAGCCTATGAGAGCCGATCTCTCTCTGAGTCTCCCAGAGGGGCAGCCGAGCATCACGGCTGTTCCTAGTACAGTGCTGCTGTAAATCACAGTGCTGTACAATGTAAATAGACTGTGATTTTGCCATCTATCAGTCTCCTAGCAGTGATAGCCACTGGGAGACTGATGACGGATCCCCTGCAGCCTCTGCCCCCCAGATTTCTTGGCGTTGAGGGGTCCAGGGGCTTCTGCCGCATCCACGTGGTTGTTAAGTAGTTAAACCCCACATATCTATAGAGCTTTTAGCCAGAAACACTGGAAAGCTTTTAAGAGGTCTTTGATTACAACCTGTGTGAAAAAACAGCCTTGTTAACCAGCTGTTTGTAAAAAATTGTGTCTGCACTTTACACTGCGAGGCAGAGAGAGAGAGAGACACAGGAACACAAAGACAGAGCTGCAGCTGTTGATTATTTACACATCTTTGAAGCTATATTTCTGCTTTCCATCATTCTGAACACATTTTACTCACAGTATTAGAGCTAGTGTTGGGCGAACAGTGTTCGCCACTGTTCGGGTTCTGCAGAACATCACCCTGTTCGGGTGATGTTCGAGTTCGGCCGAACACCTGACGGTGCTCGGCCAAACCGTTCGGCCATATGGCCGAACTAAGAGCGCATGGCCGAACGTTCCCCTGAACGTTCGGCTAGCGCTGTGATTGGCCGAACGGGTCACGTGGTTCGGACCCGAACGCGCTCTGATTGGCCGAACTGTCACGTGGTTCGGGTAAATAAATACCCGAACCACGTCATATCTCCGCCATTTGTCTGTGGGTTTAGCTTTGGGTAGGCAGGCAGGGTAGTTCGCGCTCCAGCCACGCTAGCCAGGGTCCCCCCCAGTCATTGTGTGTCACTGCTGGGAACAGTAGTACACCGCTCGTTCAGCCACACTATATAGCATTCTGTGTACTGTTCTGTGTCTGCTGGGAACAGTGGTACACCGCTCGTTCAGCCACACTATATAGCATTCTGTGTACTGTTCTGTGTCTGCTGGGAACAGTAGTACACCGCTCGTTCAGCCACACTATATAGCATTCTGTGTACTGTTCTGTGTCTGCTGGGAACAGTAGTACACCGCTCGTTCAGCCACACTATATAGCATTCTGTGTACTGTTCTGTGTCTGCTGGGAACAGTAGTACACCGCTCGTTCAGCCACACTATATAGCATTCTGTGTACTGTTCTGTGTCTGCTGGGAACAGTGGTACACCGCTCGTTCAGCCACACTATATAGCATTCTGTGTACTGTTCTGTGTCTGCTGGGAACAGTAGTACACCGCTCGTTCAGCCACACTATATAGCATTCTGTGTACTGTTCTGTGTCTGCTGGGAACAGTAGTACACCGCTCGTTCAGCCACACTATATAGCATTCTGTGTACTGTTCTGTGTCTGCTGGGAACAGTAGTACACCGCTCGTTCAGCCACACTATATAGCATTCTGTGTACTGTTCTGTGTCTGCTGGGAACAGTAGTACACCGCTCGTTCAGCCACACTATATAGCATTCTGTGTACTGTTCTGTGTCTGCTGGGAACAGTAGTACACCGCTCGTTCAGCCACACTATATAGCATTCTGTGTACTGTTCTGTGTCTGCTGGGAACAGTAGTACACCGCTCGTTCAGCCACACTATATAGCATTCTGTGTACTGTTCTGTGTCTGCTGGGAATAGTGGTACACCGCTCGTTCAGCCACACTATATAGCATTCTGTGTACTGTTCTGTGTCTGCTGGGAATAGTGGTACACCGCTCGTTCAGCCACACTATATAGCATTCTGTGTACTGTTCTGTGTCTGCTGGGAACAGTGGTACACCGCTCGTTCAGCCACACTATATAGCATTCTGTGTACTGTTCTGTGTCTGCTGGGAACAGTAGTACACCGCTCGTTCAGCCACACTATATAGCATTCTGTGTACTGTTCTGTGTCTGCTGGGAACAGTAGTACACCGCTCGTTCAGCCACACTATATAGCATTCTGTGTACTGTTCTGTGTCTGCTGGGAATAGTGGTACACCGCTCGTTCAGCCACACTATATAGCATTCTGTGTACTGTTCTGTGTCTGCTGGGAATAGTGGTACACCGCTCGTTCGCCACTGTATAGCATTGTGCTCTGTGTCGCTGCTGGGAATAGTGGTACACCGCTCACCCGTCACTGTATAGCATTGTGCTCTGTGTCGCTGCTGGGAATAGTGGTACACCGCTCACCCGTCACTGTATAGCATTGTGCTCTGTGTCGCTGCTGGGAATAGTGGTACACCGCTCACCCGTCACTGTATAGCATTGTGCTCTGTGTCGCTGCTGGGAATAGTGGTACTGTATAGCATTTCTGTACTGCCACTGTACTGCTGCCAGTCAGCGTGTACTGTAAGGATAAGTGAAATGAGGAAGAAATCCGGTGAAAGAGGGAGGGGCAAGGGAAGAGGTGTTTCCCCTGACGGTTCACGTACAGGCCACAGGGGAGCACCCAAGAAAACCCACTCAATACCGCCCATGTTGTCCAGGACAACAACCCTCACAAATCCAAAAGAACAGGACCAGATAATTACTTGGATGACCTCTCAAGCGTCCAGCAGTGGGTTAAGCAGCACCAGCACATCACGCACGAGGTCCGAGTCCTCAGCCAGTTACAAGGAGCCAGTGGGCACAAAGCTGACACAACCGGCAGCGACACCACGCACACAACTGCCAGATAACCAGTCCGATGAATTACCTCAGGACACAATGGGGTATTCGCAGGAGCTATTCCCAGCCCAACAAACTTCCACCTTTCAAAGGTCAATGGAGGAACAGCCAGAAATGTTGTGCCTGGATTCACAACCGTTAACTGTGGGAAATGCACCGCGCACTGAAATACAAGGCGAGTCCGAAGAGGACTCGGAAACCCAAATCCCAGAGCAATTTGGGCAGGAGGGGTTGCAATTGCAGGAGGTCGGCCGACAAGATCTGGAAGACGACGTTGGAGTGTGCTGCGCAGAGGTTGTTGTGGGGAGCTCTACTCCACGGCGGTGGCCCACAATGAGATATGACGAGTTTGAGGAGATGGAAGAGGAGGGTATGGACAATGTGGACAGAGACCCAGATTTTGTTTGTGAACGAGAACATCGCCGTCGTAGCAGCAGCACAGATGAGTCTGTTGAAGAACACACTGCTGCACGAGTTCGCCTTGTGCCACAAGGTAGGCGGCGCGCAATTTCAGGCACCACAAGCGTGGAAGTTCAAGTGAGAGGCAAAAGAGGAGCAAACAGAAATCGCCAGCAAGGAGGCAGGTGCTCCAAAGTCTGGGCTTTCTTTGAAGACTGCACTGAGGATGTTACCATGGCGATTTGCAAGGTGTGCAAGACCCGCCTGAGCAGGGGGAAAAATATTAACAACCTCTCCACCACCAGCATGAGCCGTCACATGCTATCCAAACATCCCACTCTTTGGGCAAACGCGTCAGGACAGGGTACCAGAAACAACACTGCCTCCCTTGGGTTCACCAGACCCGCCTCAGCAGCAGCAGTAGCCCAGCCATTGCGTGGTTCACAACATTCACAAACATCAGACGACGCTGACACTGTCACTTTCCGGAGTAGTGCTCTTGAGGTCTCCCAGTGTTCATCAAACACAACAACCAACAGCCCTTCCGTGTGCAGCGCTACGGTTCAGTTGTCTGTGTCGGAGATGTTTGAGCGCAAGAGGAAATTGCCAGCAAATGACCCCCGGGCCGTGGCAGTAACAGCCAGCATAGCCAAGCTTCTGGCCTGCGAAATGCTGCCATATCGATTGGTGGAGACAAACAGCTTCAAGGGCATGATGTCAGTGGCCATCCCACGTTACGTGGTTCCCAGCCGCTACCACTTTGCACGCTCTGCAGTGCCTGAGTTGCATGAGCACGTGGTCAGCAAAATAACCCGAAGCTTGAAGAATGCCGTTGCCTGCAAGGTTCACCTCACCACTGACACCTGGACGAGTGCGTTCGGCCAGGGTCGATACATCTCCCTTACCGCGCACTGGGTGAACCTTGTGGAGCCTGGCAGCGATTCCTCACCTGCTGCGGCACGGGTGTTGCCCACGCCACAAACAGCTGCACCACCGTCCCTCCCACTGGATAACAGCAGCACCTACCTCTCTGACTCCTTCTCCTCCAACGCATCTCAAAGCTGTACCTCATCCGGAAACGCTAACCCAGCAGCAGTAGGATCGTGGAAGCAGTGCAGCACAGCTGTTGGCATGCGTCAGCAAGCGTTGCTGAAGCTAATCTGCCTTGGGGATAAGCAGCACACAGGGGAGGAAATTTGGAGGGGAATAAAGGAACAGACGGATTTGTGGCTGGCACCGCTGGACCTGAAACCGGGCATGGTTGTGTGTGATAATGGGAGTAATCTCATTCGCGCTTTAAGGTTGGCTAAGCTGACACACATCCCTTGCCTGGCGCACGTGATGAACCTAGTAGTTCAGCGGTTCCTGAGGACATACCCAGGCGTGCCCGATCTGCTGTTGAAGGTGCGTCGAGTGTCCAAACATTGTAGAAATTCCAGTACTGCTTCGGGGGCACTCGCCAAGATGCAGGAGCGCTTCAATCTCCCCCACCATCGCTTGCTGTGTGATGTCCCTACGCGCTGGAATTCTACGCTGCACATGCTAGCCCGCTTTTGCGAGCAGAAGAGTGCAGTGGTCCAGTACATGACGGCGCAGTACCGAGGCGCATCCGGCCAGCTGCCAAGCTTCTGTGGATCCGATTGGGCCAACATGTTGGACCTCTGCCAAGTCCTCCAAAATTTTGAGCAATCCACGTTGCTTGTGAGCAGTGACAACTCTTCAGTCAGCATTACCATACCACTGCTGTGTTTACTGAAGAGGTCGATGTTAAAAATCAAGGAAACAGCTGTCATGATGCAACTGGGGGAATCTGAAGGAGAAAACGATCAGCGTGATGGTACCAACATCAGGCCATCCGCCTCAGGGAACGCTGGCCCCAGCAGCTATGACGAAGAAGAGGAGGAGGAACAGCTGGAGTTGGAGCAGGAATTTCATGCCACCACTGACGAGGGCCAGAGCGGTGCACGTTGGACTTCCACAATTCAACGCGAATGGTCAGCAGAAGCAGACCAGGAGGAAGGTGACGACTATGATGCATCACAACAACTATCACAACGCTCACAAGAGGATGATGAGGATTCTGGTAGGACTCTGGCACACATGGCTCAATTCATGCTAGACTGCATTGAACGTGACCCACGCATTGTGCGCATTCTGGACAACACCAATTACTGGGTTTATACCCTTCTGGATCCACGGTACAAACACAATGTTCCAAAACTGCTTGAAGAAAGAGTCAGACAGGTCAAAATGGAAGAATACCAGCAGGCCCTTGTGGAGACTTTAGAGAGGAGATTGACATCCTCCCCCTCCTCTAGCCAGTTGTACGCAGACAGACTGACTTCCGCAAACCCAGGACGACCAGGAGGGCAGCAAACAACGCAAGCCGCAGCTAGTACCCAAAAGGGAATGGTATCGGCAGTGTCCTTGGAGTGGGAAAATTTTCTGACACCCATGCAGCCGCAGCCCACTGAACAGCAAGCGTGCAGATCCACCTCCAACACCGATCGCCTGGAGAAGATGGTCAAGGACTACATGTCAGATGGCGTAGCTGTGTCGAACCATCCATCTGCACCCTTCAACTATTGGGTATCGAAGCTAGACACCTGGCACGAACTGGCAATGTACGCAATAGAGGTGCTGGCTTGCCCGGCAGCCAGCGTTATGTCGGAACGCTGTTTCAGTGCTGCCGGAGGCATCGTCACAGATCGGCGTATCCGCCTCTCTACAGAAAATGCAGACCGTCTGACTCAAATTAAAATGAATCAATCCTGGATTGGAAATGACTACGCAACACTCCAGGACCCCAACCAAGTAACATGACCAATGAACATCTGGGATGGTGTTGCGTTTCCGGGCCCTGTTTATTGAACCTCTCATCTGTATTACATTTATGACTGCATGGCGGCAAAAAGCATTGCTGCTATATCCGCACGCTTTTTGTCCACATGCAAGGCCTGGGTTGTTGTGTCTCACAAAGCGTGGCCTTCTCCTCCTGCGCCTGCTCCTGTTCCATCACGTCTGCTGCTGCTGGGTTAGCGTTGCCGCGTGGTCCCTGTTTATTGAACCACTTATCTTTATTACATTTATGACTGCATGGCGGTACAAAGCCTGCTATCCGCACGCTTCTTGCCCTCATGCAAGGCCGGGGTTGTTGTGTCTCACAAAGCGTGGCCTTCTTCTCCTCCTGCGCCACCCTCCTCCTGTTCCATCACGTGTGCTGCTGCTGGGTTAGCGTTACCGGTCCCTTTTCCTGGAACCTCTTATATGTATTACATTTATGACTGCATGCCGACAAAAAAACATGTTACCTGTGCAAAGAAAACAGACATTTCCCGCATTTAAAAGACAGTTTTCCCTTTGAAACTTTAAAATCGATTTTCTCAAAAACTATAAGCTCTTTTTGCTAATTTTTTTTCCTCTTGTACCCACTCCCAAGGTGCACATACCCTGTAAATTTGGGGTATGTAGCATGTAAGGAGGCTTTACAAACCACAAAAGTTCGGGTCCCCATTGACTTCCATTATGTTCGGAGTTCGGGTCGAACACCCGAACATCGCGGCCATGTTCGGCCTGTTCGGCCCGAACCCGAACATCTAGATGTTCGCCCAACACTAATTAGAGCCAGTAAAGATTGTTTCTATATGCTGAATGTGCTGGACACAGTCCGCCATAGTAATGCCCACAGTGAAAACTGTTCTCTGTAAATGTCATATTTTTTGCACATAAAACATGAAAAGATGAAGAAAGGCCTTTGTATTGCTATTTGCTAGTAATTACTGTAAATATATATGGCATTTAGAATTTTATTCAACTATTTATAGTTGTGCTTTAAGTTCCGTAAGCTGTGAAGTGAGGTCTACATGGGTTGGATTTGTTTTTCCAAAACATTTCACAGATGCTTAGCTGGACTTGAATTTGGAGCTCAAACAAAATGTTATTCATCACACCAGGCCAAACTTCATGTCCTGGCTACAGTAGTTATTTTTGTTGGATAAGACTATATATACCAGATGAACTGGCCTTTGCTCCTGATATTCATCATTGAGATTGGGTAACCGTGACTCTATGGTCACCCAGCACCATCTCAAGGATGTGGAGGAGACTCCAGAAGACAGGCAGTGCTGTAGGAATGCATTTGTTTGCAAACTAAGACCCCGGCTTTAGTGATGTCGCGAACCTCCGATTTTCGGTTTGCGAACCCTGTACGCGAACCTCCGCGGACAGTTCGGTTCGCAAAAAAGTTTGCGAACCGCAATAGACTTCAATGGGGAGGCAAACTTAAAATTTTAGAAACATTTCTACTGGCTGGAAAAATGATATAAAACATATTTCCAGAGATCTAATACCTGGAGGAAGACCCTCCACCCTTCTACCTATTCCGTCCTACCGGAGGGAGGAGGGTCTCATCTGCCAGGGAATTATAGTATTTAAAAAGCCAGCTTACATACCATGGCTGGGTATTGAACCCAGATCTCAGTGTATGTTAGGTAACAAATATATCCATTATACCACCAACACTACTAGCTGAAGCTAGCCTAGCATGTACCATTTATGCTCAATCCAAGAGAAAAATTAGACAAAACAAATAACATTTATATCACACTTTTCTCCTGGCAGACTCAAAGTGCCAGAGCTGCAGCCACTAGGGCACGCTCTATAGGCAGTAGCAGTATTAGGAAGACTTGCCTAAGGTCTCCTACTGCATAGGTGCTGGCTTACTGAACAGACAGAGCCGAGATTCGAACCCTGGTCTCCTGTATCAGAGGCAGAGCCCTTAACCATTACACCATCCAGCCACTGCTAAAGGATTTGTAGCCAGGCATGGCCGTGCCTCTTGTGTTCAACAGTTGTAAAGAGAAAAATTAGACAAGACAAATAACATTTATTTCACGCTTTTCTCCTGGCGGACTCAAAGCGCCAGAGCTGCAGCCACTAGGGCACGTGCTATAGGCAGTAGCAGGAAGACTTGCCTAAGGTCTCCTACTGAATAGGTGCTGGTGTGAGGGCTGGCAGAAGGGCCGCTGCCGTGGTGGGCGACAGGGCGGCAGTCTCTGCAGCTCGGCCGGCAGGTTTCCGCCGCGCAGACAGTTCATGGCGCAGCACCTGTGTCGCTGGGCAGCAGGGACACCGCCGCTGCGGCCGGCGGCATGGTGGCGGTTCCCGCTACCCAGCCGGCAACCTTTTCACATGGTCTCTCTGACACACAGAGGCTGAGGGTCACGCGTGTGCACAAGGCGACAGGACCTTTGTGCAGGAAGAAGGGCAGTCAGCTGACCTGCTGGTCAGCTGACTCTAGTCGCCCTTCTGATTGGTTAGTGAATGGGGTGGAACTTAGGAGCACTCCAGGCATATATAGACCCTGTCTGTCAGTCGATCTTTGTCTGCTGTTGCGAATGCTATATGTGTTAGCTCTCAGACATTAGGCAGATTTCTTGATAGCTTAAAGTACTATTGAACTGTAATATTTGTTATGACCTCTTACTTGCCTGACTATTCTCCTGTCTTCTGATTCTGTGCCGTTGCCTATCTGATCTTGTTGCTGAACTCTGCCTGTGACACCACTCTGATCTTGCCTCTTGCTTTTGTACTGTGTCTGTCCGTGTGTTGCCGAATCTGCCTGTCTGACTACTCTACCCTCAGCACTAGGTCTAGCCTAGGCTGAGGGGTTCTTGTTATTCCCATTCCTTGGGAATATTCGCCCGCAGTACTGTCTGAATCACCTCTCACTCTCAGGTGATTCTGTCTCCTTGCAGACCGGGATCTCCCAGCTAGTAGCTCCTCAGCTGCAGTAGTATCTGAATCTTTACTTGTGATGCAGTCAGACTCTCCTGCTCCTCAGGAGATCCTGATCTATTGTCTGTGCTCTTTGTATTACTGTTGCACCAAACACCCTACACTTATCGGGTACCTTGGGGCGCTATATCAGCATTATTGGTGATTCTGCAGATCACCATATAATCAGATATAGCATCTGTATTTGTGGTGATACTGCAGATCACCAGTAATCAGAATAGCTGTCGCTGACACCAATCGTTACAGCTGGCTTACTGAACAGACAGAGCCGAGATTTGAACTCTGGTCTCCTGTGTCAGAGGCAGAGCCCTTAACCATTACAGCATCCAGCCACTGCTTAAGGATTTGTAGCAAGGCATGGCCTTGCCTTTTGTGTTCAACAGTTGTCAAGAGAAAAATTAGACAAGACAAATAACATTTATATCGCGCTTTTCTCCTGGCGGACTCAAAGCACCAGCCACTAGGGCACGCTCTATAGGCAGTAGCAGGAAGACTTGCCTAAGGTCTCCTACTGAATAGGTTCTGGCTTACTGAACAGACAGAGCCGAGGTTCGAACCCTGGTCTCCTGTATCAGAGGCAGAGCCCTTAACCATTACACCATCCAGCCACTGCTTAAGGATTTGTAGCCAGGCATGGCCTTGCCTTTTGTGTTCAGTTGTCTAAAGAGAACCCCAGATAGCAAGGTAGATTCATCTCTCTCTCTCTCTCTCGCGTGCGTGCGCGCTTTGACTCCGCCAGGAGAAAAGCGCAATATAAATGTTATCTGCGAACGCGAATCACCGGAGTTCACTGGGAACCGTTCGCTGGCGAAAAGTTCGGGACATCTCTACCCGGCTTTTAACTTAGCTGTAGGGATAGCAATGGTGCCTGGATGAGTGAATCTGTGAATGCATTTGTTTGAAAATTTGCATGTGTGTGTGCAAAGGGTTAATTGTTTTTTGCCACAGGGTAATGTGAAAAGTGCTTTGGTGTGGTGTGATTTTCCTGTGTTGGCCTCTTTTGCCTTGGGAGAATTGCACTGCAAAAGTGTGAAACCGGCCTTAAAATAAACCTGAAGTGACAATAAACTTAGGAGGTAATTAATTGTATGTGTAGTACAGTGAAGAAATAGAATATTAGTAGCAAAAAAAAAGTATCATGTAGTTTTCCAGTACAGGAAGAGAAAAAAAAGAGTATAAAAAACTGGCGGTATGATTATTTCCGGATTTTAGGGTCTTTTTAAAAGGTTTCAGACCCTAAAATCAGAAAAAAATCATGCTGCCAGAATACCAGCAGCAGCTCCAGGTCTCACTCACCTCCCTGGGTTCCAGTGCTGCAATTTTACCTCCAGGTGGCGCTGTAACACTTTGGTGAGATCAAGGACTGTGATCTCACCAGAGTGATTCAGAGCCTCTGAGGACAGGAAGCAGAATGGCTACTGATGTCTGGATCCACCAGGAGGTGAGTAAAAACTGTGCGCCTATTATCTGCATTGAGCTCCCGGCGCCTAGCCCAAGTTTAACTCGGGATTACCGCCAAGGAGGATAAAGAACAGTTTGGTTTCTAAACTACTATATAAGAATACAAATATGAGATTCTTTTCTTTGCTTCTATTTCTTAGCTGTACTACACATACAATTATATCATAATGTAATGATCTGCTCAGCTGCCTGTGCAGGCAGGCAGCTTTTTGACCATTGTTTAGGTTTGCATGCTGCAGGACTCTGGAAAGAAGAGCTTCTGTCAGTTTTGCAGCTTGTGCTTGCAGAGGAATTTGCATACGTTGTCATGCAAATTGCCTGGCCACATTCATTGGAGGCGTGTACTATAAGTACTATGTGTTTCCCACAATGCTTCGGTGGTCATAAGGAGTCTTCCTGTGAAACACTCTGGAGAGTGTCAGCCATGCTCTTTGTTTGAAGATCAGCTTAGAGTAATTCCTGGAAACTGTGCTAGGCAGGTTCCCTAGTGCAGTTAGGATTGTTTATCTGTTTTGTATGTCTGTTGCGATTGTCCTGTCCCAATGGTGGTCGACAGGAAATCGTTCTGATCTCTGTTCTTGGAGAATAGCTGGTGCAGCGGTTGCTACCAGCTATCTCTTCTGATCTGTCTCACTTGGATCGCACTAGCATCTTGCGCTAGCACTGTGGATCCTTCTGTTCTGTCTCCTTGGATCGCGCTAGTCTCTTTTCGCTAGTGCTGTGGATCCTTCTGTTCTGCCTCCCTGGATCGCACTAGCATTATTTTTAATTTATTACATAGGGGCTTGTAATTATGGCCAGAATAGAAAAACAAAAACAGAAAAATAACACTTATATTTCAAAATAATATACTGTCGCCATACATTGTGATAGGGACATCATTTAAACTGTTTAATAATCGGGACAACTTGGCAAATAAAACGTGTTTGTTTTATCCACAGGAGAATGTTTAATTTTAAAACTATAATGGTTGAAAACTGAGATATAATGATTTTTTTTCTTTTTTTTCTGTTTTTCTCATTAAAACGCATTTAGAATAAAAAAATTCTTAGCAAAATGTACTATCCACAGAAAGCCTAATTGGTGGCGAAAAAAAAGAGGTATAGATCATTTTCTTGTGATAAGTAGTAATAAAGTTATTAGGGAATAAAAGGGAGGAGCACTGACAACTGAAAATTGCTCTGGTCCGTTAGGATAAAAACCCTTGGGGGTGAACTGGTTAAGAGCTTTAAAAGGCTAAATTCAGAGACCAAAGCGGAATTTATTTCTGAATGTGTGAGGTTTTGTCTGAATCCCACCTTTCAGATTACTGATCCGTCCACATCGGCTCTTCTGTTGGCCTATGTGCTCTTAAAAGACGATTTGTTCACCTGGGCATATGATGTGCTAAAAAATAATTCTTGGAATGGTAATCTGTATCAGTTTATTGCAGTGATATTCTCTCACTGGTTTAAACTGCCTGGCTTACCACCTGCTCTGATTAAATGTGTAGCTGCTGATAAGTCAGCTGATCTTTCCCTTTCATGCAAAACTTTTCAGTATGACAATCAGTTCAATGTGTCTCTTGCCACTTCAGGTTTTA
This sequence comes from Hyperolius riggenbachi, assembly GCF_040937935.1. Classification (NCBI taxonomy): domain Eukaryota; kingdom Metazoa; phylum Chordata; class Amphibia; order Anura; family Hyperoliidae; genus Hyperolius; species Hyperolius riggenbachi. The sequence goes on from NC_090650.1 coordinate 328,923,278, forward strand.
AACAGCAGACATGCAAAGTGGCTAAAAAGAGAAAAACTAAAAAACGCAAGCATCGGAATAAAACACTCCCTATTGATGTTTATAATGATGTTGTTCCGTCTCCAGCTTTTTTGCCCCAATCCAAAGCTTATGTGGATCCTGCTATAGGTAGGATCGCACACTATATTAAAGCAGTTAAAAAATCTGTTCTTGTTCCTGAACTCCACCCCTATGGAGATTATCTGGATACTGGCCTGTTTGAACCCCCATTTGCTTCCTGGGATATTGGGGCCTTGCTGGAGAAATTCGATTTTGATTGGAAAGCTTTTTGCGATTTTTACATCGCAAAAAGCCAGGATGTCTTGAATGATTGTCTCGATTCTATGTACCTTTTGATTGATTCCGATGAATGTGACGAGGGTGATGTGGATCTGGTGATTTATGTGTGGCAGACGATTTTGGATGAGTTGCACACACACCAACCAATTGATTCCAATAAAGAGACATTGTTGTCGGATGATTGTTCCTGCCTTTCTGGGGTAAAGCATGAGAGTCTTGACTTTGTGCAATCTGAAATGAATGAGTGTGCCGCTGTGGTTGATTCCTGTGCGAATCCTAAAGGATTCGCTCCTGACAGTGTGCAGTTTGAATCTGTGCGATCTGATGCCTGTTTCTCGGATGTTCCTGCAGATTGTGATCGGCATGAGTCTGCCGGTTTCCTCAAGGATGTGTGGGATCCTTTTTCATTTAGAAACAGATCTTTGAGATCTTCCGTCTGTGACCCTGCTATGGGGAAAATTTCTCGACTATGCAGCGTCAATAGTAAAATTAATATGCCTAATAAAGTTTATCCTGTTGATGTCGCTATTTCTTCTACAGATGAGTCTCTGTCTCACCCTGTTCACACCTGTAAAGGCCCGTTGCCTGGTGACAGTTGCTCCAGTGTTTCGGTCCTAGATGCCTTGCAGTCTGCTCCGCAGATCGCGGAGGTTTGCGTGATGGAAGCGTCAGTTTCACAACCGAAAGTGAATTTTGATTCGCAGGTTTTGCGTTCTGGTTCCTCGGATTCGACATTGTTAGCCGAATCTAAGAGTGAGACAGTGCTTCGGTTTTGCGAATCTGATGCTGAACCTTCTTTGCCTTATTCAGAGACGCTTTCTCTGAACCTGCCCTGTACCATGAATGAAAACATGTTTTCTTTTCACACTGACATTTGTGAGGCCCTTTTTTTGCTCTGAGGGAAGTGCTGATTCTGCACCCTGTACTCTGGATGAGTCAATGTGGCCTTGCTTAGAATCCCCTGCAGTGTCCCTAGAGGCTCGTCTAGGTATTGCCACTATACTCACCTGTTTTTCTGCAGTTTTGGAGTTACAAGCTAGTTTGACTGCCACACAGAATTCTGGGTACAGTGAAAATGAAGTTAGGGAGTCAGTGTGTGTTCCAGTAAATATTCCTGTACATCCCGCTAATTATGATGAAGTTCAGTCTCAGGTTATGGTGGAACCATTCCTGGGACATCTGCCCTGCCTGCAGGAGGTATTTAACGTTCAGCCCTGTAACATGGATAGTTCAGAATCCTTCTTAGAAAACCTGGAAAATGATGTTCCTGAGGTCTTGTTTGATGTTCTGGAGGTCTCCGAGTTCCTCCCAAAGGGTGCAGAACTTGTAGGAGATGTCTCCTGCCCCCCAAGTCCTTCTGAGGTGTTGCACTCTTCCATAGGCATTGCTGCCTTGCTGGCTACCTTTTCAGCTCTGGTGGAGCTTCAGTCATGGGTAGTCAATGATGAATTCCTGTCAGATACCATTACAGTCATTGAGATCTCTAAGCCTGAGACCAAGTCTTCTTTTGAAATACCAGTACCTGTGACCTCTACTCGTGATGATTTTCTGCCCGGTCCTGGTTTTGGTCTGGTCGTGCCAGACTCTGAGGTTGGCAGTTCCCCGACATGTCCTGAGGTTTCTCCTGTGCTGGTGTACCCCAGTGTGCTCTGTGACCCAGGAAGCCCAAGTGTGCCTTGGTTACCAGCGTGCTCAGATGCTTCCTCGGTGGAGACATGTTCTGATTTAGCCTGCCTGCTTGCATGCCCAGAAGTGGTCCCTGAAAGTCCTGATCTTGATGGGTGTCCTGCTAATTCTGAATCTGGAACTGTCATAGGTTCCATGGGGGTGCTTGGTAGCTCTCCATGTGAGCCTGGTGAGCGTTCTGGCTTCTTGGAATCTCTGCGGAGCTACAAGGCGTTCTGGGAGATTCTGAGAGAGGTTTTGCTTTGTGCCCTGAATACGATCAACAGCGGCTTTTGTTTTGAAAGAGACACTTCGAACAGGTTTTGTGTCAAATTTAGTATTTTCGGACGCTCCTTGGAAGGTGGTGGGTATTGTCTGGAGGGTGTCGGTGGCTTCTTCTCTGGTATCCACAGTCCTGATGGGTGTTACGCAGTGACTTGTAGTGCTGATGGGCATGTTTCGGTGGCTTCTGTTTCCGATGAGGTCGGTTTCGGGTGGACTGACTCTGGAATTGGACCTTGTCGGGCTGTCCCGACCTTCATGAGTCTTCGGTTGGAGTCTTTTGCTAATAGCAGTTTTGAGGGTCATCTGGAATTCGACCCTGGAGGAGGGGGGGGCACTGTAATGATCTGCTCAGCTGCCTGTGCAGGCAGGCAGCTTTTTGACCATTGTTTAGGTTTGCATGCTGCAGGACTCTGGAAAGAAGAGCTTCTGTCAGTTTTGCAGCTTCTGCTTGCAGAGGAATTTGCATACGTTGTCATGCAAATTGCCTGGCCACATTCATTGGAGGCGTGTACTATAAGTACTATGTGTTTCCCACAATGCTTCGGTGGCCATAAGGAGTCTTCCTGTGAAACACTCTGGTGAGTGTCAGCCATGCTCTTTGTTTGAAGATCAGCTTAGAGTAATTCCTGGAAACTGCGCTAGGCAGGTTCCCTAGTGCAGTTAGGATTGTTTATCTGTTTTGTTTGTCTGTTGCGATTGTCCTGTCCCAATGGTGGTCGACAGGAAATCGTTCTGATCTCTGTTCTTGGAGTATAGCTGGTGCAGCGGTTGCTACCAGCTATCTCTTCTGATCTGTCTCACTTGGATCGCACTAGCATCTTGCGCTAGCACTGTGGATCCTTCTGTTCTGTCTCCTTGGATCGCGCTAGTCTCTTTTCGCTAGTGCTGTGGATCCTTCTGTTCTGCCTCCCTGGATCGCACTAGCATCCTGCGCTAGTGCTGTGGATCCTTCTTTTCTGCTACTCTGTACCTGGATCGCACTCGCTTCGCGCTAGTGCTGTGGATCCTTCTGTTCTGTCTTCCTGGATCGCGCTAGCCACTTTTGCTAGTGCTGTGGATCCTATCTCTCGCTTGTCCCTGTTTTCGTGTGTCTGTCTTGTCTGCTACGACCGCTTGCTGGAGGCTCGGTGAGGTAACCGTTAAGCAAGCGTTCGCGTCCTCTGTTTCATATTTGTCTGTCGATGGTTAGTTAGGCGTGCTTGTCTCTATTGTGCTTATCATGTGGAGGCCGCGCATAACCGCGTGCACTGTTGCGAATGAGTGCGGTGTTCGCGGTTAGCTAGCGTTTGTTATTTTCCGCATCTCCTCATTGTATGATTTGCTGTGCCTTTGCTATCCTCGTATTCTGTTCTGATCTGCCTTGTGTCACGTCTGGCGATCGCACCTCTCGCGATTGCGTTCCTATTTCGTATCTGCTGTTGTGTGTGCGCGGTCGTGGGGTGGCGACTAGATTGGCGCACACACATACAATCTGTCCCTTTGCTCGTTCTCATTCGCAATCGCGTCTCTTGTGATTGCGTTCTGCGCTTCGTACAATTCCTGTCTGGCATTTGTGGAGGTACAGAGGATTGGTTTCTCTGCACTCCCCAGCGCCATCTGCCGACAGGAATTTCCCTCTACAGGTGCGTAGCACCTTTTGCTGGGTGCCTGCAATTATACGCTTGTGGAGGATTTCCGCCGTATCAGCGCACGCGTTGTGCACTGCTCACGGAGAAAGTTCCACAATCGTTACACATAAGTTTACTTTTGCTTCAGGTTTGCTTGAATAAAACCATTGGCTGGCTCTCCTGCACACATGCTGGGTCTGAAGGCTGCCCGGTTATATGCAAGTTCCCATAACATACCCACTCCCCATGCCAGAACTTTAAACAAGTGGGTGTGGACAAATACACATGACCTTAGCAAATGTGTAAGTGAGCCTGCCGGCTGCCGGGGAAGTTTGAGCACCGTCGTAGTGTTTCCACCTAAAATACATATAATCTTGCAGCATTTACCCGATACATATTCTGGCAGCATTTTCTCCAATTTCTGCAGCTTCTCCATGGTCAGGGCTGCCAGTGTAATCTGAGCTGCACCAGGAGGAGCCCAGGGAGGGCAATAACCCCATGCACAGCTATGGAAACTGGAAAGCCCTGTACAGACAACAATGTGTAGGCTGTGCTTACAATGTCACCTGGCTGCCAGTTCATCCATTCACCTGATGGGTTGCTACAATGTACTTCACTTCTGCTCGCTCTCTCCCAGTGCCAGCTTGCAAGAGATTGCCGTATGTGGGGGCGGAGCCAAAATGGAAGTGATAGGGCAGCATTGGCCAGTGGGAAACAAAAGGGAGGGACAAAGGCTGAGGCTGGGCTGCATTGGCTGGCTGAGCTCATCTGAGGGGTGGGACTGTCTTCAGGCTGAGCTGTAGTGGATGGCTGAATGGAGCTAAGGGGCGGGACTGTCTCGAGTCTCTGCAGGCTCAGCAGAGAACATATAATTACCAACACTGCTGTGTCCCTTATGGAATTTAGACACAGGAATTGAACACTTTATTTACGGAAAGTCCGTAAATTAACGGGCTTTTGGCAACACAGTTCAAATCCCATATTTATAATGGACACATGCTTAATGTTAGTGAGTGCCAGGCTGTAACCTTTGCTGCAGTGATTTTTATTTTTTGTTTTATTTTTGTTTTATTTTTTTAAGAAATACCAATAAAGAAACTAAAGATAATGGCCTCAATTCACTAAGCTTATCTCCTGTCTTTAATAACGTTTCTAGAGTTATCACCATGGCGATGAGGCATGTAGTATTCAGGAAACATTTTACCTCAGGCAAACCTAAAGTTAACTCTTCTGTCTTTAAGTTAACTCTTCAATCCTTAAAATAACTCCAGAATTCTAAAGTTAAAGACCGGCTGTTAACTCACTGCATGTGAAAATAACTAAAGAGGAGGTAACTTAAGTACAGAGGAGGTAACTTAACTATAGAGGAGGTAACTTAAGGAATGAAGAGATAAGATAACTCTCTCACTGTGTGGTGGCAAGTTTTCTCTTGCCTTATCTCCAGCATGATCTTAATGAATTGAGGCCAATGACTTTAGGATGTCTTTACTGGTCTTTTCAGCTATTCACATTAATATGCGCTGTATATCTGAAAAACTGTAAAATGTTTTATGTTCACTTTAAACATATATAAAGTCAAATAATTTCACAATGAATATCGTCCTAATTGAATGAGCACATACTTCTTTACATAACAGTCTGGCATGATTTGAGCAATTACGCACAATGGTTTATTATGTACATCAAACATGGATGTTTGAGAAACTGTCAATGAGCAAACAAATTGCAGTATGGAATAAATCCACAATTTTCCCATTACAGTGCAGAATGCAGTGGTTATAGCAGTATGCACATATTCTGCAAAATAACTGCACATGATCATCAGCTCTTTCCAATTCCCTCAGTCGGCTAATTGGAATTAGAATGATAAAGCACTTTCTGCTAAAGAATTTGTGGTCTTTTTTTTCTTATGGCAGAAATTAACTTTTTAGCTTATTGAAACTGTCTGGGTTGGATTTTTTTTATTCTCTGTTTCAAGGACTCATAAAGCCAAAACATAAATGTAGTTTTACTTACCTGGGTCTTCTTCCAGCCCCTAGAGGTCATTTGGGTCCCTCACTGCAGCTTTGATCCTCTCCAGGGGCTTGCTCGCAGTCTATAGGAAACGCCAGCTCCGATGGGTTGGTGCCTTCTGCCAGCCCCGCAAGAGAACTCTCCAACATCACCAAGAGCATACTGCAGTAGTACTGTGTAGGCTCGCAGCACTAGCCTAATGATGTGGGTGTGTTTGCTCATGGGCACTCGCCCCTGCATGCACAAAAGGAGGCAATCCATTGGGGATCGCCGATACTTACAGGCTGCCAGCTGGACCCCAGAGAGGACTGGAGCTGCGGCAAGGGACCCAATTGACTTATAGGGGGCCTACTAAAACACTGCTTAGTGGCCTTCCAATGTCTGTGATACTCTTCTCTGGAACAATAAACAACATTAATGTTCACCAAACTCCAACTTTTATTCTTGTTAAAAACATTTGTGGCAAATAATTTGCATTTAATTCATTAACAATAGGAATACTCCAAATATTACTCAGCATATAGTGCTGCCCATAATTATTCACACCGCTGGCAAATATTGACTTAAAGTTACTTTTATTCAACCAGCAAGTTATTTTTTGGTGGGAAATAACATAGGTGTCTCCCAAAAGATAATAACATGATGTACGAGAGGCATTATTGTGGACAAAAACATTTCTCAGGTTTTATTTACATTTGAGCAAAAAGTGTCCGGTCCAAAATTATTCGTACTCTTCGCAAACTGTCACAGTCTGTGGGAAAATCCAAAGTTCTATACCATTCCAAATAGTTCAAGCTGTTCTAAAGCATCCTAATTACCCTGATTAATTGGGAACAGCTGCTTTAATCAACTAAACAGGTGAAAAACAGCAGCTCTCTGCAGCTGGTTTGTGGGCAGTCATGGCTAAGACAAAAGAGCTCAGTGAGGATCTGCAGCTGTGCATTGTGGCTGCTCACAAGTCAGGAAAGGGCTACAAGGCCATTTCTAAATGTTTTTAAGTTCCAGTGGAAATTATTATTAAAAAAATATGAAAGATGTTCACCGCTGTGGAAAATCTCAGTGGACGTGGTTGGAAAACAAAAGTGACACCTGTGCTGGCCAGGAGGATAGTGAGAGAGGTGAAAAAGAATCCAAGGATCACCACCAAGGCCATCCTGGTGAATCTGGGCTCTGCTGGTGGCAATGTCTCAAGGCAGACAATCCAATGGACACTGCACACTGCTGGGTTCCACGGCTGCAGACCAAGGAGGATGCCACTTCTCCAGATAAGACACACAAAAGTTTGCTTGGCCTTTGCAAATGCTTATCTGGACAAAGAAGAAGACTTCTGGTCTTCTGTGTGATGATCAGATGAAACAAAAATTTAATTGTTTGGTCACAATGATGTTTCCTTCATTTGGCATAAAAAAGGAGAAGCCTTCAACCCAAAGAACACCATCCTCACTGTCAAACATGGTGGTGGGAAGGAACCTAATGCTTTGGGGGTGTTTTTCAGCCAATGGACCAGGGAACCTAATCACAGTAAACGGCACCATGAAAAAAGAGCAATGCATGAGGATCCTCAAAGACAACATCAGGCATTCTGCCGAGAAACCAGTGGACATTTCAGCATGCCAATTACCCAAAACGCACAGCAAAAGTGGTGAAGAAATGGTTAGCAGACAACAATATGAACATTTTCGAGTGGGCCAGACAGAGTCCTGACTTGAATCCATTTGAGAATCGGTGGAGGGAGCTAAATATCCGGGTGATGGCAAGAAGACCCTTCAACCTGAAAGACTTGGAGCTCATTGCTAAAGATGAATGGACAAATATACCTGTGGAGACATACAAAAAGCTGGTCTGCAATTATAGGAAGCATTTGAATCCTGTTATAGCCAATAAAGACTTTTCTATTGATTATTTAGAAGGGTATGAATAACTTTGGACTAGACTCTTTTTTCCTCAAATGTAAATAAAAGCTGAGAATTATTTTTTTTCCGCAATAATGCCTATTGTACATCTTCTTATCTTTTTGGGAGACACCTATGCCATTTCCCATCAAAAAATTACTTACTGGCTGAATAAAAGTCACTTTAAGTCCAAATTTTCCAGGGTTATGAATAATTATGGGCAGCACTATAATAACCTCAGGTAAGGAAAAAAAATGAAACAGTATCAGAATCAGAATCCCTTTAACCTTCCTGGCGGTAAGCCCGAACTGAGTTCGGGCTATGCCGCCGGAAGGCACCGCTCAGGCCCCGCTGGACCGATTTGCATAATTTTTTTTTTGCTGCACGCAGCTAGCACTTTGCTAGCTGCGTGCAGTGCCCGATCGCCGCCGCTACCCGCCGATCCGCCGCTATCCGTCGCGCCGCAGCCGCCCCCCCCCCCCCAGACCCCGTGCGCTGCCTGGCCAATCAGTGCCAGGCAGCTCTATGGGGTGGATCGGAATCCCCTTTGACGTCACGACGTCGATGACGTCGGTGACGTCATCCCGCCCCGTCGCCATGGCGATGGGGGAAGCCCTCCGGGAGATCCCGTTCTTTGAACGGGATCTCCGGATCTCCGATCGCCGGCGGCGATCGGAGGGGCTGGGGGGATGCCGCTGAGTAGCGGCTATCATGTAGCGAGACTTTGTCTCGCTACATGAAAAAAAAAAAAAATTAAAAAAAAAAGATTTGCTGCCCCCTGGCGATTTTTTTGCAAACCGCCAGGAGGGTTAATCACCAAGTGCAACCAGGTCGCACCCTGAATTGTTTATGGTAAACACGGCATAAGATAAAGGAGCAGTTAAAGAGACACTAAAGTCTCTTAAAAATCTGTTTTTTATCACAAAATATTGTTTTACATATTAGCCCTAACTATACCGCCGCATCCCCAGCGCTGTACACTAACTAAATCCCTCCAAACTCGCCCTCCCTCTCCCTGCAAAATCCACAACTTTCTTGCCCGTGGATTTTGCTGCCGTGTGCTTCCGTGTAAGGCAGAGCTATGAGCTGTCTGTCAGCGCGTATCTCCGCCTCTCCCCTCTTAGTGAAGGAAGACTGAGAGTGGCGGAGGAGCGGCGGCGATCCTGGCTGACAGACACGCTGAGAGGCAGAGCTGCGGCTCATAGCTCTGCCTCTCATGGAAGCGCTTTAATAACTTTTAAAGTGAACCCGTGGTGAGAGGGATATGGAGGCTGCCATATTTATTTCCTTTTTAAACAACACTAGTTGCCTGGCAGTCCTCCTGATCCTGTATTTCTAATACATGTAGCCATAGACCTTCAACAAACATGCAGGAAATTAGGTACTCTGACTCAGCTGACTCTGGTTTTACTGGATCTGCCATATGCTTGTTCCAGAGTTTTGATTAAGATGCTACTTATGCCAGAAGATCAACAGGGCTGCCAGGCAAATTACATTGTTTACAAGGAAATACAGTAAATATGACATCCCTCTCACCTCGGGTTCCCTTTAAAGAAAAACACTTCTTACAGCTGATACAAATCCTGCAATAAATCTGCAGTGTTTCTACTTCCTGCTTTCATGGAATCAGACTAAGGGATAACATTCTGTGTTTAAAAATTAGCTGCTCTGCCATGGCAGTCAGCTGACACAACTGATAGATCATATAACAGTTGTGATTAGTCACGGATGAGGGGGCATTAGATGGGCTAAACTCTCTAAATACAGACAGGGTGCAGTTCTCTGTTTTCCTTCTTTCCTGTGCAAGAGTTCAGGTCCAATTTAATAAGTACATTTGGACAGTGTTGCCCTCTTACCTCATCTGATTTAAGGAACCAGCCTTTTGTGTTCTTTGCTGGTGTAAATTCTGCTGCGCTGACAGACCTGATAAGGATATAACAACATTATTCTGACCATCCTTAATATTTCATTTTGTATACTTTGGTTATATTTAGTAATAGAAGCCCAGACATAGCAGGAATAAACATAAATTTTGGCTTGTTTTCGCCTAAGGCTAAATTCATTAAAAGAAGCCAACTGAAGGCTATTTGAAAAGAGAATTTTTGTGTTTGTTTTTTTTTTTCTGTTGGCTTGATCTACAGTTCTGGCTTTATTTTGTTAGAAAAACATGCAAGAAGCTACTTTTTCTTGTTTCACAGCTCTGGTTGTATTGTGCTAGAGAAGCAGACACTGAAATACTTGTAAAACATTTTCTAGCTTCACAGCTCTGGCTGTATTTTGTCGGGAAAGCATAAAGCAAGCTGTTTGATTAAAAACAACCATTTTGGGGGCTCAATTCACACTTCTGGCTAATGCATTTTGTCAGAAAACCCTGAAACATTGGTTTCTGAAAGACAATCATTTTTTTTTGTTGAGAAAAGTGAATAGAATGTTGCCAAGTATACACATTGTTTTTGGAAAAGCCTAAAGTGTACCTGAGGCAAATCCTTGAGGGGAAGATGGGACACAGAGGCATGTTCCCTGCTCCATGACATACCTCTGTGTCCTCTATGTGCCGCCGCTCTCTGCCCCCCCCCCTGCTCTGCACTGCAGCCCCCTGAATCTACTGACAACCAGATGGTAAGTAGACAGGGCAAGAGGTGTCCCTTACAGGTGAGGCATACCTGCAAAACACTCCCCTCTGGTGTTAGGAATGTCCCTTCCCCATCTTTCAATGCCCCAGCTCTGCCACTCCCCACCCCTTCACCACCTCACAAAGAGGTAGATCCGGGACCCCTCCCCCTGTTAGTCTATCGACAAGCTAGTGCTTATCTGCGCTCTGTACCTTCTGATGAGAAGCATTGAGCCAGAGCTGCAGCGCTGTGACCCTGGGGTCGTGACCTTTTGTAAAAAAAAAAACTTGGGCATTACAAGGAGCAGGAGTGTTGGTGATCGGTGGTAATGGAAGCTATCTGGTCCGACTAACTCCCTGGATCGGGTAGTATGTTGCTTTCTTTATATACTTTTGCTTGCTCAGGTTCTCTAAAAAATAAAAAAAGCTTAATAGCTTTATCCCAATTTTGGGGAAGTTGGTGAAGAATTAGATACAGGTACTCAAGATCCTAACAATTAGGACAGGAAATTATTAGGCTTCAGTAGCAGGAAAATACACCCCAATAATAAAAACAAGTTTATTGCAATCTGTATCACCGTTTGTAATGACAGAGGTGCCATTCGTGCTACTGACGAGCTACTGTTTGTCCCCTATCTTATTGCCTGATGAAGCGGGCTGTGCCTGCGAAACGCGTTGCATCTTTTGGGGTACCAATAATAAATTTATTTGTTTAATTCAGACAGTATTTTGAGTCTGCTTTCCGGTCCACCACTGCCTCCCAGCAAATTTTTAATTTTTTTTTACCTTTTATCCTGCTGGCGCCTCTGTTCTCCTACGATAACCATTTGTAAGATTTGTATTCACATTCTGCTTAAATGACTGCAGGTGATAATACACAGAGAAATACATCACCAATCACCCTCCATATTACAAATAGAACAAAAGAAAAGTTCCAATTTCATACATGAACCTATGTTTATACATTGTGTCAGGTAGTTGAACTGCGCTCTCCACCTTCCTATAAATCAATAAACAGATGGCCCATAGCGTAACTCCATACATATACAGTATGCCACATATACTCATTCACCACTGTGACAAAATGTGCTCGTGTTGTACTCGTGAATCCTCTCCCAATTTAGATTGCGCTCACCAAATCGCAGCCACCTCAAAGCCAGGTGGATCTAGCGTATTTTTCACAAACAAACTCCAGGTACTTTTGAAATCTTCAGTTCTCTGTTTAATATCGCATTAATCCTCTCCGGAATCATAGGAATGTAAAACACATAAAATACATCATAGTGTAAACTGCATAAAAAACATAATAGCCCGCGCAATGAATGCGCACTCACTTATATCTTCTTGCAATATGGCGCATCATATATATTGGCGGCAGCGAGATCTGTCCTGGCCTCCGGGCATGGGGTAAACGGCGTCCCGTGTCCCTCCTGGTAACCCTTTCGCCTGGTCTGCGCTGGCTCGCGTCCTCCTTGCTAAGCTGTTCCTCAAACACTTCCTAGTGCAGTGACGTCAGACGCGCCAGCCGTAGCTCCGCCCTACGCGTTTCGTCTAGTCAGACTCATCAGGGGCTGATGAGTCTGACTAGATGAAACGCGTAGGGCGGAGCTACGGCCGGCGCGTCTGACGTCACTGCACTAGGAAGTGTTTGAGGAACAGCTTAGCGAGGAGGACGCGAGCCAGCGCAGACCAGGCGAAAGGGTTACCAGAAGGGACACGGGACACCGTTTACCCCATGCCTGGAGGCCAGGACAGATCTCGCTGCCGCCAATATATATGATGCGCCATATTGCAAGAAGATATAAGTGAGTGCGCATTCATTGCGCGGGCTATTATGTTTTTTATGCAGTTTACACTATGATGTATTTTATGTGTTTTATATTCCTATGATTCCAGAGAGGATTAATGCGATATTAAACAGAGAACTGAAGATTTCAAAAGTACCTGGAGTTTGTTTGTGAAAAATACGCTAGATCCACCTGGCTTTGAGGTGGCTGCGATTTGGTGAGCGCAATCTAAATTAGGAGTGGATTCACGAGTACAACACGAGCACATTTTGTCACAGTGGTGATTGAGTATATGTGGCATACTGTATATGTATGGAGTTACGCTATGTGCCATCTGTTTATTGATTTATAGGAAGGTGGAGAGCGCAGTTCAACTACTTGACATACTCTGGCATCTGGAACCCTGATACAGCGATCCCACCATAAACTGTAGTGAAATTGGCTGCAGGAAGCTCTGAATGTCAATTCATGGAACTTTAAAGAGAATCTGTATTGTTAAAATCACACAAAAGTAAACATACCAGTGCGTTAGGGGACATCTCCTATTCCCCTCTGTCACAATTTCGCCGCTCCTCGCCGCATTAAAAGTGGTTAAAAACAGTTTTAAAAAGTTTGTTTATAAACAAACAAAATGGCCACCAAAACAGGAAGTAGGTTGATGTACAGTATGTCCACACATAGAAAATACATCCATACACAAGCAGGCTGTATACAGCCTTCCTTTTTAATCTCAAGAGATCATTTGTGTGTTTCTTTCCCCCTGCAGCTCTCATCCACTGAAGTGTCAGGCTTTTTCTTCCTGCAGAGTGCAGACAGCTCTGCCTGTATGTAATTCCTCAGTATGTGAAAGCCCAGCCAGCTCAGAGGAGGATTTATCCAGCTTGTAAAAGATAATAGAGCAGAGAGAACCTGCCATAATCTAAATAACACACAGGCAGTGTGCAGAGAGGGGCCAGGAGGGGGGAGATGCATCACAGAACCACAACACTGAAGAACTTGGCAGCCTTCCAGACACAGGCCTGACAAGTCTGACAAGAGCGAGATAAGTTGATTTATTACAGAGATGGTGATAGTAGAAAGTGCTGCAGTAAGCCAGAACACATTAGAATAGCTTTTGGAACTTGTAGGATGATAAAAAACAGGGTGCAATTTTTGTTACGGAGTCTCTTTAAGTATTGAGACATAGGAGTTGTTTGTGATAACTGTAGTCTTGAACTGATAAATTACAAGAAAACTGAGGAGGGGATTTGGGATTGTAATAAGTAGTTTTAATATTTTAATCTCTGAGCAATCTAAATATGTGATGATTTAAGCTCTCTTCATAACTAGGGCCCTGTTGTGATGAGAACAATAATTATCTATATTGGATGTGACGCGATTGAGATATCAAAGCTATAGATCAATTATATATGTGATATTGATAAGACTGATTGAAAGAAATCTTCTATTATCTAGCATAGGAGTGCTAGGAGTTAGTGGTGAGCTTAACATAAGGTTTTGTTCACGATGTCTGTAAAGTGAACTTCCCCCACACTTGGTATGTATAGGACTACCATCCCCCCCCAGTCAGAAGCTGGTAAGACAGCTGTATCCCATTATGTCTCAAGCCATAGTGTTACAATGAGACTGCTAGTTCTGGTTCCAACCAGATTGGAACGTGCTTTCTTTGTGATAAATGAACAGTTAACTAAAGTAGCTAGATTCAGTAGTCGACCAATAGAGACTACAGCATTATTTAATTAGACCAATCCAGAGATAGGATCGCAATGCATTATGGGATCCTTCTGTTTTAGTTATGTCAGGAGTTTTAGGCGGGAGTGATTTTTTCTGCCATTTTCACTTCACAGACACACACATACTTTCATACATACAGACATACAATCAATCTGTTCATTTTTTGTAATCATTTGTAACGTAACTAAGATTTGTACCTTTATTGATTTATTCAATAATGTTAAATAAACAACCACATCCTTTTAAATGATTTACTCTGGTCTTTGAAAGACTTTGTTCTTAAACTACAAATTCCCCTTTTAACATTGGTGAGCCATCCAGTCGTAAATGATTCATGAAAATTAACTCAGCCATAGATCGCAAGCTCGTTTCAAAACGGGGGAACGAGAAAGGAAGCTGGGTATTTCTGAAACTATTTTTGCGATTGAGCCTGAAGCAAGGGATGAGACCAGACGAAAGGCGGATGATGGTCCTCCATAAGATGTCACATACCAGAAGTCTGTCTGCAGAAGGTGACTATGTTTTATTTCCTGTTGAATTAGCTAAACGTTTTTAAAAGTCAGATGCGTTGTAAAGAAATAAAGAATATTTGTTAGTTAATTAAGGGAAATAGTTATTAAAAGTTCGCTAAAATGAATAGCAGGCAAAAGGAATGTTCTTCTTATTCCTATGTAAAATGCTTTATTGGTAGCAGACAGGATGCAGACTTCTTTAATGGTGTTGTTTATTTAAAAATGCAGATATTCTTGATTACAAAGCTGCAAGCTAAACTTGGGAAAAAATGGTTTAAATTGAAGCTTAAGATAGTGTAATTGGATCATAGGAGTAGATTTAGCATATTAGCTTCTATAAGTAAAGTAAGGGTTTTGTATTTATGCTAATTGGCTACTTGTGTAAAAGAAAATGTGTAAACCATGAATAAGTGACAGTTTATATAAAAAGGAAATATATCTGTAATAATGGTTTATTAGAAGCGCAGTAATCCTGAAAGCCAGGAAAAATAAAAATGTTTCTGGGTATTTAAAAGTGTGGTTACCAAAATGACATTTTCTTTGCAGCAGCAGTAGTATCATATAACAGCTAGTCTAGTAGGAGTGTAAAATCATTGCAGATGTCACATAAAAGTATTTGTATTGCAAGCTATTTATGTTATGAAAATTTCATTCAAGTTTCAGAGTTGTTGTCCTATTTTTCCATTTGAGTTTTGATAAAAAGTATAAATATAGTCATTAATATAATAATTGATATTAAAAAAAAAATTAATTAATTAAAATGAGCTTATTATAAGGTTGCATAGGAGAATTAATCACCATAGTTTAATGATAGACATATCTGTTTCTGTATTAGAGGATTGATGAGGATATGGTGATAAGGGTCAGCATTCATAAGTAAGATGTGATTGCTTGTGTCCATAGATGACAGATATATATTTCGACAATCGATTTACACAAAAGTTGATAAAATAAGTTTTTTTAAGTTATAGGTTTAGTCAGGAGGTTATTCTTAGTGAGTTTATTGTGAAATAAAGAGATTTGAATTAATTTTGATTAAAATAAAGCTGAATTGTTGCAAATAATGATTGCATCAATTACATAAGAATTTGATCTGTAAGGTATAAATAAATTTGGTAGGTCATGACTATAGTTATTACTTTTAGATGATTTTGACACTTTATAAGGTAAAGGTATTTTAAAAGACAATATGTGTGTTCAGTCTAATGTGAGTGATGATTGGAAATATGATCAGGATATATATGTGCTGAATGCTCAGTCCCATAAGTGATTTGTCATGAATAAGTATATCCTTATACTTATATATGCATTATTTTTGTAAAGATCTGTTTTTCTTTACCGGAGGAGAAATGGGAATTTATAAAAATATAATTGATGAATGGTGACAGGTGGTTTCATATCTTTTCCGGTCAGAGGTGTGAAATCAGTTGTGCCAGTTCAAATTATTGGTATACAAGGGACTTGGTGTTGGTGTATCAAATATCTGAAATAAAATTGTATATTTTGGTCATTGCTGTAGATTATTAATACAGTAATGTATGCACTGATATTTTAGACTGTACACAATATATTCAAATTCAAGGAAATTTAAAAATTAAACGTTTAAAGGACAACAGGTTAAAGCAGAACTCTGATAAAAGTTATTGGTTGTGAATTCTATATATGTTTATGTGATAATATTTTTTTTTATTTCCCTTTTATGATTTGGTGTACACATGTATTCTATCTCCTTAATTATTAAATGTTGTTTCCTGAGAAGTATGTGAAGAGAATCAGAGATGGTGGTGATTTCCTTCCTTTCTGTAAATTGATGAAAATTGAGGTACAATATTGATTGGGATATTGGATTTAAAAGTAATTCGAGTATCAGTTATTTATAGAAAAGTGGATTCCTTGAGTTTACTTTGGATACTAGCAATTGGTTACATCAGTTGCAATGTATTTTAGTAAGATGGGGTCATTTTAAATAAAAATTAAAGAAAAGTTTTCAAGTTAAGTTTTAGTGACATAGAAATGTTTCAGCAGAAGCTGTTTGGGAGATGCTTTAAACAGTGGCATCTATGTTAAGCGAGAGTAGGGTTAATTAAGAACAGCTGGAGTCCTGTAATCTGAAGCCATTTGCTGTCACTCAAATTGCATGAGTAAAAATACGTCAGAAGTTGTTATAAATAATGTATTGATCATTTTTGAGATATCATTGTGAAAGAAATGTAAGGGTATCATTTAGTTACTTGCAACTTGCACACACACACAGCAGGTATACTAATAATGACATACACACATGAGATTAGCATGTTATGTAAACGCACACACACATGTTAACATGCTATTACACATTTACATAAGAGAATATAACTTTGTTGTCCTCACAATAAGTTGTGTAGGGTATTTTTAAGATGACATTGTGTTTTTTTCTATTGTTGAGCTTTATTTTAGGTTTGTCTAAGGTTATGAAACTTATGTTTATTAGATAAACGAGATTTATTAAAGTTCATGGTTTGTGTCCTCATCAAAGGATTGCAATTTAGACAATGTCATATGAGTTTGTTCAAAGGGGGAACAAAAGTTTAAAGTTATTTTCTTGAAATAAGATCATTGATACCATATTTTTTAATTGTAGACGTATTTCTAAAGATTGATTGACGGAAAAAGGTCACATGCAGAGTTGGCGAAAATTACAAGGCTTTCACATGCTAATGAGCCTATTGAGACGAGATTCCATGCTTCCATTGATAAAGGGATGAAAGGAAGTTTACAGCCTAAAGACTTTGAAGAGTTTTTTTTCCTCCTTCCTTTTTCACGAACTGAACTGAAAATCTAACCTCTTTACACACATAATTTGACACACATGTGGAAAAAAAAAAACATTTTCCTTTTTTTGTTTTGATGTTAATGTTCAGTTTATGTTTTGTTTGTTTGTTGGGTTATATGTGATGTTTTCATAAAGTAATGAAAAGTTTAGGAAAAATATTGATAAGAACAGAAAAGGTTTTTAAGGAAAGTTTTTTTTTATCCAATAACTTATAGATCCTTTCATTTTAAATAATAATAAGGTAAATTTTTTATTAATGTTTGGAAGTTGATATTTTTGATAGAAAGGGGTTTCCATAATATATCTGGTATGCAAAGTTATTTTGAGAGTTTGATCAAAATATTAGAAAAGGAATTTTAGATGGTGCAAAGATCATTGATATAATTAATGGGTTGTATTAAGAAACTTTGAAATCTGATTTAAAGATAATAAGGCTTGTCAGAAAGCAAAAGGCTTGTCAGAAAGAAAAGGGCTAGTTAGATAGCATAATAAACTGTTAATGTAAATCAGATGATGGGAAGGTATTATTATACACATTGCATCAGTATTATGTCCTTAAATGACACATTTTTATGATTTAATATTTTTAATTTTTATTAATAATGGAAACCATATCTGATTAGGAGATGTTTGAAACTTCAAACTATATATTTTATAGATATTTCCAAACAGTAATACAAAGTTTTAAAGGAGGTATGACATAATTGAAGAATACAGGTATACATTAATTCATATTGATTTGGGATGGATAAGTGATATGAATTCCACCAAGATGAATGAATAATATTTTAATGATATTAGTAGTTGTAAGGCAATACATCTGATTATTATGTAACATTATTAGGTAATCCAGTTAATTATATACATTATTATGATTGTTTTTATAAACAGGGTTTTATGATCATTTTAAAATGGAAGAAAAAGTAATGAAATTCAAAGTTTAGATTTGTCATCATGCTTGCATGTTTAGTTTAAGGGTATTAGTTTAATTTTAAGAAGAATCTACCGTTTTTGTCAAAGGTAAAATTCCCTATACAACAGGATGTGAAAGGGTTAACATACACTGTTTCAATTACACATGAGAGTACAAAAGTAGTTGCTGTTTAAGTTAAGTCCAGCAAGGCAGAGATTAAGAGTTTTTTTTCTTTTAGAGTTCATTCACAAGGGATGAATGAAGAGCATATACATGCAATTAGTTTAAATAAAAGTTATTAATTTGTCTAAAAATTTAGGGGTAGCAAAATTTGAAGGTAATTATTAATGAAAGGTGACAGAATATGATTGTTAAATTTTTGATAATGATTAAAATATACAAAGGGTATTTATAGAAGTGAAAGTAATTTTAATATATGATTTTACTTCTATAAAGGGGGAAATGTAATAAGTAGTTTTAATATTTTAATCTCTGAGCAATCTAAATATGTGATGATTTAAGCTCTCTTCATAACTAGGGCCCTGTTGTGATGAGAACAATAATTATCTATATTGGATGTGACGCGATTGAGATATCAAAGCTATAGATCAATTATATATGTGATATTGATAAGACTGATTGAAAGAAATCTTCTATTATCTAGCATAGGAGTGCTAGGAGTTAGTGGTGAGCTTAACATAAGGTTTTGTTCACGATGTCTGTAAAGTGAACTTCCCCCACACTTGGTATGTATAGGACTACCATCCCCCCCCAGTCAGAAGCTGGTAAGACAGCTGTATCCCATTATGTCTCAAGCCATAGTGTTACAATGAGACTGCTAGTTCTGGTTCCAACCAGATTGGAACGTGCTTTCTTTGTGATAAATGAACAGTTAACTAAAGTAGCTAGATTCAGTAGTCGACCAATAGAGACTACAGCATTATTTAATTAGACCAATCCAGAGATAGGATCGCAATGCATTATGGGATCCTTCTGTTTTAGTTATGTCAGGAGTTTTAGGCGGGAGTGATTTTTTCTGCCATTTTCACTTCACAGACACACACATACTTTCATACATACAGACATACAATCAATCTGTTCATTTTTTGTAATCATTTGTAACGTAACTAAGATTTGTACCTTTATTGATTTATTCAATAATGTTAAATAAACAACCACATCCTTTTAAATGATTTACTCTGGTCTTTGAAAGACTTTGTTCTTAAACTACAAATTCCCCTTTTAACAGGGATATTGGTAATATAGATGGTGATTGAGTTGGCAGCGCAGCCTTGTATACCCATTATGTTTATACATTGTGTTGGTGTATATCTATTGCTTTTGGCATTTGTTGATTCTGTAACATTTAGGCCCTGTTCACAGTGGGGCTTTGCAATGCTACTTTATGGAGGCATATTAAAGTGTACCTGAAATGACATTTAAAAAATTCATATATACCTCTTGCTTCCTCCAGCCCTCTTCGTCCTGATCGCTCCCTCTGCACTGTCCTCCGCCTCCCGGATCCCCGGCAATCCTCCCAATAACTTCAGCTAGTTGGCGCTGCGCAGGTGCAGAATGGCCATGGGAGCATGATGGGCCGTGCAGTAAGCCCCGACTCCTGAAGTTACCAGGAGCTATAGCTGTGAATCCAGGAGGAAGAGGACGGAGCTGAGGGAGCGATCAGGCCAAAGGGGGCCAGAGGAAGCCGCAGGAATGTATGCATTTTTACTTTTTCTTTTAAATCTCAGGTTCTCTTTAACACAGAAAGTCGCACTGCAATAGTAAGTTCATGCAATGTTCATAGCGCATCCAGTGCGAGGCTAAAGCTTACTTGTGTCTTACAACACATTGGCTTAAGACTTTACCAAATCCAATGCTCCAATATGGGGAAGCTTCTCTGTTTGCTGTTTTTTTTTTGTTTTGTTTTTTAGTGTGGTGTCACAGTTCACTCATCTCTTTAACTACAAGAAAGGCCCAGGAGTAGTCTTAGCTACCGTATTATCTATGTTAAGGCAGGGCCCTTATTACACTTTCTCTTACAGGGCTATGGAAACCGTTTTGCCCATGCGATAAAGCGAGGTGCAAAAATGGAATCATGCCTAGCAGAGGATGGTTTTGATCCAACAACCTCTTGGTTATGGGCCCAGCACACTTCTGCTGCACTACTCTGCAGTCTTCTTACATTTGTATACAATCTTCAAGTTTAGGAAGGCTACATTAGTTCCCTTCACAAAACACAAAGGCGTCCCTGGGTGGGCTTGAACCACCAACCTTTCGGTTAACAGCCAAATGCACTAACCAGTTGTGCCACAAGGACTGTGTGTATGTTGTTGCTGCTAAATGGCTATCTGGGGTTTTCTTCAGACAACTGTTGAACACAAAATGCATGGCCATCCCTGGGTGGGCTTGAACCACCAACCTTTCGATTAACAGCCAAATGCACTAACCAATTGTGCCACAAGGACTGTGTGTATGTTTTTGCTGCTAAATGGTTATCTGGGGTGTTCTTCAGACAACTGTTGAACACAAAATGCAAGGCCATCCCTGGGTGGGCTTGAACCACCAACCTTTCGATTAACAGCCAAATGCACTAACCAATTGTGCCACAACAACTGTGTGTATGTTGTTGCTGCTAAATGGCTATCTTAGGTTTTCTTCAAACAACTGTTGAACACAAAATGCAAGGCCATCCCTGGGTGGGCTTGAACAACCAACCTTTCGATTAACAGCCAAATGCACTAATCAATTGTGCCACAAGGACTGTGTGTATGTTGTTGCTGCTAAATGGCTATCTTAGGTTTTCTTTGGACAACTGTTGAACACAAAATGCAAGGCCATCCCTGGGTGGGCTTGAACCACCAACCTTTCGGTTAACAGCCAAATGCACTAACCAATGGCGGCCATAACCTCTTAAGAGAAAGTATCATTAGGGCCTTGCTGTAACATAGATTGTAGTGTAACTATTTAAACTAATGTACCCTTCTTAAACTTGAAGATTGTATACAAATGTAAGCAGACTGCAGAGTGGTGCAGCAGAAGTGTGCTGGGCCCATAACCCAGAGGTTGATGGATCAAAACCATCCTCTGCTAGGCATGATTTCATTTTTGCACCTCGCTTTATCACATGGGCAAAACGGTTTCCATAGCCCTGTAAGAGAAAGTGTAATAAGGGCCCTGCCTTAACATACCGTATTTTTTGGACTATAAGACGCTCCGGACCATAAGACGCACCTAGATTTAGAGGCCCAAAATCAGGGAAAAAAAATCATACTAAACCAGGTGCATCCATGGTGCAGGGGCGTCTTGTGGATCTTCTCCCCCAAGCTCCTTAATGCAGTGGCCTGAGGCAGGGATTAGATTGTAAGCTCCTGTTGGTAGTGATTAAGCAGGGAGATAACGCAATATCCCTAGCACCCATGTTTGAGCAGAAGAAGGCATACTTGGCTTCATGGCAGCTGTAAAGCTTGATTGTGCTGAACCTGACTGAAGATCCACAGCTTCATTCAGAGCCAATTGAGGGAGTACACCAGCACAAAGGCCAAACAAATCTAACAGCTTCAATAAACCATCCAAGAAGATAAATACAAGAATAAGCAAGAAAGTTGATGAAAAATCTTTAACTTTTAACAATTTATTTCAAAGGAAAATATTTTTTAACCAAATAAAGTGTGTGAGAAAAGGAAATCTCTAGTTCTCTGAATCTTCACCTTAAGATATTTTTTGCCAAATGCTGTTATTTTTAGCAAGAGAGCACTACAAGGACAGCATAGCCTATGAAGTTCACAGCTCGGCTCTCCTCCTTCTCTCTTTCTATAGAATGCATGGTGCAGCAGAGACGATTAGCACTACTCACCCTCCTGGAGTTATGCACCGGCAGCGTCCTTGTAATGAACAGTGTGCAACTGTGCTGCAGTTGTCAACCCACCATCTGTCCCATCAGCGTCACCCTGCAGTCTGTCCCCGCAGAAGTCTGCCTTTAATAATTATGCCCCCGATCCTTACTACTGGCCACAATGTCCCCTGGCTAAGTTTGGCACTCCCCCACCTCTTAACAACATGGTACAGCCTGCAGATGATTAGCGCTACTCACAATCCCGGAGCGGCTATGTTGCTCTAAATACATTGGCAGAGTCCTTATGATCGGCAGAGTTATGCTGCAGCCCGCATAGATTAGCGTCACCCCACGGTCTGTCCCTGCAGAAGATCAGCATTGCCTCGCAGTCTGTCTCCGCAGAAGATCAGCCTCACTCTGCAGTCTGTCCTGGATGCAGCGGCTCTATAAACAGCGCGGGTGTTGTTCTGTACTGTGTAGCTTGATGACCGGGAGCGGCGGCTTTGATCTTTATACACACGTGGCGCTCTTTCCGTATGGTAGCTTGACCTCGCTTGATGAGGTCATCAAGCTACCATACGGAAAGAGCGCCGCGTGTGTATAAAGATCAAAGCCGCCACTCCCGGTCATCAAGCTACACAGTACAGAAGAACACCCGCGCTGTTTATAGAGCCGCTGCATCCAGGACAGACTGCAGAGTGAAGCTGATCTTCTGCGGGGACAGACTGCGAGGCAATGCTGATCTTCTGCGGGGACAGACCGTGGGGTGACGCTAATCTATGCGGGCTGCAGCATAACTCTGCCGATCATAAGGACTCTGCCAATGTATTTAGAGCAACATAGCTGCTCCGGGATTGTGAGTAGCGCTAATCATCTGCAGGCTGTACCATGTTGTTAAGAGGTGGGGGAGTGCCAAACTTAGCCAGGGGACATTGTGGCCAGTAGTAAGGATCGGGGGCATAATTATTCAAGGCAGGAGGGAAAGAGGGAGCCCCGGGACAACTAGACTGCCGGGGATTTAGGAGAGTCATTGGCTACATTCGGACTATAAGACGCACCAACATTTTCCCCCTCTTTTTTTTAAGAAAAAAGTGCGTCTTATAGTCCGAAAAATACGGTAGATAATACGGTAGCTAAGACTACTCCTGGGCCTTTCTTGTAGTTAAAGATATGAGTGAACTGTGACACCACACTTAAAAAAAAAAAACACAGAGAAGCTTCCCCATATTGGAGCATTGGATTTGGTAAAGTCTTAAGCCAATGTGTTGTAAGACACAAGTAAGCTTTAGGTTTTCAGGAATGGTTGCATGGCCACCTAGCTTTTCATCCTTCCCAGGCCAGCTAGGCTGGCTTCAGCCCGTAGTGTCGGTAGTATAGTGGTGAGCATAGCTGCCCTCCAAGCATTTGACCTGGGTTTGATTCCTCGCCAAGGTATGTAAGCATGCTTTTGACATTCTACAAATCCCTGGAAGACAAGATCCTCCTCCGGAGGAGGAGGAGGGAGGAACTGTTGTGGGGTGCTATGTAAGGAATGACGAGGAGCAAGCTAACAAGCCTACAACAGCCTAATTAAGCTTTCACTAGCAGAGTCTGTCAGCAGCTGTCCCTTAATTAATCACTGTAGGCAGACGAGTGAGTAAAACAGCCGGAGAGCCTTGCCTTTTATAAGGGGGGTGGGGCTCTAGGAGTGAGTGTAGTCTGATTGGCTACAATGTGCCTGCTGACTGTGATGTAGAGGGTCAAAGTTAATCCTAATGGAGCATTATGGGGGCGAACCGAGCTTCTGCAAAAGTTCGCCTTCGCTGGCGAAGTTCGCCTGAAACCGTTTGCGGGCGAACCGTTCGGGCCATCTCTAGTGCTAACTGTGTTAGCACGCTTTAATAAATCAAGCCCAAAATGTGATATCTTTCATAAGGGACTTGATTCACTAAACTGTGCGAACACAGTTAGCATGTCTAAAAGCTTTGCACGTGCAAACTAGGGTGCTAAGTAGATTGCACAGGCAAAGCTGTTACTGATCACGCGGTGCGCGGAGGGCGTGAAACGTTGCACCGTCCGCGTGCAAAGTATGCTTATCAGGCTATTTTGCACATGGACAGTGTGACGTTTGTGCGCATATTAGCGCGTGCGAAGGCACTTTGCCATGTGCTAAGGGGGCTTTTCACTTGGGTGCTAACACTTAGCACGCTTAATGGTGGCCATACATAATACAAAAAAAAATCGATCAAGAAATTCAAACGATTATCCCGTTTATTCGAGAAAAATCTGATCGGACATGCTGGAAAAATCCTTATATTCGATCTAATGGGATAATCGAACTAAATTATTGAATCGAAAAAAAATGAAAAATTGTTCCATGTATGGGCACCTTTAGTGAATAAAGCCCAAGGTGTGCTATTTGTCATATAACGGTTTATTGAATCAAGCCCAATGTGTGGTGAAACTTTTAGTTTAATTGAGTTGCATTCCTTCTTTTAGAGGGAAAGCAGCGCAACTCCCACTGTGAACCTAGTCTTAGGAAAAAAAACGTTTATTTTTATCCCACCATGATGAATTTGTATTGATCTATCATATTGATTTTATTACTCAAAGCATCTCAGTGTGTTGAAAGTATTTCCAAAATGTAAAAAAAAAAAAAAAAAGAAAGCACTTTACAAAATTTGAGAAAAAAAATATTGTAAACAACAATCCTTCGAGTATGTTAAGCCATTCCACTATATAAGAGATAATAAAGTTACCGATTAGCTTGAATTCAGTGGTGCTCAGCAGAGCTCGAATATTCGAGTAGCTCGAATATTCGAGCTCTTTTTCAGCTATTCGAGCTCGAATACCGAGCTCGAATAGCTGCAGCTATTCGAATGGGCTATTCGAGTGAACTCGAATAGCCCATTCACTATTCGAGCTATTCGAGCAAACAGCGCTATTCGAGCTCGAATACCGAGCTCGAATAGCGTCATAGCCCAGATTGATCTCCTTAGAGCCAATCAGAGGGCTCAAAGGCCCTCTGACGGCAGCCAATCACAGAGGGGGACCCTGGCCAGCCCCTACCCTATAAATAGCGGCCGCCATGTTCCGTTTTTCCGTCCTTGCCTGACTTTGTACAGAGAGAGATCTGCTCCTTTGTGCTTTAGCTTAGCAAGAGCTTTATTGTGGTCAACTACCTAGCGTTTTTGCTCACATACACCTCCTATATACACCTATATTGTTGTTAGTTAGATAGACATTGTATTTTAGTTAGTAGCTTGTGTGTTACATAGAGACAGACACAGCTGCTGCAGGCAAGCTCACAGCTTTAGGCCTCAGGGCCTTGCCTGTGTGGGCAGCTGTCCTCCTGTCCTCTGGTAGTTTATTATACCAGTGTTTCTGCTGTCCTTTACTACTGAGTGATTGTATTTTGTAGTAACTGTACTAGGACACTCACTGTCACTGTTTGTTCATAGCTCCTGCGTGTGTGCGTGCACAGTACACACACTCTATTTCCTTCTGATTACTATTGATTATTGTAATTTCTAGTTGTACTTACTAGCTACTTACTACTAGGGACACTCAGTCACTGTTCATAGGCTAGCTCCTGCGCTGCGTGTGTGTGTGCGTGCACTGTCAGTACACACACTCTATTTCCTTCTGATTACTACTGATTATTGTAATTTCTAGTTGTACACTTACTTACTACTTACTACTAGGGACACTCAGTTACTGTTCATAGGCTAGCTCCTGTGTGTGTGTGTGCGTGCACTCAGTACACACACACACTCTATTTCCTTCTACTTAATCTGATTACTACTGACTATTGTATTTTCTAGTTAGTGTACTAGGGGACACACTCACTGTTCACTGTTCACACTTATACTGATTACTGAATTATTGTATTTTGTATTAGTACTGTACTAGTAATCACTTAGCGATCTAATCACTTAGTGATTAGTGTCACCTCACCCACCAACCCACTCCATTAAAGTACCCCACTTTTTCACCCGCCCTTTTAAAAAACGTTTTTGTTTACGCCCAAAACATCAAAGATGTCTGGAAGTGGCAGCCAGCGCGGTTTGGGCAAGGGGAAGGGCAGCAAGGGAATCAAGAGGAGAGGGAGCAGCATTGTGGCAAGCCGCGGCCGCGCCACCATGCACAGTTCCGCAGCAGCAGCAGCTGCGTCAGTGGCTAACATTCCTCCTATAGCCACTGGCCGTGGACGCCTTGGGCGCCGCCCAGCAGGAGCAACTCACGCTGCAGAGACACAGCAGCAGCAGTGTGTAGTACCTGCTCCTATTTTCCTCCAGCCGGGTCAGAAACGTCCCATTGAGGAAAAGGATGCAGACACTGTGGTGCAACTGATGACGGAGGATGAGCAGCCCGCCATCAGCTCTGCATCCGAGGCCTCCACCCTCACCACCACCACCACCACCCCTGTTCGCAGCAGCCGCCCAGCAGGGCCTGGGGAGGAGGCCAGTTCACCGTCAGTCGCCGACCTGTCATTCAGCAGTCTTTTGACCCCAGGCATCATGAGTCAATTGTCTGCTGTTGTTGGCGATCTTGAGGAGGAGATGCTGATGGGCACTTTGGGGGAGGAGGGATTGGACAGCAAGACTGTGGCGACAGTCAAGCAGCCCATCCATGCATCAGGAGAGGAGTTTGGGGGGTCATCATCCCAGCAGGACATGTTTCAGGAGGGGGATGATGATGATGACATGGTGACAGAAAAAGACTGGGTGCCACCAGCTCCAGGGGATGTCGTCATCAGCAGCTCTGAGGAGGAGGAGGAGGATGCGCTTGTGGGCCTTGCAAGGAGGCGCATCATTGCAAGCATTGGCAGCAGTAGGCAGGTCCCACAGCCTACTGGTGTCTCAGGCTCAGCAGCAGCAGCAGCAGCATCTGCCAGTACCACCACCAGCCGCACCCAAGCCCCCGCCCCAACCACCACAGGGAGACAGGCAGCAGTGGCTCCAGGGCATAGGGGGTTGTTTTTGTCACCAATCTGGCGATTTTTCACCATGCCCACAGTGTACAGCAAGTACGCCACTTGCAACCACTGTCAGCGGAAGTTGAGCAGAGGTGCAGACCCCTTAAAGTTCAGCACCAGCTCGCTCATCAACCACCTTGCTGCGAAACATTTCCACCAGCATGAGGAGTTCCAGAGGCTGAAGGCATCTGGTGCTGGCAGTGGCACCACACCCATCACTGCACAGCCTTCAGCAGCAGCAGCAGCAACAGCAGCCACCCGCCCTCCTGCTCCTCCAGCAGCACCAGCAGGAGTGCGGAAACGCACTGCTCCTCCCCCCTCTGCAACTCCTGCCGCCGACACTGAGGCCTGTTCTGGCAGCCAGTCCTCAGTGGCCTCCTCTGCTGTGTCCGCTGATTCCCGTGCCAGCAAAAGGCCACGCCAGAGCCTTTTGAGCGAGTCCTTCCAGGGGGTGGTTAGGGCTCTGCCTCCCAGCAGCCGTCGCGTGCGTCAGCTGAACGGCTTGCTGGCACGGGCCATGTGCTCCCAACTCCTGCCGTACGCGCTCGTGCAGGAGGGGAGCGACATGCGTGCGCTGCTTGCTTGTGCAGCCCCAGACTGGCAGCTCCCCAGCAGACACTTTTTCGCTCACAAAGCCATTCCTGCACTGCACCACTTTGTGATGGCCAATGTGGAGCGAGGGCTGGAGCACGCGGTTGGTGAAAGGGTTCACGTCACCATGGACTCCTGGAGCAGCTGCTTTGGGACAGGCCGCTACCTGTCCTTCACTGTCCACTGGGTCAGCTTGGTGGAAGGGGGTGAGGATGGGAGAGCAGCAGCGGGCACAGCAGCAGCAACACAGTGGGTGGTGCCACCCCGCAGGGTCAGGGGAACTGCAGCAGGTTCCTCCGATCCTCTGCCATCCTCCGGCACACCTGGCCAAACCCCCCGCCTCAGCAGCAGCGTGAAGGCCCGCCACTGCCAAGCGCTGCTGCAGTTGGTCAGCCTTGGGAAGACCAAACTGACGGCAACCCATGTGTTGGCCAAACTCCAGGAGCAGGAGAGGATTTGGCTTACCCCCAGAGGCCTCAGAGTCGGAGAGGTGGTGGCCGACAATGGGGCCAATCTGGTTGCCACAATTGACAGGGGAAACCTGACCCACATCCCCTGTCTTGCCCACGTGCTGAACCTGGTGGTGCAGAAGTTCTTGTGCACCTACCAGGGGATGGGCGAACTGCTGGAAACGGCAAGGAACATTGTGCATCACTTCCGGCGCTCGGCTGCAGCCTGTGCGAGCCTGGAAGACGTGCAAAAGGAGCTGGAGCTGCCACGCCATCGGCTGATCCTTGATGTTCCAACTCGCTGGAACTCCACCCTGGCGATGTTGGAGCGTCTGGTTGAACAGAAGCACGCTGTCAACCAGTACCTTGCCCTGGCCACTGTTTCCGCCACTCAGAGAAGGGACAAGACCAGCAACATCCCGTCCATCGTCCCCGATGATGACTGGAGGCACATGCAGCAGGTGTGCTTAGTGCTGGCTCCCTTTCTGCAGGCCACTAACATGGTGAGCAGGGACCATGCTATGGTCTGCGAGTGGGTGCCCCTGGTTTGTCTGCTGAACAGGGCCCTCGATGCTTTGCTGGAACAGGGAGCGGCAGCCTTGGACCAGCAGGAGCGGCAAGCAGCTGCACAGTTTACCTCTGAGGGGGAGGAGGAGGAGGACTTGGTGGAGGTCCCTGACCTTGCTGCTGATGAGGGGGATCAGCACAGCGCAGCTGAGTTGGTGCGGGGGTGGAGAGAGGATGAGGCGGCAGAGGAGGAGGATGAGGACAGCACTGCCGTCGATGTGCCAGCACACGTGGCCCGCCTCTTCCCAATGGCAGCGCACATGCTGACGTGCCTGCGCAAGAACCCCAGGGTGATCCAGATGAAGCAGAGGGAGGACATCTGGATCAGCATGATGTTGGACCCACGCCTCAAGGGGAAGTTGAGCCAGTTCCTGCCGCCTGCAGGAGGAGACCCAGCGCAACAAATAAGGAGCTTGCAGCAGGCCCTTGTTGAGCGCTTGGAGGAAGCCTTCCCCCAGCCTTCCACCCCCACTGTCCAGCCAGCACAGAGGCAGCAGCAGGTGCCTGCATCCAGCAGCAAGCGCCCCCCACAGACCTGCTGTCTCTCAGCAACGAGCTCTACAGGACTGTAGAAGCTCTGGCAGCAGTGACTAGAGAGGAGGTGCATGCAGCAGCATCCTCCTCCGGTCACAGCCAGCGCCTGACCCGCATGGTGGCTGACTACATGGGGTCCTACAGCGGGCTTGACAGCGATGCCCCTGTTGATCCCATGGAGTATTGGGTCAAGCGCCTGGAGATCTGGAGTGAGCTGGCGCAGTACGCCCTGGAAGTGCTGTCCTGCCCCCCTTCCAGCGTGCTGTCCGAGCGCTGCTTCAGTGCAGCTGGTGGCGTGGTCACCGAGAAACGCTCACGTCTGTCTCACAAGTCTGTGGACAGACTGACGTTTCTCAAGATGAACCAGGCGTGGGTGGAAGGCGAGTTCCTGGCCCCTGTTGTCGGCGAGAGGGGGACATGAACTGGCTGCCGGAAGAACCATCGTTAATGTGCCTTACCACCCTTTACCACCTCCTGGCTCCTGCTCACTAAGCCAGCCTGGTTCACTTTGACTATTACGTCGCCTGCAGCCACACATTTTACATCTACAGTGGGCTGCTGTGTACTGCCCTTCTGCTGTCTGTCTGTCTGTGTTTCCCACTGCCAGGGTACACAGATTTACCTTCTGCTGCCACTCTGCCACCAGCTATTACGTCAAACAATAGCTATATCTGTGTAATTTGCTGTAAAAAAAAAAAAAAAAGTAAACCATTAAAAAAAAAAAAAAAAAGGTTTAATTTTTCTGAGGTGCCCGGGTTGAAAACTGTGTTGTCCCAGTTGTGTATTGGACACGATGTGGGCTGCACGACCGCTGTCTGGGACCTCCTGTTGTGTTTATTTACAGCCCTGGTATCAACGCTAGGTACCAGGGCTATTATGTCACGCTGCCTACCTACCTGACTGCCTGCTGCCACACACTCATCCTCCTCCTCCTGCTGCTGAATTTACCTCCTGCTGTCTGTGTGTTTCCTCTGCCAGGGAGCACATACAATGGCGCTTCCACCATGCGCCACCAGCTATTTGTTACGCTCAAAAATAGCTGCATTTCTTTAAAAAAACAAAAAATATATATACTTTTTATTAATGCTTTGTGATATTATTTTTAGAGGTGTCCGGGTTGAAAACTGTGTTGTCCCAGTTGTGTATTGGACATGATGTGGGCTTCACGACCGCTGTCTGGAACCTCATGCTGTGTATTTACGGCCTGGTACCACCGCTAGGTACCGCACAGCCTATTATGTCTCGCTGCCTGCCTCATTGACTGCCTGCTGCCACACAATCATCCTCCTCCTCCTGCTGCTGCTGCTGAATTTACCTCCTGCTGTCTGTGTGTTTCCACTGCCAGGGAGCACATTCCAACATGCGTGCGCCACCAGCTATTTATTACGCTCAAAAATAGCTGCATTTCTTAAAAAAAAAATATAAAAGAGAAATAAGTGAAGAAGAAGAAGACGATATAGAAGAAGATATAGAAAAAGAAGAAGAAGAAGGAGAAGAAGAAGAAGATATAGAAAAAGAAGAAGACGAAATAGAATAATAATAAGAAGAAGAGGATATAGAAAAAGAAGATATAGAAAAAGAAGATATAGAAGAAGAAGATGAAGAAGAAGAAGATGAAGAAAAAGAAGATGAAAAAGAAGATGAAGAAGATGAAGATGAAGAAGATGAAGAAGAAGAAGAAGATGATGAAGAAGAAGATGATGAAGAAGATGAAGATGAAGAAGATGAAGAAGATGAAGAAGAAGAAGATGAAGAAGAAGAAGAAGAAGAAGAAGAAGAAGATGAAGAAGAAGATGAAGAAGAAGAAGATGAAGAAGAAGAAGAAGAAGAAGATATAGAAGAAGAAGATATAGAAGAAGAAGAAGAAGATATAGAAGAAGAAGATATAGAAGAAGAAGAAGAAGATATAGAAGAAGAAGAAGAAGATATAGAAGAAGAAGAAGAAGAAGAAGAAGAAGATATAGAAGAAGAAGAAGAAAATGAAGAAGAAGAAGAAGAAGATATAGAAGATAAAGAAGAAGAAGAAGAAGAAGAAGAAGAAGAAGAAGTATATACACTACTGAACAGAATTTTGGACACAACTTCTCTTCTCTTTCCACCTTTTTTTTTAAAGGAACATCCCCACATAATCACTTGCTGTTGTTACTTGGAAAAAAAGATGTTTCTTGCATCATTCACCCTCAAAACAAGTGTTGGAAGCTATTTAAGGCCAATTCGAATAGTCAGCTCGAATAATGAGCTCGAATACCGACTCGAATAGTGAGCTCGAAGTCCGAGGTCGAATCGAATAGTAAAAAATATTCGACTCGAATATTCGACCGAATTCGAATAATTTACTATTTGAATTCGACCAAACTCGAATAATAAAAAGGGGTATCCGAGCATCACTGCTTGAATTCACTTATTATTTGTAAGTCAGCCACTTAGGTGATAGAAACAAAGTTTGGCTGTTTTATAAGAAACCACATAAAATTAAAGTAAAAGGTTAAAAACAATTCTGATCATCAGATGTGCACACCATTATCCCACACTGATTTGCTTTAAAATTGGGTACAAATGGGAAGAAATTACTTTATCATGGTGTTTCGGTTCTTTGGTTGAGCCTCTTGTTCCAAAGTATCTTAATGCATTAGATGACAGGTGTAAACCACTTAAAAAGATATTTGTTCAACAGTGCATGGCTGCTCATCATCTGAGTGTCACCAACTAGTGTAATTGAAACAAGAAGGGTTGTCATTCACTTGTCTAGTGATTCAAATATAATACACGTGTTAATTTCTATCTGTGTACAATGTTGACAATCTGATTCTGTTGCTCTGTGTTTGAGCTTCTTTAATCTGTAACAATTCAAAGTTGTGGTCAGTTATTGACTGGGTGAACCACATTCTTACCAAGAATAAATCTACTGTACATCCAGTGTATCACCCCCTAGGCAGAGCCAGGTAAAGACCATATTGGGCCCGAAGCCCAGCAATACATTTACCACCGCCCACCCCCCTTCCACCGCCACACTGTTCAAAGGGTGTCTCCCCAGCATATAGTAGGTCACAAAAGTGAGTACACGTGTCACATTTTTGTAAATAGGACAACACTGAAGATATGATGCTTTGTTGCTATGTAAAGTAGTCAGTGTACAGCTTGTATAACAGGGTACATTTTCTGTTCCAACAAAATAACATCAACACAAAGCCATTAATGTCTAAACTGCTGGCAAAAAAAACAATGCAGAGAGGCAGATTTAAGATCAATAACTTTACGCTTGTTTACACAGAAAAATGTGAATGTCCCTTGTACGTCATATACTGTATACAACCGATGGACCAGCACCATACAAAGATAAATATTAAACAAATGGTTTCCACAGAATGTGCTATGGGCAGTATATGAGCAATTTAAAGACAAAGGAGAAGAGAAGCTGCCCTAATTAAAGCACCAAACTGACAAGCGTAATATAATTCAAAATGCAAAATACATATTTTTTGAAAAACTGACTACAACATAAATAAAAACAATTAAAAAATCACAACCAGTGATAAATCCCCCATTTTCAGAAGCGGGGGTTCCCACGAGGTACACTAAGGCTTGGTTCTCTTCGATGGTCCTGGGTGTTCCTTCCTTCTGCTCCATATGCAAGTTTCTCTTGGTCCACTCTTTTTTTTTTTCATTACTTTGGTCACGCTGTAGTCTTTTGGTGCCAATTCTAGTGTGTATTTATTTAGTGTTTTAACATTGATTGCTTATATGCTGTTTGGGGATTCCTTGTAATATGATATACTACCTTCACCATTGTTGGCACTATTTAATTTCTTTTGCGACTTTTTTGACACAAAATACTTCTAATGTATATATTGCACATATAGGGCTTTATTCACTAAAGTGTGATAACTGATATCATGGTCTCGATTGAGCGATTGCGCATGGTCGCAATTGAACATGAAAAAACATTACGCGCCTTATAACGCGTGCAAAACTTTAGCGCGACCGTGATATCAGTTATCACACTTTAGTGAATCAAGCCCATAGTCCGGCCTTAGGATCGCACCATTTTGCACCATTTTTTGTAGTTACTTTTTGATTCTGTATTTAGTCTTGTTTATTAATTTTACCTCCCCATTTTTGTAACTATTTTTGTGATCATTATTAATATTGTACATTTTACTTACTTATTGGAACATGGAACACCCATTATTGTATTATTTTACTATTATCCATTAGATATACCAAAACTTTTTGTAACAATTGGTGTCGGCGCGCAGAGAGAATCTGATTATTGGTGATCTGCAGTATCATCAAGAATACAGATATATACCTGATTATTGATGATCTGCAGAATCACCGATAATACAGATATATTGCTAACCTCTGGACACCTGAAGTGTGTGAGTGTTTGGTGTAACAGTAGAAATTGGACCACCGGGGTAGCAGGTGGTCCAATAAGTAGAGACAGATTCTACTGCAGTCAAGGACTCCAGGAGAAGGAGACCCTGACTGGTTTAGCAGCAGTGCCCCCTCGGAGAAGCAGAGGGCCCCTGCAGGGCGGCTGAGCACCCAAGGGGTGGGTGACAGCCAGAAAGGTCGGGCAGGCCGGGTCGGCAACACACTGACAGATAAAGTACAAAAACGATAAGCTGATTCGGTATCCAAGGCAAGCAGGGTTTGGCAACGGAGTATCAGAAGTGCAAGGTACCGAATCAGAGATCAGAGGAGTGGTCAGGAAAGCAATACGTCATAACAGATATCAAACAATGCCTAGTCTGGGTGTGAGGTCCGTGGTCTCTACACCCTGGAACTGGTCTAAGGAATAACACAGATGACACACAGTATTCCTAGTCTGGGGTGTGAGGTCCGTGGTCTCTACACCCTGGAACTGGTCTAATGAATAACACAGATGACACACAGTATTCCTAGTCTGGGGTGTGAGGTCCATGGTCTCTACACCCTGGAACTGGTCTAATGAATAACACAGATAATACACAGTAAACTGGCTAAGTGTGGATTCCCAGGTCCTCCTGGTACCACCACACTGAAAGATCTGACTAGGTCTGAGTGCTAACACATAGGTATTCGCAACGCCAGATAACCAGCAACTGAACAGCAAGAGATATATATAGTGGAGCGCTCTCCAGCACCACCCAGCTCCCATCAACCAATCAACCACTGAGCTGGGTTCAGCTGACTGCCTCGATCAGCTGACCCTTCTCCTATTGGCATAAATAGCCTGTCTTGCGGCGCGCGCGCGTAGCTCTCCATCTGTGTGCACTACTGGGTCCAGCCAAACCAGACGCATGTTGCTGCGGGGAAACCGCCGCTCTGTGCGCGGACACCGCTGCCTCACTGTCAGAAGGCGCAGCGGTTTCTCCGCAATCCGTCACACTTTTTGGACAAAGAATTTATCACTGGTTGCGGTTTTTTAATTGTTTTTAATTATGTTGTGGGAAGTTTTTCAATAAAGATGATTTTTCTATTTTGAATTATATTATGCTTGTCAGTTTGGTGCTTTAATTAGGGCAGCTTCTCTCCTCCTTTCTCTTTAAATTGCCCTTTGTACGTCTAAGCCTGTCACATGGCGAACTTGATTGTTCGGGTTGTAAGAATTTTGCAAATCAAGATTGGGTCTAATTCACTGCCAGACCAAACTTGTCATTTTTCTCTCGCTCATCCCCACTAGTCATACACGGGTCAATTATGGCCTAATATCCCTAGGAGATTCCACTAGAATTCAATTTGTTAGTGATCACCTCTTATCATGGCCAGCTTCATTTTGATTATATCAAGCTTCAATCAAACTGCAATCGCTGTACTGCTCAATGCAGGGCAAAGCTATAAATCTATTGATTGGATGTGTATGAGAAATAGATTACTGGTAAATTCAATTAGTAATCAAAATCGATGAGTGTATAGCTAGCTTTAGATATTTTTTTTGCCAACTCTGATAATAAAAGAGGCACAGACTAACCAGCAAGCTCATGGTGACCCAGAACTCATTGGAGTGTGTAAGGGACTACAATGGTCCTAAAACCCCCCTTACTAAGATGTTAAGAAAAACAAAAGTTTGCTTTCTTAAAACAGAAAGAATTTGCGATAATTCAGGTTGGAGTGAGCTTGAGATGTCTCCCAGAGCAACACTGCTGAATATATGCAAATTAACCATTGTACCCTTAGAAGCTAAACACACCTCCAGAACCGCTGGAATGCAATGATGTGTCAGCTTGTTAATTTGTACAGAGCCATAATAATCCAACATGCATACAGACTGTTTCGGATTGTTTGATCCTCATCAGTGCATGGCATGGATTAATTTGGCTCTATGGAGTAGGGCTTGTGAATCCGAGAGGCAGTGCAGTTTCTAGGCTAAAATGCACCCAGGGCGGGTGTGTAAAAATTGCGCCCCCCCCCCAAGCAAGGTATGGGTGCCCGCAGTATAGGTTAGCCAGGTCTAGTTGCACTTAGTATAGGTCCCCCCAGTATAGGTAGCCAAGAATAGGTATCCCAGTATAGGTAGCCAGGCATAGGTGAGCCAGTATAGTTGCCCCCGCTATAGGTTAGCCAGGTAGGTGCCTCCAGTATAGGTAGCCAGTATAGTTGCCCCCAGTATAGGTTAGATAGGCAGGCGCCCCCGGTATAAGTTAGTTAGGTAGGTGCCCCAGTACAGGTTAGCTAGGTGGGTGCCTCTAATATAGGTAGCCAGAATAGTTGCCCCCAGCATAGGTTAGATAGGTAGGTTCCCCCCAGTATAGGTTAGATGGGTAGCTGCCCCCCAGTATAGGTTAGATTAGGTAGGTGCCCCCCAGTATAGGTTAGATTAGGTAGCTGCTCCCCAGTATAGGTTAGATTAGGTAGCTGCCCCCCAGCGTAGGTTAGATTAAGTAGGTGCCCCCCAGTGTAGGTTAGATTAGGTAGGTTCCCCCCAGTATAGGTTAGATAGGTAGGTGCCCCCCAGCGTAGGTGAGATTAGGTAGCTGCCCCCCAGTATAGGTTAGATTAGGTAGCTGCCCCCAGCATACGTTAGATTAGGTAGCTGCCCCCCAGTATAGGTTAGATTAGGTAGCTGCCCCCCAGCGTAGGTTAGATTAAGTAGGTGCCCCCCAGTGTAGGTTAGATTAGGTAGGTGCCCCCCAATGTAGGTTAGATTAGGTAGCTGCCCCCCAGTATAGGTTAGATTAGGTAGCTGCCCCCCAGCGTAGGTTAGATTAAGTAGGTGCCCCCCAGTGTAGGTTAGATTAGGTAGGTGCCCCCAGTGTAGGTTAGATTAGGTAGGTGCCCCCCAGTATAGGATAGATAGGTAGGTGCCCCCCAGCGTAGGTTAGATTAGGTAGCTGCCCCCCCCCTTCCAGTATAGGCTAGATTAGACAGGTGCCCCCCAGTATAGGATAGATAGGTAGGTACCCCCCAGCGTAGGTTAGATAGGTAGCTGTCCCCCATAATGGAGGGGGGAGCCGGAGCTGCTGGGAGGGCAGCCCGACCTCTCCCTCCCTCTCCTGGGCCGCCCTCCGTGCTCCCCCCTCAGATGCAGAGCGCAGCAGCAGCAGCAGCAGCCAGGGAGGAAGCGCTGTAAACAACATACCTCCCTGCGTTCCAAGCGCTGCTTTCTCGCCGCCGGTCTCTTCCTCTCTGCCTATACGATGATGCACACGCTGGTTCCTGTTAGCCGGAACTAGTGTGTGCATCATCGTATAGGCGGCAGAGAGGAAGAGACCGGCGGCGAGAGAGCAGCGCTTGGAACGCAGGGAGGTATGTTGTTTACAGCGCTTCCTCCCTGGCTGCTGCTGCTGCTGCGCTCTGCATCTGAGGCGGGAGCACGGAGGGCGGCCCAGGAGAGGGAGGGAGAGGTCGGGCTGCCCTCCCAGCGGCTCCGGCTCCCCCCTCCATTTCAGCGCCCACCTCCCAACAGCGCCCCGGGCGGCGGCACGGGCCGCACGGCGCTAAAAACGGGCCTGCCCAGGAGAGGGAGGGAGAGGTCGGGCTGCCCTCCCAGCGGCTCCGGCTCCCCCCTCCATTTCAGCGCCCACCTCCCAACAGCGCCCCGGGCGGCGGCACGGGCCGCACGGCGCTAAAAACGGGCCTGCCGAGAGGCACAGACTATCCAGCAAGCTCATGGTGACCCAGAACTCATTGGAGTGTGTAAGGGACTACAATGGTCCTAAAAGCCCCCTTACTAAGATGTTAAGAAAAACAAAAGTTTGCTTTCCTAAAACAGAAAGAATTTGCGATAATTCAGGTTGGAGTGAGCTTGAGATGTCTCCCAGAGCAACACTGCTGAATATATGCAAGTTAACCATTAGGGCTGGTTCAGACGGACGTTTTTGCGGCGTTAAACGCGGGCTTTCAAACGCAACGTTTTTTTGGATCTACCGCCGTCTCATTCAAGTGAATGGGAGCGTTTATGGCTGGCTTTTGCAAGCTTTCATAAACGCCTGGCGGTTGATCCCGGCGTCGCGTCTAGTCCCGAAAGCAACATGCAGCTTTTGGAAGGCGGTTGCGTCTGGCCGCGTAGCGTTCGAACGTGCTCGAACGCCAGTGAAAGCTAGTGAAAGTCTGCAAAGGCGTCTGGAGGAGGGGACAGAACAGGAAGGAGAACCATAATTCCATGCGAAAGGAAGTGATGATGTGAAAGGAAGTGATGAGACAGGCTAGAGCGATGGCGACAGCAGCAGAGAGCAATGTGGAGCTGGGAGAGCTGGTTGAGCAGGTTCATGGCCGCCCTGCCATTTGGGACAGTAGCTGCAGGGAATACAGCAACAATGTACGGAAGGCACGCGCTTGGGAGGAAGTTTGCAAACATTTTTTCGAGCTGTATCCGGAGTATAGTGCATCTACTAGAGACAACATTTGTAAGTACATGATGCGGCTCACTGTATGATCTTATAATACATTGTACCTCCCACTGAATGCATTGTACCTCCCCACGGGCCCACCGAATGCATTGTACCTCCCCACGGGCCCACTGAATGAATTGTACCTCCCCACGGGCCCACTGAATGCATTGTACCTCCCCACGGGCACAGTGAATGCATTGTACCTCCCCACTGGCACAGTGAATGCATTGTACCTCCCCACGGGCCCACTGAATGCATTGTACCTCCCCACGGGCACAGTGAATGCATTGTACCTCCCCACTGGCACAGTGAATGCATTGTACCTCCCCACGGGCCCACTGAATGCATTGTACCTCCCAACGGGCCCACCGAATGCATTGTACCTCCCCACGGGCCCACTGAATGCATTGTACCTCCCCACGGGCACAGTGAATGCATTGTACCTCCCCACGGGCCCACCGAATGCATTGTACCTCCCCACGGGCCCACCGAATGCATTGTACCTCCCCACGGGCCCACTGAATGCATTGTACCTCCCCACGGGCCCACCGAATGCATTGTACCTCCCCACCTTACAATCAAGATAAGTAATTGAAAGCATATTGATTTTTTGTACGGAACCGATGTGAAAGTTACACATATTTGATCAAGTTTCTCTGCCTTTGTTTTCCAGTAAAAATGCTTAAAAAAAATGGAAGTCCATAAGGGACCGCTACGGGAAAGACCTCCGCCACAGCAGGGAAAGCAGGAGTGGGCAAGCTCCTAGTCGATACCGCTACCACCCACTTTTAGATCAGCTAGGTTTTCTCCGCAACACACAGGAGAGGAGAAGGTAATAAAATAACCATTCTTGTTTGGAAAACTATACTATCCAAAGTTAGTAGTTTTCTGCTTTTTCAGCTAATACTGCAAAATAATATATATATTTTTTGTATATCTTTTCTTATAATTCCAGAACAACGACAAATGCAGCTAGAAGTGATGCACAGGAGGAACCTGAGGAAGAAGATGACGGCAGTATTGCATCTCTCAGTCAATCCTTGAGGTCATCATCTGAGAACAGAGAGACAGAGGAGGAGGACGACAATGCAAATGTGAGCACACAGTCAACATCCACACCGACTAGTGCGCAACGACCCACATTACCTGTGGTAACTGTCTCTAGACGGAATAGGCCCAGAACCGTCCCGGAAGCTGCTAATGCGGATGTCGTTTCTTTAATTAAAGATGTGGAGAAGAATGTTGCCAAAATAATGGAGCCACAGGATAGTTTGGGGACATTTTTTAGGGCTCTGGAAAAGGAGGCACGGGAGGTTCCAAAAAGCAAATGGGACGACATGAAACAGAAACTGTTTACTATGGTTATGCAAATGAAAATCACTAGTGCACCCACCTCAACTCAAACAACGCAACCTTGGCAAACTCAAGCAACACAAGAAGCAGGACCACCTTACTATGGCCCACCCCCCGGCACTTACACACATATGTTGCACCCTTACCAAGCAAGCTGGTATCCGTATAGTCAACAGCCAAGCACTTACGACCAAGGACAGTCCAATCTTCCAGCGCGTGCACCAACATCAACCGTTACCAGTTTAGAAAGCACTGCAGAGGCTGTATCTGCCTCTCTACGGATGCAGTCCAGGAGTGATTCACCAATAATAGACGACATATAATTACACTGCTTTGCTAAGTTGTTTGTTACTATGTGTACGTGCCTTGTGTGGTTGAGGGGGAGATGGTCCATCTCCTCATGGTAGGACCATCTGTCTGTGGCTTTGGTAGGCTGCTTAG
Source organism: Hyperolius riggenbachi (assembly GCF_040937935.1). Taxonomy (NCBI): domain Eukaryota; kingdom Metazoa; phylum Chordata; class Amphibia; order Anura; family Hyperoliidae; genus Hyperolius; species Hyperolius riggenbachi. Next base: position 328,962,967 of record NC_090650.1, read on the forward strand.
CTTCCCCCCAGGCCACAGGCAGAGGGTCCCCCATGAGGTGATGGACTGTCTCTTCATCAGCCACTGACCTCCTTCTTGGGAGGCTATCCCCTGGTGCCTAGTAAGGTGTGTGCTATTTTTGTTTACAGCATATGTGGTTGATGAGGAGATGGTCCATCCCCTCATGGTAGGACCATCTGTCTGTGGCTTTGGTAGGCTGCTTAGCTTCCCCCCAGGCCACAGGCAGAGGGTCCCCCATGAGGTGATGGACTTTCTCTCCATCAGCCACAAACCTTGGCCCTCTCAGGCTCTCCTCCTGTGCCTCCTACTGTGTGAACTACTGTTGTAGCAGGACATACACATTTATGTGCTCCCACTGTAAACACCATGTGTGGTTGAGGGGGAGATGGTCCATCTCCTCATGGTAGGACCATCTGTCTGTGGCTTTGGTAGGCTGCTTAGCTTCCCCCCAGGCCACAGGCAGAGGGTCCCCCATGAGGTGATGGACTTTCTCTCCATCAGCCACAAACCTTGGCCCTCTCAGGCTCTCCTCCTGTGCCTCCTACTTTGAGAGCTACTGTTGTAGCACAGCATACACATTTATGTGCTCCCACTGTAAACACCATGTGTGGTTGAGGGGGAGATGGTCCATCTCCTCATGGTAGGACCATCTGTCTGTGGCTTTGGTAGGCTGCTTAGCTTCCCCCCAGGCCACAGGCAGAGGGTCCCCCATGAGGTGATGGACTTTCTCTCCATCAGCCACAAATCTTGGCCCTCTCAGGCTCTCCTCCTGTGCCTCCTACTGTGTGAGCTACTGTTGTAGCACAGCATACACATTTATGTGCTCCCACTGTAAACACCATGTGTGGTTGAGGGTGAGATGGTCCATCTCCTCATGGTAGGAACATCTGTCTGTGGCTTTGGTAGGCTGCTTAGCTTCCCCCAGGCCACAGGCAGAGGGTCCCCCATGAGGTGATGGACTTTCTCTCCATCAGCCACAAACCTTGGCCCTCTCAGGCTCTCCTCCTGTGCCTGTTGTTAGCACATCAAGGCTTTGTAAATATTTTTTGTACATACAGTTACATATAGTTCATATATGAATAATATTGAAACGGAGAATGTTTTCTGTTAATTTTTTTTTATTAAAAAGAAATAATTCAGAAAAACAATGTCAGTTTTTACTTTATTCAATGTGTATTGTTCGCCAAGGATTTTTCCGGGAAGTGGCAAGTGGCTATTGCTTCCCAAAGCTACCCGCCCCACCACCCTTTACAAAGCTAGTAAGTAAGCATCACAATATGGACCAGCATGCCATATTTTGATGCTTCCCCAAGGGTCACTATAACCGCATGCGTGTTCCCAAGGATTTTTCCGGGAAGTGGCAAGTGGCTTTTGCTTCCCAATGCTACCCGCCCCACCACCCTTTACAAAGCGAGTAAGTAAGCATCACAATATGGACCAGCATGCCATATTTTGCTGCTTCCCCAAGGGTCACTATAACCGCATGCTTGTTCCCAAGGATTTTTCCGGGAAGTGGCAAGTGGCTATTGCTTCCCAATGCTACCCGCCCCACCACCCTTTACAAAGCGAGTAAGTAAGCATCACAATATGGACCAGCATGCCATATGTTGCTGCTTCCCCAAGGGTCACTATAACCGCATGCTTGTTCCCAAGGATTTTTCCGGGAAGTGGCAAGTGGCTATTGCTTCCCAATGCTACCCGCCCCACCACCCTTTACAAAGCGAGTAAGTAAGCATCACAATATGGACCAGCATGCCATATTTTGCTGCTTCCCCAAGGGTCACTATAACCGCATGCTTGTTCCCAAGGATTTTTCCGGGAAGTGGCAAGTGGCTATTGCTTCCCAATGCTACCCGCCCCACCACCCTTTACAAAGCGAGTAAGTAAGCATCACAATATGGACCAGCATGCCATATTTTGCTGCTTCCCCAAGGGTCACTATAACCGCATGCTTGTTCCCAAGGATGTTTCCGGGAAGTGGCAAGTGGCTATTGCTTCCCAATGCTACCCGCCCCACCACCCTTTACAAAGCGAGTAAGTAAGCATCACAATATGGACCAGCATGCCATATTTTGCTGCTTCCCCAAGGGTCTTTATAACCGCATGCTTGTTCCAAAGGATTTTTTTCGGGAAGTGGCAAGTGGCTATTGCTTCCCAATGCTACCCGCCCCACCACCCTTTACAAAGCGAGTAAGTAAGCATCACAATATGAACCAGCATGCCATATTTTGCTGCTTCCCCAAGGCCCACTATAACCGCATGCTTGTTCCCAAGGATTTTTCCAGGAAGTGGCATGCGGTTATTACAGGCAACATGCAGTAAGAAAACATACAACCATACAATTCACAGGGAAAAAAAAACAAAAAAAAAAAACATTTTTTTAAATTAAATCTGGCTATATTGAAAGGGGTCTTCTCCCAAAGAAGATACAAAATAGTTCGCAAATTTGTAACGGACAGTTCCAGCTGCTGAGGTGTGACGTACGAAGCTGCCAGTGTGATCTGTGAAGGCCGCATCCACAATTTCATCGTAATTCACACCTTCCTTTTCACGCACAAAGTTGTGCAGTACACATGCTGCTTTTACAACATTGTCTACATGGTCAGGGGTCAACACCAGAGTGCTGTGGAAAACCCGCCATTTGTTAGACAACACTCCAAACACACACTCCACAAAACGGCGGGCTTTGGTGAGACGGTAATTAAACACCTTCTTCTTTGTGTCCAGATCTCTCTTTGGGTATGGCTTCATCAAATTGACATGAAGTGCAAAGGCTTCATCTCCGACCATCACATGTGGCATTGGTTCCCCATGTTCCTGGATTGGTTTAGGCCCCAGAAGGTTCAAAGTACCATTGTACAACCGGCTGCCAATGAGAGACGATCGGAAGATGTTGGAATCTGCAGTACTGCCATAGGATCCTACATCAATCGTCAGAAACTTATAGTTGGCATCGACAACTGCCATGAGCACCACTGAAAAGTACTTCTTATAGTTGTAGTACCGTGATCCAGAACCACTTGGAAGTTGTATCCGAATATGTTTTCCATCCACGGCACCAACACAATTTGGAAACTTGGCCTTTTTAAGGAAGGAGTCTGCAGCATCCTTCCACAACTGCTCAGTCGGTGAAGGCATGAAGATTGGCTGCAAGACTTCCCATATCTTCTGGCACGTGTCGTGAACAATCCCTTGCACAGTTGATCTACCCAAACGAAACTGGTAGTGTAAAGAGGCAAAAGTCTCACCCGTAGCAAGGAATCTAGAAAAATGGGGAAAAAAAATTAGCCTTCACAAACACAAAAAAAACTTGTAACACACAGCGAATAAACTACATACATTAGGTGTACTCACCGCAGTGTCACCAGGAGACGCTCAGCAGGACTCACTGGTGAACGCATGTTGGTATGCTGCCTCTGAAGGGAAGGAGATAGCAGGACCAACAGCTCGTCAAAGGAATCCACGGTCATCCACACGTAGCCAAAGAAACGAGCAGGATGTCTTCTGAGATCGTGGTAAAGGGGCATAAATGCACCTCTACTGGATCTCTCTGCAACAATAGGATGAACCCACAGCCTCCCAGCACTCACCCTGTGACCCGTCGGAGGCCTCGACAGAAGCGCCCTGAGAGTCACAAGCTTCAGCTGAACAAGGCAAGCTTGAATCTCATCCATATCTCCAGCAAGAAAAACGCAATTCACAATACAAACCAGAGCTCTGGGCAAAGTATGTCACCAGCACTCAGAGTACAGGAAGTACAAAGGTATTTCCGCTTCCTGCAGACACATAACCAAGCCCTTTCCCTTTAAAAACGCCCACTTCCTGTAAAAGCCAGCAAAAGCCAAGAAAACGCAACGCTAGCAAACGCTACTACATGAAAGCTAATAAAAGCCTTTAAACGCTTAGCAGTTAAACGCTAGCGTTCTTGAAAAAAAAAACCGCGGGCGTTTGAACGCGGCGTTTAAAAACGCTCCGCAGACGTCCGTCTGAACCAGCCCTTAATTTGGTTAATTTGCATATATTCAGCAGTGTTGCTCTGGGAGACATCTCAAGCTCACTACAACCTGAATTATCGCAAATTCTTTCTGTTTTTGGAAAGCAAACTTTTGTGTTTCTGACAATAAAATTAAGGCTAAGTTCAGCAATGATCGGAACCAACTGTGAACATCACAAACAGAACACATTGGCTTGCTAGTGGCACCCGATAAATAGTGGAATTAATAGGCAGCCTGGATATCAATGGAGGGTGAATTAAGCAGTGAATTAAGCAGTGAAGTTGGTGGTGATCTGGGCGGAGATTGCGGTGGTGGGGGTCGATTATGGTAAGGCATTGATAGAGGGAGGGTCTAAGGGAGAATAGGGTTAGGTTTAGAGATAATAAAATATCGGTGAAAATTACTGTGGTACTACTATCGTAGAACCCAGTGCCCAGTAGTAGAATAATAGTAATTTTACCGATATTCTACTTGAAACTTTCCATGGCCCTCAAATTACTGTGGCTCCCTTTTTTAAATGCACGCCCCTAACACCCTACCCCTTTGTGCACTGCCCTACAAGTAGCTTGTGTATGCTACCCAGCTGTCTGCAGATACATTCAAGAGCAGAGAAGAGAACCAGTCCCACTGCTGAAATGAGGTAAAGAATGATGTTCCGCTGCCTCTGCTCTGCACCACAGGAACAGGCCTCCTTCTCTCATGATGGCGGGGGTCAAAGGGGCTATTGTTATGCCTCTGCTGCTAAACTTCCTCAGTTATCTGATACTAACAGTGCTAAAATGGTGTTGTTTCAAGGCTTTGCAAGAACCATGTTTTTGGTATTGGAGCAGCGTGATACTTAATATAATGTATATTTCTTGATGTTCTCCTCAGAGTTTGCTATGTTGTCATTCCTTGATCATTTTGTATTTCGTATAAAATCCATTTTGAGGGCAATGGGAAGCACTTGCTTTTCATTTACCTTACTGTATTCATTCAGTATTACCCAGTGCTGTGCCATCACTTTATAATTCCCTGGATCTCTGTGAACTCGATATTGGAATGGTATGAGTAAAAATGTTTTAGTATGTTTTAGATAAAAGCACAGTACGGTAGTGCCTGTGTGTGTGTGCTCCACATGTTCTCACTAAAGTGCCAATTAAGCTTTATTAGAATTCAATGGAACTTTTGATTTTATTAAATCATGTATATTTCTGGGGCAATGTAGTGACATCATGTAATTAAATGTTGTGTGTGTGTGTGTGTGTGTGTGTGTGCGTGCGTGCGTGCGTGCGTGCGTGTGTGCGTGTGTGTGTGTGTGTGTGTGTGTGTGTGTGTATAAACTTGACTTCAAGGGATCCGCTTATGCAAATGTGATTCTAAAATCTTCCAATTCTATGAATTTAAGTAAGTTTGATCCATAGATTAAAACATTTTTTTTGTTCAGGCGTAGCAGCTGGGTATGAAGACTGTTGGCAGTGCTTAAATAAGCCTATTTACCCCCTAGGTAAGTCTATTTAAGTTACAACAAACAGTTAATTTGGGGAATTTTATATTGTGCAGAGTAGAACACAAGCAGTGCTGTTCAATGCCTGGTGCAATATATACTGCACTTAATAATGTATTATAAGCCCCACTGATAGACAGCAGATAGCAGGTCTGATGATGGTGGCTTTACAACTCAGTTACACACTAGTACTGTCAGACTCTGCCTGCACTAGGTTCTAATATCCTGCACATACAATACTATATAATCTTCTTATTCCCATCTCTCTCTCTCTTAACTTGAATAATATATTTGAAAACTTGAGCTTTAGTGGATAATTCAATTCATTCCCAGTCATTGCTATTTTTCTATGTGCAGATTCTCATGCAAGTCCAAATTCTTTTCTCCAGCTAGTCATGCTATGAATATCTAATTACAAATGATCAGAAACACATTACTTAAAAAAAAAACACAGATCTTCAAGGTAAAAATATCAACCTCTACTAATAATTTAATAAACGTATTTTATATAAAGACTATTTTCTCAAATTTTTTTAATCTATAGGGCTTGATTCACAAAACAGTGCTAACTGTTAGCATGGGCACGCGAAGTGCCGCTCGCAGACTTTTTTCATGCGCAAAAAAACCCTTGATCATTTGCGCGCGATAACGCGGACTTTTGCGCACGATCGGGCCCCCGCTTGGTCGCAAAAGTCCGTGTTATCGCGTGCAAATGTCCGCGATCGCAGGGCTTTGCGCATGCAAAAGTCTGCGAGCGCCACTTCGCGTGCTAACTGTTTAGCACGCCCGTGGTAACAGTTACCACCATTTTGTGAATCAAGCCCATAATGTTCATAAACAGTATCAGTTTCTTAATTCTCCTTGTGATGCTACAATTTTAAATCTCACTAGCTGCTACCACCATTCGCCATATAAACAAAATTAAAACTTACTTAATCATCTTAGGAGTTTGTTCACTGATCTAATGAGAGGTAAGCTTCAAATTAACTGCCATTTGAAGTGCAAACATTAAATTATCCAATAATTGCATCTAAAAAACAAAAAAACAAAACATAATTACCTAAAATATGAACGACCATGATGATATATGAAAAAAGAATATGACTTATCTGTTGTGTATATTGCACCTGGAATGTCATTGTCTATAGTTGAATGCCTTAATAGCTTTTGAAGTTAATTGGATGCATTCTCAAGTAAATTACCTTAATTTCAATGGATTAAAAAAGTGATTGAAATCTACACCTTATTTTGATGGCTATCTGGCTGCCAGGGCGTAGATTTCAATCCACAGACGCCGCACTTTCGTTGCTCCCAATGATCTCGCCTCTGTCTCCCCGCCGCAGCTCATTTGCTCTGCCATCTCTATAACGGCAGAGCCCTGTGAGTGGGTCAGGAGCCGATTTAATTGGCTCCTGACCGTGTCTATCAATGTAAGCAGCTCCCATTGGCTTACACTGATAGGCAGGATCAGGCGCCAATGAAAGTGGCTCCTGGTCCTGACCGGCTCACAGGAACTCTGCCGTCATAGAGGCGGCAGAGTGGGTGGCCCAGGTTCCTGACGTGTGACAGTGATGGTGGGTATGTGCGGCCATTCGTCGGCGCTCTGCCATTTCTGGTACCAGCGGTCTCTGGTCCTTGAGGGACAGAGACCACTGGTACTCAACCTTCCTGGCGGTAACCCTGAACGTAGTTCGGGGTAAGCCGTGCAGGAGGATTTCTCAGGCCCTGCTGGGCCGATTTGCATAATTTTTTTATTTTGCCACACGCAGCTAGCACTTTGCTAGCTGCATGTGCACACCGATCACCACCGATTCGCCGCTACCCGCTGCGCCGCCCCCCCCCTAGACCCCTTGCGCAGCCCGGCCTATCAGCGCCAGGCAGTGCTGAGGGGTGGATCGGGACTCCTGGGGGTGAAAATGTGCAGATCCAAGGCCGGTATGAAGGGCGGGGACCAAGTAGAGATGGCCCGAACGGTTAGCCGCCGAACGGTTCCCGGCGAACTTCCGTGGTTCGCGATCGCGGAGAACCACAAACTTTTCCGGAAGTTCGGTTCGCCCCCATAGTGCATCTGTAATGATCTGCTCAGCTGTCTGCACAGGCAGACAGCTGTTTGACCATTCCTTAGGTCTGAGTGCTGCAGGTCTCTGGAAAAGAGACCTGTCTTCACTTTGCAAGTTTCAGAGTTGCTCTGCTGGTGAGGAATTTGCATACAATTGTCATGCAAATTGCTCAGCTGCTTCCTTTGATGGTTTGCAGTATAAATACCTTTTGCTCCCAGAATTCATTGCTGGTCATGATGGTTTGTTCCTGCTAACTCGCCTGGAGTATCAGTCTTTGCTATTGTTTATTAAGATTATCTTAGAGTAATTCCTTGGGACTGCACTAGGCATCCCTTCTAGCGTAGTCAGGTTGTATTATCTGTTTTGCCTTGTACTGTCTATCTGTTGCGATTGTCTTGTCGTCAGCGGCGGTCGTCAGGAAATCGTTCTGTCTGTAGGGGTGCAAGCCAGAGCAGCGGTTGCTAATGGTTGCTCCATCTGTTTGTCTGTCTGGATCGCATTCGCCCTAATGGTAGTGGCGGTGGTTCCTTCTGTGCTCTGTCTGGGAGTTTAGGCCAGAGCTGTGGTTGCTGCTGGCTACTCCTTCTCTCTGTCTTGTCTGGTACGAACGCTTGCTGTAGGCTCGGTGAGGTAACCGTTTAGCAAGCGTTCGCGTTCTCTATTTCGTGTTTGTGTACATTGGTTAGTTGGCACGCTTATCACTGGGCACCTAACGCGCGGTGATCGTGTCTTTAACGCGTTCGCTGTTGCGAATGAGTGCGAAGTTCGTGTTTAGCTAGCGTTTGTTATTTTCCTTGGAGTTCTGATCATTATTATTTGCTATGTCTTTCTTGCTACACTTGTGCTCTGTCTAACTCGGTCTTGTGTCACTATTGGCAATCGCCACTCTTGCGATTGCGTTCCCACTTCGTTTCCGCTTTTGTGTGTTCACCGTCACTGGGTGGCGACTAGATTGGTGGACACACATACATTGGCAATCGCCACTCTTGCGATTGCGTTCCCACTTCGTTTCCGCTGTTGTGTGTTCACCGTCGCTGGGTGGCGACTAGATTGGTGGACGCACATACATTCTGTCTTTGTGCTCACTTTCTCTCTACAGGTGCATTGCACCAAAGCTGGGTTCTGTCGTTTTACACGCTTGTGGAGAACTTCCGCAGTGTCAGCGCACATTTTGTGCGCTGACCACGGAGATAGTTCCGCAATCATTACAGCATCATTAGGGTCAACTTTGACCCTGTACATCACAGTCAGCAGGCACATTGTAGCCAATTAGGCTACACTCCCTCCTGGAGCCCCCCCCCCCCTTTAAAAGGAAGGCAGCATCAGGCATTGGACTTACTTGTGTGCCTGCAGTAATTAGAGAAGGGATAGCTGCTGCAGGCTCTAATAGGGAAAGCTTAGTTAGGCTCTTGTAGGCTTGTTAGCTTGCTCCTGGCTGATTGTTATTGCTAAAATAGCACCCCTCAACAGCTCTTTTGAGAGCTAATTTTGTTCTTGTGATCTGTTTTTGTGTGTGTGTGTGTGTGTGTGTCCCACTGACACTTGTGTTGCATAGACAGCCTTGGTAATTCCTACTGTGTGTTCCACTGCCAGGCCCAGCACTTTCAGTGACTACCTGTGTGTGTGACAGGTGCTCATTGTAATACCCATCACTGCATATACCTACTACCTATTGTTCACTTCAGTGCACCCACCTACTTATGTGAGCGCACGTGGAGTGACTGTGCCTGTCCGGTACCTGTCTGTGTGTGACAGGTGCACATTGTAATACCCATCACTGCATATACCTACTACCTGTTGTTCACTTCAGTACACCCACCTACCTACGTGAGCGCATGCAGTGTCACTGTGCCTGTTCGGTACCTGTCTGTGTGTGACAGGTGCACATTAATACCCATCACTGCATATACCTACCTGACAGTCAGTGTTGTTCTATCATTGAGCTACCACAGCCCGGCGACCATATGGGCTTGAAAACCGCCATGGCCAGAACTCTGGCCATGGTGCGCACCAGTCCAGCACAGCCATCACTACACAAACAGTTGTTTGCGGTGCGTTGCACAGTGGGTTTGGTGTGTCAGTGTGAAGCAGTACTCTAATTACACTCCCTGATTGATGTATACACATGCAAGATGTTTTAAAGCACTGGGCTTGAAAACCGCCACGGCCTGCACTCTGGCCATGGTGCACACCAGTCCAGCACTGCCGTCAGTACACAAACAGCTGTTTGCGGTGCATTACACAGTGAGTTTGGTGTGTCAATGTGAAGCCGTACCCTAATTACACTCCCTGATTGATGTATACACATGAAAGATGTTTTAAAGCACTTTAGGCCTGCAATTTAACATGCAATGTGATTTCTGCATTTAAAACGCTGCTTTGCGTCAAATCCAGATTTTTCCCCGGGACTTTTGGCATCTATCCCACTCTGCCATGCCTCCCTCCAGGTGTTAGGCCCCTTGAAACATCTTTTCCATCACTTTTCTGGCCAGCATAAGTGTTTCTAGTTTTCAAAGTTCGCCTCCCGATTGAAGCCTATTGAAGTTCGCGAAAGTTCACGCGAACTGAACTTTTGCGGAAGTTTGCGAACCGAAGATCGGAGGTTCGGGCCATCTCTAGGCCCAAGTGCAAAAGCTGGCCCTGCTGTCCTTCATCCTGTAGCTATGGTATTAACAGAGGAGACCATTTCATTGACTTTAATGTGCTATTGAATGATTGCAGCTCAAACGTGTGGTGAGCATTAAATTGAAATAACTACACAAGTCAGTTAAGCATAACTGACTCTCTGTGAAGCTTTCCCTTTCAATTTGCTAAGTGCTCCTGTCAAAGCATTTAATGAACCAAAAAAGGCAGAAACAGGTACTCTTACTGGTCCTATATGAAAACCAATTTAATCACTCTATGTTAAGTACATTAAACTAAAGCATTAAATGGTTTTCATTTTTATCCTTGCTTAGATTTTAGCTATAATCATTTCTAACAAAAGGCAGTTGACCACGAGCCATTGTGTTTGAACACGGCCTGTGGATACTAGACATGGGAGATTTGGCTATTTGGCTGAAATGCTCAGATTTTAATTTCAGTGGTGAGGATAATGACTATGCTGATTGTTCAAAGGGTTGACTTTATTTCGCATAATAGTATTAATTTATGTAGCGTTTCGTATTGTTCTTTCATATATTAGATTAGAGTGATAAACCAACACATAATAATTATATGCAAATAAAACAAATTTCTGTTGTGATCATTGTGTGTGTTCTGCAATTATTTCCACCAAACATTTGCAAAATATCATTATTAGATTTTATCCTTTCATTTTAAAGCACATTTTAATGATTCCGAGCATATGAAACAGATCACTAGACTTTGATAAATCCCTTGTGGTATTTATTATAAAGTAATTGTGCTAAGAGAGCTCTGCCAAGCCATATAAGCGTAATAAAACAATAGCAAACAGTCAATTTTATGTCAATGATGCACATATTGAGCAGATGTTTCCCTTTGTTTAAAGTGTTTACTTTTATTGTTCAAACTGCTGAAGTAAAGTCATCCTGCTTCAGTGCCATTTCCTGTTTCAATAGAAGATTGGAAAAGAAGACACTTACATTTGTGGATTTTTTTTATATTATTGTGGAAATTAAACACTTTTTATTTGTATAGGCACAATATTTTTCCCTTCGAAAAATGGCAATAAATGTAACATAAAACCACATTTTACCAGCTAAACAAAGGTCACGGTGCTGAACAATATTTCATCACTAGGCTGACAGTTTCAATTATCATTCCCATCAAACTAAATAAATGATCAGAGTCTTCAAGCATTACCAGAGCTTTGCATCATCCATACAAAGTAAGCAATTGAAATTAAATCTTTCGATATTTAAATGCCTTTCAGCTTGTTGCATAGACATACTTTATGGTATCTAGAGTGCACGTCTGCAGCATGTGATGATTTTTGTAATCAATGGCTTGGTAGCAGTTCAGCTGCATAATCTGATAAGGTCAAAGTTTTAACGCTGAAAACGGTTTTGAAAAGGTCACCTAATTATTTTTGAATTTTGTGATACCTACTGTAGAGCTTTGAAATGTAGCTGAATTTTCTATGTTCTATCCAATTAAGCTCTGACAGTAGCTGCTAATGAAAACAATTCATTTTCTGGGTGAATGCGTAATTTATTTCCCTGAAGATAAATGTTTGATTTGGATTATGACCAGGATGACAATCTAAACACAACCAAAGCTACAACACTATTAAGGCCATACATTGGAAAACAATAAGCGCTTTTCAGCCAGGAACTGTAGGAGTGATCCAAAAAAAAAAAAAAAATCCCAGAAACGCAAAATTACACACATTATTGCTGTTCATTATTTTATTTTATTCCTCCACTTTGCGTTAATATTGCTTCTCTAGGGCTTTAGAGGTCATTGGTGAACATTGATATTCCATTTTCTCATTATTATTTTTTTTCTATTATAATAATCTCTATCATGGCCTAAGGCCAGTTATAGGGAAGCCATGTAACCTACCTGATTATTTTTTTTATTTTTAGGGAGGGGGCTGTAGAAATGAACTAATGTAACAGGGTAAAACAAACAAAATCATGCTGTTGATGGCATAAATATTAGCATTAAAAAATTTGAAATTGAGACAGACATTTATGAAGTTCTTTTTTTATAGGTAAAGTTGAACAGTCACCAACATGAGGACAACATAAACATAGCATCCCAACATTATTAGTTGATGTATCCAGCAAGGAACTCTTTCTAGATAAACAACAGAGCCAAAAAGTAAAAAAAAAACAACAACAAAAAAAAAAATAGAAGGGCCAATATAGTGCAGTACTTAAAAACACCAGGATAAGGAGCAATAAGACTGCTACTTACAAGAGTGGGTTGCTAGGCAACCACAATAGAAATGCACTCTAGCTTATGAGACTCATCTCTATATTAATGTCTAGACACTTGAGGTCATTTCAAAGGGTTAAATAAATATACAATATGTACAAGTTAGAGCCCACATAATATGTGACTCACATAATTGCTCTATATACCCTACACACAGTCACAGGCTTTCATCAGCTGAACCCCTTTTTGTCCAACAGTCCATGTCAGAATTCCAAAAGAGCTTTAGAAAAATAGTTCCTTTGATATCTCCTCTAAAGATCTCTCCTCCATGGCTTGGAGCATTGGTTGGGGGTTAGAGTTAGACTCACTAGTCCACCTGCAGTTAGCACAGCCCTTAGCCATACCAGATTAACAAGCTAGGTGATATCCTCAAACCTGGTGGTTAAAACTATTTGGTTTCAGTTGAAAGAGGATGTGCCCAGAAACCCTTGTGTTGACAAACTGGATAAATCAGGTTCCTCTCAGCTTGTGGAGTCATCTCCTGGTGACCATTTGCAGGGGCTGGGGTCATTACCTGAAGGCCGTGCCATTGTTCGCTGTTTTGTTACCCATTCATATGCAGATGTTGTGTGGCTGTAAAAAGTCATTTATGAAACACAGGGTTTGCTTAAATCCCAGGCTGATCAAACAGATTCCCTGAGAACTCCTCATAGCATACAAAGTCCAATTTCTGTATCTATGTGGGCACACCCAAAATATATTAGTTTATATTTGATAATTAATTTTAAAGTCTAACAGAAAGCCTGTGAAGAAATCTGTCTCTATCACATTCCTTTGTTGGAGGAGACCGATGTGCTGAGGACAGCAACCCCTGCGACTTATTAACTGGTTGCCCTGGAATGGGTACAGGGGTAGCCAGTGAACAAAGGGCAGGAGCGCTAGCAGGACCAATGGCGTGATGCCTGGGCGCGTGACCAAAGTGGAACTAATGCGCTCCCACGGGCTTAGTCTGGTACTGCAGGGACTCCACCAACTGATGGAACTAAGAACAGGCAGGGATCCAGCAAACAGGTGAGTATATAAGCAGGCAGTAGTTAGTAACAGTTCAGGTCCTCGGAAAGGTAGCAGGTTGGTAACAGAGCGGGTTCTCAGATGGGCCGGGTTCAGCAACAGAGCGGGTAGTCGTGCAAAGCAGAATTCAAAGCCAGAGTGGGTAGTCAGAAAAGCCAGGTTCAGCATCAGGAATCAGGAACAGAAATCAAGCAGACACAAGGTCACGTCACGGGAGCACGCACTAGCTGCAATACTACAGCACCAAAGTGTTGCACTCTCCAGACTTTTATAGGCCGTTTGGCGTGCACAGCGCAATGCGTCACACCCGCCCGCGAACCACATCAACTGACATGCATAAACAGATCACCCTTGTGCGCGTGTGCACACTGCTCACATCAACACCTTACGGTGCCAACGCTTACGCCACGCAACGCGCGCGGGCGAACATTGACAGACCACCCCGTAAGAAGGCCCGCCGGAACTCCCCAAGATGACTGCCAGCATCCGTATGTGCCAGCCGCCTTCACTGGACAGGTAACTGACCATGACAGTCTCCAAGTGTATATATCTGAGTTCTTCTCTACGAAGTGGTCAGTCGCTCTCCAACCACAAAAAAAAACCCTTGGATAAAATCACAGGGGAGAGCCCTTCGCTAAGGGATGAATAATACAGTGGGTCGGAGGAGGTGCTCAAGGGTGTAAACAGCTCCTGTAAGCTGTTTGGAACCATAAATGGTTTTACCTCGGATGAGGAATGTATTATAACACATTTATTGGACACAAATGACAACACATTTCCAAGGCCTTACCGCGTCTTCAACTCAATATAACACCATAGTCTTACAGCGCCTACATTAGAGTAATACAGGTTTTTCCTTATAACATATATCTCTTTAATAAAAAACAAATTATTTATCATTGTATAACACCTAACCTCTGTTAGTTGAAGGGTCCAGAGTTTACATTTCATTATAATCATCATCATTTGGCATGGCTAACAATATGCAAAGTGTCTTTAATGGCTCCAAACAGAAAGACTTCTTGAAGGAAGGTTTATTGAACCCACAATCATCTGCAGTACTCTGCATATTCATGTAAGACATTCTTAAAGGGATTTTTGCTTTATAATATTAAGAAAAGTAAGTACATTTAGAAAACAAATAGAAAAAGGATCTTGGGAGCCCGATTGTTAATTGCATTATTATATTTACTATAATTTTACATACAAAACACAACATTTCAACAGAGCCGGGACAAGGTCCTCCAGCACCCAAGACTGAGACACCAAAATGCGCCCCTCCATCCCTCTCCCACCACAGCCGTCACACACTGATTGCTATTGGACTCAGAGGCATCCCAGGGCCCCCAACACCTTAATCTCTAGTTATCTAGCTTGCAGTCACTGCCATGTATCCCCTTTTCTCATTTCTCTCTGCTTCAAACACAATAGGGGAATGATAGCTGAGTGAGTTGTGCGCCCCCTCCTGCACTGTGCCCTGAGGCTCGAGCCTCTCTTGTCTCTGCCTCGGCCCGGCCCTGCATTTCAAGCTCCTGCCTACATTTAGTTTACATTTGCCTGATCTAAACCTACTTTGACATACTATACTAACCTCAGCTGAGACAACCCCAAATAGCTGCCATAGTGACCCCAAACAGTTCACAAGCTCTTTAAAGATCCAGCATGTCACAGGGACACAACCACAGAACCTAGTAAATCTAAGATTCATTTACTCATTGCAGGTCTGTACATATAGTTGCACAATGTTGTTTTGCTAAGCTTTCAGTAATCCCATTATCTTCTGAGATTACTAAGGGAAGGATTGAAAATATTTGTCACCTAACAACAGACAGTTCAAAAAATCCAGTATAGGTTTGCTGAATCACTGACATTGTCCAGTGTTCTCCAATGCTCTCCATCCTTAACACATCAGACCTGTGATATCTAGATCATGGATAACCACTGACAACAGCTATGAGTCATGAGTAAATATTTGGATGTTGTTTATTAGCATAATTTGTTCAGAAATTTGAATTTGCATATTTAATGTCTGCAATTACTGGATTTCAGTGCTCTGGATTTGTAATCCAATAACTAGCTAGCTGTGGCTTTAAACCAATGCCATAATTCACAGGTTAATTAGAAAAAATGGCATAGAATGGTGAAGTAGATGGCAGGGGTGTTTCATTAAGTCACTGTAAAGGTATGTACATCAATTTCTGGAGTGAACCCTTTTATCAAGCAAAAAAAAAAATGTTCATACATGCACCACATGGTCCATAATGGCTGTAGAAAAATTCTCTAAACTGAGTCTTGGCTATTGGCAGTGCTACAGACATCACAGGAAGGTAAGCTGTTATCCTCAATTCATTCTCCTGCTGCAAGGCTTTCTAATTATAGACTACCCTGCTGAGTGTGCACTACAGGCAGGCAAGAACTCTTAATTAAGTCCCTAGCTTTTGGAAATAGAATTTGCTCAGCGTGAAGTATAACGGCACCCTGCGTCAACAGAGTGCTCAACTTTCAGTAGCTTGGCCCCTAGAATCTGAGTTTAAAAAATATGGCAGCAAGACTCAAGGCCCAGCTAAAAGGCAGGCGTGATTTGCAACAGAGGGGTGGCAGATAAGTAGGCATCAACATATACCGATTCAGACACTAAACAAGGTAGGGCAGATGGTGACACTGACCACACTGCTGGGGTGTCCACAAACACTCTGCAGTCTGTAGATAACATTATTATTCTTGAATCTGTCCCACCTAAATGCAAGACTGGAAGGAAGGCATCTTGGCACTACAAATCAAAGTAGGGAGAGACTCCAGAATGTTCCAGAGGAGTGCTAATGGTAGAAATTCAAGGCTTGCAAATATCTATTACTAGCAGATCGGATTCTATATGATCTGAACTATATTTTGGTAAGTATGATTTTAAAAAAGTTGGAGAAAAAAAAGAGATGCTAAATGCAGAATCAGCAAAGCAGAAGATGCTATTTGGCCTTTGCAGCATGATTTCGGGCAAGTCTTTAAAACTCCAGAATCACACTT
Source organism: Hyperolius riggenbachi (assembly GCF_040937935.1). Taxonomy (NCBI): domain Eukaryota; kingdom Metazoa; phylum Chordata; class Amphibia; order Anura; family Hyperoliidae; genus Hyperolius; species Hyperolius riggenbachi. Next base: position 328,979,445 of record NC_090650.1, read on the forward strand.
ATTTAAAATGATGATCTAGAAAACAGATGCAATTTTTATTTCCTTGGTATACCTGAAAAAATTAAAGGCTGTAACCTTGATGAGTTCCTGAAGAGATGGCTCTAGGGATTCTCCTGGCGCTACAATATTCAGCAAGTGTCTTTGCATGTAAATCAGGATTGACACATGTCTTTCTAGTAGACTCCAACTCGATCTGTAAGAGTTTCACATCCAGTTTAAGGAGAAATGGTGTCCCACACTCCACTGAAGCCAGGATGCAGCAGAGCAGAGGGAGAGGGTGAAAAAGACCAGCTGAGTGTAGAGCTGATTCTGCCCCCCACAGTCTGCTGCCCAGAATCACGTGATTCAGTCTGCTTCATGGTAGGGCCGCCCCTGCATACAGAGTCAGACATACGTATGTTTAATTACCCATAACAAGATACTATATATTTTTTTAACTGTATATTGATCAATATTCAGATTGAGACAGTTATGGTACTGCTTTTTTATTATGTTAATGACCTTAGTAGTGATTTTCGATATACAGAATTGTATACAAAATTAATACATTTCATATTCTACCATTTGATTATGATTATTAAAATAAAGAGCGTTTATTCAAAAGCAGACATACCCATTTGCAAGATGTTTTCTGTTCTTTCTGATTTTACAACACGACTTTTCCCTTTGCTGATAATAATTACACATCCTTGGATTCTTTTGGAAACTTTATGATGATAAATAGTTATGTTATAACTCAAAGGATATTGTTTCATTAATGTATAAAAGATAATTTGTTCACTTCTTTGCATAGCTTCAAATTATTCAAAATAAAAGTTTTGGCACTGGCAAGATTGATTATACTAATATTGCAAATAACTGTTACTTAATACATATATTCAGCTGCAGATTGTTTTATGTTACAGTTACAGTGGGAATAACAAGCTATGAGAGTGGATGAGGTCAGAACTATGACCATCAATTCATTGCAGTAGGTAGAAAACCTTTCCATACATTTGAGTGCATGAAGATGCTTTTTTATGCACTGTAACGTGCTAACTACTGAGGCATGTAAGCAATGTTTGTACTATCTCTGTGTTCATTGTTCATTGATAGCAGATGATAACCAGAGTGAATAAGCTCAGATCTGACATGGATTGGGTCAGTTAGCAAAAGCAAGACATTCTATATGTAATGAAAAAGATATGTACAACATAGTTCTCACAGGAGATTCCAACCTACTTTAAAAATGTTGGGTATACTGACCCTAATTAAAGGGAAACCAAGGTGAGAGGGATATGGACACTGACATATGTAGTTCCTTTTAACCAATACCAGTTGCCTGGCAGTCCTCCTGATCCTGTGTCTCTAATACTCTTATGCTGGGAATACACGGTTCGTTTTTGCCTTCGTTTAAACCTTCGATTCGTTCGGTAAACGAATCGAGTGTTGAAAACGTATGTGAAAATAGTCATAATCTCATTATAGTTTCGATTAATAGACCCCAAAAACGAACGACTAGTGATCGAACATGTTTGATATTATCTCTCTTTATCCATCTAATCGAGCCATTGGTAGGCTTGATGGCTGTTCAGATCGATTATATATTCGTTTATGCTAGTCCGTCCCTGTAAAAAGGGATTTTCGTTTCGTTTCTTTGCAGCCTTCGATCATTGGAAAAACGAAACCATCAGAATCGAAAAAAAAAACGAAACCGTGGGTGGTGATATTAACCGTATGACCGATTATTTCGGGATCGAAAAGGACAAAAGGCACAATCGAAACGAAGGTTTAAACGAAGGCAAAAACGAACCGTGTATTCCCAGCATTAGACCCTGAAGAAGCATATGCAGATCAGGCACTCTGACTCAGCTGACTCATGTTTTACTGGATTAGCCACATGCTTGTTCCAAGGTTTTGATTAAGACACTAGGGGCCATATGCAAATTACTTTTTCTCCTAGGTGATATTTTCCTAATTACACCACCAGCAAGCAAACAAATACTCAAAATAAGTACTTTGTCATCTACTTTTTGGTACTTTTTTCATTGCAAAAGTGCTAAAATGTTAATTACATTAAAGATAAAACATTATCTCCTAGGAGAAAACTCAGGAGAAAAAGTGAATTGCATAGGGGGCTACACATGCCAGAAGATCAACAGGACTGCCAGGCAACTGGCATTGTTTACAAGGAAATAAATATGGCAGCCTTCATATCACTCTCACCTCAGGTCCCCTTTAACTCATAAATTGATCTCCAAGGTATTCTTCATTTACTAGAAGTGTAAATTATTTTATTAGGAATTGAAAACATCACCTCTGCTCTTCCTTTACACTTATTAAGGTTCTTGATACAGTTGAATCATCAATTCCAGAACACAGATTTGAAGCAGGAAAATTCCCTTTCTTACCACATTTTTTAAATAATTTTATTTTAGAAAGATTAAAAGATTAAAGAATGGCATCTTCTTGTTAACAGCATAACCTATATTTCATGACTGCTTTGCCAAATTCCAATGTATAATGGACTATACCAGAGTACCTCTTTGCGATCTGAATTTGGTTTAGTCCACAAAAGTAAGGCAGGAGATTTTAACAGTAAGGACCCTTTTCCATTAGCAAAAGTAATGCAATGCAGCTATGCATCACTTCCGCCGGCACCCGCGTCACTTCCGCATCCTCCGATGCGGAAGTCAATTGAAGAGATGGGACGTGGATGCGGTTGTGCGAGAATCTGCAGCATGCTGAAGATTCTCTGATCGCTCCGCACAACATGCACACAGTGGAAATTATTACAATGCTGTGCATGTGTTTCAGAATACCCACACTGCTTCTAGTGGAAACGGGCCTTAAGAGTTATGATGTGGAATATAGATGGCAAAACTCTGCTGGCAAAAGTACAGGGCTAGGCCGACTCACAGCTGAGCAGATTTCCAAGACTGAGGAATATCTGTAGTAACTTCCATATGGGGTTGCTAAGAGCAGCTGCAAGTTTATAACCTAGGAAAAGCCAGATGATTGCAGTAATTGTCAAATGGCATTGCTGGGCAGATTACAAGTTCAGAAACTAGTTAAATTCAGATGATTGTAGTAATAGGCAAATGGGGGCAGCCATTAGTTCATAAATCAAGTAAAGCCAGCTGAGGTACAAAGTCCTAGAAGAAAATCTAATAAAATAATGATTTTTCCAAGGTCTTATCCTGTGTTCACTAAGAGAAGAATGCTAAGAATCTTAAAAGAACACAATTACTAAAGCACTTGAATAAACTGGTAAATGTTGTAATTTTTTTACAGTGCTTTCAAAAACAAACCTTAAACCAGGAACGGACAACTTTTTGATCTATCTTTGCTAAAATGCGCTGTTATGAAAGGTAATCTCAATGTTGCTGCACACCACCACCAAGATAAAACATTCTTTCTAGCCCAAGAAAGAGCCTCTTGGATACAAACATTGACTTGCATAAGAAAATGCAAGATATGTGTAGTGAGCTAGGTTGGAGAGTAGCTCATGAATACATAGTAAGTTCTTACCCACTGAAATGTGTTTGCTCTCACTTTTAGTCAACAGACAAAAATTAATAAAAAAAACAAAACTGAAAGTTATGATGTGTTGTAATTACAGGCCATTTTTCAAAACTAGCTCATGCCATCCCCTGCCAAAACTTAACTTCAAAAAAAGTAGTCCACAAGCTTTAGATATCTTTCTTAATGTTTTTTTTTTTTTTAAAGCTTGCATTCACAGAGAAAAGCTGTTTTTAAAAAGTAAACCGAACAGAGACTCGTTTCAAAATGCAATTACAAAATTGCACAACTTTAAATCATGGAATCGGAAATGCAAAAGCAGAACTCTTTAATCATTTGCTTTGAACCTTATTACTATTGAAAGTAAGGAACAAATTGTACATGATTCAAACACATTTGCATATCCCTGTAAACTACAGGGTAAACACTTTTTTGTAAAGCTCAGACTTACTCCAAGGCTGGTCGTTATTAACATTCCTTTTTGCACTAATAAAGTGCATTAGCAGAGCAGTTTGTGAAGTTGTTGCTATGAAGGCCTGAAAGATTTATATAGTTCACTGAAACTTGATTATACCAGAAAACTTTTTACTAGTTAAGGATTCCAAAGAAGACTTATCAAGAAGTATTTCTTCCTTGCCTGAAACAGACCTTCGGCCTGATGTAATTTCAGGAGATGAAAGACTTTCTGCATGCATTTCTTCTGTCTTTTCTGTCTCACCTGTATCACATTGAAGTTACCAGCAGAATCAATTGGAGTTTTAAAGCCCACAATGCATATGTGATTTTAACCTCACCTGGCATGTTAAACTGGTCACCTTGTTATCACCCTGTGCTTGCCCTTTTTCCACCATTCATAACTTTTCAAATGTTTTAATTATTTTTATTACATTTAAAAAATATAGGAAGTCCCTAAGCCTCTTTAACCCTGTTCCTCCATTCTGACTGGTACTACCAGCACAACTGAGGTGGACAGTGTTGGGCCCTGCCACTTGAACAATACCAGCCATGACATAGAGGAGACTCTGCAAGAAGGGGAGAGGAATGCAATTGTGTAGTACCACCACCGTTTGAGTTGGGTGCTGCTAGTAAAAACATCTGTAATTAACATTACCAATATTTTACTACAGAATAGCATGGCCCCCATTCTCACACAAACCAACAAACCACCCACATTATGCTTAATGCTAACCCCCCCCCCTCCTAGTACAAACACAACACTCCTCCTCATTATAGAAAAGACACAGAACATTTGTATCTCACTTTTCTCCTGGCGGACTTAAAGCACCAGTGCTGCAGCCACTAAAGTGCGCTTAGTAGGAAGTAACAATGTTGGGGAGTCTTACTCAAGGTCTCCTTACTGAAAAGGCGCTGGCTTACAGAAAAGGAAAACCCAAGATTCAAAACCTGGTCTCCTGTGATAGAGGCAGAGCCCTTAACCAGTACACTATCTATCCACTTATACTTAACACTAATCCAGACTATCATCTGCAGTGTCTTTTCCCTATATAGTAGATGATCGGCTGCTATCTGCATCAGGTGCCCAATACTCTGATAATTTGAATCGATGTCTATTAGACACCTGCTGATGGCCTTGACCAAATGACCTGATCTGAGAGAAATTGTTCCCTTTTATTGAAAATCCCTCTTGTGCATGTCTGAGACAGAGATGGTCTTTACCTCATAATAGGATAGACTTCCACCTGGTATCATTAACTTTCATATACTTCTTTCATCTTTCATGTTTTAATTGCTAGTGATTGTTGGAGTTGAATTAGACCCTTGTCAATGAACCTGGACATCCAGGAAAAAAAAAACCTATTAACTAGGTTTCCCAAAATGTAGGAAGCAGTTCATCAAAACACGATTCTGAAGGAGACACTTTTTCAGTCTGGTAATGATACTGAGTTATCTCAAGCAAAGGATACCACAAGCAAAAATCCATCTGCTCTCTCAGCTCCCAGTGGACTCACATAAAAGCCGTGATCTGTCAAGGTTACTTCCTCGTTTATCATCTGAGAAAGAAGTGACCTCGGCTCTGGCTGATAATCCTAAAGTCCTGAGAATTCCATGTGTAACTCAGATACGGACTTGCCAAATTGCGAAACTTAAGGATAGACTTTTTACTCGATTGTAAGAAATATAGTATCTATAAGCCAAGACAAAGAGCAGACGCTAAAAGTGCTGAATGCATTGAGGAATGTTCTTTCCACTCAGTGAATAGAACAACTTATTGTTCTTAAAAGGCAAATCATGAATACGTTGTTAATACACAAGAGGGATGTTAGCCGTAATAGACTAGTTTTATAATAGGTCATGCACAGCTGAATAATGCAAAGACATACAAAAATATCAGGGGTTATTATCATCATATTAAGTATCGAATGCATTTAATACTAGGTGCATTGTTTGACCTACTGTGTAAAGGGAAGTGCACACCCTCTCAGTAGTCTTAAAGTGGTCATTTGATAAAGGGCTGAGCAAGTGGTTTTATCATCACCTGACACTTGAATGCTTTCAAATGAAACAGTGTGGCTCTACATCATTATTTCACTTGGGGCTTGATTCACAAAGCGGTGCTAACTGTTAGCACGCCTGTGAAAACCCCCTTAGCATGTCTAAACCAGCTTTTCGCGCATAAAACTTTATGCGCGTAAAACTTTACGCGCGTAAAACTTTACGCGCACACTGCACAGAGCGCAGGGCGCACCGTGCGAAGTGGCCATTAAAGCCTATGGGACTTAGCGCGCATAAAACTTTGCGCGCGTAAAACTTTGCGCGCGCAAAGTTAGCGCGTGATCTGATTGAGAAATCCGGTGCTAACCTACTTAGCACCCTGGTTAGCACGTCTAAAGACATTAGACGTGCTAAGTAGGTTAGCACCGCTTTGTGAATCAAGCCCTTTATGGCTGTCACTGACCTAATGAATTTAAGCCTTTTGGGATGAATATTTGACGACCTTTAGAGCAGTGCATGAAACTCAGTGAAATTGCATACCTAAATGTTGACCACATATTTCTAGATTGCAATAAGTGAAAAATAAGCTGATAGGAAAGCATTGAAACTGTACTAACCCTCACTAGGAATGCTACACACTGTCGGTGTTCTTGCTTTTATTAATAATAGATGTGTTCGAGCCATCAAACTCCAGCCATTGGCACTTTACTTACCATCATTGACCTGAAGAAGTAGGACAGCCACGCAAAACGTATTACGGCTAAAGGGGATGTGTCGTCCCAATATAGTTTTGGTAGTTCCCCAAATGGTTCTCCAGTAATGCTGGGCTCTGTGGCATGACCACCGTGTGTGGAACAATGTGCCACATCACCGCAACCTCTAAAACATAGAGGCGATCTTGATGGATGTCCTCGTGTTTTTGTGCAAATTAAATTGAAATTTCCCACCATGTATAACTATTGTATATCTCCAGGGCAAGGTAAGCCAATATTACCTCTCCATTTAAACTGTTTTTAATTATCTATACAACTCAAAATGGCTGTACCACCTATACAGTGTATCCTCACAAAATTGACAATACTGCTGCTTACTCTGCAATAAAATAATGCATACATTATACTATTATCCAACCCAAAGATAGACCCTGTAAAAAAGAATATTAATAAGTCCTGCAAGTTCACCATGGCGAATCCAATCCTCAACAGTTTTGTGCACACAAATCCACTGCGATCTCCCAATATATTCTGCTTTGAACTAAAAACAAATACTATACATAGTAGTGTGATACTGTTTCAGTCCGTCAACACTCTTCAAACTCCCAGTGCAAGAACAAAACACTTTTTTTGCACTTGCACTGGGAGTTTAGAAGAATGTTGAGGGACCGAAACAGTATCACACTATGGGGATGATTCACTAAACCGTGCTATGCCTTTACTGCGTCTTGTAACGCACGTAAGTTAATGCGGCACAACTATCTACATGATGCGTTCTGTACCGTGGTAGACATAGTAATTACTGTGACAAATTTTAAAATGATCAAAATGTATAGAAAATTCCAAGACACAAAAGGTTAAAAAGATGTGTGAGTGTGTATATATATATATATATATATATATATATATATATATATATATATATATATATATATATATATAGCAACAAATACGGTTCCACATTCCTTTACAATTTTGAACAAAGTTAATTCCCAGAGAGGTTCTGGTTTTGAAAACTTAAGTCACAGAAAGTAAATCTTGAATTAGATTCCTGTGTCACAAGTAAATGAATAGCAATCAGTGTAGGAAACATCTTCTTGTTAGCCCTAAGCCCTTGGCAATGGAGGTTGAGCAAAAATCAATAGCAGAGAACAGATTTATGCACATTGTAAATTTGGTAGGCTCCTCTCAGCTCATGTTTCTATTTAAAAGTTCAACAAACTGTGACTTCTCACATTTTGCAGGACATTATGTTTCAATTTTACTCATCGGTTTTGCTAAATAACTGCTAAGTGTAATTTTCATTGACTTTTTATACCTTTTTCATTCTTGGGTACAAACTGAGTTTTGTTACAGTTCTTAATCTTCAGCAGCTAAATTTACTTGATGAAAATAGCAATAGCAGTAGAGTATTGTAACGTTTTATCCATTTGTTAAGGCAGGAGGTTTTGAATTAGGACAATAACTTGTATTCGCTTACTTTAAACAGTACCTTATGATATCTTTCAGAATAGACTTAAAGAACAACTGTAATGAGAGGGTTATGGAGGCTGCAATATTTATTTCCTTTTAAACAATACCAGTTGCCTGGCAGCCCTGCTGATCTATTTTGCTGCATCAGTGTCTGAATCGCACCATAAACAAGAATGCAGCTAATCTTGTCAGATCTTATAATAATGTCAGAAACGTCTGATCTGCTGCATGCTTGTTCAGGGTCTAGGGCAGTGGTCCTCAAACTACGGCCCGTGGGCCGAATACGGCCCCCCGAGGCTTTTTCACTGGCCACTAAACACAAAATGTGTAACTTATGGATGTGGCCCACTGCACCTTTAAATATTAGCGGCCCACATATAGAATAGCAGTGCTGGCACCACACATACACATACTGTAGAGGCCAGTGAGCAGTAATTCGCTGGCTTCATATCCAATTCTGTATCAGGTGCCACTGCTGTCCAACTGGACGGCAGGTTATCACCTGGGTATGCTTCACTGTCTGGTGCACAAAGACGTTCTTCAGGCACCGCATGACTGAATGGCTGCTGATGGGAGTTCTCCTCCGGGCATGATTGGAGGGGAATCAATACCTAGATTCAATGTAATGTTTTTCAATATCATTTTATGTATGTTCTGGCCCCTCAGCAGTCTGAAGTATGTTGACCAGGCCCTTGGCTGAAAAAGTTTGGGGGCCCCTGGTCTAGGGCTAAAAGTATTAGAGGCAGAGGATCAGCAGGGCAGCCAGGCAACTGGTATTGTTTAAAAGCAAATAAATAAGGCAGCTTCCATATCCCTTTCCCTGCAGTTGTCCTTTAAAGGTTGTACATTTCCAGTCTAATCCTGCCAGTTTTGTATTTGTTTTGTATGGTTTTCTGTGGGTTCACATATAAAATATGTACATTTCTGGTCCAGTAACGTAAAACTGACAGAAAACTGCTGCAAAACTGATAGGACAGAACTGGACTGGACCAGAAATGTACAGATTTAAGTGTGAACCAAGTCTTATCAAGAGTCTAACTTGATCTTAATATAAAAAAGCTGTGGTAGGATCACAATTTGTTAGTTCTTGCAATGCTGTCTAATTTAAAGTATCAGACAAAATAGTATGAACTATGGGTTCTCTTCCTGAGGAAGAAATCAGTATGTTTACTTGTTTTCTGCAATTACTTCTTTGATAGTTACCAAAGATGTTTGAAGACCATTTTTTTTTACTTTTTAAAATTAGCTTTAGTGCGCTAATTTCAGTTTGCAGGATTTTCTGTGTAGAGCTTGGAGTAAAGAAGGAAAAACAATGAACAGAGGATTGGTGAAAAAGTAGATAGTGTTAAAAGGTCTCAGAAACTGTACCCCAAGTTGATTTTTAACTAAATGTATTAAAAACATTTGCACTCAGGAGAAAATTGTGTCACAAATGGAGCGCACTAATGAAAACACTTGCTGTGGCTGCCATTAGTTTCAACTGTAGCTAACGGAATCAGAATACAAAATGCTGGCAGTGGAAAAGGGCCCTTTGGCAATCTATCTGGTTCAATGTTTTTCCTCCATTTTATTTTGGCAGTGGCTGATTTAAAACATTATAATTAATAAAAGCAGGCTTCTCATCCAGTGAAAAGCTGATTGGCCAGCCTATCTTATTGATCTGTGCATTGCATGTTCAGTAGGATCAATATAAATAAACACCAGGCAATTAAGATATACAAATATCAGAAGGAAGGAGGCTGTCTTTTGTTAAAGACCCACCATGCATGAGCCCATTAATACGGGATCAGTGAATAATGGCGCACAGTGCCTATGCATAGAAATGGCGCCGCATTAAAAAGATACGCTTATCGCTATTTATCGTTAGTATTGCATAATAATGGCGCACAGGGAAAAAAAGAAGAAAAACGGCACACAGTAACGTTATTTATTAATAGTGGCACACACTAACGTTATTTATCAATAGTGGCACACACTAACGTTATTTATCAATAGTGGCACACACTAACGTTATTTATCAATAGCGCCCTACATAAGCCAAACTGCAGAAGTTATTTAACTGCAAAACAATGAATGGATTTAATGTAACACTGTCAAGGTTAGGGTTAGGCACCACCAGGGGGGTGGTTAGGGTTAGGCACCACCAGGGGGGTGGTTAGGGTTAGGCACCACCAGGGGGGTGGTTAGGGTTAGGCACCACCAGGAGGGTGGTTAGGGTAGGCACCACTAGGGGTGGGTCTTAGGGTTAGGCACCACCAGGGGGGTGGTTAAGGTTAGGCACCACCAGGGGGGTGGTTAGGGTTAGGCACCACCAGGGGGGTGGTTAGGGTTAGGCACCACCGGGGGGTTTAGGGGTTAGGGATAGGTACAGAGAGGGGTTTGTGTGTTAACGCTAAATAACAATAAGGCTTTAACGCTAAATAACAATAAGGCTTTAACGCTAAATAACAATAAGGCTTTAACGCTAAATAACAATAAGGCTTTAACGGTAAATAGCGATAAGCGGCAAACGGATTAGCGGCAACACTGTGCGCCATTATTCACAGGCGCCATTTTCAGATGGATGCCATTAATACATCCATTATGGATCAATTGGATCTCACTATAAGTGCAGTTAAATAAAAAGCTGAACATAGTTTTTAAAAATAGTGATGTTTCTTGAAACAAAAGAGGACATGGTATTATGCTGACCTTTCTGCAAAGATAAATTCACTATAAATTTTCCATCAGGGGCCTAGATTTACAATGATTTTTGCAAATGTGAAAATCGTTTAAAAAAAAAAGATGTTTTCTCCCTCATGAAAGGCACATATTTTTGCTAAAACATGTTAAGGTGCTGAATGCCCAGAATCAAGAAATAAAAACAACTAGGCAATGTGAAAAATAAACTTTAAATAAAAATAATTTTAAAATAATGTTTAACTATAATGAAATGACTGTTTGCATAGGGACTTTAATGAAATAGCTAAAAGTAAAGGCAATAAAGAAAGGAAAACAGATAGTTATAGTGATATCTGCTTCTCATGATGAATAAAATTAATTATTTTTTTCCTTAAGTGATTTAGTCTCAGTGAAATGGGACAGATTTGATAGGGTGTATCACCAACAGGGATCACATTACACTAATAGAAACTTACAAAGGTAGACTAAACAGCAAAACAATAAATATTTTTTAATTACAGGACCAATGTAAATAACTGCTAATATGTACTGTATATAATATATATTTAATAGTGTCTAAAGCAAGTAATATATGAAGACTGCATTCACTCTTTGGGCTTGATTTACTAAACTGTGATAACTCATATCATGGCCGTTTTTGCGCTCATTTTGGCGTGCAATCACAAATTTTCGCGCATGCAAAAATGCACGCGAAATTGGCTGTGATATGAGTTATCACAGTTTAGTGAATCAAGCCACTTGTCTGCATATAAAAACACCTTTTCACTCATGGGACATACTATGAATAACAGGTTGTCCACCAACCTAATACCACCATAAGACAATATGCTGTCAGAGAAAACATAGCAAGCAAACTATCCTCTGACCCCACCCACTGCACTCCTCAAAATGAGACCATACCATAGCTAAAAAGCTAGGTACAAAGAAGCACAAAATCCAAAAACATTAATAAAACAAAGTAGGACCCTCAGAGTTCATCAGAGGAACATGTTCCTACCCTGTCACAAATAGTGCTCTGAATTGGTCTTCCCTCTCCTAAAGAAAAACTCCCTCGCTGAGAGAATAAGGACACATTCCCCGATGAAACTTAATGTTGTGTATCATTGTAAATATTGCTGGTAATCTAGAGATAGCAGCATATGTTCACATCAAGTTTAATTTTGCAATGAATTGATCAAATGTGCATAGAATCTTTGCATTCATTTCCCTTAAGTATGCTTAGTAAACATTTTTCATTATTTGTGAGGGAAATCTGTTGTGCATTACACAAACGTCATTTCATGTAGCTCTTCTAATTTGGATATCAATACCAATGTAAAATCCATTAATCTCTATTTTTAACCTGTTTAAATGATTGACCAAGATCAGTTCCTGGAGACTCTCTTTGCTTGCAGTCTGTCCTGACTAATAGATTATTATTATGGGGATGTTTGTAGAAATTTACACGTTTTTACTGTTTGATTGCCACACTTATGGTTTTAAATAAATTGACTAAAAAATGTGTAAAGCGAATCTGAATTTAGAACTTCTTCTCTGCTCTAAAAGATACACAACAGCATAATAACCTTTAAAGAAAAGCATTTCTTTGTTACAGCTGATACACATTTTGAAATAAATCTGCTCTGTTTCTACTTCCTGCTTTCATGGTAGCAGACATATTGTTAACATACTGTGCTTTCAAATGAGCTTATCTGCCTTATCTGCCATGGTAGTCATGTGACACAGGGGAGAGATCAAATTACAACTTGTGATTAGACACAAATGAGGGGAATTAGACAGGCTAATGCTGTTGAAAGTGTCACTGATCAGAACAATTACCAATCATTAATCAAGGGCAAAAAGTTTTGCATGCAAAGTATAGCGCTGCAAGGCACGCGCGAAACGTCGCACCGGTGTGAAGGAAATGGCGCACCGGGTGCGCCTAAAATGTTGCACTGGGTGCGCCTAAAACATTGCACCGGGTATGCCCAAAACATCGCACAGTGCACTGTTACTCTGCTCTAGCAAACATTTTGAAATGTTTGGAAGTATATACAGTAAGGGCCTGATTCACAAAGCGGTGCAAACACTTTGCACGCCTGTGAAAAGCCCTTTATCATGCCTAAACTTAGTTTAGGCGTGATCTGAAGGAATTCGCGCGAACTCCCGCGCGCAAAGTTTTTTGTGCTTCGCACGAAGTGCCCATTAAGCCCTATGGGACTTTGCGCGCGCGCGTGAACTTCGCGCGAGTTAGAGCACAAAGCGGTGATAACTTTGCTGGTGCAAAGGTTATCACGCCTAAAGTGTTTTAGGCGTGATAACTGAGTTATCACCGCTTTGTGAATCAAGCCCAATATGTATACATATATATATATATATATATATATATATATATATATATATATATATACATATATATATATATATATATATATATATATATATATATATATGCTATATACCATATATATACTATATACCATATTTGACAGTGGGTATGGTGTGTTCAGAGTGATGTGCAGTGTTAGTTTTCCGCCACACATAGCGTTTTCATTTTGGCCAAAAAGTTCCATTTTGGTCTCATCTGACCAGAGCACCTTCTTCCATATGTTTGCTGCTTGTGGCAAACTGCAAACGGGACTTCTTATGCTTTTTGTTAACAATGCCTTTCTTCTTGCCACTCTTCCATAAAGGCCAACTTTGTACAGTGCATGACTAATAGTTGTCCTATGGACAGAGTCTCCCACCTGAGCTGTAGATCTCTGCAGCTCGTCCAGAGTCACCTTGAGCCTCTCGACTGCATTTCTGATCAGCGCTCTCCTTGTTCGGCCTGTGAGTTTAGGTGGATGGCCTTGTCTTGGTAGGTTTACAGTTGTGCCATACTCCTTCCATTTCTGAATGATCGCTTGAACAGTGCTCCTTGGGATGTTCAAGGCTTCGGAAATCTTTTTGTAGCCTAAGCCTGCTTTAAATTTCTCAATAACTTGATCCCTGACCTATCTTGTGTGTTCTTTGGACTTCACGGTGTTGTTGCTCCCAATATTCTCTTAGACAACCTCTGAGGCCCTCACAGAGCAGTTGTATTTGTACTGACATTAGATTACACACAGGTGCACTCTATTTAGTCATTAGCACTCATCAGGCAATGTCTATAGGCAACTGACTGCACTCAGATCAAAGGGGGCCGAATAATTATGCACACACCAGTTTGCAGGTATTTATTTGTAAAAAATGTTTGGAATCATGTATGATTTTCGTTCCACTTCTCATGTGTACACGACTTTGTGTTGGTCTTTCATGTGGAATTCCAATAAAATTGATTTATGTTTGTGGCAGTAATATGACAAAATGTGGAAAACTTCAAGGGGGCAGAATACTTTTTCAACCCACTGTATTGGGTCCTTTAATAAACAAACAGATACTTATTGTTACATGGAATAATTTCAGTTTGTCAGCTATATACATATATATATATATATATATATATAGAGAGAGAGAGAGAGAGAGAGAGAGAGAGAGAGAGAGAGAGAGAGAGAAGAATTTCTAGCCATTGATGCATAGAGATTGTCCGAACTGTTCACCTGGTGATTAGTTTTCGGGGAACAACACCTGATCTCTTTCGTGTCTATTCGGGAACATATGGCTTGTTCCATTCACCCCCTATACATTATAATGGAGCCAAAAATTGTCCCCTTACCTCAGTCAGAAGACACATGGCAGCCAATCAGCTATCCCTCCCACCTGGACCCCCCACTTATCAGAAAGATAGCACAGTAGCCATTTTACACTCTGACTGTGGGTGCTGCTAAGAAGGAGACTAGGGACAGAGCTGTACTGCTATTAGGGAAAGCATTAGTTAGGCCTGTGTTCTCTGCCTCCAGTTGAGTTTCTTGCTGCTACAGTTCCAATTCACCATCTACATAATGTAGCCTTCTAAAGGCTGTGTTTTGATCTTGTGATATTGCTGTTCAGTTTGTCCACACAGTGCACTTTAGCTGTTGCAAACAGGTGCAGTCAGTGCTTAGTGCTATAGTAGTTCACCCTTCTAAGGGCTTTTTTCCTTTTTCTTGCTATTGTTATATTGCAATTTTCTGTCTCCAGTGTCCTATTAGCTGTTGGACACAGGTCTGCTGGTCCTAGTAGTGCACTGACTTGATAAATCAATCAACCTTGTAAGGGCTGTTTTTCTTTTTCTTGCTATTGTTATATTGCAATTCTGTGTATCCAGTGCTGACGTTAGCTGTTGGTCTGCTGGTACAAGCAGTGCACCAACAATAACCCAATAATGTTTCACCACCACTACTGGCATCTAGTATCCACTACTGCCAACTGTATAAGGCCTCAGTGCAGAATCAGTGTATTTTTTGGTCAATTAACTGTCATTGCACTACCTCAGTCTGACCATAGGGGCTGGAAAACTGCCATCGCCTGCACTTCCATGAATGTGCCCACAAGCATGGCGGCCACTACACAAAGATTGCTGTCGAGAGGACTAACATTTATGTCCTGGAGGTGTCAACTAGCAAAAACAATGATATGCTCACCTGATGTTATAACTTAAGCTCTTTGCGATTGTTTGCATTTCTTCTGTCAGTGTGAACTAGGCCTAACCCTTACACTACCTTATCGCCGTGTATGCACGCCGAACATTAATTCAACACATTTGGGAATGTACTGTGATTTCAGTGCTGCGTAATATGTAGGCGCTTTATAAATACAATAAATAAATACATTTCTGCCCTTTAGAAATTAAAACACGACTCTGCATCAATTACATAATTTTGGTGGGACTTCCCTTTGGACATTTGGATGGATCTCCTTCCGCCATGCCACGGTCCAGGTGTTAGGCCCCTTGAAACAACTTTTCCATCACGTTTGTGGCCAGAAACAGTACCTATAGGTTTTAAAATTCACCTGTCCTTTGAAGTCTATGGCGGTTTGCCTGTTCACGAACTTTTGCTGGAAGTTCATGTTCACGCTCTCAAACCGAAAATTTGATGTTCACTACATCACTATTGATGAAAACTTATTGTTGTTTTATCTCACCTCATTTTACCATGGGCAGGACGCATGGAAAGCATTTTTTAAGAAGGACAGACAGAAGGATTACCGTATTTTTCAGACTATAATACGCACCTAGGTTTAGAGGGCAAGAACCAGGGAAAAAAAATTATATACTAAACCTGGTGTGTCTATGGTCCAGGGCTGTCTTGTAGATTCCCCCCCCCCCAAATATTGTGTCACCAGTGCCCTCCAGTGTCCCATCTGCCCCCCTGTGTCCTTCTGTCTCCACTCTGACTGGTGTCCCCTGTGTGTCACCGGCCCTTCTGTGCTCTCCTGTGTCCCCTCTGTCCCATCTGCCCCTTTGTGTCCCTAGTGTCCTATCTGCCCCTCCCCTGTGTCCCCAGTGTCCTCATGTGTCCCATCTGCCCCCCCCCCCCCTCACCCGTGCCCTCCTTTCTCCCCTCTGGCCAAAGTCCTGTGTCCCACTGGTCCTCTGGGCCCTAATGTGTCCCCTCTGTCACATCTGCCCCCCTGTGCCCCCTCTGTCCCCTGTGACCTTGTGTGTCCCGCTGAGATCAGTCTATCTCCATCTGCCCCCCCCCCCCCACATGTCCCCCTGTACCTCACTGGTCCCCTCTGTCCCATCTGCCCCCTGTGACCTTGTGTGTGTGTTCCTTTGACCAGTCTATCTCCATCTGCTGCCGTGCCTAGCGTCTCCCTGTACCTCACCGGCCCCCTCTGTCCCATCAGCCGACTGTATCCTCCTAGTAAGTTAATTCCCTTACCGCTGCAGCCAATCAGGGGGAGCGCTGCAAGCCTGCCATTTTGACTGGAGCCGCTGGTCTTGGAGGCGGGACCGTGGCTCCCTCATTAGGCCAATTATGAGCAGTGATCGACTTGCAGCCAGTGGTGCTCGGATACCATTTTTCACTATCTGGAACTAATTCGGATCCAGATACCCAGATATTCGATCCGGGTCGGATATCCGAGTTCAAAATTTTCCAATCCGAATCGAATATCCGACCCCAGTATCCGGGATATCCGGCCGGATTCGGATATCTGGATAGAAAAACTGGAAGTGCCCTTTAAATTGCTTTAAGAAATGTTTTTAAGGGTAAATGAGGCATGTAGCATCATTATTTTGCAAAGGGGAACACTAATTAATGATGTGGGGACTTAACCACTTCCCAACCGCCGTATATATAATTGGCGGGCGGGAAGTGGACGCCGCGAGGACCGCCGTATTGACAATTGGCGGCGGTCCTTGTATGGGCATGGGCGGAGCGATCGCGTCATCCGTGACGCGATCCTCCGCCTCCGCCTGGCGCCGCTCACCCGCCGCAACATCCCGCCGGCCATACGGAAGCGCCGGCGGGATGTTAACCCGACGATCGCCGCATACAAAGTGTATAATACACTTTGTAATGTTTACAAAGTGTATTATACAGGCTGCCTCCTGCCCTGGTGGTCCCAATGTCCGAGGGACCACCAGGGCAGGCTGCAGCCACCCTAGTCTGCACCAAGCACACTGATTTCCCCCCCCTGCCCCAGATCGCCCACAGCACCCATCAGACCCCCCCCTGCCCACCCCCCAGACCCCTGTTTGCACCCAATCACCCCCCTAATCACCCATCAATCACTCCCTGTCACTATCTGTCAACGCTATTTTTTTTTTATCCCCCCTGCCCCCCGCTCCCTCCTGATCACCCCCCCACCCCTCAGATTCTCCCCAGACCCCCCCCCCCCATGTACTGTATGCATCTATCCCCCCTGATCACCTGTCAATCACCTGTTCATCACCTGTCAATCACCCGTCAATCACCCATCAATCACCCCCTGTCACTGCCACCCATCAATCAGCCCCTAACCTGCCCCTTGCGGGCAATCTGATCACCCCCCCCCCACACCAATAGATCGCCCGCAGATCCGACATCAGATCACCTCCCAAATCCATTGTTTACATCTATTATCTCCTCTAAACACCGACTAATTACCCATCAATCACCCCCTATCACCACCTGTCACTTTTACCTATCAGATCAGACCCTAATCTGCCCCTTGCGGGCACCCAATCACCCGCCCACACGCTCAGATTGCCCTCTGACCCCCCCTTATCAATTCACCAGTGCATTAATTACATCTGTTCTTCCATGTAATAACCCACTGATCACCTGTCAATCACCTGCCAATCACCTATCACCCATCTATCACCCCCTGTCACCCCCTGTCACTGCCACCCATCAATCAGCCCCTAATCTGCCCCTTGCGGGCAATCTGATCACCCACCCACACCATTAGATCGCCCGCAAACCCGCCGTCAGATTACCTCCCAAATGTATTGTTTACATCTGTTATCTTCTCTAAACACTCACTAATTACCCATCAATCACCCATCAATCACCCCCTATCACCAACCGTCACTGTTACCTATCAGATCAGACCCTAATCTGCCCCTTGCGGGCACCCAATCACCCGCCCACACGCTCAGATTGCCCTCAGACCCCCCTTATAAATTCGCCAGTGCATTAATTACATCTGGCCTTCCCTGTAATAACCCACTGATCACCTGTCAATCACCTGCCAATCACCTATCACCCATCAATCACCCCCTGTCACTGCCACCCAACAATCAGCCCCTAACCTGCCCCTTGCGGGCAAACTGATCACCCACCCACACCAATAGATCGCCCGCAGATCCGACATCAGATCACCACCCAAGCGCAGTGTTTCCATCTATTCTCTCCTCTAAACACCCACTAATTACCCATCAATCACCCATCAATCACCCCCTATCACCACCTGTCACTGTTACCCATCAGATCAGACCCTAATCTGCCCCTTGCGGGCACCCAATCGCCCGCCTACACGCTCAGATTGCCCTCAGACCCCCCCCCTTATCAATTCGCCAGTGCAATATTTACATCTGTTCTCCCCTGTAATAACCCACTGATTACCTGTCAATCACCTATCAATCACCCATCAATCACCCCCTGTCACTGCCACCCATCAATCACCCCCTGTCACTGCCGCCCATCAATCACCCGCTGTCACTGCCACCCATCAATCAGCCCCTAACCTGCCCCTTGCGGGCAATCTGATCACCCACCCACACCAATAGATCGCCCGCAGATCCGACGTCCGATCACCTCCCAAGTGCAGTGTTTACATCTGTTCTCTACCCTAAACACCCACTAATTACCCATCAATCACCCCCTGTCACTGCTACCTATCAGATTAGACCCCTATCTGCCCCTAGGGCACTCAATCACCCGCCCACACCCTCAGAATGCCCTCAGACCCCAGCCCTGATCACCTCGCCAGTGCATTGCTTGCATCTATTCCCCCCTCTAATCACACCTTGAGACACCCATCAATCACCTCCTGTCACCCCCTAGCACACCTACCCATCAGATCAGGCCCCAATTTGCCCCGTGTGGGCTCCTGATCACTCGGCCAAACCCTCAGATCCCCCTCAGACCCCCTTCCGATCACCTCCCCAGTGCATTGATTGCATCTATTTTCCCCTCTAACCACCTACTGAGACACCCATCAATCACCTCCTGTCACCCCCCTAGCACTCCTATCCATCAGATCAGGCCCAATACAACCTGTCATCTAAATGGCCACCCTGCTTATGACCGGTTCCACAAAATTCGCCCCCTCATAGACCACCTGTCATCAAAATTTGCAGATGCTTATACCCCTGAACAGTCATTTTGAGACATTTGGTTTCCAGACTACTCACGGTTTTGGGCCTGTAAAATGCCAGGGCGGTATAGGAACCCCACAAGTGACCCCATTTTAGAAAAAAAGACACCCCAAGGTATTCTGTTAGGTGTATGACGAGTTCATAGAAGATTTTATTTTTTGTCAAAAGTTAGCGGAAATTGATTTTTATTGGGTTTTTTTCACAAAGTGTCATTTTTCACTAACTTGTGACAAAAAATAAAATCTTCTATGAACTCGCCATACACCTAACGGAATACCTTGGGGTGTCTTCTTTCTAAAATGGGGTCACTTGTGGGGTTCCTATACTGCCCTTGCATTTTAGGGGCCCTAAACCGCGAGGAGTAGTCTAGAAAACAAATGCCTCAAAATGACCTGTGAATAGGACGTTGGGCCCCTTAGCGCACCTAGGCTGCAAAAAAGTGTCACACATGTGGTACCGCCGTACTCAGGAAAAGTAGTATAATGTGTTTTGGGGTGTATTTTTACACATACCCATGCTGGGTGGGAGAAATTTCTATGTAAATGGACAATTGTGTGTAAAAAAATCAAACAATTGTCATTTACAGAGATATTTCTCCCACTTAGCATGGGTATGTGTAAAAATACACCCCAAAACGCATTATACTACTTCTCCTGAGTACGGCGGTACCACATGTGTGGCACTTTTTTTTACACCCTAAGTACGCTAAGGGGCCCAAAGTCCAATGAGTACCTTTAGGATTTTGCAGGTCATTTTGCGACATTTGGTTTCAAGACTACTCCTCACGGTTTAGGGTCCCTAAAATGCCAGGGCAGTATAGGAACCCCACAAATGACCCCATTCTAGAAAGAAGACACCCAAAGGTATTCCGTACGGAGTATGGTGAGTTCATAGAAGATTTTATTTTTTGTCACAAGTTAGCGGAAAATGACACTTTGTGAAAAAAAAACAATTAAAATCAATTTCCGCTAACTTGTGACAAAAAAATAAAAACTTCTATGAACTCACCATACTCCTAACGGAATACCTTGGGGTGTCTCCTTTCTAAAATGGGGTCATTAGTGGGGTTCCTATACTGCCCTGGCATTTTAGGGGCCCTAAACCGTGAGGAGTAGTCTTGAAACAAAAATGACCTGTGAAATCCTAAAGGTACTCATTGGACTTTGGGCCCCTTAGTGCAGTTAGGGTGCAAAAAAGTGCCACACATGTGGTATCGCCGTACTCGGGAGAAGTAGTATAATCTGTTTTGGGGTGTATTTTTACACATACCCATGCTGGGTGGGAGAAATACTTCTGTAAATGACAATCTTTTGATTTTTTTACACACAATTGTCCATTTACAGAGGTATTTCTCCCCCCCCCAGCATGGGTATGTGTAAAAATACACCCCAAAACACATTGTACTACTTCTCCCGAGTATGGCGATACCACATGTGTGGCACTTTTTTGCACCCTAACTGCGCTAAAGGGCCCAAAGTCCAATGAGTACCTTTAGGATTTCACAGGTCATTTTGAGAAATTTCGTTTCAAGACTACTCCTCACGGTTTAGGGCCCCTAAAATGCCAGGGCAGTATAGGAACCCCACAAATGACCCCATTTTAGAAAGAAGACACCCCAAGGTATTCCGTTAGTAGTATGGCGAGTTCATAGAAGATTTTATTTTTTGTCACAAGTTAGCGGAAATTAATTTTAATTGTGTTTTTTCACAAAGTGTCATTTTCCGCTAACTTTTGACAAAAAATAAAATCTTCTATGAACTCACCATACTCCTAACGGAATACCTTGGGGTGTCTTCTTTCTAAAATGGGGTCATTTGTGGGGTTCCTATACTGCCCTGGCATTTTAGGGGCCCTAAACCGTGAGGCGTAGTCTTGAAACGAAATTTCTCAAAATGACCTGTGAAATCCTAAAGGTACTCATTGGACTTTGGGCCCTTTAGCGCAGTTAGGGTGCAAAAAGGTGCCACACATGTGGTATCGCCATACTCAGGAGAAGTAGTATAATGTGTTTTGTGGTGTATTTTTACACATACCCATGCTGAGTGGGAGAAAGATCTCTGTAAATGGACAATTGTGTGTAAAAAAAATTAACAAATTGTCATTTACAGAGATATTTCTCCCACCCAGCATGGGTATGTGTAAAAATACACCCCAAAACACATTATACTACTTCTCCTGAGTACGGCAATACCACATGTGTGGCACTTTTTTGCAGCTTAACTGCGCTAAGGGGTCCAAAGTCCAATGAGCACCTTTAGGCTTTACAGGGGTGCTTACAATTTAGCACCCCCCAAAATGTCAGGACAGTAAACAAACCCCACAAATGACCCCATTTTGGAAAGTAGACCCTTCAAGGTATTCAGAGAGGGGCATGGTGAGTCCGTGGCAGATTTCATTTTTTTTTTTGTCGCAAGTTAGAAGAAATGGAAACTTTTTTTTTTTTTTTCTCACAAAGTGTCATTTTCCGCTTACTTGTGACAAAAAATAATATCTTCTATGAACTCACTATGCCTCTCAGTGAATACTTTGGGATGTCTTCTTTCCAAAATGGGGTAATTTGGGGGGTATTTATACTATCCTGGAATTCTAGCCCCTCATGAAACATGACAGGGGGTAAGAAAAGTCATAGATGCTTGAAAATGAGAAAATTCACTTTTTGCACTATAGTTTGTAAACGCTATAACTTTTACCCAAACCAATAAATATACACTGAATGGGTTTTTTTTTATCAAAAACATGTTTGTCCACATTTTTCGCGCTGCATGTATACAGAAATTTTACTTTATTTGAAAAATGTCAGCACAGAAAGTTAAAAAAATCATTTTTTTGCCAAAATTCATGTCTTTTTTGATGAATATAATAAAAAGTAAAAAGCGCAGGAGCAATCAAATAGCACCAAAAGAAAGCTTTATTAGTGACAAGAAAAGGAGCCAAAATTCATTTAGGTGGTAGGTTGTATGAGCGAGCAATAAACCGTGAAAGCTGCAGTGGTCTGAATGGAAAAAAAGTGGCCGGTCCTTAAGGGGTAGAAAGCCCTAGGTCCTCAAGTGGTTAAACACGTGCAAACACGTGCAAAGTGCCAAGTGCAAAGTGCCACGTGCAAAGTGCCAAGTGCAAAGTGCAAACACGTGCAAAGTGCAAAGTGCCATGTGCAA
The DNA here is from genome assembly GCF_040937935.1 of Hyperolius riggenbachi. NCBI lineage: Eukaryota > Metazoa > Chordata > Amphibia > Anura > Hyperoliidae > Hyperolius > Hyperolius riggenbachi. Next base: position 329,002,115 of record NC_090650.1, read on the forward strand.
ACATGTGCAAAGTGCCACGTGCAAACACATGCAAAGTGCAAAGTGCCACGTGCAAAGTGCCACGTGCAAAGAGGCATGTGGCACTTTGCACGTGTTTGCACGTGGCACTTTGCACTTTGCATGTGTTTGCACGTGTCACTTTGCACTTTGCACTTGGCACTTTGCACATCTTACTTTGCACTTTGCACATCACATTTTGCATGTGTTTGCATGTGGCACTTTGCACTTTGCATGTGTTTGCACATGGCACTTTTCACTTTGAACTCGGCACTTGGTACTTTGCACGTGGCACTTTGTACTTTGCACTTTGCACGTGTTTGCACGTGGCACTTTGCACTTTGCACGCTGCACTTTGCACGTGTTTGCACTTTGCACGTGTTTGCACTTTGCACGTAGCATGTGTTTGCACTTTGCACGTGGCACTTTGCACGTGTTTGCACGTGGCAGGCAGCAGCTGGCCTGGTGTGTGCACAGCACACACACAGACACATAGCAGCTGCAGCAGCACTGCAGCACACACTCTAAATGTCACACTATGACATCAATCAAGCTAATTAACGATTTAACTATAGTGTAGTGATAGTGAAGGGGTTAATCACTGAACAGCTTATCACTGTGTACAGCCCTTGGCCCAGCAGCGCTGCAGCACACACTCTAACTGTCACACTATGAGACATCAATCAAGCGAATTAACGATTTAACTGTAGAGTAGTGATAGTAGTGAAGGGATTAATCAATGAACAGCTTTAAGTTTATAACTAACTGTGTACAGCCCTTTGTAGGGCACCAGCACTGGAGCATGTCTCTCAGTGTGCATTCAGCAAGCCAGGACGATCTGTCTCATCATGCAGCCCTCATTATTATACAGGGGGCTGGCCAGTGTTCCTTTCTGTGATTGGGTGCCAGGGCATAGGCTGGGAGGCCTCTGATTGGCTCAATGAGGTCAGGTGGTGCCGGCCAGGGTTCTCCTCTGTGATTGGTTGCTAGGGCTTCTGCTGGGAGCCCTCTGATTGGCTCCAGGACGTTATCACCTTAGTTACAGTATTTCGGATCCGGATACCCGCAGATATCCGGGGATATCTAAATTATGCACCAAACTATCCGCAGATAGCTAGGATTTGGGCCCAGCTATCTGGAATCTGGATCCGGTTGAATAGGCCTAAAAAGTTTGGATATCCAGGTTACCTGGATATCCGGAATCCGGATGAGCATCCCTGCTTGCAGCACTCCCCCTGATTGTCTGTACAGCATCTGAAGGCACAGGGGGACACCGGGCATGGTGGCAGATGAAGATAGACTGATAACAGGGGGCGGTGAGGCACAGGGGGACACTGGACACAGGGCAGATGTGACAGAGGGGATGCAGGGGCCAGTGAGACACAGGGGGGCATGGGACACTGGCCAGAGGGGAGACAGGAGGATATCATAGAGACAGGCCAGCAAAAGAGGATAGAGGGGGCACTTATGGAGGACACCTTCTGACTCCCCCCCCCTCCCCCTCACACACACACACACAAGTGTGTCTTATAGTCCACAAAATAGGGCATATTTCATTTTTATTTTAATTTTTTTTTGCAGTGTGTGATTGCTATTCTGTGGGCTTGTGGAAATTAACGTATTGTCGACCGCGTCACGCCAATGGGCATGGCCGTGGCAGCAGCCCCAAGACCGCCTAACACAGATCAGCACAAAGTCCTGGGGCTTGCTTTTGCAGGAGATCGTGTGCACGCTGCGCGCACATCTCCTGCTTAGTAGGCGTAGCGGATCTCCTGCTTAGTAGGCGGTCACCGCTTGGAGACTGTTTGCTGTCTAATTGCCATGTACAGCGCTGTGGTCTAAGGCAGCACTGTGCTGGAGACAGCCATGTGACATGACTGTTCCCTCCAGAGGCTCCGGGGTGATCAGCTGTCATAGGCTGAAGCCTATGACAGCTGATCACAGGGATTGGCTGGCGGAGGAGGGAGGGCGGGCTGAAGAGAAAATGAAAGAAAATTACACATTTATTTAAAAAAAATAAAACATAAATATTTATTAACCATTTATGCTACCAGGACGTCCAGGTGGCTGCTGTGCTGTTGCTGCGGCACTTCGGCATCCACCCGCGTGAATCCGTACCACCACCCGTTAGCCCAGAGATCAATGAATGAGAATATAGTTCCCATTCATCGATTTAAGTCCCCAGCAGAAAAACCGACGGCTTCACATGAGAGGTCGTGGTCTTTCTGGAAAAAAAAAAGTTTCCCATCCTCTTAGTGTTTTCTGGAAGCGAGTTCTTGCTTCTAGGACAAAAACAAAAACAACAAATCTCACTGTGGCCATCTTGTATCCAAATAGTAAAACTACATCAACATACATTTTTTAACAAAATAAACCCACATTATTACATTTAAAATTAACTGTTTAACTCCCACGCCAAAAATTACCCAAATACAATTTTTAATGGAAAAAAAAATACAATTAAAAAAAAAACATAAATAGTTACCTAAAGGTCTGAACTTTTTAAATATGCATGTGAAGAGGGTATATTACGAACATTTTTTTAAATTATAAGCTTGTAAATAGTGATGGACGCAAAACTGAGAAAAATGCACCTTTATTTCCAAATAAAATATTGGCGCCATACATTGTGATAGGCACAAAATGTAAATTGTGTAATGACTGAGACAAATGGAAAAATAAAATACATAGGTTTTAATTATAGTAGCGTGTATTATTGTAAAGCTATAATGGCCGAAAACTGAAAAATAATGAATTTTTTCCATTTTTTTCTTAATATTCCAGTGAAAATGCATTTAGAAAAAAATAATTCCTATCAAAATTTACCACCCAAAGAAAGCCTAATTGGTGGTGGAAAAAACAAGATATAGATCAATTCCTTGTGATAAGTAGTGATAAAGTTATTGGTGAATGAATGAGAGGTAAAAATTGCTCTGTTGCATAAAGTGAAAAATCCCTGCTTGCTGAAATGATAAAAAAAAAACACTGGGGGAGCGATCAGACCCCACCAGCAGAAGTCTCTGTTGGTGGGAAGAAAAGGTGGGGGGGATCACTTGTGTGCCGTGTTGTGCGGCCCTTGCAGCTTTGCCTTAAAGCTGCAGTGGCCTATTTTACAAAAAATGGCCTGGTCTTTAGAGGAGTTTAACACTGTGGTCCTCAAGAGGTTAAGAGCACAAGGATATTTTGATTTCAACAAGCATTTGTGAGATATTTTCTGCTGATTTGAAGATTTATTGGCATACAGTTTTCTCTTCAATTGTTCAGGTATCTGCAGTTTACTGGGTTTTGTTCTTCTGGTCATTTTGAGATATTTGTGGGCCAATTACTTGCCATGTGATACTGCACATTATTTTTAAAAAGTCTGGGAAGTTATTCTTAGGCACAGAGAGGCCTGGCATTCAGCTAACATTTCCTGCATGCTTTTGGAGTTCTTTTTCTAAAAATCGAAATTCTTAAAACTGATGAGATTAATTTTTATCGTAATTCTAAACAGAATCTTCCTGTAGTGCCATATACTTATTTTCGCTTAAAGGGGAACCTATAGCTAGAGTGATATAGAGGTTGCCATAATTATTTCCTTTTAAACAATGCACGTTGCCCGGCTGGCCTGCTGATCCTCCTGCCCCTAATACTTTTAGCCACAGACCCTATCCAAGCAAATCAGGTGCTCTGACTGAAGTCTGGCTGGATTAGCTGCATGCCTGTTTCAGGTGTGTAATTTGGCACTATTGCAGCCAAAGGCATCAGCGGGATAGTCAAGCAACTGGTATTGCTTAAAGGAAATAAATATGTAATCATCACTTTAGGTTTGAAGATTGAACTGTCTCACTTAACTGTTGTTATTAATGCGAATTCAGCTTCCAGGCAGAGTAATGATGACCTTTTGAGCTTTTTTTCTTGCTCTCGCAAGTGTTTGTACTGTCCCACATACAGTAAATGGTGTGACCTTGTTATTAACTTGTTATTATGGAAAAATGTCCTGCAGTTTAACTGTCTGGACTCTAGGGAAAATCTGATTTGTAGCCCTTATTCATGAACAGCTGCAAAGAAAAAGAAGGGAATGCAGGATAGCTCTAAATAACAGTTACTATATGTGCTATATTTATTTCTACATATCACTACACTTTAATTTTTAATTTACTGTATCCATTTGTAGTTTTAATGTTATAATGAGGTACAGGGTGGATAGAGATTCACTTCACGTTTTCTGGAAAAAAAAAATCTCGTAATGCTAAAAACATTTTTTCTAAAAACAATGGAAGGGAGGAGGCGCTCGAAAAAATAAAAATCTAAAAACAGATAAGAGTGGTAAGGATAGTTTACCCCAATGTCATATTGCCTTGGTGATTTATCATTGAGGTAAACAATACTTACCATTTTAAATGGTTTTTAGATTTTTCTTTCTTTTTTTTGGAGCTCATCCTCCCTTCCATTGTTTATATTTCCTCCTTTTGGGGGCCGGTGTGATAAGTACTTTATCATCCATGATTATTTTGGATTGGAGAACAACCACCTACATCTACAGAGGTTACTACGTACTCAATTAAGATGGACCTTTCTTCACAGGCAATTAACTGTGATTGCCAAACTTGCAACTTGGGTTTTTGAGTACCTTTCTATTTCTTTTATTTGTGTTTTACTTTCTATTAACTTGCTACACAATACAGGTCTCACTGCATTTCTGTATTAATTGCACTCAGAGCTGGGACAAGGTCCTCCAGCACCAAAGGCTAAAACACCAAAAGAGCACCCTCCATCCCTTTCACCCTAGCCGTTATACAATGATTGCCATTAGACTAAGAGGCACCCCAGGGCCCCCAACCCCCCAACACCTTACTCTCTAGTTATCTGGCTTGCAGCCACTGCCATGTATCCCCTTTTCTTATATCGCTCTGCTTCAAACACAATAGGGGAATGATAGCTGAGTGAGTTGTGCGCCCCCTCCTACACTGCACTTGAGCCTCTCTCACTATGCCTTAGCCCAGCCCTGATTGCACTGCCTCTGACACAGGTGACCTGGGTTTGAATCTCAGCTCTTCCTATTCAGTAAGCCAGCACCTATTCAGTAAGGAGACCTTGGGCTAGACTCCCTAACACTGCTACTGTCTACTGAGCTTGCCCTAGTGGCTGCAGCTCAATCGCTTTGAGTCCGCCAGGAGAAAAGCGCAATATGAATGTTATTTGTCTTGTCATATCTACTTTATTTTATTTTGAAATGGCAAATTACTGTTATGAGGCACATAGTAGAGCTGTTGTTCATATTATATTTCCCACATTATTTTTCAATAATTGTACTCATTAGTACATATAATACATTGCTCAACTTTTGAAAGGTAAAGAAAAGTTATTGTTCTGAGGCACATAACGAGTTGCAGCTCATATTTTCTTTCCTTCAAAACAACTGAATTTTATTATTGTAAATAGAAATTAAAAAGTTGCATCAAGTGCTCTGACCTACTGTATATTTTCCACCCACTTATTTGTCCTTTTGTGCCAACCTCCAAGGTATTCCCAATTATTATGTAGTTTAAAGCTGATATCATTTTAAAGTTGTAAACAAAATCATCAGTGACAGAATCAAATCAAAGAGCACTAGTACTGAAAGTAGTAAAAAAGTGCAACAAAGGCATGCTACATGCCAAGAGCCTCCTACACAAAGCAGTGCAGCATGTACTGCCACAGAGACAGACAGAACTGTTGTGCCAGTAGTGCTTAGATCACACACTTCTAAGCCCATACAACCACAGCAGGCAAAGGTTGTAATGGACTAGGGTCTTGATGCACTAAATGCTGGTAAAGTTGCTATATGCAGGCAGTGCACTGAAATGTTACCTGTACTGATACAGGAGCACTGCTCTTTAAAGGGACCCTGAGCTGTAAAACATTTTTGGACTTACCTTGGTCTTCCTCCAGCCCCCTGCAGCCTGCGAGGTCCCCAGCATCCTCTTCTGCTCACTCTTGGTGCCGCAGGTGGTTCTGCTAATCGGTGATTTGGGGTGAAGTCACACATCACGTCATCATGCCGGTTGCTGTAAGAGCATGCGTGGTTCTTAGCATCAGCAACCATTCTAATGATAGACCACTAGCATCCACCACAGCACATTAACACAATTATGTCTTGTTCTCTAAAAACTGAACTGCACATGCGCAGGATGCTTACAGTGACTTGGGTAATGACGCGATGGGGGCGCGCATGCGGGCTTCACCTGAAATCGCCAATTACCGGAGCAGGAGCCAAGGAAGAGCAGAAAAGGATGCTGGGGGACCTCGCGGGCTACGGGGGGCTGGAGGAAGCCCCAGGTAAATCCAATTTTGGGGGGGGGGTTTACCACTCTGGGTCCCTTTTAACTTATTAGTGCCATGCGTGTTACTGGGGTAATGCACGTGTTGCTATGGTAATAGGTGTTATGCTGCCCATTACCATAGTGATGAGCGTGTTATCCCAGTAACATGCATTGCACTATTTGGTTCATTGGCAGTGCTTCCCCAGCATTCATAGCAGTAAGATTGCCATCTGCTGCCGGCATATGCCAACTTTACCAGTGTTTAGTGCATCAGGCCCTTGGTAACTCAATCTACCCCCTAGTCTTTATTTACCTTAGCAGCAGAGAAAGCAGCCAGCATAGGGAAGAAGAGACATATCCAAGGACAACAGGAGTTATGTAAGGTGAGTCTTGGGGAAAGATTTACGAAATCCTACAGTTATGTATGCTTATCTGGGGTTTTAATCTAAGCCAGGACATGACTATGACTGACCATAGGATCTCCCATCAGTGCTTGACAGTATCACTTGAAAAAAAGGATACCTACCAGACAAGCCAAGACATATATAATGCCAGTTCTTAAGTGTTGGCAAAGTGGCATATGCCTTCATCTAGGGACATATAGCTATACCCTGGCCAATACAGCTAACAGCACCTCTCAGTGGAAGATTCAGTAGCACTACTAGCTTTGTAAGAGGTGTGGATCTCCTGAATGTTTGGAGAAACTTATTTTAAAACGTTAACCAAGCACCATTTTTAGCACCATGTCAATAGCACATGAAAAATGCATGCCAACAATATGTCTCATTATATAAATAAACCTCAATTTTGCTTTTTATTGTACATTCAAAGTAGTTTTATTAGCCTACTTAAAGTGAACCTCCGGACTAAAAAACGACTCAGCAGCACTGAAAAGGCTTAGTGTTTCTTTAACAGTTTCACAGCATCAGAACTTTGTTTCTCTTATACAAGCCTCATTTTTAGCTGCACAGAAGAAAACTGCCCGGGCTTTTTTCCCCTGATGCTGTGCAAAGCATGATGGGATTTCTGTGTTATTGTTCTTGTTCTGCTGTTTTGGTGCAATTTTTTTTTTTTCATTTTGAATTTGACATTTGAAGCCTAGCGTGTGCTGCTGGGAGGGGTAATCAGGACACAGGACAGTTGGAAATGTGTCTCTTGCTCCTTGTCACCTCCTTTTAACCAAAAATATGGCTGCCCCCATGACAAAGATGGCAGCCCCCATGAATCACAAACATTTGCCTGTTCTTTTAAAATAGGGTGGGTAAGAGATTATATTACCTATCTATTCTAATTAACATAACTAATGTAACTTGATGTCAGTATGTTTGTTTAGGCTGAAGTTCCCCTTTAAGCAGGCCTTCCCGTCTGTCCCCGGCTGCAGAGATTTTAGGAAGCTAATTGTTTTATTGAGGTAATTACCAAGAAGTAAACAATACCTTTTCATCAATAGAGGGGGTTGTTAGGACAGTTTAATCAAAGAGTGTCAAGATGTGTCAAGATAGCATCTCTGACTTCTATAAATAAGGACTGTGAGAAGTGGAGGGGAGAACATGGCAGCTTCTATGCCAGGAGAAATTCCAATGAAAGAAAGGGTGCTTAGTTCACTTTAAAGGGATCCAAGCAGCTCCTGGCGTCAAATAGCTGCAAGGGTTGCCATTGTTCAGGAGCTCACCCCCTGCTATTTTAGCACTGCTATTATCCAGGCTAGGTGTGAAATTCTTCAACTGTAACTGATGTTTTCTGTTTGAAGTACAATGGGGGTTTGTTTGTGGTCAATGAAGTCCAATGAGTAGAGTTGGGCCGAACGGTTCGCCTGCGAACGGTTCCATGCGAACTTCAGTGGTTCGCGTTCGCGTCCCGCAGGCGAACCTTTGCGGAAGTTCGGTTCGCCCCATAATGCACATGGAGGGTCAACTTTGACCCTCTACATCACAGTCAGCAGGCCCAGTGTAGCCAATTAGGCTACACTAGCCCCTGGAGCCCCACCCCCCCTTATATAAGGCAGGCAGCGGCGGCCATTACGGCCACTCGTGTGCCTGCATTAGTCAGAGTAGGGCGAGCTGCTGCAGACTGTCTCTCAGGGAAAGATTAGTTAGGCTTAGCTTGTTCCTGTCTGGCTGCATACCTGTTCTGTGAACCCACCACTGCATACCTGTGCTGTGAACCCACCACTGCATACCTGTGCTGTGAACCCACCACTGCATACCTGTTCTGTTCAGTGGACCCGCCACTGTATACCTGTTCATTGAACCCACCACTGCATACCTGTGCTGTGAACCCACCACTGCATACCTGTGCTGTGAACCCACCACTGCATACCTGTGCTGTGAACCCACCACTGCATACCTGTTCTGTTCAGTGGACCCGCCACTGTATACCTGTTCATTGAACCCACCACTGCATACCTGTGCTGTGAACCCACCACTGCATACCTGTGCTGTGAACCCACCACTGCATACCCGTGCTGTGAACCCACCACTGCATACCTGTTCTGTTCAGTGGACCCACCACTGCATACCTGTTCTGTTTAGTGAACCGCCACTGTATACCTGTTCTGTTTAGTGAACCCGCCACTGCATACCTGTTCTGTTCAGTGAACCCACCGCATCAGTGCGCATACCTGTGCAGTTAAGTGAACCCGCCACTGCATACCTGTTCTGTTCAGTGAACCGCCACTGTATACCTGTTCTGTTTAGTGAACCCGCCACTGCATACCTGTTCTGTTCAGTGGACCCGCCACTGCATACCTGTTCTGTTCAGTGATGGCGGATGAAGCTGCGAATGAGCGTGACCAGGAACCGTTACGGCAGGAACAGGCATGGGACCAATTTTCATCAGACCCAGCTGTTTCCTCAACACCTGCGGCAGCACAGAGGGGGGAGGAGGAGGAAGAAGAGAAGTCGTGTGCAGAAGACGAATCAGACTCAGAGGATGATGAGCAAGGTGTTTCTTTGGGGGAGGAGGAGGAGGAGGAGGGGACAGCGGCAGGAGAACAACCTCAGCAGGCATCGCAAGGGGCTTGTGCTGCTCAACCTTCCCGTGGTATTGTTCGCGGCTGGGGGGAGGAGGTTGACTTACCTGACGTCACTGAGGAAGAGCAAGAGGAGATGGAGGGTACTGGATCCGACTTTGTGCAGATGTCGTCTTTTATGCTGTCCTGCCTGTTGAGGGACCCCCGTATAAAAAACCTCAAGGGGAATGAGCTGTACTGGGTGGCCACACTACTAGACCCTCGGTACAGGCACAAAGTGGCGGACCTGTTACCAACTCACCGGAAGGTGGAAAGGATGCAGCACATGCAGAACCAGCTGTCAACTATGCTTTACAATGCCTTTAAGGGTGATGTGACGGCACAAAGCCAGCAAGGTACCACTGCCACTAATCCTCCTCCCGTGTCCACGCAGTCAAAGACAGGACGCTCCAGCGATCTCATGGTGATGTCGGACATGCGGACGTTCTTTAGTCCAACGCCTCGCCGTAGCCCTTCCGGATCCACCCTCCACCAACGCCTGGAACGGCAGGTAGCCGACTACCTGGCCTTAAGTGTGGATGTAGACACTGCTGTGAACAGCGATGAGGAACCCTTGAACTACTGGGTGCGCAGGCTTGACCTGTGGCCAGAGCTGTCCCAATTTGCCATCCAACTTCTCTCCTGCCCTGCCGCAAGCGTCCTCTCAGAAAGGACCTTCAGCGCAGCTGGAGGCATTGTCAAAGAGAAGAGAAGTCGCCTAAGTCACAAAAGTGTTAAGTACCTCACCTTTATCAAAATGAATGAGGCATGGATCCCGGAGGGCTGCTGCCCGCCCCAAGACTAAGTCAGTCCCCGCACATACAGCATCTCTGCCTGCACGCCGTGTGACTGGCTGCCTGGCCTGCCCCAAGAAGACTAAGTCGCTCCCAGTCCCTCCACACAGCATGTCTGCCTGCAGGCCGCTTGACTACCTTCTCCGCCACCACCAACAGGGTCCGGGACTCCAGGCGGATTAATTTTTCGGGTGCGTGTACATGACTGCCTAATTTTTCTGGCTGCACTGCGGGCAGCTGCAACAACAAAAGAAAAGGCATGTACATGCGCCCATTCCCCTTCGTGATCATTACCTTGCCGTGGTGAAGGGGCTTGCGTATCACAATGGAGCAATGACCGGCGCCTAGATGAGTGTCTCGGGGGGCACACCCACGATAATAAGGTCGTTGCCTCATTGTGGTCAGACCAAATTTGATCAGCTGGACAGTCACTGTTCTGTCATTCAGCTACATCAGCCAGGTGACCATATGGGCTGTAAAGCCACCAAAACCTGCACTCTCGCCATGGTGCGCACCAGTAAAGCACGGCCGTCACTACACAAACAGCTGTTTGCGGTGCGTTACACGATGAGTTTGGTGTGTCAGTGTGAAGCAGTACCTTAATTACACTACCTGATTGATGTAAACACATGCAAGATGTTTGAAAGCACTTTAGGCCTGTCATTTAGCATTCAATGTGATTTCTGCCCTTAAAACGCTGCTTTGCGTCAAATCCAGATTTTTCCCGGGGACTTTTGGCATGTATCCCACTCCGCTATGCCCCCTCCAGGTGTTAGACCCCTTGAAACATCTTTTCCATCACTTTTGTGGCCAGCATAATTATTTTTTTTTTCAAAGTTCGCATCCCCATTGAAGTCTATTGCGGTTCGCGAACTTTAACGCGAACCGAACCTTTCGCGAAAGTTCGCGAACCCGGTTCGCGAACCGAAAATCGGAGGTTCGGCCCAACTCTACTAATGAGGTGATTTCTTATCTGTCTTCCACCATCTCCTGCTCAGAGACCGCAGGTCCTTTATGGACGGACAAAGTGGCTAATTTAACCCTTAGATGTAAAAAAATGAGGTAAAATGAAAGTTTTTTTTTAATAATAAACCAAATTTTTAGAATGCATTTTTAATTTGCTATAGAGCTGCCCTGGGTGTTAAAAATGATGCTCGGTTCACTTTAACCTTAGCTTCAATAACCATTCTAATGACAGACCGCTAGCAGCCACCACAGCACATTAACAGAATTATGTCTGGTTACATGTTGTCTACAAGTGCCTTGATTTTATTCTATTATAAAGCTCAATACATTACTGCGTAACTAGAGCTGTACACTGACCGGAACTAAGATAATATGCTTTTGAAGTTTTGTCATGCCTTGCCTCCTGTGTGCTCTCAGAATGTGTCTCAGAGTGCTGAAGGAGGTATGGTGACAGATCAAAGATCCCACTTAGCACATCAAAATAGGAACAGTATAACATTTATTTAGAAAATAATAATAATCCATAGATATTTCATAACTTCTTGCCTCCCACAGCTGATTCAAGGACTAACCTGCTGCCAGGTTTCTGCTTTAACTGCGGGGAGGATGCTTCTGCTGTATAGCAATGATTGCTTCTGTATAGCAATGACTGCTCTTGACACTTAAATAACTTTCTAAATAATTTTTTGGCTTTACACCCCTGACTAAATTTAATCAAAGAAGACTACTGCAAGCTAGTTTAAAAACCATAATTTTTGGTTTGTTCTCTGGCTAATGTATAAAGTCAGATAATCCAATAACAAGTCAGCTCTGAAACTACTTGGGGGAATGGAGCAGGGAGGTATGCATTTAAAAAGGCCAGAGAAACTCACAAAAACCCTATTTTATATATATATATATATATATATATATATATATATATATATATATATATATATATATATATATATATATATATATATATATATATATATATGAAAGTCTACTTTTACGAAAATGAGTACAATTTTCTATGTACAATACACATTCTTTTTAGAATAAAATGTAAGACGTAAATTGATTTCTTTGATGGCCTGGTGTTACTTGTATTCAGACCACAGAATTAGTCCTACAACCTTGGTTGGCCCTAGCTATTAGACCTCTTTCACATTAGATAACGCATGCATGAACCCGTTTTCCTGCATGCTTTATGACCTGAGGCGTGACGTCGGGAAGTTGCGGTGCGATGCTGATCAGCGGTGGTAGTTCTAATTCACCCGACAGGAAAACACTGGCGCTGGATGTTGTAATGCTCCCAGATGTGGTACAACGTAACGCTCTGGAACGCTTTGTCTAATGTGAAAGTTAACATGAAAGTCGAATAGTCTTTCACGTTACCTTTCTAAACGCATCCTAGGAGCGAACCGTTAGAACGCACATATCAGCTTCTAAGAGCCCTTACTATTTTTCATTGTGACATTTATATGTTACAATGGAATGACAGGAGGGGGCGCAGTGCATGAGGGGGGAACAATGGCCACACACAATGGCGGGGTGGGGGTTCCACTCCCCCCTCCCTCATCTCGGGCTCCCGCGTCAGCGCTACACCCTCCAGCATTGATGGGAGCAGCAATAGGGAATGAAATGAGACATACTTCAGCGTTCCATGTGGCAGAGGTTCTCCTCTGTAAGTGCCTGACGCTACTTCCTGATGTGCGTGGCCATTTCACCCCCTCATGTGCTGCATGCTGGGACATCTAACTGGCTACATATACTAGAGTCACCTATACCTAGCTATACTGAGAGCACCTATTCCTGTCCATACTGGGGGCACCTCTGCCTGGTTATACTGGGGGCACCTATGCCTGGTTATACTGGGGACACCTATGCCTGGTTATACTGGGGACACCTCTACCTGGCTATACTGGGGGCACCTACGCCTGGCTATATTTTGGTCACTTGTGTCTGACTATACTAGGGGCACCTATGCCTGGAAATACTGGGGGCAGCTATACCTAGCTATACTGGGGGCACCTATACCTGTCTATACTGGGGGTACCTATACCTGGCTATACTAGGGGCACCTATACCTGGCTATACTGGGGCCACCTATACCTAACTATATTGAGGGCACCTACAGTATATCTGGCTATCTCTATACCGGTGGCACCTATACCTGGTTTTACTGGGGGCACTTATACCTGGTTATACTGGGGCCACCTATACCTGTTTATACTGGGGGCACCTATGCATGGCTATACTGGGGGCACTTATGCCTGGCTATACTGGGGGCACTTATACCTGGTTATAATGGGTGACCTATGCCTGCCTATACTGGGGGCACCTATACTTGGCTATGCTGGGGGGGGGGGGCACCTATACCTGGGGAGGGGGGGGGGGCATCCAAACTTTCACAGGGGAGCCCAGTGATTTACAGTTACACCGCTGTCTATAGCATACATTTTTGGAGGAGATTTCTAACAAAACAAAAAAACTATATAGATATGTTGTATCCAAACACATAATGGGGAACATATTATTGGAACTAGTTATTATGGGACACAGTGTGGGGACATAATGGTAACAACTGTTAAAGGGGAACATGATGGTATTACAGGGATAATATTAGGGCATGTATTCTGTGTTCAGTGTGTATTCAAGTCAAACCATTTTCTCAGCCTCTCAGGTAAAAATATATTCTTCACAGACAAGTCAGAGAATGGCAGCTTCCATCAGAATATACTTGCACAGTTTTTCTATCCATAAATAAAGCTAAGATTTTTTTTTTTTGTAAGCTAAAATTGCTGAAATGTACCTTATTGATTTACCGTCAGCATTATTATTGGAAAGATGCAGCAGACACTTTTATATAAAGACTTCTAAAAGCATTCTAACTTTTTCATCAGATTTGTTCATAACTGTAAAAGACCTTGAGCTTTTCAGTGCTCCTCCCAAGATTATTGAATGTTTGTCTCAAACACATTAAATGAAGACAGTTAAAAGCAACCTCATAGCCTTATCTAATGTAAATGGATTCATCTTCCACCCCTGGAATATGAAAAGCCATCACAGTAAACTGCACTTTTTACAATAAGAGTAAATCGTGGAGCTGTATACTAGAAACTTTGAAAAGGGAATATTGTATTTGTATATATCTATTGAAATAGTAAGAAAAAGATCTGCACGTATGTATAAAAAGCAGAACAAATTATGCACATGTAACAAGATGTGACTACAATAAGAAATCAAGTAAAAAAAACACACAAAACATGTATAAAAAATAGATATATTGCAAAAAGAAGAAAAAGAAAAAAAGAAAGAGATCAAATTTCGCTGAACATGTAAAGGTGGCCACACACCATACAATTTTTTAACCACTTCAGGATCACAGGTTTTTTCCCTTAAAAACGAAAACAACTTTCACATTTCAGCGCTCCTCCCATTCATTCTTCATAACTTTATTGTTACTTATCACACTGAAATGATCTATATATTGTTTTTTTACACCACAAATTAGGCTTTCTTTGGGTGGTAGTTTTTGCTATGAATTATTTTATTTTATATGCATTGTAAAGGGAATAATAAGGAAAAAAAGAAAAAAAATGATTATTTCTCAGTTTTCAGCCATTATAGTTTTAAAATAAAACTTGCTTCGGTACATAAAACCCACACATTTTAATTGCCCATTTGTCTCGGTTATTACAACGTTTCAATTGTGTCCCTAGTACAATGTATGGTGATAATATTTTATCTGGAAATAAAGGAGCATTTTTCCATTTAGGGATTTTCAATACTTTTTCACTTATTACAAGACTTTTTTTGCAAAATGAACAGTGATATACTCGCATGACATCCATATTAGAAAAGTCCCTAAGATAACTATTTATGTAAAAAAAATTAAATAATGTAATTTAAAAAAAAAAATTAACAAGTGTTTTATTTCTGTAACTGTGGGGCAGGGTTGGAAGGGGTTAAAAGTAATAAAATAAAAAAAGAATAATAAACATTCTATGTAAAACAGTATACTAGTATAAATAGGTGTATTTTACTTTTTGGCCACAAGATGGTGCTACTGAGACCGTGTTTCTATTAACCACTTGAGGACCGTGGGCTTTACCCCCTTAAGGACCAGCCACTTTTTTTCCATTCAGACCACTGCAGCTTTCACGGTTTATTGCTCGCTCATACAACCTACCACCTAAATGAATTTTGGCTCCTTTTCTTGTCAATAATAAAGCTTTCTTTTGGTGCTGTTTGATTGCTCCTGCGATTTTTACTTTTTATTATATTCATCAAAAAAGTCATGAATTTTGGCAAAAAAATGATTTTTTTAACTTTCTGTGCTGACATTTTTCAAATAAAGTAAAATTTCTGTATACATGCAGCTCGAAAAATGTGGACAAACATGTTTTTGATAAAAAAAAACAAACATTCAGTGTATATTTATTGGTTTGGGTAAAAGTTATAGCGTTTACAAACTATGGTGCAAAAAGTGAATTTTCCCATTTTCCAGCATCTATGACTTTTCTGACCACCTGACATGTTTCATGAGGGGCTAGAATTCCAGGATAGTATAAATACCCCTCAAATGACCCCATTTTGGAAAGAAGACATCCCAAAGTATTCACTGAGAGGCATAGTGAGTTCATAGAAGATATTAATTTTTGTCACAAGTAAGCGGAAAATGACACTTTGTGACCAAAAAAAAAGTTTCGTACGGTGAGTTCATAGAAGATTTTATTTTTTGTCACAAGTTAGCGGAAAATGACACTTTGTGAAAAAAAACAATAAAAATCAATTTCCGCTAACTTGTGACAAAAAATAAAATCTTCTATGAACTCACCGTACTACTAACAGAATACCTTGGGGTGTCTTCTTTCTAAAATGGAGTCATTTGTGGGGTTCCTATACTGTCCTGGCAATTTAGGGGCCCTAAACCGTGAGGAGTAGTCTTGAAACAAAATTTCTCAAAATGACCTGTGAAATCCTAAAGGTACTCATTGGACTTTGGGCCCCTTAGCGCAGTTAGGGTGCAAAAAAGTGCCACACATGTGGTATCGCCGTACTCGGGAGAAGTAGTACAGTGTGTTTTGGGGTGTATTTTTACACATAACCATGCTGGGTGGGAGAAATAACTCTGTAAATGGACAATTGTGTGTAAAAAAATCAAAAGATTGTCATTTACAGAAGTATTTCTCCCACCCAGCATGGGTATGTGTAAAAATACACCCCAAAACACATTATACTACTTCTCCCGAGTACGGCGGTACCACATGATTGGCACTTTTTTGCAGCCTAACTGCGCTAAGGGGCCCAAAGTCCAATGAGTACCTTTAGGATTTCACAGGTCATTTTTGTTTCAAGACTACTCCTCACGGTTTAGGGCCCCTAAAATGCCAGGGCAGTATAGGAACCCCACTAATGACCCCATTTTAGAAAGAAGACACCCCAAGGTATTCCGTTAGGAGTATGGTGAGTTCATAGAAGTTTTTATTCTTTTGTCACAAGTTAGCGGAAATTGATTTTAATTTTTTTTTTTTCACAAAGTGTCATTTTCCGCTAACTTGTGACAAAAAATAAAATCTTCTATGAACTCACCATACTCCTAACGGAATACGCTTGGGTGTCTTCTTTCTAGAATGGGGTCATTTGTGGGGTTCCTATACTGCCCTGGCATTTTAGGGGCCCTAAACCGTGAGGAGTAGTCTTGAAACCAAATGTCGCTAAATGACCTGTGAAATCCTAAAGGTACTCATTGGACTTTGGGCCCCTTAGCGTACTTAGGGTGTAAAAAAGTGCCACATATGTGGTACCGCAGTACTCAGGAGAAGTAGTATAATGTGTTTTGGGGTGTATTTTTACACATACCCATGCTGGGTGGGAGAAATATCTCTGTAAATGACAATTGTTTGATTTTTTTTACACACAATTGTCCATTTACAGAGAGATTTCTCCCACCCAGCATGGGTATGTGTAAAAATACACCACAAAACACATTATACTACTTCTCCTGAGTACGGCGATACCACATGTGTGACACTTTTTTGCAGCCTAGGTGCGCTAAGGGGCCCAACGTCCTAATCACAGGTCATTTTGAGGCATTTGTTTTCTAGACTACTCCTCACGGTTTAGGGCCCCTAAAATGCCAGGGCAATATAGGAACCCCACAAGTGACTCCATTTTAGAAAGAAGACACCCCAAGGTATTCCGTTAGGTGTATGGCGAGTTCATAGAAGATTTTATTTTTTTGTCACAAGTTAGTGAAAAATGACACTTTGTGAAAAAAAAACAAAAATCAATTTCCGCTAACTTTTGACAAAAAATAAAATCTTCTATGAACTCGTCATACACCTAACAGAATACATTGGGGTGTCTTTTTTCTAAAATGGGGTCAGTTTGTGGGGTTCCTATACCGCCCTGGCATTTTACGGGCCCAAAACCGTGAGTAGTCTGGAAACCAAATGTCTCAAAATGACTGTTCAGGGGTATAAGCATCTGCAAATTTTGATGACAGGTGGTCTATGAGGGGGCGAATTTTGTGGAACCGGTCATATGCAGGGTGGCCTTTTAGATGACAGGATGTATTGGGCCTGATCTGATGGATAGGAGTGCTAGGGGGGTGACAGGAGGTGATTGATGGGTGTCTCAGGGTGTGATTAGAGGGTGGAATAGATGCAAGCAATGCACTGGCGAGGTGATCAGGGCTGGGGCCTGAGGGCATTCTGAGGGTGTGGGCGGGTGATTGAGTGCCCTAGGGGCAGATAGGGGTCTAATCTTATAGGTAGCAGTGACAGGGGGTGATTGATGGGTAATTAGTGGGTGTTTAGGGTAGAGAACAGATATAAACACTGCACTTGGGAGGTGATCTGAAGTCGGATCTGCGGGCGAACTATTGGTGTGGGTGGGTAATCATATTGCCCGCAAGGGGCAGGTTAGGGGCTGATTGATGAGTGGCAGTGACAGGGGGTGATTGATGGGTGGCAGTGCCAGGGGGTGATTGATGGGTGGCAGTGACAGGGGGTGATTGATGGGTGATTGACAGGTGATTGACAGGTGATCAGTGGGTTATTACAGGGAAGAACAGATGTAACTAATGCACTGGCGAATTGATAAGGGGGGGTCTGGGGGGCAATCTGAGCGTGTAGGCGGGTGATTGGGTGCCCGCAAGGGTCAGATTAGGGTCTGATCTGACGGGTAACAGTGACAGGTGGTGATAGGGGGTGATTGATGGGTAATTAGTGGGTGTTTAGGGTAGAGAACAGATGTAAACACTGCACTTGGGAGGTGATCTGATGTCGGATCTGCGGGCGATCTATTGGTGTGGGTGGGTGATCAGATTGCCCGCAAGGGGCAGGTTAGGGGCTGATTGATGGGTGGCAGTGACAGGGGTGATTGATGGGTGGCAGTGACAGGGGGTGATTGATGGGTGATTGACAGGTGATCAGTGGGTTATTACAGGGAAGCACAGATGTAAATATTGCACTGGCGAATTGATAAGGGGGGTCTGAGGGCAATCTGAGCATGTAGGCGGGTGATTGGGTGCCCGCAAGGGGCAGATTAGGGTCTGATCTGATGGATAACAGTGACAGGTGGTGATAGGGGGTGATTGATGGGTGATTGATGGGTAATTAGTGGGTGTTTAGGGTAGAGAACAGATGTAAACACTGCACTTGGGAGGTGATCTGATGTCGGATCTGCGGGCGATCTATTGGTGTGGGTGGGTGATCAGATTGCCCGCAAGGGGCAGGTTAGGGGCTGATTGATGGGTGGCAGTGACAGGGGGTGATTGATGGGTGGCAGTGACAGGGGGTGATTGATGGGTGATTGACAGGTGATTGACAGGTGATCAGTGGGTTATTACAGGGAAGCACAGATGTAAATATTGCACTGGCAAATTGATAATGGGGGTCTGAGGGCAATCTGAGCATGTAGGCGGGTGATTGGGTGCCCGCAAGGGGCAGATTAGGGTCTGATCTGATGGGTAACAGTGACAGGTGGTGATAGGGGGTGATTGATGAGTAATTAGTGGGTGTTTAGGGTAAATAACAGATGTAAACACTGCACTTGGGAAGTGATCTGACGTCGGATCTGCGGGCGATCTATTGGTGTGGGTGATCAGATTGCCCGCAAGGGGCAGGTTAGGGGCTGATTGATGGGTGGCAGTGACAGGGGGTGATTGATGGGTGATTGATGGGTGATTGACAGGTGATTGACAGGTGATCAGGGGGATAGATGCATACAGTACACGGGGAGGGGGGGTCTGGGGGGGGGGTCTGGGGAGAATCTGAGGGGTGGGGGGTGATCAGGTGCGGGCAGGGGGGGGATAAAAAAAATAGCGTTTACAGATAGTGACAGGGGGTGATTAATGGGTGATTAGGGGGGTGATTGGGTGCAAACAGGGGTCTGGGGGGTGGGCAGGGGGGGGGTCTGAGGGGTGCTGTGGGCGATCTGGGGCAGGGGGGGGAGAAATCAGTGTGCTTGGGTGCGACATAGGGTGGCTGCAGCCTGCCCTGGTGGTCCCTCGGACATTGCGACCACCAGGGCAGGAGGCAGCCTGTATAATACACTTTGTAAACATTACAAAGTGTATTATACACTTTGTATGCGGCGATCGCGGGGTTAACATCCCGCCGGCGCTTCCGTATGGCCGGCGGGATGTTGCAGCGGGTGAGCGGTGACAGGCGCCGGCGGAGGATCGCGTCACGGATGACGCGATCGCTCCGCCCATGCCCTTACAAGGACCGCCGCCTCTGTGGGTGAGCTGATCCTTGCGGGCTCCACTCCCCGGCTGCCCCTGTGCGTTAGGCGGTCGGGAAGTGGTTAATAGAACACAGCCGAACATGGAAGTGTCGGGTCTGAGAGCTTGCGTGACATTTGCAAACTATTGGAAGACACGGGAACGGTGATCACGATTGAGAATCAAAAGATTCTCACATCCTGATCACAGATGGAGGGGGCTGCGACAGTGGATCAACGGAAAACAGCGAACGCAACGGTAAGGCAGCAGTACGCATATCTACCCCCCTGATCCGCACGTGAGGTTTAAAGGGGCGTAGATATGCGTACCAAGGATCTGAGAGAGCCTAAGCGCTTTGAGTCCTATGGGAGAAAAGCGCTATAGAAATGTTATTGTATTGTATTGTATAAAGTGGTTAAATGTATTGTCAATTCAAGGATTACAATCAATTTTCCGATTGATTGTAACGTTCAAAAAATCTGACCAGTGCACCACACACCTGTGTTCAATTTTTCCCCAATTATGAAAAAAAAAATGATTGAAAACTCTAAGTAAATTGCTTGGGTGTGTCTATAAAGAAATTGACAATATACCCTTCACCATTCAATTTTCATAAAAATTGATTAGAAAAATCCACCACTCCCGATCAACTTATATTGAATAAAAAACGGAAAATCTGATTGAATTTTTTGCTTGAATAAAAAAAAAACTTGCATTTTTTTTGTGGAAATCTGATTGTTTTTTCGAGTTGCTGTAAAATTGGATCATTTTATTGTATCGTGTTTGGCCACCTTTAGTACACATGATCTATAAATAGACCCTTCAGTAGACCAATCTTTAAGAAGGTTCTCCGTTTTATGGGGGGCTAGTGGGGTAAGCAAAGATTGGGTGTTGTGTCAAAAGTGGGGTCCATTTGTTAACAGCTTGATAGTGGCATTCTGTACTATCTACAGAAAGTGCAGGTCCTTAATTGAAAGGATTAAGTAGAGGGCATTGAACTAGTCCAGCAATGATGTAATGGAAATGTTAGCTAAGATTGGTAGATCTTGTGGGGGAGATGAGCTGTTTAATTATAGCAAAGTTCTTCCCAATAAAGATTCATTTCCCGATAATAAGGATAATGCATTTGATGTTTATTGTATATGATGGCTTTTTATGTGTTCAATCTTTTTTATGGCTTTGTATATAACTTTAATAGACTTATGACATTATTGTTCATTGAAATACATAATGCAATAAACCTTTGCCTGTAAATGAAGGTGCTATGGTATTTCAGTACTACTGACACATAAGCACTAGTGGCTAATTTAAAGTTAATTAACTTACTAATATGTTTGCTGACCGTAGATGTAAATCAGAAACCCTACAGGGAAATATACTGTATGTATACATTAGAACATGCAAACCTCATACAGAAAATAAGGGCATTGTGAGGAAGCAATGCCAGCCTGTATGCCTTTGCTGTTTAGCATACCACAATTGTTGTCCAAGTAAATGTCTCTTAATGCAATACTCTACTGAATAACTGCAATGCTGTGATTTTAAATCATGAGGCTAAGGTTGGGCTTCAGAATATGTGATGACTTTATTGTGAAATAAGTAAAATCCAATGTATATGAAAATTGTTAGTGACTGCTTTGAAAAGGAAAGGCTTATGAAAGTATTCACAATACATTTTTAGTTTAGTCTCTGAAAATCAAAGTCATCCATAGAAAGGACATTATATTTGTACTGTTAGTTTTACAACCCCATTTCCAAAAATAATGAGATTTTGTATGAAATGTAAAGAAAAACAGTAAATAAGGATTTTCAAATCGTGTATGTTACTGAACTTAATTTACCATATTTTTTAACAAGTGGGGCTCAGGGTCAGATTTGAAACAGAAGTAGCTGAGGGAAGAAGACCCGCCCCCCCTCGCCCTCCCTGCCTGCCTGAAAAAAATGGGGCCTGTAGAAGGTATGGTTGCAGAGGCATTTGGGCTTATATTTAATGAATTTTACATAGTTAGAATTTTTGGGGTTACATAGAATTTTGGGGGAAATCTTTACAGTCTTGCCCAATGGCAGTACTGGCTTCCACTTTTGGAGCCCAGTAAATAAAAGGATTTTAAACATTGTGCAAAAATTTGGTGTTGAACTCTTGAAAGCCACTCAGGAACTTGTAGAATACTTTCCCCTCCCACTGAGAAATCCCACTATGGTAGCTGCAGTATAGTGAGAGAAACCTGGCAAAATACAGCCTGTCTCTCCCTCTTCAATACACATCATGAACTCTAGGCTAATAAAATGTCACCATCTATTGGCAAACAACTATTTAAAAAAATTTAGTGCATTTTGAATAATTTTCCACGGTACACCACCGCTCTCCAACCCATCAAACCGACCTCCATGCGTAGTGTAAGGATGATCACATTTTCCCAAACCAGTTTCAACTGTGTTGTCAATATCATGTATGTGGGCTTTGCAACCAATTGTGTAAATTTTCCCCATAGTCCAAATACAAGTGCCAAAAATTCCAAAATTTGGGGTTTCATTTCGTGACATTTTCTCTAAGAGAAAATTAGCCAGATCTGCTGCAAAATTAAGTTTGCATTTTTTCCTGCTCATCCCTAGTATAGAGAAATAATAATGAGAAATTAGGTAAAAGTGGTTGTGCTGTACTCAAAAACCAAGAGCCACTGATATTATAGTAAGTACTAGTAAAATAATTTCATATATAATTTCATATAAGGAAAGTAGAATACTCATAAAATAAGGTTGTCTGGAAGACATCCAATCCAGCCACAATTTTGTTGTCACCCTCCAATTACTGTGTCCTGCAGCAAAGTCCATACAAAGTCCATACATAACAAAGTGCCCTGAGCGTAATGCAACTTTTTGTTGAAACCATAATATGGTATAAAAAATGTAAAACAGAGAGTTTAGAAATCTTCACATAACAGGCTTGATTCTCAAAGCCGTGATAACTCGTGTCCGTTTTCGCACAAAAATTTGTGCGCGAAACCATGGCCATGGCGAAAACGTAAATTTTTCATATTTGCGTGTGAATCTGTTACGCACGTTATAGTTAGTGTTGGGCGAACATCTAGATGTTCGGGTTCGGGCCGAACAGGCCGAACATGGCCGCGATGTTCGGGTGTTCGACCCGAACTCCGAACATAATGGAAGTCAATGGGGACCCGAATTTTGTGCTTTGTAAAGCCTCCTTACATGCTACATACCCCAAATTTACAGGGTATGTGCACCTTGGGAGTGATGCTCAAATACCCCTTTTTAAAATTCGAGTTTGGTCGAATTCGAATAGTAAATTATTCGAGGTCAGTCGAATATTCGAGTCGAATAATTTTTACTATTCGATTCGACTTTGGACTTCGAGCTCACTATTCGAGTCGGTATTCGAGCTAACTATTCGAGCTGACTATTCGAATTGGCCTTAAATAGCTTCCAACACTTGTTTTGAGGGTGAATGATGCAAGAAACCTCTTTTTTTCCAAGTAACAACAGCAAGTGATTATGTGGGGATGTTCCTTTAAAAAAAAATGTGGAAAGAGAAGTTGTGTCCTTAATTTTGTTCAGTAGTGTTACTGTATATACTTGTTCTTCTTCTTCTTTATCTTTCTTCTTCTTCTTCTTGATCTTCTTCTTCTATATCTTCTTCTTCTTCTTCTATATCTTCTTCTTCTTCTTCATCTTCTTCTTCTTCTTCTTCTTCTTCTTCTTCTTCTTCTTCTTCTTCTTCTTCTTCTTCTTCTTCTTCTTCTTCTTCTTCTTCTTCTTCTTCTTCTTCTTCTTCTTCTTCTTCTTCTTCTTCTTCTTCTTCATCATCTTCATCATCTTCTTCTTCTTCTTCTTCTTCTTCTTCTTCATCTTCTTCTTCTTCTTCTTCATCTTCTTCTTCTTCTTCTTCTTCTTCTTCTTCTTCTTCTTCTTCTTCTTCTTCTTCTTCTTCTTCTTCTTCTTCTTCTTCTTCTTCTTCTTCTTCTTCTTCTTCTTCTTCTTCTTCTTCTTCTTCTTCTTCTTCTTCTTCTTCTTCTTCTTCATCATCATCATCTTCTTCTTCTTCTTCTTCTTCTTCTTCATCTTCTTCTTCATCATCTTCTTCATCTTCTTCTTCTTCTTCTTCATCTTCTTCATCTTCTTCATCTTCTTCATCTTCTTCTTCTTTTTCATCTTCTTCTTCATCATCTTCTTCATCTTCTTCTTCATCTTCTTCTTCTTCTTCATCTTCATCTTCTCCTTCCTTTTCAATATCGTCTTCTTCTTCTTCACGTATTTCTCTTTTCAATTTTTTTTTAAAGAAATGCAGCTATTTTTGAGCGTAACAAATAGCTGGTGGGCGCACGCATGTTGGAAGCGCCATTGTATGTGCTCCCTGGCAGTGGAAACACAAAGACAGCAGGAGGTAAATTCAGCAGCAGGAGGAGGAGGATGAGTGTGTGGCAGCAGGCAGTCAATGAGGCAGGCAGCTCGCCGTGACATAATAGCCCTGGTACCTAGCGGTGATACCAGGGCTGTAAATAAACACAACAGGAGGTCCCAGACAGCGGTCGTGCAGCCCACATTGTGTCCAATACACAACTGGGACAACACAGTTTTCAACCCGGGCACCTCAGAAAAATTAAACCTTTTTTTTTTTTTTAATGGTTTGTTTGGTTTTGGTTTTGCAACCAATATAGCTATTGTTTGACGTAATAGCTGGTGGCAGAGTGGCAGCAGAAGGTAATTCTGTGTACCCTGGCAGTGGGAAACACAGACAGACAGCAGCAGCAGGAGGAGGAATGGAGGAGTAGGCGAGCAGCTATTGTTTGACGTAATAGCTGGTGGCAGAGTGGCAGCAGAAGGTAAATCATCTGTGTACCCTGGCAGTGGGAAACACAGACAGACAGCAGCAGCAGGAGGAGGAATGGAGGAGTAGGCGAGCAGCTATTGTTTGACGTAATAGCTGGTGGCAGAGTGGCAGCAGAAGGTAAATCATCTGTGTACCCTGGCAGTGGGAAACACAGACAGACAGCAGCAGCAGCAGCAGGAGGAGGTATGGAGGAGCAGTGTGAGTGTGGCAGCAGGTAGGCAGCGTGACATAATAGCCCTGGTACCTAGCGGTGATACCAGGGCTGTAAATAAACACAGCAGGAGGTCCCAGACAGCGGTCGTGCAGCCCACATTGTGTCCAATACACAACTGGGACAACACAGTTTTCAACCCGGGCACCTCAGAAAAATTAAACCTTTTTTTTTTTTTTAATGGTTTTTTGGTTTTTGGTTTTGCAACCAATATAGCTATTGTTTGACGTAATAGCTGGTGGCAGAGTGGCAGCAGAAGGTAATTCTGTGTACCCTGGCAGTGGGAAACACAGACAGACAGCAGCAGCAGGAGGAGGAATGGAGGAGTAGGCGAGCAGCTATTGTTTGACGTAATAGCTGGTGGCAGAGTGGCAGCAGAAGGTAAATCATCTGTGTACCCTGGCAGTGGGAAACACAGACAGACAGCAGCAGCAGCAGCAGGAGGAGGTATGGAGGAGCAGTGTGAGTGTGGCAGCAGGTAGGCAGCGTGACATAATAGCCCTGGTACCTAGCGGTGATACCAGGGCTGTAAATAAACACAACAGGAGGTCCCAGACAGCGGTCGTGCAGCCCACATTGTGTCCAATACACAACTGGGACAACACAGTTTTCAACCCGGGCACCTCAGAAAAATTAAACCTTTTTTTTTTTTTTATGGTTTTTTGGTTTTTGGTTTTGCAACCAATATAGCTATTGTTTGACGTAATAGCTGGTGGCAGAGTGGCAGCAGAAGAAGGTAATTCTGTGTACCCTGGCAGTGGGAAACACAGACAGACAGCAGAAGGGCAGTACACAGCAGCCCACTGTAGGTGTAAAATGTGTGGCTGCAGGCGACGTAATAGTCAAAGTGAACCAGGCTGGCTTAGTGAGCAGGAGCCAGGAGGTGGTAAAGGGTGGTAAGGCACATTAACGATGGTTCCGGCAGCCAGTTCATGTCCCCCTCTCGCCGACAACAGGGGCCAGGAACTCGCCTTCCACCCACGCCTGGTTCATCTTGAGAAACGTCAGTCTGTCCACAGACTTGTGAGACAGACGTGAGCGTTTCTCGGTGACCACGCCACCAGCTGCACTGAAGCAGCGCTCGGACAGCACGCTGGAAGGGGGGCAGGACAGCACTTCCAGGGCGTACTGCGCCAGCTCGCTCCAGATCTCCATGCGCTTGACCCAATACTCCATGGGATCAACAGGGGCATCGCTGTCAAGCCCGCTGTATGACCCCATGTAGTCAGCCACCATGCGGGTCAGGCGCTGGCTGTGACCGGAGGAGGATGCTGCTGCATGCATCTCCTCTCTAGTCACTGCTGCCGGAGCCTCTACAGTCCTGTAGAGCTTGTGGCTGAGAGACAGCAGGTCTGTGGGGCGCTTGCTGCTGCTGGATGCAGGCACCTGCTGCTGCCTCTGTGCTGGCTGCTGGACAGTGGGGGTGGAAGGCTGGGGGAAGGCTTCCTCCAAGCGCTCAACAAGGGCCTGCTGCAAGCTCCTTATTTGTTGCGCTGGGTCTCCTCCTGCAGGCGGCAGGAACTGGCTCAACTTCCCCTTGAGGCGTGGGTCCAACATCATGCTGATCCAGATGTCCTCCCTCTGCTTCATCTGGATAACCCTGGGGTCCTTGCGCAGGCACGTCAGCATGTGCGCTGCCATTGGGAAGAGGCGGGCCACGTCTGCTGGCACATCGACGTCAGTGCTGTCCTCATCCTCCTCCTCTGCCGCCTCATCCTCTCTCCACCCCCGCACCAACTCAGCTGCGCTGTGCTGATCCCCCTCATCAGCAGCCAGGTCAGGGACCTCCACCAAGTCCTCCTCCTCCTCCCCCTCAGAGGTGGACTGCGCAGCTGGTTGCCGCTCCTGCTGGTCCAAGGCTGCCGCTCCCTGTTCCAGCAAAGCATCGAGGGCCCTGTTCAGCAGAGAAACCAGGGGCACCCACTCGCAGACCATAGCATGGTCCCTGCTCACCATGTTTGTGGCCTGCAGGAAGGGAGCCAGCACTAAGCACACCTGCTGCATGTGCCTCCAGTCATCATCGGGGACGATGGACGGGATGTTGCTGGTCTTGTCCCTTCTCTGAGCTGCGGAAACAGTGGCCAGGGCAAGGTACTGTTTGACAGCGCGCCTCTGTTCAACCAGACGCTCCAACATCGCCAGGGTGGAGTTCCAGCGAGTCGGAACGTCAAGGATCAGCCGATGGCGTGGCAGATCCAGCTCCTTTTGCACGTCTTCCAGGCTCGCACAGGCTGCAGCCGAGCGCCGGAAGTGACGCACAACATTCCTTGCCGTTTCCAGCAGTTCGCCCATCCCCTGGTAGGTGCGCAGGAACTTCTGCACCACCAGGTTCAGCACGTGGGCAAGACAGGGGATGTGGGTCAGGTTTCCCCTGTCTATTGCGGCAACCAGATTGGCCCCATTGTCGGCCACCACCTCTCCGACTCTGAGGCCTCTGGGGGTCAGCCAAATCCTCTCCTGCTCCTGGAGTTTGGCCAACACATGGGTTGCCGTCAGCTTGGTCTTCCCAAGGCTGACCAAGTGCAGCAGCGCTTGGCAGTGGCGGGCCTTCACGCTGCTGCTGAGGCGGGGGGTTTGGCCAGGTGTGCCGGAGGATGGCAGAGGATCGGAGGAACCTGCTGCAGTTCCCCTGAGCCTGCGGGGTGGCACCACCCACTGTGTTGCTGCTGCTGCTGTGCCCGCTGCTGCTCTCCCATCCTCACCCCCTTCCACCAAGCTGACCCAGTGGACAGTGAAGGACAGGTAGCGGCCTGTCCCGAAGCGGCTGCTCCAGGAGTCCATGGTGACGTGGACCCTTTCACCAACCGCGTGCTCCAGCCCTCGCTCCACATTGGCCATCACAAAGCGGTGCAGTGCAGGAATGGCCTTGCGGGCAAAGAAGTGTCTGCTGGGGAGCTGCCAGTCTGGGGCTGCGCAAGCAAGCAGCGCACGAATGTCGCTCCCCTCCTGCACGAGCGTGTACGGCAGGAGTTGGGAGCACATGGCCCGTGCCAGCAAGCCGTTCAGCTGCCGCACGCGACGGCTGCTGGGAGGCAGAGCCCTAACCACCCCCTGGAAGGACTCGCTCAAAAGGCTCTGGCGTGGCCTTTTGCTGACACGGGAATCAGCAGACACAGCAGAGGAGGCCACTGAGGACTGGCTGCCAGAACAGGCCTCAGTGTCGGCGGCAGGAGTTGCAGAGGGGGGAGGAGCAGTGCATTTCCGCACTCCTGCTGGTGCTGCTGGAGGAGCAGGAGGGCGGGTGGCTGCTGTTGCTGCTGCTGCTTCTGAAGGCTGTGCAGTGATGGGTGTGGTGCCACTGCCAGCAGCAGATGCCTTCAGCCTCTGGAACTCCTCATGCTGGTGGAAATGTTTAGCCGCAAGGTGGTTGATGAGCGAGCTGGTGCTGAACTTTAAGGGGTCTGCACCTCTGCTCAACTTCCGCTGACAGTGGTTGCAAGTGGCGTACTTGCTGTACACAGTGGGCATGGTGAAAAACCACCAGATTGGTGACAGAAACTTCCCCCTACGGCATGGAAGCGCTGCTGCCTGTCTCCCTGTGGTGGTTGGGGGGGGGGCTTGGGTGCGGCTGGGAGTGGTACTGGCTGATGCTGCTGCTGCTGCTGCTGAGCCTGAGACACCAGCAGGCTGTGGGATGCTGCCAATGCTTGCAATGATGCGCCTCCTTGCAAGGCCCACAAGCGCATCCTCCTCCTCCTCCTCAGAGCTGCTGAGGACGACATCCCCTGGAGGTGGTGGCACCCAGTCTCTGTCTGTCACCGGGTCATCATCATCCTCCCCCTCCTGAAACATGTCCTGCTGGGATGAGGACCCCCCAAACTCCTCTCCTGATGCATGGATGGGCTGCTTGACTGTCGCCACAGTCTTGCTGTCCAATCCCTCATCCCCCAAAGTGCCCATCAGCATCTCCTCCTCAAGATCGCCAACAACAGCAGACAATTTACTCATGATGCCTGGGGTCAAAAGACTGCTGAATGACAGGTCGGCGAGTGACGGTGAACTGGCCTCCTCCCCAGACCCTGCTGGGCGGCTGCTGCGAACAGGGGTGGTGGTGGTGGTGAGGGTGGAGGCCTCGGATGCAGAGCTGATGGCGGGCTGCTCATCCTCCGTCATGAGTTGCACCACAGTGTCTGCATCCTTTTCCTCAATGGGACGTTTCCGACCCGGCTGGAGGAAAATGGGAGCAGGTGCTACACGCTGCTGCTGCTGTGTCTCTGCAGCGTGAGTTGCAGATGCTCCTGCTGGGCGGCGCCCAAGGCGTCCACGGCCAGTGGCTATGGGAGGAATGTTAGCCACTGACGCAGGAGCTAGTAGCCTATGAACACAGTGACTGAGTGTCCTAGACTCCTAGTACAGTAAGAGTAAGTAGTAACAGTAAGTACAACTAACTAATTACGATAATCAATCAGCGATCAGAAGGAAATGGAGTGTGGGTGTGTGTACACTCAGACAGTGAGTGCACGCACGCAGGAGCTAGTAGCCTATGGACAGTGACTGAGTGTCCTAGACTCCTAGTACAGTAAGAGTAAGTAGTAACAGTAAGTAGAACTAACTAATTACAATAATCAATCAGCGATCAGAAGGAAATGGAGTGTGGGTGTGTGTACACTCAGACAGTGAGTGCACGCACGCAGGAGCTAGTAGCCTATGAACACAGTGACTAAGTGTCCTAGACTCCTAGTACAGTAAGAGTAAGTAGTAACAGTAAGTAGAACTAACTAATTACAATAATCAATCAGCGATCAGAAGGAAATGGAGTGTGGGTGTGTGTACACTCAGACAGTGAGTGCACGCACGCAGGAGCTAGTAGCCTATGAACACAGTGACTGAGTGTCCTAGACTCCTAGTACAGTAAGAGTAAGTAGTAACAGTAAGTAGAACTAACTAATTACAATAATCAATCAGCGATCAGAAGGAAATGGAGTGTGGGTGTGTGTACACTCAGACAGTGAGTGCACGCACGCAGGAGCTAGTAGCCTATGAACACAGTGACTGAGTGTCCTAGACTCCTAGTACAGTAAGAGTAAGTAGTAACAGTAAGTAGAACTAACTAATTACAATAATCAATCAGCGATCAGAAGGAAATGGAGTATGGGTGTGTGTACACTCAGACAGTGAGTGCACGCACGCAGGAGCTAGTAGCCTATGAACACAGTGACTGAGTGTCCTAGACTCCTAGTACAGTAAGAGTAAGTAGTAACAGTAAGTAGAACTAACTAATTACAATAATCAATCAGCGATCAGAAGGAAATGGAGTGTGGGTGTGTGTACACTCAGACAGTGAGTGCACGCACGCAGGAGCTAGTAGCCTATGAACACAGTGACTGAGTGTCCTAGACTCCTAGTACAGTAAGAGTAAGTAGTAACAGTAAGTAGAACTAACTAATTACAATAATCAATCAGCGATCAGAAGGAAATGGAGTGTGGGTGTGTGTACACTCAGACAGTGAGTGACCGCACGCAGGAGCTAGTAGCCTATGAACACAGTGACTGAGTGTCCTAGACTCCTAGTACAGTAAGAGTAAGTAGTAACAGTAAGTAGAACTAACTAATTACAATAATCAATCAGCGATCAGAAGGAAATGGAGTGTGGGTGTGTGTACACTCAGACAGTGAGTGCACGCACGCAGGAGCTAGTAGCCTATGAACACAGTGACTGAGTGTCCTAGACTCCTAGTACAGTAAGAGTAAGTAGTAACAGTAAGTACAACTAACTAATTACGATAATCAATCAGCGATCAGAAGGAAATGGAGTGTGGGTGTGTGTACACTCAGACAGTGAGTGCACGCACGCAGGAGCTAGTAGCCTATGGAC
The DNA here is from genome assembly GCF_040937935.1 of Hyperolius riggenbachi. Lineage (NCBI taxonomy): Eukaryota > Metazoa > Chordata > Amphibia > Anura > Hyperoliidae > Hyperolius > Hyperolius riggenbachi. The sequence continues at coordinate 329,032,757 of NC_090650.1, forward strand.
AGTGACTGAGTGTCCTAGACTCCTAGTACAGTAAGAGTAAGTAGTAACAGTAAGTAGAACTAACTAATTACAATAATCAATCAGCGATCAGAAGGAAATGGAGTGTGGGTGTGTGTACACTCAGACAGTGAGTGCACGCACGCAGGAGCTAGTAGCCTATAAACACAGTGACTGAGTGTCCTAGACTCCTAGTACAGTAAGAGTAAGTAGTAACAGTAAGTACAACTAACTAATTACGATAATCAATCAGCGATCAGAAGGAAATGGAGTGTGGGTGTGTGTACACTCAGACAGTGAGTGCACGCACGCAGGAGCTAGTAGCCTATGAACACAGTGACTGAGTGTCCTAGACTCCTAGTACAGTAAGAGTAAGTAGTAACAGTAAGTAGAACTAACTAATTACAATAATCAATCAGCGATCAGAAGGAAATGGAGTGTGGGTGTGTGTACACTCAGACAGTGAGTGCACGCACGCAGGAGCTAGTAGCCTATGAACACAGTGACTGAGTGTCCTAGACTCCTAGTACAGTAAGAGTAAGTAGTAACAGTAAGTAGAACTAACTAATTACAATAATCAATCAGCGATCAGAAGGAAATGGAGTGTGGGTGTGTGTACACTCAGACAGTGAGTGACCGCACGCAGGAGCTAGTAGCCTATGAACACAGTGACTGAGTGTCCTAGACTCCTAGTACAGTAAGAGTAAGTAGTAACAGTAAGTAGAACTAACTAATTACAATAATCAATCAGCGATCAGAAGGAAATGGAGTGTGGGTGTGTGTACACTCAGACAGTGAGTGCACGCACGCAGGAGCTAGTAGCCTATGAACACAGTGACTGAGTGTCCTAGACTCCTAGTACAGTAAGAGTAAGTAGTAACAGTAAGTACAACTAACTAATTACGATAATCAATCAGCGATCAGAAGGAAATGGAGTGTGGGTGTGTGTACACTCAGACAGTGAGTGCACGCACGCAGGAGCTAGTAGCCTATGGACAGTGACTGAGTGTCCTAGACTCCTAGTACAGTAAGAGTAAGTAGTAACAGTAAGTAGAACTAACTAATTACAATAATCAATCAGCGATCAGAAGGAAATGGAGTGTGGGTGTGTGTACACTCAGACAGTGAGTGCACGCACGCAGGAGCTAGTAGCCTATGAACACAGTGACTGAGTGTCCTAGACTCCTAGTACAGTAAGAGTAAGTAGTAACAGTAAGTACAACTAACTAATTACGATAATCAATCAGCGATCAGAAGGAAATGGAGTGTGGGTGTGTGTACACTCAGACAGTGAGTGCACGCACGCAGGAGCTAGTAGCCTATGGACAGTGACTGAGTGTCCTAGACTCCTAGTACAGTAAGAGTAAGTAGTAACAGTAAGTAGAACTAACTAATTACAATAATCAATCAGCGATCAGAAGGAAATGGAGTGTGGGTGTGTGTACACTCAGACAGTGAGTGCACGCACGCAGGAGCTAGTAGCCTATGAACACAGTGACTGAGTGTCCTAGACTCCTAGTACAGTAAGAGTAAGTAGTAACAGTAAGTACAACTAACTAATTACAATAATCAATCAGCGATCAGAAGGAAATGGAGTGTGGGTGTGTGTACACTCAGACAGTGAGTGCACGCACGCAGGAGCTAGTAGCCTATGAACACAGTGACTGAGTGTCCTAGACTCCTAGTACAGTAAGAGTAAGTAGTAACAGTAAGTAGAACTAACTAATTACAATAATCAATCAGCGATCAGAAGGAAATGGAGTGTGGGTGTGTGTACACTCAGACAGTGAGTGCACGCACGCAGGAGCTAGTAGCCTATGGACAGTGACTGAGTGTCCTAGACTCCTAGTACAGTAAGAGTAAGTAGTAACAGTAAGTAGAACTAACTAATTACGATAATCAATCAGCGATCAGAAGGAAATAGAGTGTGTGTTGTGTGTGTACACTCAGACAGTGAGTGCAGTGCGCACACGCAGGAGCTAGTAGCCTATATGAACAGTGACAGTGAGTGTCCCTACGGGTACAGTAAGAGTAAGTAGTAAGTAAGTACAACTAACTAACAATAATCTATCAGTAATCAGAAGGAAATAGAGTGTGTGTACACACAGACAGTGAGTGAGTGCACACACGCAGGAGCTAGCTAGTAGCCTATAAACAGTGACAGTCAGTGAGTGTCCTACTCCTAGTACAGTATAACTGCAATACTATTAGTAAAGGACAGCAGAAATACTGGTATAGATGAGAGAAATAAACAGAGGACAGCTGCCCACAGAGGCAAGGCCCCCCTGAGGCCTAAACCTGTAAGCTTGCAGCAGCTGCCTGTCTCTAATGTAACACACAAGCTACTAACTAAAATACAATGTCTATCTAACTAACAACAATATAGGTGTATATGGCAGGTGTAGGTGAGCAAAAACGCTAGGTAAATGATCACAATAGAGCACTTGCTAAGCCAAAGCACAAAGGAGCAACTCTCTCTCTGTACAAGTCTCAGGCAAGCATGGAGAAACGGAACATGGCGGCCGCTATTTATAGGGTAGGGGCTGGCCAGGGTCCCCCTCTGTGATTGGCTGCCGTCAGAGGGCCTGGGAGCCCTCTGATTGGCTCTAAGGACATCAATCTGGGCTATGACGCTATTCGAGCTCGGTACCGAGCTCGAATAGCGCCGGGTTGCTCGAATAGCTCGAATAGTGAATGGGCTATTCGAGTGTACTCGGATAGCCCATTCGAATAGCTCCAGCTATTCGGAGCTCGAATACCGAGCTCGAATAGCTGAAAAAGAGCTCGAATATTCGAGCTACTCGAATATTCGAGCTCTGCTGAGCACCACTGGGGTACAAGAGGAAAAAAAAATTAGCAAAAAGAGGTTATAGTTTTTGAGAAAATCGATTTTAAAGTTTCAAAGGGAAAACTGTCTTTTAAATGCGGGAAATGTCTGTTTTCTTTGCACAGGTAACATGCTTTTTGTCGGCATGCAGTCATAAATGTAATACATATAAGAGGTTCCAGGAAAAGGGACCGGTATCGCTAACCCAGCAGCAGCACACGTGATGGAACAGGAGGAGGGTGGCGCAGGAGGAGAAGGCCACGCTTTGTGAGACACAACAACCCAGGCCTTGCATGAGGACAAGAAGCGTGCGGATAGCATGCTTTGTACCGCCATGCAGTCATAAATGTAATAAAGATAAGTGGTTCAATAAACAGGGACCACGCGGCAACGCTAACCCAGCAGCAGCAGACGTGATGGAACAGGAGGAGGCGCAGGAGGAGAAGGCCACGCTTTGTGAGAAACAACAACCCAGGCCTTGCATGAGGACAAGAAGTGTGCGGATAGCATGCTTTGTACCGCCATGCAGTCATAAATGTAATAAAGATAAGTGGTTCAATAAACAGGGACCACGGGGCAACGCTAACCCAGCAGCAGCAGACGTGATGGAACAGGAGGAGGCGCAGGAGGAGAAGGCCACGCTTTGTGAGACACAACAACCCAGGCCTTGCATGAGGACAAGAAGCGTGCGGATAGCATGCTTTGTACCGCCATGCAGTCATAAATGTAATAAAGATAAGAGGTTCCATAAACAGGGACCGGCAACGCTAACCCAGCAGCAGCAGCAGCACACGTGATGGAACAGGAGCAGGCGCAGGAGGAGAAGGCCACGCTTTGTGAGACACAACAACCCAGGCCTTGCATGAGGTACCGCCATGCAGTCATAAATGTAATAAAGATAAGTGGTTCAATAAACAGGGACCACGCGGCAACGCTAACCCAGCAGCAGCAGACGTGATGGAACAGGAGGAGGCGCAGGAGGAGAAGGCCACGCTTTGTGAGACACAACAACCCAGGCCTTGCATGAGGTACCGCCATGCAGTCATAAATGTAATAAAGATAAGTGGTTCAATAAACAGGGACCACGCGGCAACGCTAACCCAGCAGCAGCAGACGTGATGGAAAAGGAGGAGGCGCAGGAGGAGAAGGCCACGCTTTGTGAGACACAACAACCCAGGCCTTGCATGAGGACAAGAAGCGTGCGGATAGCATGCTTTGTACTGCCATGCAGTCATAAATGTAATAAAGATAAGAGGTTCCATAAACAGGGACCGGCAACGCTAACCCAGCAGCAGCAGCAGCACACGTGATGGAACAGGAGCAGGCGCAGGAGGAGAAGGCCATGCTTTTTGAGACACAACAACCCAGGCCTTGCATGAGGACAAAAAGCGTGCGGATATAGCAGCAATGCTTTTTGCCGCCATGCAGTCATAAATGTAATACAGATGAGAGGTTCAATAAACAGGGACCGGAAACGCTACACCATCCCAGATGTTCATTGGTCATGTTACTTGGTTGGGGTCCGGGAGTGTTGCGTAGTCGTTTCCAATCCAGGATTGATTCATTTTAATTTGAGTCAGACGGTCTGCATTTTCTGTGGAGAGGCGGATACGCCGATCTGTGACGATGCCTCCGGCAGCACTGAAACAGCGTTCCGACATAACGCTGGCTGCCGGGCAAGCCAGCACCTCTATTGCGTACATTGCCAGTTTGTGCCAGGTGTCTAGCTTCGATACCCAATAGTTGAAGGGTGCAGATGGATTGTTCGACACAGCTACGTCATCTGACATGTAGTCCTTGACCATCTTCTCCAGGCGATCGGTGTTGGAGGTGGATCTGCACGCTTCCTGTTCAGTGGGCTGCTGCTGCATGGGTGTCAGAAAATTTTCCCACTCCAAGGACACTGCCGATACCATTCCCTTTTGGGCACTAGCTGCGGCTTGCGTTGTTTGCTGCCCTCCTGGTCGTCCTGGGTTTGCGGAAGTCAGTCTGTCGGCGTACAACTGGCTAGAGGAGGGGGAGGATGTCAATCTCCTCTCTAAAGTCTCCACAAGGGCCTGCTGGTATTCTTCCATTTTGACCTGTCTGACTCTTTCTTCAAGCAGTTTTGGAACATTGTGTTTGTACCGTGGATCCAGAAGGGTATAAACCCAGTAATTGGTGTTGTCCAGAATGCGCACAATGCGTGGGTCACGTTCAATGCAGTCTAGCATGAATTGAGCCATGTGTGCAAGAGTCCTACCAGAATCCTCATCATCCTCTTGTGAGCGTTGTGATGGTTGTTGTGATGCATCATAGTCGTCACCTTCCTCCTGGTCTGCTTCTGCTGACCATTCGCGCTGAATTGTGGAAGTCCAACGTGCACCGCTCTGGCCCTCGTCAGTGGTGGCATGAAATTCCTGCTCCAACTCCAGCTGTTCCTCCTCCTCTTCTTCGTCATAGCTGCTGGGGCCAGCGTTCCCTGAGGCGGATGGCCTGATGTTGGTACCATCACGCTGATCGTTTTCTCCTTCAGATTCCCCCAGTTGCATCATGACAGCTGTTTCCTTGATTTTCAACATTGACCTCTTCAGTAAACACAGCAGTGGTATGGTAATGCTGACTGAAGAGTTGTCACTGCTCACAAGCAACGTGGATTGCTCAAAATTTTGGAGGACTTGGCAGAGGTCCAACATGTTGGCCCAATCGGATCCACAGAAGCTTGGCAGCTGTCCGGATGCGCCTCGGTACTGCGCCGTCATGTACTGGACCACTGCACTCTTCTGCTCACAAAAGCGTGCTAGCATGTGCAGCGTAGAATTCCAGCTCGTAGGGACATCACACAGCAAGCGATGGTGGGGGAGATTGAAGCGCTCCTGCATCTTGGCGAGTGCCCCCAAAGCAGTACTGGAATTTCTACAATGTTTGGCCACTCGACGCACCTTCAACAGAAGATCGGCCACGCCTGGGTATGTCCTCAGGAACCGCTGAACTACTAGGTTCATCACGTGCGCCAGGCAAGGGATGTGTGTCAGCTTAGCCAACCTTAAAGCGCGAATGAGATTACTCCCATTATCACACACAACCATGCCCGGTTTCAAGTCCAGCGGTGCCAGCCACAAATCCGTCTGTTCCTTTATTCCCTTCCAAATTTCCTCCCCTGTGTGCTGCTTAACCCCAAGGCAGATCAGCTTCAGCAACGCTTGCTGACGCATGCCAACATCTGTGCTGCACTGCTTCCACGATCCTACTGCTGCTGGGTTAGCGTTTCCGGATGAGGTACAGCTTTGAGATGCGTTGGAGCAGAAGGAGTCAGAGAGGTAGGTGCTGCTGTTGTTATCCAGTGGGAGGGACGGCGGTGCAGCTGTTTGCGGCGTGGGCAACACCCGCGCCGTAGCAGGTGAGGAATCGCTGCCAGGCTCCACAAGGTTCACCCAGTGCGCGGTAAGGGAGATGTATCGACCCTGGCCGAACGCACTCGTCCAAGTGTCAGTGGTGAGGTGAACCTTGCAGGCAACGGCATTCTTCAAGCTTCGGGTTATTTTGCTGACCACGTGCTCATGCAACTCAGGCACTGCAGAGCGCGCAAAGTGGTAGCGGCTGGGAACCACGTAACGTGGGATGGCCACTGACATCATGCCCTTGAAGCTGTTTGTCTCCACCACTCGATATGGCAGCATTTCGCAGGCCAGAAGCTTGGCTATGCTGGCTGTTACTGCCACGGCCCGGGGGTCATTTGCTGGCAATTTCCTCTTGCGCTCAAACATCTCCGACACAGACAACTGAACCGTAGCGCTGCACACGGAAGGGCTGTTGGTTGTTGTGTTTGATGAACACTGGGAGACCTCAAGAGCACTACTCCGGAAAGTGACAGTGTCAGCGTCGTCTGATGTTTGTGAATGTTGTGAACCACGCAATGGCTGGGCTACTGCTGCTGCTGAGGCGGGTCTGGTGGTGAGTCTGGTGAACCCAAGGGAGGCAGTGTTGCTGGTACCCTGTCCTGCCGCGTTTGCCCACAGAGTGGGATGTTTGGATAGCATGTGGTGGCTCATGCTGGTGGTGGAGAGGTTGTTAATACTTTTCCCCCTGCTCAGGCGGGTCTTGCACACCTTGCAAATCGCCATGGTAACATCCTCAGTGCAGTCTTCAAAGAAAGCCCAGACTTTGGAGCACCTGCCTCCTTGCTGGCGATTTCTGTTTGCTCCTCTTTTGCCTCTCACTTGAACTTCCACGCTTGTGGTGCCTGAAATTGCGCGCCGCCTACCTTGTGGCACAAGGCGAACTCGTGCAGCAGTGGGTTCTTCAACAGACTCATCTGTGCTGCTGCTACGACGGCGATGTTCTCGTTCACAAACAAAATCTGGGTCTCTGTCCACATTGTCCATACCCTCCTCTTCCATCTCCTCAAACTCGTCATATGTCATTGTGGGGGGCCGCCGCCGTGGAGTAGAGCTCCCCAGAACAACCTCTGCGCAGCTCACTCCAACGTCGTCTTCCAGATCTTGTCGGCCGACCTCCTGCAATTGCAACCCCTCCTGCCCAACTTGCTCTGGGATTTGGGTTTCCGAGTCCTCCTCGGACTCGCCTTGTATTTCAGTGCGCGGTGCATTTCCCACAGTTAATGGTTGTGAATCCGGGCACAACATTTCTGGCTGTTCCTCCATTGACCTTTGAAAGGTGGAAGTTTGTTGGGCTGGGAATAGCTCCTGCGAATACCCCATTGTGTCCTGAGGTAATTCATCGGACTGGTTATCTGGCAGTTGTGTGCGTGGTGTCGCTGCCGGTTGTGTCAGCTTTGTGCCCACTGGCTCCTTGTAACTGGCTGAGGACTCGGACCTCGTGCGTGATGTGCTGGTGCTGCTTAACCCACTGCTGGACGCTTGAGAGGTCATCCAAGTAATTATCTGGTCCTGTTCTTTTGGATCTGTGAGGGTTGTTGTCCTGGACAACATGGGCGGTATTGAGTGGGTTTTCTTGGGTGCTCCCCTGTGGCCTGTACGTGAACCGTCAGGGGAAACACCTCTTCCCTTGCCCCTTCCTCTTTCACCGGATTTCTTCCTCATTTCACTTATCCTTACAGTACACGCTGACTGGCAGCAGTACAGTGGCAGTACAGAAATGCTATACAGTACCACTATTCCCAGCAGCGACACAGAGCACAATGCTATACAGTGGCGGGTGAGCGGTGTACCACTATTCCCAGCAGCGACACAGAGCACAATGCTATACAGTGGCAGGTGAGCGGTGTACTACTGTTCCCAGGCCCAGCAGACACAGAGTGGAAGTAAACACAATGCTATATAGTCTGGCTGAGCGGTGTACACAGAGTGGCAGTACACACAATGCTATAAAGTCTGGCTGAGCGGTGTACACAGAGTGGCAGTACACACAATGCTATATAGTCTGGCTGAGCCGTGTACACAGAGTGTCAGTAAACAATGCTATATATAGCGTGGCTGAGCGAGGTACACAGTGGCAGTACACACAATGCTATATAGTCTGGCTGAGCGGTGTACACACAGTGTCAGTAAACAATGGTATATAGTCTGGCTGAGCGGTGTACACAGAGTGTCAGTAAACAATGGTATATAGTCTGGCTGAGCGGTGTACACAGAGTGGCAGTAAACAATGGTATATAGTCTGGCTGAGCGGTGTACACAGAGTGGCAGTACACACAATGCTATATAGTCTGGCTGAGCGGTGTACACAGAGTGGCAGTACACACAATGCTATATAGTCTGGCTGAGCGGTGTACACAGAGTGGCAGTACACACAATGCTATATAGTCTGGCTGAGCGGTGTACACAGAGTGGCAGTACACACAATGATATATAGTCTGGCTGAGCCGTGTACACAGAGTGGCAGTACACACAATGCTATATAGTCTGGCTGAGCCGTGTACACAGAGTGTCAGAAAACACAATGCTATATATAGCGTGGCTGAGCGAGGTGCACAGTGGCAGTACACACAATGCTATATAGTCAGGCTGAGCCGTGTACACAGAGTGTCAGTAAACAATGGTATATAGTCTGGCTGAGCGGTGTACACAGAGTGTCAGTAAACAATGGTATATAGTCTGGCTGAGCGGTGTACACAGAGTGGCAGTAAACACAATGCTATATATAGCGTGGCTGAGCGAGGTGCACAGTGGCAGTACACACAATGCTATATAGTCAGGCTAAGCCGTGTACACAGAGTGTCAGAAAACACAATGCTATATATAGTGTGGCTGAGCGAGGTGCACAGTGGCAGTACACACAATGCTATATAGTCAGGTTGAGCCGTGTACACAGAGTGTCAGTAAACAATGGTATATAGTCTGGCTGAGCGGTGAACACAGAGTGGCAGTAAACACAATGCTATATATAGCGTGGCTGAGCGAGGTGCACAGTGGCAGTACACACAATGCTATATAGTCAGGCTGAGCCGTGTACACAGAGTGTCAGTAAACAATGGTATATAGTCTGGCTGAGCGGTGTACACAGAGTGTCAGTAAACAATGGTATATAGTCTGGCTGAGCGGTGTACACAGAGTGGCAGTAAACACAATGCTATATATAGCGTGGCTGAGCGAGGTGCACAGTGGCAGTACACACAATGCTATATAGTCAGGCTAAGCCGTGTACACAGAGTGTCAGAAAACACAATGCTATATATAGCGTGGCTGAGCGAGGTGCACAGTGGCAGTACACACAATGCTATATAGTCAGACTGAGCCGTGTACACAGAGTGTCAGTAAACAATGGTATATAGTCTGGCTGAGCAGTGTACACAGAGTGTCAGTAAACAATGCTATATAGTCTGGCTGAGCGGTGTACACAGAGTGGCAGTAAACACAATGCTATATATAGCGTGGCTGAGCGAGGTGCACAGTGGCAGTACACACAATGCTATATAGTCAGGCTAAGCCGGTTACACAGAGTGTCAGAAAACACAATGCTATATATAGCGTGGCTGAGCGAGGTGCACAGTGGCAGTACACACAATGCTATATAGTCAGGCTGAGCCGTGTACACAGAGTGTCAGTAAACAATGGTATATAGTCTGGCTGAGCGGTGAACACAGAGTGGCAGTAAACACAATGCTATATATAGCGTGGCTGAGCGAGGTGCACAGTGGCAGTACACACAATGCTATATAGTCAGGCTAAGCCGTGTACACAGAGTGTCAGAAAACACAATGCTATATATAGCGTGGCTGAGCGAGGTGCACAGTGGCAGTACACACAATGCTATGTAGTCTGGCTGAGCTGTGTACACAGAGTGGCAGTAAACACAATGCTATATATAGCGTGGCTGAGCAAGGTACACAGTGGCAGTACACACAATGCTATATAGTCAGGCTAAGCCGTGTCCACAGAGTGTCAGAAAACACAATGCTATATATAGCGTGGCTGAGCGAGGTGCACAGTGGCAGTACACACAATGCTATATAGCCAGGCTAAGCCGTGTACACAGAGTGTCAGAAAACACAATGCTATATATAGCGTGGCTGAGTGAGGTACACAGTGGCAGTAAACAATGCTATATATATAGTGTGGCTGAGCGAGCGGTGTACTACTGTTCCCAGCAGCGACACACAATGACTGGGGGGGACCCTGGCTAGCGTGGCTGGAGAGCGAACTACCCTGCCTGCCTACCCAAAGCTAAACCCACAGACAAATGGCGGAGATATGACGTGGTTCGGGTATTTATTTACCCGAACCACGTGACCGTTCGGCCAATCAGAGCGCGTTCGGGCCCGAACCACGTGACCCGTTCGGCCAATCACAGCGCTAGCCGAACGTTCGGGGAACGTTCGACCATGCGCTCTTAGTTCGGCCATGTGGCCGAACGGTTTGGCCGAGCACCGTCAGGTGTTCGGCCGAACTCGAACATCACCCGAACAGGGTGATGTTCTGCAGAACCCGAACAGTGGCGAACACTGTTCGCCCAACACTAGTTATAGCGCATGCAAAACGCTACCACGGTTGTGATAACAGTTATCACGGCTTTGTGAATCAAGCCCAACGTGCACAATTCTAAATCACAGATGATCTGCAAAACTAAAAATATATTTTTATATCCTTGGCTAGTGTAAGTTGTTCACAGTTTTATAAATCAAACCTCAAATAAATCATATTAGGAGGTATAGTAAAAATTAGCATTTAGGAGCGCATGCGCAGCGCTGAGCTAGATGGATGTGAGCCAGCAGAGCTCCGTACTTGAGCCGCACAATCTGCCGCAATGGCAGGAAACTTGCCACACAGCTCAGAACACCTCTCCCCAAGCATTAGCAGCATCAGTTTCTCTCCTGTGGAGAACACGAGGAGGCACAGCATCTCCTCAGCACACCAGATCGGCAGATACCTCCAATCTTCACCCAGCGCAGAAATGCTGATAACTCTCCAGAGCAATCCCAATCAAAGGAAACACTTGTGGCCAATATACATACTGAATTGAAGGAGGCAGTCTGGGAAAACTCACATATGTGAGTTGGTAGGAAGGGTGGCTGACTTGAAGCACCATACAGACTTCATAACATATGCCCTGGAGTCTGATAAAACATTAATAAATGATTAGGCAGCCAAAACTGAATTCCTTATAATGAAGCTGGAGGACATAGAGAATCGACATCGCTGAGCCAACCTTAGGATTAGCTGGTAGAGTGTGTTTTCCTACTCATGTAATAACAGGAGGAGTGTTCTGGGTTTGGTAAAAGTCAACGTGGTGCTAGGGTGGTCAGGATGACAGTGCTGCTCTCTGTTACCACTGGTTAGTGGTCTGTGCAATCTGTATAGATGGGTAACGGGGATGGGACAAAAAGACAGGGGTGTAGTGTAGTTTTTTTACAGTGTGCAGTAATTTAAAAATGTTCACAAAATAGCTCTAGTGGGTTCCAGCCCTTAAAGAGACACTGAAGCGAAAAAAAAGTTATGATATTATGATTTGTATGTGTAGCACAACTAAGAAATAAAACATTAAGATCAGATACATCAGTGTAATTGTTTCCAGTACAGGAAGAGTTAAGAAACTCCAGTTGTTATCTCTATGCAAAAAAACCATTATGCTCTACGACTTTTAAAGTCGTGGAGAGGGCTGTCTTCTGACTTTTATTATATCAACTGTAAGTAAACAAATGTCTTTTTCTCTGCCAGAGGAGAGGTTATTAGTTCACAGACTGCTCTGGAAGAATCATTTTGAATGCAGAGTGTTGTGTAATCTGCACATATTAGAGAATGATGAAATGTTAGAAAACACACTATATACCTGAAAATAAAAATATGAGAATATTTTCTTTGCTGCTAATCTTCTAGTAATTATTCATAGTACACAACCAATTCATTATATCATGTATTTTTTTCGCTTCAGTGTCTCTTTAAGCTGTTATATTTTTTTAGCTTTAGAATATTAATGTAAGTTATATTGTGCCTTAATGCTATCTTTTTTTGTTTTTCCTAGAGGGTGACGTTTTCCCGCATTTCACTCTTAGTTCTTATTATATTTTTTAGGATCATTGCGGCCCAAGGTTACTGAGTGCTGATAAATCACATTGTTGGCGTTCTATATATCCCTGCAATTTCATTCATCGCAATTAGACATATGATCTCTTCAGGGCCATTTTTGCCACAAATTGTTATGTACAGTATGTTTGTTTTGTTTGTTTCTTCCCACTGTTGTCTATCATTATTGCTTTCAAACTATAAGGCAAGAGGCACAGAATCTCATAGCTGTTTAGAAGACATAAGTCTGCACTAGAATGTCTTCTTATACCCCCTATTATGACTTCCTTTAAAAAGGAGCTGATAGGCATAAGGTCTCAGAGAAAAAAAACACATATATCAGTGGCTAAAGATTGGCTGTACTTACATTACATATGCATTTCACTGTCCACGTTTGGATTTCACAGAATTTTTATATAGTATTTGCAGAGAATGATGCTCCTGACAGCTCATGGCAGGTTCCATGTTTGTCTGTCTCCTATGAAGCCAAATGTGTCGTCATGTCCTCCCTGCTTCCTGATGATTCAACTCAGAAAAAAGACAACACTACTGTGCAATGAATATTAATTAGCCATGTGGCTAGGAACAATAGCGGACTCATGCAGTATACTCTGCCCCGAGATTTTTCAGTGCTGTGAGCTGGACTGCGTTGTAACATGAGCCTGTAACTTCTCACTAGCAGCAGAGGGGAGGACCCAAGGTGGGAAGAAGCAGCCCCAAAATGCTTTGCAGTATGCTATGCGGCCTCTCGGCCTCTTAAGAGCTTGGGTCTAACAGCCTTGCTGTTCAGCACACATCAAAAGTAAGAGAGATTTTTAACTTCAGTATTGCCTTTTTGGCTTCCTTCTAAACTGTTTAACACAGGAGAATAGAGGTTTAAATTAGCTTTTGCAGCCTGACAGTTACTCTTTAATATAATTTCCCACAATGCTATGGGCATCAAATCCCCAATGAAAAGACAAAAGGCATTTATTGATTATCAGAAATGTCATCCTTATGTGATCCGTGTTTAAGAGACCCATTTCAACAAATCCTTTTTTCCAAAATACAAACCCGAGCTCTAGAATGTACAAGGATGATATCTTGGGAGGCAGGGCTAAGTGAGATCCCTATTGCTGCTATAGAATAACAGAATAGAGAAAGAAGGTTCTAAAGTATTGCCAAATGACTGCAATGCAATAATTTAAAAATAAAATAAATACTTTATTACAACCAAAAAGCAAAAAAATATCTACCGTATTTTCCACCATATAAGACGCACTTTTCTCCCCCCAAAATAGGGAGAAAAAGTCCCTGAGTCTTGTACAGCAAAAGCAGGGGATTCCCTGCCTTTGTGTGCCTGCTCCCCCATGCCTGCCTTCCTCCCTCCCTCCCCCTTGAGTCTATTGGCACCCATGGTTAAAGTGTGAATAGCGGCAACTTACATTTGGCATGCTCCCGTGCTGATCCCAGACCATTGCTCTGCCCCCCGCTAGCCTCCTCTCCCTCACCCTTGTGTCTCCACACCCCCCGGGTGTTGTAGTGAGTAGCGGCAGGCAGAAGTTTACCTTTGCGATGTGCCCAAGATGACTGCAGGCATCTGTCTCCCCTGCAGTTCTAGCTCTAGTTAGGGACTTGAACTGTGCATCATCAGTTCAAGCCCCTCACTACAGCGAGAAGAGCAAGGGAAACGGATGTCTGTAGTCATCGGGGGCACATTGCGAACGAAAGCTGCCGCTTGCCGCCACTCACTACAAAACCTGGGGGTGGAGACACAAGGAGGAGGGAAAGGATGCTAGCGGGGGGGGGGGGGGAGGCAGCATAGTGGTCTGGGATCAGCGCGGGAGCATGCCGAAGGTAAGTTGCCGCTATTCACACTTTACCCGTGGGGGCCAGGACACTCAAGGAGGAGGGAGGGAGGAAGGCACATGGGGAAGGGGGACAATTAGAAGGGGACACAGGAGAATTCATGGGAAATGCAGGAGGACCCATGGAAGACACATAGGGGATACATGGGGAGACATGAGGGGGCTATGGGGGACAGTAGAGGACACATAGGGGGACACAGGAGCACACATGGGGATACACAGGAGGACACATGGGGACACAGGAGGACACCATCTGGGAGAAAACATGTACAAGACGCTCCTGGAACATGGACGCACCAGGTTTAGTATTTTTTTCCCTGTTTTTTACTCTCTAAACCTGGGTGTGTCTTATATTCCAGAGCGTCTTATACGGCAGAACATACAATTCAGGAATCTGCCTGGAGTCCTGGACCCTGTTGGTGGTGGCGGAGAAAGCAGTCAAGCGGCCTGCAGGCAGAGATGCTGTGTGGGGAACGACTTAGTCTAGGGGCAGGGTGCAGGCAGAGATGCTGTTAGCGGAGACTGACTTAGGGCTTGATTCACAAAGCGGTGCTAACTGTTAGTATGCCTGTGAAAAGCCCCTTAGCATGTCTAAAAGAGGTTTTTGCATGCTAATTTGCGCGCTAAACGCATCGCGTGCAAAGTTATGCGCGCACTGCACCATGCAAAGTGCCCATTAAAGCCTATGGGACTTAGCACTTAGCGCGTGGTACTTAGCGCGCGATCTGATTGAGAAAACCAGTGCTAACCTACTTAGCACCCTGGTTAGTGCGCCCAAACACTTAAGACGTGCTAAGTAGGTTAGCACCGCATAGTGAATCAAGCCCTTAGTCTTCAGGCAGGCAGTAGCCCTCCGGGATCCATGCCTCATTCATTTTGATAAAGGTGAGGTACAGAACACTTTTGTGACCTAGGCAACTTCTCTTCTCAGTGACAATGCCTCACGCTGCGCTGACGGTCCTTTCTGACAGGACGCTTGAGGCAGGGCAAGACAGAAGTTGGATGGTGAATTGTGACAGCTCTAGCCACAGGTCAAGCCTGCGCACCCAGTAGTCCAAGGGTTCATCGCTGCTCACAGTGTCTACATCCACACTTAAGGCCAGGTAGTCGGCTACCTGCCGGTCGAAGCTTTGGTGGAGGGTGGATCCAGAAGGGCTAACGGCGAGGCTTTGGACTAAGGAATGTCCGCATGTCCGACATCACCATGAGATTGCTGGAGCATCCTGTCCTTGCCTGCAAGGACTTGGGAGGAGGATTACTGGCAGTGGTACCTTTATTTCATTGTGCTGTGACATCACCCTTAAACGCACTGTAAAGCATAGTTGCCAGCTTGTTCTGCATGTGCTGCATCTTTTCTGCCTTCAGGTGAGTTGGTAACATCTCCGCCACTTTGTGCCTGTACCGAGGGTCTAGTGGCGTGGCCACCCAGTACAGCTCATACCCCTTGAGTTTTTTTTATACAGGGGTCCCTCAACAGGCTGGATAGCATGAAAGACGCCATCTGCACAAATTTGGATCCAGACGTACTATCCATCTCCTCTTGCTCTTCCTCAGTGACGTCAGGTAAGTTCTTCTCCTTCCCCCAGCCACAAACAATAACGCGAGAAAGTTGAGCAGCACAAGCCCCCTGCGACGCCTGCTGCGGTTGTTCATCTGTTGCCTCCTCCAAAAAAACCCCACCTTCCTCATCATCTGAGTCTGACTCCTCACACGACTCTTCCTCCTCCTCCTCCCCCTCTGTGCTGCCACAGGTGTTAATGAAACATCTGGTTCTGATGATAATTGATTCCACAACTCTTCCTCCTGTTCTTGTTCCTCTTCATGCTCCTCCACAGCTTGATCCACCACTCTATGCACGGCACACTCCAGGAAAAAAGCATAGAGGATCAAGTCGCTGATGGCGCCTTCACTGCGACTCACCATGTTTGTCACTTCCTCAAATGGCCACATGAGCCTGCAGGCATTTTGCATGAGTGTCCAGGTCTTGTGCCAGAACATCCCCATCTCCCCAGATTGTGTCCTTCTACTGTAGTTGGAAAGATACTGGGTAACGGCTTTTTCTTGTTGTAGCAGGCGCCAGGCGGTCAAACATGACCAGGGTCGAATTCCAGCGAGTCGGGCTATCACAAATCAAGCGTCTCACCGGCAAGTTGTTTCTCCACTGAATGTCCGCAAAGCATGCCATGGCCATGTAAAACCGCCTGAAATGCCCACACAACTTCCTGGCCTGCTTCAGGACATCCTGTAAACCTGGATGCTTAGACACAAATCTCTGGATGATGAGATTCCGCACATGTGCCATGCAGGGAACATGTGTCAACTTTCCCAAATTCCAAGCTGAAATTAGATTTTTGCCTATGTCCAGTTGGTGCGCGTTCAGCCACTGATCCACCTGCTTGTTAAGAGCAGCCAGGAGAGCTGCTCCAGTGTGACTCTCTGCTTTGAGGCAAGACATGTCTAATATGGCGTGAAACTGTCGTACCTGGCATGCAGCATAGGCCCTGGGGAGCTGGGGCTGTGTAGCTGGAGAGGAGATTGCAGCACCAGTAGAGCTGAACTGCCACTCAGACAAGGAGGAAGATGACAATGAAGAGGATGTTGCAGGAGGAGAGGAGGTGGCAGCAGGCAACGAGCTAACAGTTCCCCAAGCCAGCTGTCAAACGCCGGGCAAGGGGGTGACTGGCAGACATTGGCTTCTTCCGCTCAAAGATTTTCCTCACTGACACCTGGCTGCTGCTGTGGGCAGAGGAGAAGGAACTGCTCAAAGTGAGAGGCGGAGTGGAGGCGGGTGGCTTTGATTGTGAAGGTGCAAGGGAGAAAGCGGCTGAAGATGATGCACCTGAAGGATGAAGAGGATAAGGAGGGTGGCTTTTCTTTCGTGTGCTGCTTTTCCTCAGGTGGTCTTCCCATTGCAGTTTGTGCCTTTTCAGCATGTGCCTTCGTAAGGCAGTTGTCCCTATGTGGGTGTTGGCCTTTCCACAGGTCAATTTTTGGAGGGAGAGAGAACAGATGGCATTGCTCTGATCTACAGCAGACACACAAAAAAATTTCCAAACCGCTGAGCCCTTCCTGGGGTGTGGGCACTATGGTGGCCTCAGCAGCTAACATTGAAGGGCATGTTGGCTGGCTGTCCATAGGTGGCGATACATGACGCCGGACACTGCCACCTGCTGTTTCTGACGACGAGCTCCCCCTGCTTCTTTCAGCAACTTGTCTCCTCCTACTCCTCTCTGACTCCCCCTCTGAACTGTCCCCCTGTTCATTTCCACTATTTGGAACCCACGTGGCATCCGTATCATCATAAATATCCTCCCAGCTTTGCTTGCCTCAGACACCTCATAAACTGCACCAACAGCAGGTACTTCATTATCCTCCTCCTCACACGTTACGTCCATAGTGTCGCCTAACTCGGACATATGAGGTGGTGTAACTTGCTTAGTGCCTTCATCTTGTTGTAACAAGAATGGCTGTACATAAGTGATTTCCCCACCAAATAACTCTTTCGAAGTGACAAATGCTGTGGATGTGGTGCTAGTAGTAGCACTAGTGCCTGTGGAAGATGAGGTGTTCTGTGTTAAATAGTTAACCATGTCCTGACAATCTTGGGAGTTGATGGGACATGCCTTCTTCTGAGCACTTTACTTTGGACCAGGGCCGCACAAAATCACGTCAGCACGACCTCGAACAGACCTGCTGGGTGGCCTGCCTATGGGTCTGCCCCTGCCTCTGCCTCTACCTGTTTTGTCCATATCGGGGGGATGAAGTGAAAGGTATACACTGACTTGACTAATACAATGTGCAATCACACAGGTGCAGTGAAAGGTATGCAGTGATTGGTATTACAATACAATGTGCAGCTGTCACACAGGTGCAGTTAACAAGTATGCTCAGAGTGGTATATTGCACAGCATGCGGTCACACAGGTACTGTGAACAATTATGCAATGGCTGGTATTACAAATGTGCACCTGTGACACACACACAGGTACTGGACAGGCCCAGTGACACTGCGTACACTCACTTAGGTAGGTGGGTGCACTGAAGTGGACAACAGGTAGGTATATGCAGTGATGGGTATTACAATGTGCACCTGTCACACACAGACAGGTACCGGACAGGCACAGTGACACTGCGTGCGCTCACGTAGGTAGGTGGGTGCACTGTAAACAACAGGTAGGTATATGCAGTGATGGGTATTACAAATCTGCACCTGGCACAGTTGTAATTACCACCAAGGGGTCAAAGGCCAGCTGCGACTGACTGACAGGGCTGTATATAATGCAAGTGGGCCACACAAAAAAAAAATAGATCACAAGAACAAGATTAGCTCTCAAAAGAGCTGTTGAGGGGTGCTTTTTTAGCATTATTAATCAGCAAGGAGTAAGCTAACAAGCCTAACAAGAGCCTAACTAAGCTTTCCCTATCTCTGCAGCAGCTCTCCCTTCTCTAATTACTGCAGGCACACGAGTGAGGGAAAAGCCTGATGCTGCCGGCCTTTTATAAGGGGGGTGGGGCTCCTGGAGGGAGTGTATCCTGATTGGCTACAATTCCAGTAAAGTACAGGGTTCTCCGCGATCGCGAATCCCGGAAGTTCGCCGGCGAACCGTTTGGGCCATCTCTATTAATAAGGTCTTAAATAGGTTCCCAATTGCACAGGAAAATTGGGTAAAAATAGAGTAAAAGAAAAAAGTTTACTTCGCTAAATGTCATGTATGGTTCCGACACTAAAAGCATGTAAAGATAAGTATATTGTAAATTAATTAATACATGAAAAAAACAATGCAGTGGTAAGATGATGATCAAAAAAATTACACACACACACACACACACGCACGCACGCACGCACGCACGCACGCACACACACACACACACACACTGCCAACGCATCCCCTAACAGCAGACAAATCTTACATACAATATAATTTTCCATGTGTGTGCCTTAGTACGAATGGTAGAGCCACTACAGACTTCCAGGATGTCCAGCACTCCAGCGGAGGTCTGAAGGAAGACAGGGGAAAATTCTGGTGAATACAAAAGCTTACCTCTACTGAAGGTTTGCTTTAGAACTGAGTTTTTGTTCCTGGATCTTCTGCCACTACAAAGTGATTAGGTGTTAAATAAATTGAAGATGTGAGATATTAAATGACAGCTAGACATTACTCCCATAACGCATCACTTCAGATCAGTGAGTGAGTATGCTAATCATTTCAGTTATGACCCTGAGATGCCAGGCATACATCCAGAGCACACTGACATTCAACATATCTATAGCCTAGAAATGCTGTTGTGTAATGAATGGTACAGCCCTAATTCCTTGTCCAAATGAACTGGGGATATAAATAATGTATTAATTATTGCTAGGGGATAACTTAAATTATAACATTAGTCAAAAAAGCAATGGAAGTTTAAAATATTGTGTGAAATAGATTCTTAGCCATTTCTTTGCAGTTGATTCTACAGTATATTATGGTGTGTGAGAGCTTATAGTTAAACTACTGTCTACAGAATAACTTATGATATTTTGCTGCTGGCACTGCGATCCATACTAGGCACAGCCAGAAGTGCACATTTTGTGTTATTCAAATAATGATTATGGTGTCTCTGAAAAGCTTTAAGTAATAGGCCACAGCCTTTCTGGGAATTAAGTCCCATCCCCTGCCGTTTCATGACATAATGCTTTGAAAGAAAGACTTTTTAAGCCACTTATCAAATAATGGAGAACTTAATTCACCCTTTTATTCAGGCATGCCAGAAATAGCCATTGAGAATTATTCATGGTCCACATAAGTCACATAGCGTATGTTCGTTAAAGTGTAATTGATTACCGAAAGCTTTCATTCAAATGTATTCAATTCATATATATAAAATAAAACACAAGGTTTTAGCTATTCATTTTAGCGTGTTATTTTTTGCCTTTAAAAATAAATAAATAAATGACTTAATTAATTTGTAATTATTTTCTACTTTCAATGTAACTCCGCTTCTGTACAGTAAAAAACAGTTACCCTCAGAACAACTATGCATTACAAAAATTTCAACAAACATTACTGAAGCTGCTTATCTCTTTCTTTTGCTCTTTGTGTCTCAACTGCAAAAAAAAATAAAAAAATATTGGAGGCTTTTGTGATTTGAGGTATACTGCCACATGGATACATGAATGAACCTATGAAGAGGATTGGTGGTGCTCTGAAGATTGCTGTTACCAGAAAAGTCAATGAGGTGGGGGATTGTCTAGTTTCCCAAGGTGCATGCTGACCTATATATAGGTTCTTTTGATCTGGTGAGCCTGTATACATAAGGAGCTTGATTCACTAAACTGTGATAACTCATGTCACGGGCGTGCTAGCGTTTTCGTGCACATTTTCACATTTTGCATGCGTTTTTGCGGGCAATCATGTGATTGCACGCGGAAACGCTAAACCGTGCGCAACACGCGAAAATGCTAGTACACTCGTGATATGAGTTATCACGGTTTAGTGAATCAAGCCCAAGGTGTGATGGCGGTCAGCTGTATACCTGACTGGGGATTTGAAGGCTATCATTTGAATAAGCTGTAATCATTCATTGGACCTACTGATGGTGATCTGGTTGTCTAGCACTCCTTTCTGACATATATAATCTCCTTAACATACTTGCCAAATTTGGTGACGATAGCGCGTATGAGGGCTTTGTTATTAACTGTGGAAATTAACACAGTTGACTTCAATGAAAAATGGCCTGTTCATGTTTGTACTCGCAGTGTCGTAGCTAAGGAGCTATGGGCCCCGGTGCAAGGTTTACATTGGGCCCCAAAGCACTCTACACATAGCAATTGATGCGGCACACCGAAACCTGCCAAGGACAACCACAGTGTCACAAGTGCAAGGAGGGGATGGGGAACAGTTTGTTAATGAATACTACTAATAAAAACATCTATAGAATTGATTATTACCAACACAGGACCAATAGAGGGCTAATACTGTGGTTGAGATGGGGCCCCTCAGGGCACCTCTGGCCCAAGGGCCCCGATGCGGTCACTACCTCTGCACCCCCTACTGCTACGCCACTGTGTACTCGGAACAGTCAAATTCCAATGTGAAAATTCAACCTCGGAAATATTCTGATTCCGAGAACTCAACCCTATTTCTCCTGTATTTTACATTGAGAGACCTTATTCCCATATTGTTTTACATTTTGCACTAGTGACTGTTTAATGCTCCCATTGCACTTTGAACCTTATCAGGTATTGCAGTAACTTTCTTATTTAGTGAAATTACTTTTAAAGTCTATTACTATTAAAATGTATACTGTTAAAATAAAAAATAGACTATACTTCTGTTTAAACAACACATAGTTTTATCAGTAAGCAAGGTGATTTTGATAAAATAGAATCTTAACACCCTAAAAGATTTCTTGTATTTGCTTTAAGGATTCTGAAGAACTTACGGAATTTGTGATTCTTTAAGAGAACACCAAGGTTTTGTTAAGAGGTACAGGTTATTGCTACTATAACAAATATGTATTTAAATTCACATAGGCTTATCAAAGCCAGTCATGTATGCGACAATTTTATAAATCAATTATTACTGAAAAAAAAAATAATTAAAATATCTGCCTGCTATGCTTATCAGTCAATGAGATGATTGGAATAATTTGGAAGTGTGTCCTTCATTGGCAAGTGGACACGGAAGGTTTCCAGGAGGAAAATGTGTAATCTCTATATCTGCTCCAAGGACACTTCATTTTGTTGCATCCATCAGAAAAATGTGCATACATGAAAACAAGGTACTTGAAATATGGCATTCGACAAACTGAATATATAAGTAACAAATAGTCCTTAATTATAAGATGATAATGAAGTGAGCAAATATAACATGGTGAACTTTAATAAAATAACAGTTCTATGAGCAAAAAGTTCATTCTTGCACAAGCTTCACATTTCTATAGCTGTCATGTGTCACACTGGCAGAAAGGGATCAACATCTATATTCATAAACTATCTTTGCTGTGCGCTGCTGTCATATCTGTGCTTGCTGTGCATGGTACACAAGGGTGATAGATGATACATATGGGAAATCAACAAAAATTGGCTTGTTAACACTGTGCGGACCAACAGTCTCTAGCCGCTTAACCCCCCTGGCATTCAATTTTCCGGGATTTCTGTGCAAAAAGTGATCCAATTAATTTTCATAAACTTTTTTTTCTTGTAACTTGCCAAAATGTGTTAAGCAAGGGTCTAGTATACAGTGCAGGAAAGTATTAATGTGTATGCACGTCAATACTGTTCACAGCATGTTGATGCTGTCCATCAATGTAAGCTAATATGATCGGCTCACAGTGATCACGTGGTCAGGAGCCAATTAAAGCGTTTCTTGACCTGCTCACAGAGCTCTGCCATCTCATAGACAGCAGGGCGAGTGAACTGCTGCGTGTGCAGAGCGGCGAGATTGGCGGGAGCACGCAGCGGGGAAGGAGAAGTCTACATCCTGTCAGAGTCACGTAGCCACTTGCAGCACGCACACCCATGGTTCTTCACACTGAAGTAAAGCAGCAAGGGCTAGAATGGTGAGGCAGCCAGCCACACACAACACTGTATGTGGATGTTGTGTTGATACAACACACAGCACAATGCAACAACAAACAATACATATGCATGTTTTTAATTTAGTAAGAGGTAGGGCCCCTCCCGCAGAGAATGACCTTATCATGGTGGAAGGGTCAAGTACTTGATAATTTGCATGCAAGCTATTATGGAAACATCCTCCAATTATGTCAATTTGGTGCCTCTGATTTGAATGCAAAGGTATAATGCTGGGTAGGGATGCTCGGATGTGCCTCATCCACGAATTCGGCAATCCGCGTGGTTGCAAAAAAAAATCCACATTCGGCCCCGCCGCATGCGGATTTTCATCCGCGTCCACGCAACCACGTGGATTTTCTGCCGTGAATGGCGTAATCACGCGTGGATTCCCGCCCGGAGGCGGACTTTCTTTTAACGTTAATAACAAAGCCCCCATACATGCTACAATCCCCCAAATTGCATGGATTATCGAGGTGATAAGGGGCAACATAAGTTCAACATAAAAAATTCCTCAAATTTTTTTTTTCTAGAGAAAATGGATTTTAAAGTGAAATCAACACTTTAAATGGGGCTATTAATTGGTAATAAGTGGTTTTAAAAAGGGATATACGCGTTAAGCAGTCAAAGAGGTGAAGGCGAGTTCCAATGGCACTTGGCGGGGAAGGTACCGCTGGAGGAGGATGAGTGGCTGACGCCAAAAAGGCCCCAGAGAGGTTTTTGTAAAAAATTTTTGTTGTTTTTTTTGCAGCAATTAGCAATGACATCGCAGCAGAGTTGTCAGTGGACACGGGCAGTGTGAACGCAGAGTGCAGTGGTGGTAGCGACTGAGTCAGGAGAAGGACTATGCGGGCGGTCAGTTCAGCAGCACAGAAGGACCACGGCAACATACTGGTAGTAGTAGTAGCAGCACAGCGTCATAGTGCTGGCCAAAAAATTAAATGCACCCGGTGACCCGGGCAGTGATAACGCAGACAGAGTACATTGGTGGTACCGTGGTAGCGACTGAGTCAGGAGGAGGACAAAGCGGGCGTTCAGTTCAGCAGCAGCAGCAGCAGCAGCACAGAAGGACCATGGCAACATACTGGTGGTAGTAGTAGTAGCAGCACAGCGTCATAGTGCTGGCCAAAAAATTAAATGCACCCGGTGACCCGGGCAGTGTGAACGCAGAGTGCAGCAGCGGGAAGCGACTGAGTCAGGAGGAGGAGGACAATGCGGGCGGTCAGTTCAGCAGCACAGAAGGACCATGGCAACATACTGGTGGTAGTAGTTGTAGCACAGCGTCATAGTGCTGGCCAAAAAATTAAATGCACCCGGTGACCCGGGCAGTGATAACGCAGACAGAGTACATTGGTGGTACCGTGGTAGCGACTGAGTCAGGAGGAGGAGGAGGACAAAGCGGGCGTTCAGTTCAGCAGCAGCAGCAGCACAGAAGGACCATGGCAACATACTGGTGGTAGTAGTAGTAGCACAGCGTCATAGTGCTGGCCAAAAATTAAATGCACCCAGTGACCCGGGCAGTGTGAACGCAGAGTGTAGTAGCGACTGAGTCAGGAGGACAAAGCGGGCGGTCAGTTGAGCAGCTCAAAAGGAGGACCATGGCAACTTACTGGTAGTAGTACCATAACACCAAAAAATTAACCAAGGTAGGCACTAGGCAGGTAGTAACTGTCTTTATAAAGGCAGGCATAGTTAACAACAGCACATGCAGCAGCCACTTCATGTCCCCCTGTGTCCGACAATAGGGGCCAGGAACTCACCTTCCACCCAAGCCTGGTTGATTTTCAGGAAGGTGAGTTTGTCCACAGAGGCGTGGGAGAGCCGAGAGCGCTTCTCTGTGACCACGCCACCGGCCGCACTAAAGCATCTCTCTGAGAGGACACTGGAAGGAGGGCAGGATAGGAGTTCCAGGGCGTACTGGGAAAGCTCGCTCCAGATGTCCAGTCTCTTGACCCAGTACTCCAAGGGGTCCACGGGGCTGTCGGTGTCATTGAGCCCGCTGGATGACCCCATATGGTCAGACACCATGGTGGTCAGTCGTTGCTTGTGCTGGTTGGTGGTGGATGCTGTGGCGGGCACCTCTGTTCTGGGCTGCTGCACTGCATACAGGCTCTTGCTTAGGCTCTTCAGGTCTCTGGGGCGCCAGTTGCTGCTGCTGCTGCTGGTGGTTGTTGTTGTGTTGCTAGTGGCAATGGCAGGCACCTCTTGCTGGCTTGGCAGAGCAGTTACAGTGGGGGTGGAAGGCTGGGGGAATGCTTCCAGTAGTCTGCGCACAAGGGCCTCCTTCAACTCCCTTGTGTGTTGCTCGGTGGTGGATGGCGTCATTAAGTCTCCCAGCTTCCCCTTCAGACGGGGATCAAGCATCAAGGTAATCCAGATGTCCTCCCTTGAACGCATCTGGATCACCCGGGGGTCCCTGCGAAGGCAGCGCAACATGTGCATAGCCATGGGAAACAAGTGGGCCCTGCCAGCAAGATCTTCCTCGTCCTCGCCATTGTCCCATAACGCATGCCTGTCCTCTTCCTGTGCCATGTCGTTGTCCTCCTCAAACCGTCATCCACGTACAACGCCTGCTGCACTCTGCTCCTCCTCCTCCTCCTCATTCAGGTTAGGGACCTCTAACTCTTCCACTACCTGCTGTGAGCCCTCCTCTGAGCTGGACTGTGCTGCCATCTGCTCCTGTTCTTGCAACTGCCTCAGGGCTTCATCCCCACGCTCAATTAAATTGTCCATTGCCTGCTCCAGTAGACAAACCAAGGGCACCCACTGGCACACAGAGGCCCGCTCCTCACTGACCATCTTGGTTGCCTCCAGGAAGGGACTCAGCACCAGGCATACTTGCTGCATCAGTGTCCACCGAGTGGCAGTAATCATGGGGACTTGCTGGTTGCTGGGGACACTTGGGTCTAGCATGTAGGCCCTAAGAGCCAGCCTGTGCTGACACAGCCGCTCCAACATGGCCAGAGTCGAATTCCAGCAAACTGGCATGTCGATGATCATCCGGTGTTGTGGCCTTCCATACTGCTGCTGTAAGGTGGACAAGAGTGCAGAGGCAGTGGCTGACAGGCGGAAAAAGCGTACCACCGCCCGGGCATCCTGCAGCAGCTCGCTCATCCCCTGGTAGGTGCGCAAGAAGCGCTGCACCACAAGATTGAGCACGTGGGCCAAGCAGGGGATGTGCTGGAGGTTTATCTAGTTCAAGAAGCAGATGATAGTGTGGCACTCCCGATAATGATACAGATGATACAGATGATGTGTGGGAGAAAACAATTGAAGCTGTAAGGTAGTCTTCGCCTCCACAAACCCTGCAATGGGATCAGAGGAATGCTGGGACTTGTGCTCCGCTGCATGTCACGGAAGGAAGGGAACAACAGAAATGTATGCAAAGAAGCAGAGGCGGAAGCGCTTCCCCCCAGGGTCAAATGAACTCCTAGTGACGCTGACGACTCCCCCGGAAGGGGCGGGGCTATTCCCCGCGATATCCCAGAGGTTCGCCGAGCATTCACAATGTGGAATGCAGCGTGACCAAGTGTCCTGTTGGACGCGAAACGGCCGTCGCCGACCTTTTCACACCCTGAGCACCCACCGGATCACCGCCACCATAATCAGTATGTATGATATATATTCAAGTATACACTGATGTTTACCCTATTGTATGGAATTGATCTGGAGGATTAAAAGGCAAGATACACTTATGGGACATTGGTGCACGCCTCTGCTTCTTTGCATACACACAGATGTGCTGGAGGTTTCTCTGCTGCACTGCTGCCACCAGGTTGGCCCCGTTATCGGCTGCCACATACCCCACTTCCAGGCCTCTGGGGGTCAGCCACCTCCGCTCCTGCTTCCTGAGGGCGGCCAGGACGTTGGTGGCCTTAAGCCTCTCCTTCCCCAGGGTCAACAATTTTAAAAGGGCTTGGCAGTGCTGAGGCTTGGCGCTGCTGCTGCCGAGGCGGGCTTGCTTTCCGGGTGCAGAGGGAGTGTCGTGACAGGACCCTTCTGCATCCCCCCTGATCCCGCGTGGTGGCACCACTAGCTGGGCTGATGCGCTCTTGTCCTCCCTCCCTTCCATCAGTGTCACCCAGTGGGCCGTAAAGGACAGGTAGCGACCTGTCCCAAATCTGCTACTCCACGAGTCCATGGTCACGTGGACCCGCTTGCCCACAGAGTAGTCCAGGGAACGGGCCACGGTTTCCACCGCAAACTTGTGGAGTGCTGGGATCGCGCTCCTGCTGAAATAGTGGCGACTGGGGACTTGCCACTCGGGGATGCCAAATTGGAGCAGCGTCCGCATGGCGCTCCCCTCCTGCACCAGGGAGTAGGGAAGCAGCTGTGATGCCATGGCCCGGGCCAGCAAGCCATTTAGTTTGCGGATCCGCCTGTGGCTTGGAGGCAGAGGCTTGGTCAGACCCTGAAAGGTGTCGCTCAGCAGGGTCTGACGACGCTGGGATGCAGGGGAGACAGAGGAGAGAGACGAACACTGGCTGCCAGCCTCAATGTCTGTGTCCTGAGTAGCCGAGGTGGAAGAGCGCTTGCGTGCTACTACTGCTGCTGCTGTGGGGGATTCACGACCCTGAGGGAGGGATGATGCTGCTGCACTGGTGGGCCTTCTGCTCTCAGGAACCCCTGCCAGCAGTGCCTGCTTCCTCTTAAAGTCCGCATACTCGCGGCAGTGGCGGCTTCTCAGGTGGCCCTGGAGGGATGAGGTACCCATCTTGCTCAGACTTTTCCCACGGCTCAATCTTTTGCTGCATAACCTGCACACCGCATACCTTTTGTCATCAGTACATTCCTCAAAGCAATCCCACACTGGTGACTTTAATTTACTGCGGCCCCCACTAGCAGAGGGTGCAGCGGAACAATGTGTGATAGTAGTTGCCGGGGGTTGCATGGTGGTGGTGCCGGCTGAAGCAGTGTCCTGTCTACTTCCTCCACGCCCACTGCTGCCGATGCCCCTGCCCCTGCCTGACATATGGCGATATCCTTGCCTAGGCCGAGGTGACTCGTCATCCTGCTCTGCCTCTGACCATTCTTCCACGGACTCAGCAGGCTGCACATAGTTAGGGTCCACAACGTCGTCATCATCAGCAGCATCATCATAATCCAGCTCTTCCTCTGACTCCCCCGCCTCCTCTTCTGTCCCTACATCCCCAGACACAGACCCCTCTTCTTCATCACCAGAACTCAACAACGCTTGTGATTGTGGCCCGATCTCAATCTCTGCCACATCGGTCCCCAGTAAGTCCTGAGCTTCTTGCATCAGCAGGTTCCCAGAAGCCGGACTGAGGGACAGAATGCTGTCATCCTGGGAGGGCTGCTGACCAGTGGGTGCTGGGGTGGATGTCACAACAAGCGTGGGACGTTGGCTGCTGCTGCTGCTGCTGCTTGGAGTGGTGCTCACAGTAGAGGTCTGGGAGGAAGTCATGATGTCCATGAGTACGTCAGGTTCCATTTGCTCAACCACCACACGGGGACCAGAAACTTTAAAATATTTTGACAATGGCGTCCGCTGACTCGGCCCAGGCTTTGCTGCCCCCCTTTCTGCTGCATCACGACCACGTACAGCTGGGCGTCCTCTCCCTGGACGTGGAGCAGTCCCAGAAGTGGCTGAGGCAATTGAACTCTCTTTCCTCTCACCCCGCGAAACCCTGCCAGACATGTTGCTAGTAATGAATCACTGGATGCAGTGGGCACAGTACAAGGTCACTGAAGGATGCACCAGGCACAGTACAACGGCACTGAAGGATGCAGTGGGCACAGTACAAGGTCACTGAAGGATGCAGTGGGCACAGCAGTGGGCACTGGATATACAACTAGGTCACTGAAGGATGCAGTGGGCACAGTACAAGGTCACTGAAGGATGCAGTGGGCACAGCAGTGGGCACTGGATATACAACTAGGTCACTGAAGGATGCAGTGGGCACAGTACAAGGTCACTGAAGGATGCAGTGGGCACTGGATATACAACTAGGTCACTGAAGGATGCAGTGGGCACAGTACAAGGTCACTGAAGGATGCAGTGGGCACAGCAGTGGGCACTGGATATACAACTAGGTCACTGAAGGATGCAGTGGGCACAGTACAAGTTCACTGAAGGATGCAGTGGGCACAGCAGTGGGCACTGGATATACAACTAGGTCACTGAAGGATGCAGTGGGCACAGTACGAGGTCACTGAAGGATGCAGTGGGCACAGCAGTGGGCACTGGATATACAACTAGGTCACTGAAGGATGCAGTGGGCACAGTACAAGGTCACTGAAGGATGCAGTGGGCACAGCAGTGGGCACTGGATATACAACTAGGTCACTGAAGGATGCAGTGGGCACAGTACAAGGTCACTGAAGGATGCAGTGGGCACAGCAGTGGGCACTGGATATACAACTAGGTCACTGAAGGATGCAGTGGGCACACAAGGATGTCACACTGTGTAATGAGATGCTCATATGCCAGCGAGCGAGCAGTGGGCACTGGGCACGGCACAAGGTCACTGACAGAATGAATGAACAGCGCTGGCAGAGAGTGGCGGCGCCGGCGGTGTGACTGGCTGCCTGCAAATAGTACAAGTGTATAACTGTCACTGGAATATACAAGTGAACACTGCAGCTGCACTAACCTGCCTGCCTGCACTACACACAGATAATCCCCACTCCCACTACACTGACTACACTGCAGCACTGAACCTGCCTGCACTACACACAGTTAAATAATCACTAGACTCCCACACTCCCACTACACTACACTGACTACAACTAACTACAGCAATCACTCACTGACTAGCTAACTGTGTACAGTATAAGAGCAGTGTTAGCAAAAAAAACGCTTTGTTTTTAACACAATAAATGCACTTGCTCAAACAACAATGGCCTGGAGATAATCCTCTCAGCACCACAGTCTAGCAAGGACAGAGCTTTTCCATCATGGCCGCCGCTTTATATTCAGGAGGGGAGGGCATAGCTCCCCTCCTGTGATTGGTTGCTAGGGCCTGGCTGGGACACTCTGATTGGCCTGCAATGTGTCACTTCCGCATAGTTTGACGCATTTCCGCAAACCACGACTTCAGCGCCGGATTTCTGTCCGCATTCACGCGAAGCCGAAGTAGATTTTCGTGGTTGAAAATCTATTCACGGCTTAGCGTGTCCGAGGCGGAATGCGTCAAAATGGTCGTGAATCCACGCGTAAGCGTGATCACGACCTGGCGGTGAGCACCACTGATGCTGGGAGGGCATACTGTCTGACCACCCAGCACAATAAAGCTAAGAGCAGGATAATGGAAGAGGCTACACAGGCTGCCCAGAGCAACTGCAGCTCTGGGTTTCCAATAATACGCAATAGCAGCGCAGTGCGATGTTGCGCTACTTTTGCAATAGCAAACATTCAGGCGAATACAAGACAGACTGGAGTGAGGTAGCCAACAGCAACCACAGCAAAGGCTACCTTGCAAAGACAGGACTGGAATGAAGCAGCCAATCGCGACCGCAGCAATGGCTTACTTCACAAGGACAGGACTGGGAGGATTCGCGGCTCCTGCGCAGGAGATTGGCGCAACCCACAAGGCAGAGTACAAGAGCACAGATAAATCACACAAGAGTATCACAAGAATTATAATTACAGATATCAATGTGATACAGTAATCCGCGAACGCAATATGGAAAACAACAAACACGCTAGTATGCGTATATATTGGCAATGAACCAATAAATGATGC
This sequence comes from Hyperolius riggenbachi, assembly GCF_040937935.1. Classification (NCBI taxonomy): domain Eukaryota; kingdom Metazoa; phylum Chordata; class Amphibia; order Anura; family Hyperoliidae; genus Hyperolius; species Hyperolius riggenbachi. The sequence continues at coordinate 329,063,151 of NC_090650.1, forward strand.
AAGACTAGCAAAAATAACAAACGCTGACTAGAATATGTATATATTGGCAACGAACCAATATATAACATAAATCAGGATGACTAGCTACATCTGAAGCAATGCAGCAACTAAGCTAGGCAATACAATACTACAACTCTATACTAGAAGGAGTATGTATATATGTCCCCGTGGGAAATATATAACGTAACTCCACAAGAACTAAACTAGAAAGTAACAATACAAGGAACTATATTTCACAGTGTTCAGAGACCCTGTATCAGCCTAGACTGACTGAAACTATGATGGGTGGGGCACGCCTGCAGGAACCAAACCTTTATACTGAAGTCATCCAATGAAAGCAGAGATGCAAATCTCCACACAGGTGAATGGTAATCAGTCACAAGCAGGCTGGCTTGACCACCATTCCCTAGCTGACAGACTATCACAAGCAATGCTATGCTAGCAAATGCATGTGAAGGAATCAGAACTACTTGGCTGCAGCACCTCTGCAGCCAGCAGTACATGCTGCAGAAGCGATCATGACAAAAGGATTCAGTAAACCATAATAACTCATATCACGGCCATTTTCGTGTGCATTTTCGCGTTTGTGCGCTAAAACGAGCAATTGCGTGTGAAAACACGCAATTGCATGCGAAAATTTGTGATCGCGTGCACGCGAAAATGGATGTGATATGAGTTATTACGGTTTAGGGAATCAAGCCCAAGGTGTGCATGTTGTCTATTAGTAGGCTCTGCACACTCATGCAGCTAATAATTTGGATGCAGTTTGTTTTAAGTAGCGCTTCTTTTCTCTGCTGTGTATAAAAACTGTACATTTACTCTACGATCAGCTGTCATACTCTCGCTCCTGCAGTTCAGTGTTGGCGTCCATCTTGTTTCATGTGCATGCGCATCTCCCCCTGCAGCCTGAAGCCTGTGGTGGGGGGCATGTGTGTGCTTGCGTCTCGCCGAACATGGCTTTGCGTACGGAGTATTTGTGCGTGCGCATGCATGGCGTCAATCAGCCGGCCTGTCAGTATAAAAGGCCAGTCTCTCCAGCAGTCAGGTGCTGTTCGTTCTGACAGCTAGTGTGGATTCTTGTGTTCTCTATTGCGACCTTACCTTGTTTATTTGCTGATACTCCTGTTGTGACCTGGCCTGCCTGACTACTCTGAATCTCTCCGCTGATCTGACTCCTGCCTGTGACTTTGACTACTCTTGCCTGCCACCTGTCTCGACCTTAACCTGGATACGGATTCCTCTTGTTTGCTCTCAGTTTCTACTTTAAACTCTTATATCACTACCTTTTCCTTCTGCTGAAACTGGGCTTCCACACCGAGGTGTCTAGTACCCTCCGTACCCACCTGGTATTCCAATCCTCCGCAACGTGGTGTGGCCTGTTTTCTAACTCACTGTTAGGGTCCCTCCTTGAGTGTAACCTGGTGAACAATATGTAGCTGAAAGTCCATCCTCCCTTGCGGGACACTCTGGCACTTAGATAATACACACTTGGAGGACTCTCCCCTCAGTGGGAAGGTCAACAGGTTTTTCGCTATAACAGATACGAACAGCCCCTGACTGCTGGAGAGACTGGCCTTTTATACTGACAGGACGGCTGATTGACGTGTACGTACGTACGCCACGCATGTGCATACACAAACGCGATACTTCGCACATGCATACACAAAGCCGAGTTTCAGTGTGACGCTAGCGTACACACACCCCCACCACAGGCTTCAAGCTACGGCGAGTGACATGCGTGCACACAAAATGAGACAGACGCCAACACTGAGCTGCAGAAACGTGAGTATGTCATCAGCAGACCAAAATTAATAGTTTTGCATCTAGTGCATATGCAGAGCTTCTGTTTTTGGATTCAAGATGCTTTTGTTGTCTCTAGGGGCTCAGCGCATCTCTGTTGGTAACCAATCAGAGGCAGTCTGGTGATGTGCTGATCTACCTTTTTTTTGCATGTTTAAACTTTCACTTCTATCGGCACCCAGGTTATGCATATGCATGTTTTTAATTTAGTTAGAGGTAGGGCCCTTCCCACAGAGGATGACCTCATCGTGGTGGGAGGGTCAAGTACTTGATCATTTGCATGCAAGCTGTTATGGAAACCAACATCCTCAAACATTGGTAATTTGGTGCATCGGATTTGAATGCAGGGTGTGCATGTTGCCTATAAGTGGGCTCTCTGCAGCTAGTCATTTGGATACAGTTTGTCCTTAGTACTGCCTTTCTCTGCTGTGTACAAAAACGTTTTTATTCTAAAGTTTATTCTACGGTCAGCCACTCCCATTTACTAGTTTGCATCTAGTGCATATGCAGAGCTTCTGTTTTTGGATTCAAGGTATATTTGTTGTCTCTGGGGGGGCTCTGGTGATGCACTGATCTACCTTTTTTGCATTAGTAGAAGTATAATTGTGTAATAGACATGTCATGACTATTTTTGCCTTTATCAATAAAAACCTTTGAAACCAAAAAAATATGTTTAATATTTACTTAAATGTTATGTCTAAGGTTAAAAATTCTATGCCCTTTATTACTTTGGTCTGCTACATCATTTACCTACAGCCTACAACAAACTAGGATGACAGCTGCAAGCCTTTATTATCATCCCTAGGATTTTTTCTTTATTTGGGTATTAAGACACATAATTTATTTTACACAAGGTTAAACAGCGTACATATCACACTGGAATCCTAAGGATACTGGGTCAATTTTTATAAGACACTTGTGTATGCGGAAATTATATTTCAATTTACATAAATAAAGAAACCTAATGCATATAATTTGTATCTCTCTGAACAGTGGAGGTTGTAAAAGGTATTAAAGGATATACTTCTACATATTTCTAGAGAAGACTGTGAAAAGGTTTAATTAGAATTAAGAAGAAAGCATTGTGTCTTTCCTGAAAAAACTCTCACATTTGATAAAAAGAGAGTTGCTAAGCATTTTATTATTGCTAATCAGCGCAACACACTCTTCCACTTTTCATCCAGCAAATTAATCCAAGGCCTCTGAATATCCAAAGGTTCACAAAGTGGTGGTAAAGAGCAAAGCTTCTTGGAAGTCGGAAACTTTCAAAAATGTTTTTAATAAAAAGTTTATATTTACTACATTTGCATAATGCTTATGCGGTTTGGGACCACACGTAGTTAAATCTATGCCATGTTTATGGATGTTTATTTCTGATATGGCATAGATTTAGCTACATTGCATCCACTTGCTCCTACCACTCTCTTAAGGGTTTTAATAACTACTTTTGGTGTTAGTACTTTTAGTATTTTTGCAAGTGCTTTTTTTGCTGTATTTTTATGTACGGTATTTCACAACTCATTACATAAAGCCAATTTTTTTAAAAGCTAAATTTGTTATACTTGTCTTTATGAATGATCGCTTTCATTTTACCAGAATTATCCAATTCTTTAAGCTGTGCTCTAAACATGTTTTAATAGTTTTATGAAACATTTCATAATATAACTCTTGCTATACTACTGCAGTTAACACAACCCTCATAAATTATTTTAAAAAAAAGCATTGCATTCATTCACATAACTAGCAGTATTAAGATAGAAAAGCAAACTCATAAATTTCAGGAATCGGGACACATTTAAAAATAATCTGAAAACTGGCTTGATGCATGTTCTAGTCATGTTAATTATCATATTTACATAATTTCAATCCGCTTAAACTGAACTCACCTTTATGACATAGATCACTTATCTAATTTTCAATAAATATTTTATGCTGCCAGTAAAAGTCAACAATAGCTATTTACTCTCATGTGTATTTACTCATGTTTTATTAAAAGCTTTTGGAGGAATAAAAGTTGAGAACCTTCTAGATGGCTTAAAGGAGCAGCCATGCTTCCAGTATCAGCTGTGCTGTGCAAAATTGCCTGAAGAGGAAGCGCTACTCAAGTAACAGCTCAACCCAAGTGCTAATTTAGTAAGTTAGCAAAAGGCATTTTTTTAAATTACAGAAATCAATCATGTATAGAAATGTCTTAAAGAGAACCCGAGGTCAGTTCTAAAAATCCAATTAGCATACAAAGGCTGGGCCTGCATATAAAACCCAGCCTCTGTTGTTATACCGTTTGCCCCAGTCTCCCCCCTGCGCTCTGCTGTACCCCCATAAATCAATCACTGTGCTGGTGACATGCAGCATGTCGCCAGCCGGCTGTTTACATCTGAAGTGTCAGTCTCTGCCACTACCCCGCCTCCTCCATAGCGCCACTCCCCGCCTGCGTCCCTTCCCTCCCCGCTGATTGGAGGGAAGGAACGCAGGCGGGGAGCGGTGATATCGGTGGCGGAGTAGCGGCAGAGACTGACACTTCAGATGCAAAAAGCCAGCTGGCGACATGCTGCGTGTCGCTAGCACAGCAATTGATTAATGGGGGCACAGCAGAGTGCAGGGGGGAAGACTTGGGGAAACAGTATAGCAACAGAGGCTGGGTATTATATGCAGACCCAGCCTCTGTGTGCAAAAATCAATGTAGTGGACCTTTAGAACCCAATTCAAGAATATTCTTTAAACTCCTCCCCCTCTATACCTAATCTAAATATGAATCCCTCCAATAGGCAGCACTCTGCCCTGTGCCACCCCTGCCAACCATGCACTGCCGCACAGTTTAGGATGCTGTGCCCTGCCCTGTGTTATTATAGCGGGGCAGGCGGAGCGTGGAGATAGCAGCAGCTGCCACTGTGTTGGGGCTTGCTATACTTCTAAGTATAGCAAGCCACATGTTTACTGCAAAGGGAAGGACCTTACAGTTCCTTAAAAATGAACCTTTATTGTGTATGCATTGAAATAAATGACTGGTATAGAGGTATTTAACATATAACAATTTGGACGAGATGATAGAGGGGCGCACATTTGAAACACAATGTAAGTGCAACTGTGGTGGGAGCATGCAGAGTCGGTATATTGAAATCTACATCCTGGCAGAGATAAGAGGCTGTAAACAGGAAGTAGATCCAACAGGCCGTATCAGGAAGAGGTTTTTTTTGCCTCAAAACAAAAATTGCTGGCTACTTATTTCTTGCTACAGAAAGTGCAGAGTATTCATTTTAGACACACAAAAAAAGTGTAAGAATAGGTAATTTAGCCATCGCTGACTGAGTAATTTGGACACCAGGGTTTGGCTATTATATAGCTACCACCAGAGGCAGTGGTGAGGGTCAGCAAGCAGCGAACAGAGTTAAGTTACTGTATAGCTTAAAGGAGTTATTTCGCGAAATAAGTAGGCAGTTAAAAAATGTGACAGATGACAGGTTTTGGGCAAGTCCATCTTTTTAAGGGGGATTCTCAGGGCTTTCTTTGTTTTCAACAGCATTTCCTGAACAACAGTTGCAAAATCTAACTGACATAATAGTGTACAAGTGATTAGGGAGGCCGGCTGGTATCTTGCTATTTTGGCAGTTAAACTGTTGTTCAGGAAATGCTGTTGAAAACAAAGAAAGCCCTGAGAATCCCCCTTAAAAAGATGGACTGGCCCAAAACCTGTCATCTGTCACATTTTTTAACTGCCTACTTTTTTCGCGAAAGAACCCCTTTAACTCTGAACACCAGCAAAGCAAACAGTCGGGGTACAAGTGACACCCGGAGGTGTCTGGGGTTCGGCTACATAATAGTTGCACCCTGAGTGACTGTATTTTAAGTTTGGCAAATCTGTGTGGTGGGGTCTGAACAATCAGTGCCCAGGGCATTTAGCCAAAACCTGAATTGGCTGAAATGCTTGTTTATTGGCTCAATTAGTGTTAGGAGTAGGTAAGGGTGTTAGGCATAGTTACAGGTAGCTAAGTTAGATGGGGGGAATAGTATTAGGCATAGGGATTTAATGTTAGTTTTGGGCATAAGTAGTGTGTGGGGTTAGTATGAGATATAGTCAAGGGAAGCCAGTAGAATATCAGTAACATTATTGCTAAGAGCAGGCACCCAATTTAACATGGTCCCTTTTTAAATGTACGCAAACATAGCATGGTTAGGTTGTAAATATTTTAAATAGGAACGTATCAAACATTTTTCTGAATAAACCATGATTACAATAAAAGTACATATTTGCCACCACTGCACACTTTGGCCTATGCACTCTTTGGACAGCTGGAACAATACAGCAACCATATAAAGTATATAACAACTGGTGATTAATTATCAATACATGCTGTACCAGTTTGATTTTCACTTTCAACCATATCACTCCATATGTTATTATTAACAGCTCATTAGGTCATAGAAATCATGTGAGTATGTTCCATACATACAACATATAAAAATAATATTTCTATATGTTTTAATAAAACTCAGCACACAACAGAATGCAATTAAGTAAGCTATAGAACATGCTAAGTCAGCTGTCTTTGTCATAAAGAGAATTATAGGCTAACAAATAACGAAGAAAAAGGTTACACAAATGATTACCTTTTGTACTCCGTAAAACTCATTTTCACCAGCAGCATACATTTAAAGTAGGAAATGTAAAGTCAATTAATATTCTTTATTGCTCAAGTAAATCAAAAGCACACAATGCTTCTGCTGGGGGCTAATACAGTATGACACTTTGCAGGTACTGTCTATGTTTGACAAATGCAAATAATTAAAATATCTATATAGTTAATGGTGGTAGTTAAAACTAATTGACTACCAGTAAGGGTTAGCTCTGCTTAACCACGCTAAATATACATTTTGTGTAGTGCATAGCAAACTTGCCTTGCAGCACTAGGTTCAGATGTGGACTAGGACACAATCTGCATGGAGTCTGTATATTCTCCGTGTTTGTGTGGGGATTCTTCAGGCAATTTGGTTTCCTCCCACGCTGCAAAAAATATACTTATAAGTTAATTAGTTCCCCTAAAATTTGCATACGATTCTAGGGACAGTAGACTACGACTGTGAAGAGGATAAGTTTGTGAGATCCTCTGAAGGGCAGTTATGCTGGATACACACCATGCGTTTCCGCGTTCGATGCGTCCGTCGATACGCATCGATTCGATTATTTCCAACATGTCCGATTCACGTTTCGATGGATCGTTAGGTCGATTTGCCATACTTTACATGCCAATCGACCTAAAAATCATCGAAATGCGCTCAGAAATGCTCAGAAATAATCGAATCGACGCATATCAGCAGACGCATTAGATGCGGAAACGCATGGTGTGTATCCAGCATTAGTTAGATGACTATGGACTGTATAAAGATGTAAGCATTATATAAATACCAAGCACTAATAATATTAGTATGAGTTGGAGCTCTGAAAAGAGTCACTTTGACATTAAAGAGGCTGATGGAATATTAAGTGAGACTTTTATTAAAACAAAAGATCTCATCAAGTAGAGTTTGAAGCAGGAGACAAATTATCAGTGGATACAGTCTATAATATATAAATATAGCAGCTATACCAATAAATTGCAATGGCAGCTTTCAAAGCAGATACACTGTAATTTGTAAATAAACTATAATACTTGTGCACAAAAGTGAATACTATAACTGTATGGGTAATAAAAAGTAGAAAAATATATTTTTGGAAGTTATGGCAGAGTTTAATCCCGCTGTGACGCTTGGTGGTGTATTCTCCACAGTCAGCATGCAACGCATGAGCTGGCGTGGAGGAGGTACACACACCAGCACCAGGAAACAGGCTATCCCTAGTATAGTGGAGGGGAGGACTGACTCCAATAGGAGATTGTGGCGCACAGAGCTGGTGCAGATCTGACAGCCACAAACAATGCTTTCGATATAACGTCTCAGCGCAAAGTAGCGCTGAGCGCACAAATCAGAACTGAGTAGATCAGGACAGGTAGTCAGAATGAACGCTTGCTAGCTAGCGGCTACTTAGCGACAGCAAGCGTCCAAAATCAGACAGACTGGAATGAGGCAGCCAATGCGATGCGGCGATGGCGTGCCTCACAAAGACAGGACAGGATAGTCAGAAAATAGCAGGATCGAGATAGATGAACGTAACACAGATAAATATACAATAAGTATGTTTTCCTAGCGTATTACAATTACAGCTATCAATGAAACTATTTGTAACTTCTGACTAACATATGTATATATCGGCAATGAACCGATATATGACATAAGCAGGAACGCTGACTAAGAATGGAGTAACACAGGGAACAGGACTCAGAAGGATTCGCTATCTCTTCGCAGAGATGAACGCAATCCACAAACGGTAACAGAACAGGATTCAGAAGGATTCGTTATCTCTTCGCAGAGATGAACGCAATCCACAAACGGTAACAGAACAGGATTCAGAAGGATTCGTTATCTCTTCGCAGAGATGAACGCAATCCACAAACAGAACCAGGAGCAGGGTAACTACCTCAGCACGGGTGGTCACGGTACGCGCAACCTACCAAAACATGCTGGAAAGCTGACTAACTGCACACAGGATATAAACAGTTCGTGTACGTATACATCAGCAACACTGATGTATCACGTAACACAAATACAAGGAAAATAATAAACGTGCTGGTATGCATATATATTGGCAATGAACCAATATATGATGCAAAGACCAGCAAAGTATCTTTATAACAAGAAACACGATCGGGGGCTAAAGCGACAGCAAGACAGGCTTAAGCTGAAGCTATGAAAACCCAAGGAAACCCTGCAGGAAGCAGATCTTTATACTGAGGTCATCCAATGGGAGCAGACATGCAGATTCCCACACAGGTGAATGATAATCAGTCACAAGCTGACAGCAGGGAAAGACAGACAAAGCTATGCAACTTGCATGGAAATAGATCAGAACTGCCTGAGCTGCAGCACTAATACTTCCAGTAATAGCTGCTGCAGCAGCGATCATTACAGTACCCCCGCCTTTAAAAGTGGATTCCAGACGCTTTTCAAAACTGAAATTTCCAACAAAACAGTCTGACTGATAATTCATGATGACCGGGACAGCCCGGCAAGACCGAATTCCAGAATCAGTCCCCACAAGACTGGACCCATCAGAACCAGAACCTACAGAACCATGCCCATCAGTACTACAAGCCCCAGTGTGACACCCATCAGAACCATGATTTCCAGAAGAAAGCCCTCCGAAACTCCCTGAGCGATACCCACCGCCTTCCAGGAACAGTTCAGAAACGCCAAAGCCTTTGCAATGCCCACCGGTACTGTCTTTACCAACACAAAACTCACTGTTGAACCAGTCCAAGGCACCAGGACAAGTTTTCTCAGAGACCTCCCAGAACACCTTGAAGCTCCAAAGAGATCCCCATAGGTCAGAATGCCCCTTAGGCTCACATGGAGAACTATCAAGAACCCCTATGGAACCTAGGGCAATTCCCGAGTCAGGGCCACAAGGACAAACATCAATATCAGGGCTTTCAGGGACCAGAACCATCTCTGGGCATGCAGGCAGACTGGCAATATCAGAACGTGTTCCCACTAAGGAAGCATCAGAGCACGCTAACACCTTAGACACACTTGGGCATTCTGGCACACAAAGAACATCTGGGCACACCGGCACAAGAGAAACCTCTGGGCATGTCAAGGAACTGTGAGCCTCAGGGTCAGCCAAGACAGGACCAAAACCAGGACTGGCCAAAAAAAAATCATCATGACTAAACTTCGCAACTACTGGACTTTTACACGAGAATGCTGGATCAGACTTAGATGTCGCTGATTCCAGCAAAGTCAGTAACAAATCAGATTCAGGGGCACTAACAAGACAGGACAAATCTTCTGATGTATGCACTGAACCAGACAGGGACTCCACAACTACCTCTGGACTGGACAGAGACTCATTTAATACACTGGATTGGAGCTCATGAGGCGCTGCAGAACAAGTCAGTATTGCAGCAGCCCCCACTGGACTAGGCAAAACTGAGGAATTCCCTGGACAGGAAGGGAACTCTGGAACCTCTGCCACAGCGGCCAGAGAACCAGAATCTTTCAGGATACAGGGCTGGGTTTCAGGAACACTCATCAGACCGGACTGAAATTCTGAGATTTCTATTATTTTGACCAGAGAATCAGAATTATCCATGTTACAGGGCAAGACTTCTGAAACATTCAGAGGACAGGGCTGGAGTTCCTCGGCTGTTACAACACTGGAGAGGGACTCAACATTGGTTAAATCAGACTGTGTACAGGGCAAGGAATCTGACACACTTGCTGACGAGGACAATATTTCAATGGCTTCTGCTTTGCTGGGCAGAAATTCATCAAGTTTTATTAGAGCAGACTTTAATTCCAAAACAGCTGCTAGACAAGTGAATATTACTGCAACACCAACTGAGGTAAGCAGTGCTTCAGCCTCCTCTGCTAGAGGGTTTAAAGTATCCAAAGTACTGGGTGAAGCATAAGACTCTGCGACCACAGCTTCACTGGACAGGATCACTGAACAGTCCATATTGCTGGGCAAAACCATGGAAGCACCTGCTGGACAGCATAATGATTCTGTGACCTGAGTTTCATTGGAGAGATCTACTGCACAATTCATGGTACAGGGCAAATTTATTGGAAAATTTTCTGAACAAGGTAATAATTCTGCGATTTCAGGTTCACATAGCAGATGCTCTGAGCTATTCACGAAACTAGAGCGAGGTGTAGAAACAGGAAGATCAAGACACAATGTTTGCGCATCTGAATCACCATTCATTTGTAAAATTGGAAAATTCAGATGCTGGGGTTCTGAGTTTACTAGACAGGATTGCTGGGACTCGGAAACTGATGCAGTGCACCTACTGGCATCTGCTGGATCAGACAGGAGTTGAACTTTATTAACACAGGTAATTTCTGCAGAAGTGTTTGCAGAGACAGGCAAGATTTTTCTGGTGTCTGTTTCACTAAACAAAGAGTCATGAGTACTGGCTAGACTGGACTCGGAAGTCAGCAGGACCTCTGGATTCTCTGCTGAGAAATTTGCGCAGGGCAAGGTTAAGAATGTATCAGTGGCTTCTGTTTTACTGGGAAGTAACACTGAGTTATCCCTGGTACAGGGTGGAATTGCAGGAACTTCAATTTCACACAAAAAGAGCTCCGAATCACCTGCTGAATCAGCCAAAGGTGCTGAAGCAGGCGGGTCAGAACGCCAAATTTGCGAATTCGGAGTCACATAAAAATCATCCAAAATCAGTTCCCACACATCAATCAAGGGAGCCACACGGTCATACCTACACACACCAGCCTCTATTAGGTTATAGGCTGACTTAATGCATGCGTTCAATACCATTTCACTTTTTGCACTGTAAAATTGACAAAATGAACTTGAATCATTCTTCCATTCACAGACCAGGGCTTCCATCTCTCCCCTCTCGAATGGAGGATCCCATGCATACTTAACAGCGAAACATTTAGGCTGATCACAGTCTGCAGATATGATTGTGGCAGGCACATGTATAGGGTTAATTAGCAGGTGATTGGCAGATTCCTTATTCTTAAGAATTTCCAATACCTGTAGCAAGTGTTGAACTGTAGTGTATGCAAACTTCCCTTGGTTCACAAATAAGTTGATTTGTTCAATACTCTGTAATATCTCATCATAATCATACTCAGATAATTCTTTTAAACAAAAATCTTTATTTTCCCTAGCCAGGGAGGAAAGTTCATTAGTAGTTTCATAAGTCCATTTAACTCCCCTGAAAGACAATTGCATTTCATTATCTGTTAATGGCAGAATCTCATTATAGGTCTCAGTCGCTAAGGATAATGATTCTGCAGATTGGACACGTTTCTTAGAACGTTTGCGTTTTGCCTTTGACCTTGCGGTTTTTGGTGATTTATTCAAAGCTGCAGGAAAATTATCAGTAACACTTTCTGCTTGCTGCTCATTCTTGCAAGCAATTGAAGGAGCAGCTGATTGGCCTGCTGCTAGGAGTTCATTAAGAGGAAAAGGCAATGGATCTATGCGCAACCAGTTATGGATCACAAACGCTAGAAATTCCAGCGGTCTATCTTTCAAATCGGAATGATTGAGAACATCAAATGCCCACTGGAATAATTCCCCTTTAAACAAAATATAACTTAGTTGGAGTGCCCAGGTTGAAACAGGAGTCGCTTGGAGATCAGGATTGGTCAGGAACCTGGCACATTCAGAGAAAAACTCATTTTCTGTTTCAGAGCTAAGTTCTTCAAATTTTTTAAAGGAACAGGAACCATAATTAACAGTGTCATACTTTCTGGGAATCCCCCCCACAATGGGGATTGGTAATGGGGTTTTCATAATGTGACGCTTGGTGGTGTATTCTCCACAGTCAGCATGCAACGCATGAGCTGGCGTGGAGGAGGTACACACACCAGCACCAGGAAACAGGCTATCCCTAGTATAGTGGAGGGGAGGACTGACTCCAATAGGAGATTGTGGCGCACAGAGCTGGTGCAGATCTGACAGCCACAAACAATGCTTTCGATATAACGTCTCAGCGCAAAGTAGCGCTGAGCGCACAAATCAGAACTGAGGAGATCAGGACAGGTAGTCAGAATGAACGCTTGCTAGCTAGCGGCTACTTAGCGACAGCAAGCGTCCAAAACCAGACAGACTGGAATGAGGCAGCCAATGCGATGCGGCGATGGCGTGCCTCACAAAGACAGGACAGGATAGTCAGAAAATAGCAGGATCGAGATTGATGAACGTAACACAGATAAATATACAATAAGTATGTTTTCCTAGCGTATTACAATTACAGCTATCAATGAAACTATTTGTAACTTCTGACTAACATATGTATATATCGGCAATGAACCGATATATGACATAAGCAGGAACGCTGACTAAGAATGGAGTAACACAGGGAACAGGACTCAGAAGGATTCGCTATCTCTTCGCAGAGATGAACGCAATCCACAAACGGTAACAGAACAGGATTCAGAAGGATTCGTTATCTCTTCGCAGAGATGAACGCAATCCACAAACGGTAACAGAACAGGATTCAGAAGGATTCGTTATCTCTTCGCAGAGATGAACGCAATCCACAAACAGAACCAGGAGCAGGGTAACTACCTCAGCACGGGTGGTCACGGTACGCGCAACCTACCAAAACATGCTGGAAAGCTGACTAACTGCACACAGGATATAAACAGTTCGTGTACGTATACATCAGCAACACTGATGTATCACGTAACACAAATACAAGGAAAATAATAAACGTGCTGGTATGCATATATATTGGCAATGAACCAATATATGATGCAAAGACCAGCAAAGTATCTTTATAACAAGAAACACGATCGGGGGCTAAAGCGACAGCAAGACAGGCTTAAGCTGAAGCTATGAAAACCCAAGGAAACCCTGCAGGAAGCAGATCTTTATACTGAGGTCATCCAATGGGAGCAGACATGCAGATTCCCACACAGGTGAATGATAATCAGTCACAAGCTGACAGCAGGGAAAGACAGACAAAGCTATGCAACTTGCATGGAAATAGATCAGAACTGCCTGAGCTGCAGCACTAATACTTCCAGTAATAGCTGCTGCAGCAGCGATCATTACACCCGCTTTAAAATTGAGGGGTATGGCTTGTGTTATCAAAGTTTGAGATTTTACTTTGCAAGTACTGTATGCAGGGAGTAAAAAAATGTTGGTCTTTGCCATTCAGGACAGTGCTGGCATTGTAGTACTTCCCATCAGGTACACATATACTGCTACATAAGATGAAGGATGAAAGATAAAACTACTATCTAAACGCTGCTGCTGCTGCTACTACTACTGCTACTACTACTACTACTTGGTTAGCAGGGGCGTAAGAATAGGGGATGCAGCCCCTGCACCCGCGGGGGGCCCGGGCCCACTCAGGGCCGTTTTGGGGGGCAGGAGGGGTCGTAGCATGAGGGGAGAGCATTGCACATCGGCAGGGAGGGGGGACAGCCCCCCCCCCTCACCTCGTGCTCTCCTCTCGGTGCTTCCACTCCAGCATCTATCACTGGCATCGGCAACAGGAACACACACCTCCATTCACCACGGAGGTCTCCGATCTCTAAGTACTCCACACTACTTCATGTTTAAACAGTAGCGTGAAGCACTTAGAGATCGGAACCTCCGGCGGTGGATGGAGGTATGTGTCTTGCTTGCTGCCAGTGATAGAGGCTGGAGGGGAAGAGCTGAGAGCAGAGCCTGAGGTGAGGGAGGGGGGGACCGTTCCCCCCACCGATGCGCAATGCTCTCCACTCATGTTGCGACCCCTCCTGCCCCCCAAAACGGCTCTGATCGGGCCCCATCTAAATTCTTGTAGGGGGGCCCAGTGACTTCTAGTTATTCCCCTGTTGGTTAGCATTCTTGCCTTACAGCGTTCATTCCCTGGTTTAAACCCCAGCCAGGGCACTATCTGCAAGGAGTTTATATGTTCTCCCCGTGTCTGCATGGGTTTCCTCCGAGCACTTTCCTCCCATATCCCAAAATCATGCAGATAAGTTAAATGGCTTGCCCCTAAATTTGCCCTAGACTACAATACATACACTACACAATACACACATAGACATATGACTATAGTAGGTATTCGATTGTGAGCCCCTCTGGAGTACACTGTGTACAGGAAGATGCGGCGCTAAATAAATACTAAATAATAATAATAATAAGATCACCATCGGTATTAGGAATCCTGAAATTTTTGCTGTTATAATATCAATGTTAGTTCCTATGCTTAAAAGTCACCAAGCCTGACTGGTGACACAAACACAGTGAATAATATTTCATACTTCAGGTTTGCTTAGAGATTAAACATTGTCTAAAGAGCACTCCATCTTAGATCACGCAAAACATGGAAAGAGCACTTGGCATAAATGGAATAAATACAGAAAATAGCCCACACTTAGCCGTTGCAATTTGAATTTTAAATGTTTTTAGAAAGTCATTTTAGATCATCATCTGCAAGCAATTTTTGATACCATCTTATAACATTTGCCATGAAAGCGACTGCACTCAGTTAAAATTCACCTCTTCAATGAATAAAACAGGCAACCTGCTGTGATAGGCTAAATGGTAAGAATGGAAATAAGTCTCAGCTGTTATTACAGGAACAGTTTAAGAAGAAACTCTTAACTTCTGGCTGAGTGTTCCATAAAAAACAAATCTGAGCAAGGGAGAAACAGGTTAGTGAACATCTAGAGAAGTACTCATTGAAAGCGACACTTTCGCTAACCTACATGAGATGACAAATTAGTATAATAAATCACCGGGAGAGGTAATATTTGAGACCACAATAAATGTGATAAAGAGTACGATAAAGAAAATCCCATACCGCAAACAACAGTTTCAGACATTTCCGAATCCGACGCCTGTCCATGTCTCCCGCTATAGGATTTTCCTAGAGGGACATTTATTCTTCAGACAGACATTTAATTTGAAGTTGCAAGCTGGCTGAATGTGGATCACAGCATTTCCTAAAAAGCGTTGTCAATCACACGCTAGAAGTGAACAAACCAAGGGCATATTCAGATGCATTTCCTTTGCTGAGCCAAGAAACCAGGAACTAGGTGCTAAAACTGAGGCTAGAGTAGAAAAAGAAAATAATAAAAATAATAATAAATGAAGGATTGTGGCAGAGGTCACACGACTGCCCGTTTAATAAACTTCTAAAGAATACTTTCACTTTTTTTATACTTAGAGAAAAAAAACTTTCACATTAAATTTTCTTAAGGAATAGTCACTAGGAGCAGAGCAATATTTACCATGCATTCAATACATAGAAATGTAAAATTCACGTTACACATCTTTACCATGTTTAGTTGTGCTCAGAGGCACTTCATGAATCCCTCTTCACACAACAATCCAGCAAACGTCTTCCCCAACTATAAGGTGGTGAAGTGGAATAAACAAATGATATTATTTACAGAGCAATGGGGCTGATTCACTTAAAGGGGAACTGAAGAGAGAGGTATATGGAGGCTGTCATGTTTATTACCTTTTAGACAATACCAGTTGCCTGGCAGCCCTGCTGATCCTCTGCCTCTAATACTATTAGCCATAGCCCCTGAACAAGCATGCAGCAGATCAGGTGTTTCAGTGGTTCAGACTTATAAGTCTGATCTGACAAGACTAGCTGCATGCTTGTTTCTGGTTTTAATCAGATACTACTGCAGAGAAATAGGCCAGCAGGGCTGCCAGGCAACTGGTATTGATTAAAAGGAAATAAACATGACAGCCTCCATATACCTCTCTCTTCAGTTCCCCTTTAAGTTTGGTAAAGTTGCTGTATGCAGGCAGCACACGACTATTTCACTGGTGCTTAGGCCAGGTACTTAATGCAGGTTGTGCAATTGGAATTTATCCAGTGGCTGGAAGTGTAATGGTTAAGGGCTCTGCCTCTGACACAGGAGACCTGGGTTCAAATCTCGGCTCTGCCTGTTCAGTAAGCCAGCACCTATTTCAGTAAAGAGTTTCTTGAGCAAGTCTCCTTAACACTGCTACTGCCTACTGAGTGCGCTCTAGTGGCTGCCTCGCAAGCGCTTTGAGTCCGACAGGAGAAAGGGCGCTATACAGATACTGCCATTATTATTATTACATCGGATTCCTAACAGACACAGACACAGAATATTTCTATTGTGCTTTTCTCCTGGTGGACTCACTTAAGGACGACAGGCTTACATCACCCTGACTAGGTAATTTTTTACAGTTCAGTGCTCTGCAGCTTTAACAGCTTGCTGCAGAGTCTTACAACTTAGCACACAAATGAATCTTCCCCCTGTTGGTGGCATCTGATTGTTGCTGCAATGTTTTTTTATTAATTTAACGATTTATTTTTAATAAAAGTGTCATTTTTATTTTAATTCCTTCCCTCCCTCCCCCCCAAGACCCAATTAGTGTGATCGGCTCTCATAGGCATTCGTCTATGAGAGTGATCACTTTTCGAGCCTCTCCTGGGGACAGCTCAGTGACAAAGCTGTCCCCCCTACAGTGCTGCAAGAGATTGCAGCGCTGTATAAACAAATACCGGCTGTTTTTTCTATTATACAGCCTGTCAGATTGCGGCTGGCAGGCTGAACACGGAGCTCCGCATCTTGGCAAGGAACGATCATGCATGTGCGTGAGTGTTCCCTGCTAATCCCTGCCCACCGATCTTGATGCTGATTGGCATTAGGCGGTCATAAGGTAGTTAAGGTAGCCTATTCTGAGCTGGTGTAAGGTCATGTGACCTTGGGAGTGAGGCTACAATCATTTCTGCATGCATATTTCACTACAGAAGTATAGCAACAGATTATCTTTCACAATTCTTTAATCTTTATAGGGCATGCATTTCAAAGTAAACTTTATAGGAAGGAATGTATGCCACCATACTATTCATTACCTTTAGTGTACACTGTATTGGATTTGATACAGGGTCACTTACAAATTCCTTGTGGATCTCCACCTTCTGACAGTTACTTTTGCAATACTGTGAAAATACTTTTTAGGAAAACCCATTTTCCCATTTTTTGCAAAGAGATCAGTGAAAGGTTTTTTTTATACTTATCCATATGTGCCTGTGAAAGTACTGAAGACAGGGGATTAGATATGCACCACTTTAAAAAGGTACGGTAGTTTTCTTTAGTGAACTCAGACAAAAGAAACCAAGAAGACCCTCCTATGGTTTATACAATTTATGAAGTTGATTGTATACTCAAAAAATTGGACTCACTAAACAGAAGGCAGGGTTGGACTACAGACCCATCCAAATTTGGGGTCCACTGGTTATTGTGCTCCAACCCAAAACACACCACCAAGGTAGGTAACTAAAACTGTAAGGAAGTGCCAACAATTATTATTAAGTATTTTTATATAGTGCAGGCATCTTCCATAGTGCTTTACAAAGTACACAGTTTTTCAGTAACTGTTCCTCAGAGGTTTTCACAATCTAATTGTCCTACCGTAGTCATATGTCTATCGTACTCTAGGGCTAATATAGTAGGAAGCTTAATGTGTATGTATGTTTTTGGGATGTAAGAGTAAACCAGAGTGCCCGGAGAAATCCCCACACATGGTATGAACATACAAACTCCATGAAGATAATGCCCTGGCTGAACAATATTTAAAAAACAGTTTAAACATGGAGGAGGAGTGGTCACTTACCGCCTCCAAGGATCACAAGAAAGTATTGCATAAACAATCTGAATAAATGCTATGTTTTGCATTGCTTGTGATCCTTAGAGGAGGTAAGTGTCATACCTTAGCAAATGGGTGCCCATAGCAATCCACCAGCTCAGGACTCCTTCTACAGAACTGTTTTTCCTATCAGGACCTTTAGATGTTCTTGAGCCATCTAGTGTCTAGCATGTGCCATGAATCCCTGTTTGCACCTGTGAGCTCAATTCCTGGATTATGTTTTAAAAGTGGTTCCCTTGCTGTGGCTTCCTGACTGAGCAACAGGTTTCCTGTGTCCTTGTTTCCACTTTCCATAGAGAATTAATTAAAGACTTATGAACTGATATCCTGGCTTTTGGACTTTGGCAATACTTTGACTATCTATTTGTCCTACGTTCCTGTACCTCACCTGATTCAGAATGATTTCCTGATAACAAACTCTTGGCTTATCCCTGACTATGTCTTCTGTCTGTGGGTGCATAATATGTCGGCGCCGCTCAGTTCAGAGAGCCGAATGACGGACTTTCACCACTGCCGCTAAACTTTGAGGGGCTTGATTCACAAAGCGGTGCTAACCTACTTAGCACGTCTAAAGTCTTTAGACGCGCTAACCAGGGTGCTAAGTAGGTTAGCACCGGATTTCTCAATCAGATCGCGTGCTAACTTTGCGCGCGCAAAGTTTTACGCCCGCTAAGTCCCATAGGCTTTAATGTGCTCTTCGTGTGGAGCGCCCTGCGATCTGTGCAGTACGCGCATAAAGTTTTGCGCGCGTAAAGTTTTATGCGCGAAAAGCTTGTTTAGACGTGCTAAGGGGGTTTTCACAGGCGTGCTAACAGTTAGCACCGCTTTGTGAATCATGCCCGAGGCGGCGTTAAATACTATTCCCCTTCCGAGTTGCCGTAACTCGTAGGGAGATGTTAATCGGGGTCTGGCAGCCGCCAGAGCCCGAATTACCGATATGCGGGGCGCGCATCATAGCATTGCTTCTATGACGGCGCCCAGTCTCGGCGCTCGGCTCTCAGAGCCGCACTCCGAAATGAACTGATCCGTTCTGTCTGTTGTACCTGTACCTCGCATTGGATTATCCAGTCGCGCTCAGCAGTCTCCTTCGGGCACACTCATCTAGTCTCCAGGCTGCTCTCATCTGGCCACACAGAGGATTCACGCTCCCCAGGGACGTGACAGTGAGTGACCACCCCTTCTCCATTTTTAAACAGTTTTTAAGGTTTTTTTATATTGTCTGGCACCTCCTACATTAGAGTACAGTACTTTTAAAAAGAATATAAGTCTCTATATTATCTTTAGTTCACTCTTTTTTTTTTCTAAAACATTCCTTGAATTTTTGACATTCTGCATCTGAAAGCAGGTGATTCATGCATTTTCCTAGAACCACCTCATCCAAGGATTTAATTAAGTAGTTTTAAAATCATAGCGATTATTACATTGTTATTGCAATGTATTGTGGTTACATTTCTACAGGTTTTGCGCTGACCTATTTTTTCCTCATCGCAGAACCAAATGAATGCTGGTGGGTCAAAGGTTAGCTGATCCTCTGCACTTGATCAAATCTCTTGACAATATCCTTCAAGCATGTATGAATCTCTTATGAGCATCCTCAGCTTAGTAACGTCAAGTAAACTGTATCTGTTCCATTGTGCATCTCTCAGAAGGATGGGCAGAGTAATCACTCTGTAAATCTCAAGCAGCCCGGACATGGAAATTAAACTATATTTTACTCTTTTTTTTTTACACCATTAAAAATACATTGCAATGAATAATCTAGCAGAGCTGTGTATAAAACTAAACCTTTTTCTGTAGTCTTTTTAAATGTTTGTTCTTGAGCAGGGGAATCTCTGCGGAAAACTTATTGAAAAGATGAACAGTAATTTAATTTTTTATCATAAGCATTAACAAAAAATAAAGAACAAAAGTACTCTGCCAGACTGAAAAAAGGATAAGAGCCATTTATCAAGGGAGCACATTACAACCAGATTGACTCGCTGGCAGCCTCTATTCTTTCTGTATTCAGAGCTTAGAGAAGGAGGAGATTAATAAGCAGGTACTAGAAAAATTTCCCACTGATGCCATAAGTAGCACACACTGAAATAACTCACACTGACAAGGTGCTTAAAGAGAGGTAGAACTGAATACCAGATGACTTTTAGGCTTCCACTGGTAAATCCTTAAGAGTGTCAACAGCTGAAATTGAATATTCCTTTTGCGAAGCCGGAACATAGATACTAGTGACATTTTGGACTTTAGCACAGGACGGAAAAATATCTTTCAAGGGAGAATTCTTGAAAACATTTATGCAGATCCCAACAGCACCTGCGGAAATAACTCTTTGTACAGACAGTACTTTGAAAAATAGGAACCCTGTTTCTGAAACAGAAAAATGTCCAGGTCTGCCATTTGTAAACACACAGCAACCTAAACAGAGAAAAGCAACAATAGCTTTTTCTCTGTGTGGGCATTCATACGTGAGCAGGTTACCCGAATGGACTTATGGTGAAATGCCATTTTTGTTACAGGAGAATTTTAGACAAATAATAAAAGCAATCTTTGGAGAGGATAGGTGATGCACACCTTTCCTGGAAGGCTTGATCTTGTTTAACTACATCTGTTCTCCTCTTACAGGTCTGCTTTACCCCAGTCCACTAGTCCAGCAATGAAATCTGGGGCAAGTATCTCCATCTAGCAAGTGATTTCTGTCCTCATTCCTTCAGATGAAGGGATGGCCAAACATTGTAGCCAAGCATCCCCATTCTGCCCAGAACCCTTGCTCAATCTTGAACAAGGGTCCCTTCCCCACCTCTGGTGCCCTGGAGGAGGCTGATGACGCCCTGGAGGGAGGGGTTTATGGTGGCATCTGGAAGACCCCTTTAAGAAGGGGACCTGCAGATGCCCACCCCCTCCCCAGGTGAAATGAGAATAGGGGTACTGTAACGATCCGCTCAGCTGCCTGCGCAGGCAGGCAGCCTTTTGATCATTATTCAGGTCTGCATGCTGCAGGTCTCTGGAAAGAAGACCTTCTGTCAGTTTTGCAGCTTGTGCTTGCTGAGGAATTTACATACGTTGTCATGCAAATTGCCTGGCCACATTCATTGGAGGCGTGTACTATAAGTACTATGTGTGTCCCACAATGCTTCGCTGCTCATAGAGGTTTGTTCCTGCTGGACTCACCTGGAGTGTCAGCCACTGCTATCTTAGTATAGTTAATTCTTGGGGAGTGCTCCTTGCATTCCTAGTTAGTGCAGTCAGTTTGTGTATAATTTGTACTGCCTATTCTGTCCTGTCTTGTCTGTCGCGATTGCGCTGTCACCAGCGGCGGTTGATAGCGAATCGCTCTGTCTTGTTTGGATCGCACTAGCCTCTAGCGGTAGCGGCTGTGGATCCTTCTGATCTAGTTCCTGGAGTGTAAGCTGGAGCAGCGGTTGCTACCAGCTACCTCATCTGATCTGTCTTGTTTAGATTGCACTAGCCGCTAGCGTTAGCGGCTGTGGATCTTTCTGATCTGTGTTCCTGCTTGGATCACACTTGCTCTGGCGGAAGAGCGGTGGATCCTTTCTGCCTAGTTCCTGTTTCTCGTTTGTCTGTCTTGTCTGATACGGGCGCTTGCTGTAGGCTCGATGAGGTAACCGTTAAGCAAGCGTTCACGTTCTTTGTTTCGTGTTTGTCTATTGATGGTTAGTTAGGCGTGCTTGTCTCTATTGTGCTTATCACGTGGAGACCGCGCATAACCGCGTGCACTGTTGCGAATGAGTGCGGTGTTCGCGGTTAGCTAGCGTTTATTATTTTCCGTATCTTCTCATTGTATGATTTGCTGTGCCTTTGCTATCCTCGTATTCTGTTCTGATCTGCCTTGTGTCACTTCTGGCAATCGCCGTTCTTGGCGGTTGCGTTTCTGTTTCGCACCTGCTGTTGTGTGTGCGCGGTCGCGGGGTGGCGACTAGATTGGCGCACACACATACAACCTGTCCCTTTGCTCGTTCTCATTCGCAATCGCTTTTCTTGCGATTGCGTTCTGCGCTTCGTGCAATTCCTGTCTGGCATTTGTGGAGGTGCAGGGGATTGGTTCCTCTGCGCTCCCCAGCGCCCTCTGCCGACAGGAATTTCCCTCTACTGGTGCTTGCATCAAAAGCTGGGTTCTAGTATCTTGACACGCTTGTGGAGGACCTCCGCAGTGTCAGCGCACATCTTTGTGCGCTGAACACGGAGATATCCCACAATCGTTACAGGTACTGAGTATCCCTTACCCATTTCCACAAAGAGTTAAAATGAAATAAAAACACAACCACAAAAAAGTCTTCTAATGTTCTATATAATTTCCCCATGCCTATACTCTTGAAAAGGTCCCACATCAATATCCTCTTGATACTTTGATTGAAGCTCTCTGTGCACCCACCACCACACACTACCCTCCCCCGTGCAGCACTAGGCCGCCCCTCTCTTCCAGAGCCCCCCCATACTATGGACAAGCTGGTATAGCTCAGGGCTGGCTATCCCAGTCTACATGGGCAAATCCTCCTTATGTGCTATAAACACCTAATTTGCAGGGTAAGTTAACCCCCCTGGCAGTATGATTGCTGCGGCTGCGCGGCCGCCAGGGTTTTTTTTAACCTTTTTTTTTTTTTTTTAGCATGTAGCTAGCCTAGCGCTAGCTACATGCTTCCCCCCTCCCTGCGGCGTCCCCCCCCCCGTCACCTCCGATCGCCGCCGGCGCCGCTTGCCCATAAGGAAATCCCGTTCTGAACAGGATTTCCTTGAGGGCTTCCCCCATCGCCATGGCGACGACCGGAGTGACGTCATCGACGTCGTGACGTTACACGGAGTCCCGATCCACCCCGTAGTGCAGCCTGGCGGCGATTGGCCAGGCTGCGCAAGAGGTATGCGGGGGGGCCTGTTTAGCGGCGGGTAGCGGCGCATCTGCGGTGGGCGGCGGCGATCGGACCAAACACGCAGCTAGCAAAGTGCTAGCTGCGTGTTTGAAAAAAAAAATTATGCAAATCGGCCCAGCAGGGCCTGAGCGGCACCCTCCGGCGGCTTACCCCGTGTCCAGCACGGGGTTACCGCTAAGGAGGTTAAAGGTATACTATCAATTTAAACAACTTTTTTTTAATGCTGTATGTTAGGGCAATCCTCCATCAGTTTTAGATACAAAAGTGTCGGGCTCCTAGAGGGCTAGACCTACCCCCAGTGTATAGTTTTATAATCACCTTGCTCAAAGAATCTTATTCAGATGGTGGTAAGGGGTTAAAGATTCCAGCAATGTGTGTTTATTATCTTTGCTTCTCTGACTTATAAAGATCCTAATAATGCCTTTGTGAAAAGCATTTCTCCCTCTCAGTATGGCACCACATAGCAGCCTGCAAAGTAGATGCAGTCTGGAGTGAAAAGTCACAAGCAAGCCAGTCAGTCAGGATAGTGTATCCACATCTCCCTGCTAGTTACATTAAAGCAATATTATAGAAAATCTAACTACATGATATCTCCTCAGATCAGCCTCCTCCTCATGTATCCTGCATGCAGCGACACAGTAAAGTATATCAGTAAAGTATATTTGTGAGCTGTGTGAGGAATGAAGGATGATTTTTAAGCAGGGAGAGAGAACTGGGTGAATAAATAAAGTGAAAGACAATGTATCTATACATATATATATATATATATATATATATATATATATATTACCAAGGGGTGAGCAGCACAAACCAAATTTTTATGCAATTATATGCAAAGCATGCACGCAGCGCTGGAGGTCCCCAGACTCCATAAGAAATATATAAGTGTTTAGGTGAAGGATACAGAAAGCTGTCTCAGAGATTTCAACTGTCTGTTTCCACAGTTAGGAACGTATTGAGGAAATGGAAGACCACAGGCTCAGTTCAAGTTAAGGCTCAAAGTGGCATACTAAGAAAAATCTCAGATAAACAGTAGCGATGAATGGTGAGAACAGTGGGAGTTAACCCATAGACCAGCATCAAAGACCTAGAACATCATCTTGCTGCAGATGGAGTCACTGTGCATTGTTCAACCATTCGGCGCACTTTACACAAGGAGATGCTGTATGCAAAAGTGATGCAGAGGAAGCCTTTTTTCCACTTATAACACAAACAGAGCTGCTTGAGGTATGCTAAAGCACATTTGGACAAGCCAGCTTCATTTTGGAATAAAGTGCTGTGGACTGATGAAACTAAAATTGAGTTATTTGGGCATAACAAGGGGTGTTTTGCATGGAGGAAAAAGAAGAGAGCATTCCAAGAAAAATACCTGCTACCTACAGTAAAATATGGTGGTGGCTCCATCATGCTGTGGGGCTGTGTGGCCAGTGTAGGGACTGGGAATGTTGTCAAAGTTGAGGGACTCATGGATTCCAATCAGGATCAGCAGATTCTGGAGACCAATGTCCAGGAATCAGTGACAAAGCTGAAGCTGCGCCAGAGCTTGATCTTTCAAAAAGACAACAACCCTAAATACTGCTTAAAATCCACTAAGGCATTCATGCAGAGGAACAAGTACAACGTTCTGGAATGGCCATCTCAGTCCCCAGACCTGAGTATAATTGAAAATCTGTGGTGTGAGTTAAAAATAGCTGTCCATGCTCGGAAGCCATCAATCCTGAATGAACTAGAGATGTTTTGTAAAGAGGAAAGGTCCAAAATCCCTTCAACCAGAATCCAGACCTCATTGGAACCTACTTGAAGCGTTTAGAGGCTGTAATTTCTGCAGGATCTACTAAATATTGATGTCATTTATTTTTTGTGGTGCCCAAATTTATGCACCTGTCTAATTGTGTTTGAACAATTATTGCAGACTTTCTGTAAATCCAATAAACTTAATTTCACTTCTCAAATATCACTGTGTCTGTCTCCTATACGATATACTTAAGTGAAATGTTTTTATTGTAACAACCAACGATTTATACAGGAAAATCATGACGATTAACAAGGTTGCCCAAACTTTCACATCCCACTATATATATATATATATATATATATATATATATATATATATATATATATATATATATATATATATATATATATATATATATATATATATATATATATATATATATATATATATATATATATACATACACATGTAGATATGTAGATAGACAGACAGACAGACATTACCTAAGAGATAGCCTTCTTATAAATAAAGCAGTACAGTATATTTACATATGCCCTCTTGGTGAAATGTTTTGATTGAACCTAAAGTACACACTCATTTAGCACGTCAGGAGTACCTTTAGTCTGAAGATCCAAAATATTCCTCTTCTATTCAAAAGCATTGCCTTCTAAACATGGTCAGTCAAGGGACTGTAGAAAAAAATGTATGACCCTCACACAGCAGTCCCTGAATTCAGTATATCATAATGTTATTTTGCCACCCAAGCATCACCTCCTTCTGTTTTGTTTTCTGATTTGCTCTAAGGACTAAATAACAATAAAAAAAGACCTGAAAATGTTGAGTTTTGGCCTGAGTTATCTCCAAACAATGTGTGCCTTAGGAATCTTACCTGTAAGTTATCAATGGAAAGAGGTTTAGCTAGATGTATGCATACTTTGCTTTGGGTATCATTATTTCTCTGCAAGCAGAAAGTATCATGACATAAACTGCAATGTAATATCTCCACTTTACTCTTACACATCTTGGAACAAATGCGGTAGCTCATTCTTTTCACATCACACTAACTCATATGATGACTTTCATATTGAACTTTAAATTGTGTAGCTAAAAAAGCAGGTTGTTGGTGCAGAGAAAATAATAAAATCACAGTAATAGACTACCTTGAAATATTTTGTAAATCTGGGAAGAAAAAAAACAACAGCACCCTCAAGGGGCCTTCGACAACACCTCTTCAGGTTTTCCGCTTAACAAAAAACCGTAAACCACTGCAATGTAACTGACACATTCTTCATTGAGTGTAAAGGACTTCACGCTTCAAAGGAAGCGTGCTACACATCTTTGTGCACCCCCCGCCAAAAATAAATGTTCACTACTCAGATCCAGTCAACCCTGTAATGCACTCTCAGATGTTCTGTTAATATGGCACGGAAGGAAAGAAAATTCTTGCTATCTTGATTTGTTGGTTTAGTTTACCATTAGGAGGTTTACAGAAATCTGTGTTAATTCTGAACTGCAGCCTAGCTAGCTACATGCAGATGTGGATGCTGTAGAAGTAATAAATAGATTTACACATTTTATGTTCGATTACTTTAAAAGTAAGCTTTTAAAAAAACAAATTTTACATTGACTGAGCCGTAAAAAAGTAGCTCATGTGATGACTGTTCTGTATATTAATATAGAATTGCAATTTGTGTCATCAGAAGAGCTCCAAAATTAGTGTATCTGGCAACATGCGTCTTACTTAATGCCCTGAAAGATAATATTCCTCTGTACGTAAATATATTGTTAAACCATAGTTAACGCACTTGCTGTTAAAAGTAACTCAGGGCAAGTCAAGCATTATAATGCTTTCCATATGGTTGGTTCTTTAAAGTTCAATCAAGAATGACAGAAGTGATAACGCATTGATCACCAGTTTATTGTTAGAAGGTAAAAAGCAAGTCATGTTCTTAGTCAACAGTACCACCTTCTGTCAGCTGATAGGTACTGCTTCTTCTGTAGCTTGATTTTGCTTGCCAGTTAAAAATCTTGTAGACAGATAGACAATGTAGTATGATAACATGCAATTACAACATTAATCGGCATGTCTTTGATTAAACAGTATGCTCAGTCCCCCAGGTGTTTCCATGTTTGTGTCCCTGGAGCCTGCATAGAATAAACAGAGCATATTTGAAATAAAAAAAACAGAACTCAAATTGGGAATGTAATTATCTCTTTCCATTTCTTCTCTTCTTCACCATTGTTTGTCTGCTGTCTATCACAGTTCTGTTTAGACTCAGGCGGTAGGGCGTAAAGAGAATTTTTTAGACAAAAACACTAAAGGCATGTACACATTATAAATAATTGTTGCCCTATACAATTTTTCATGATTGTTTCTGGTGACATTCTAGGAATAATGACTGTATAGATGCAGTGCTTGTCTCCTTTCCAAGCAGCCTGTTTTGTTCTATGAATAGAGGAGTGTATATTACTAATGAAGCTGTCAATAGCATCGGGAGACATCTGCATGTACACTAGCTTTCTGAACAATCGACCACAAATTATTATTTTGGTGATTGTCAACAAAAACCTTATGTGTGTTCATAGCTTAAAGTGAACCTGAGGTGGAAATTAACTTATCAGATAAACTATGTTATCTATCCTCCTACACCTAAAATGAAGGATTTATATGGCTGTAATTCCTTATCAGTGAGGATAACACTATACTCTGACTAGGTCCTGACTGGAGGGAAGCTGTAACTTGCACACTGATTGTTAACCCATTAGCAGCTTTAATAGAGTTATCTGGATCCATCTGAAAATGGCGCCTGCGAATAATGGCACACGGTGTTGCCACTAATCCGTTTGCTGCTTATCGCTATTTAACGTTAAAGCCTTATTGTTATTTAACGTTAAAGCCTTATTGTTATTTAGCGTTAACACACAGAACCCTCTCTGTACCTATCCCTAACCCCTAAACCCCCTGGTGGTGCCTAACCCTAACTACCCCCCTGGTGGTGCTTAACCCTAACTACCCCCCTGGTGGTGCCTAACCCTAAGACCCCCCCCCTGGTGGTGCCTAACCCTAACCACCCCCCTGGTGGTGCCTAACCCTAACCACCCCCCTGATGGTGCCTAACCCTAAGACTCCCCCCCCTCCCCCAGTGGTACCTAACCCTAACCTTGACAGTGTTACATTAAATCCATTCACCGTTTTGCAGTTAAATAACGTCTGCAGTTTGGCTTATGTAGGGCGCTATTGATAAATAACGTTACTGTGGGCAATAACGTCTGCTATTTGGCAAATGGACGGCACTATTGATAAATAACGTTAGTGTGTGCCACTATTGATAAATAACGTTAGTGTGTGCCGTTTTTCTTCTTTTTTCCCTGTGCGCCATTATTATGCAGTACTAACGATAAATAGCGATAAGCGTATCTTTTTAATGCGGCGCCATTTGTATGCATAGGCACTGTGCGCCATTATTCACTGATCCGGAGTTATCTGGTCTGAGATAAGTGCACTGCTTTTGACCGGAAAAACCCCTTTGTGCTGTAAATTCTTGGAATGCTTTGTTCTCTCTCTCTAGCAGAAAATATAGAATCTGAAAGTGACAAGTGGCCATAAAGCACATTACACAAATACACATTAGGGTAGAAACACACTAGGCAGAATCGCATATGCATTTTCCATAGCACATAGTGGAAAACGCTATGTGCTATGGAAAATGCATATGCAATTCTGCCTAGTGTGTTTCTACCCTCACAGCAGTACTAATTTAGAAGCAAGAAAATGTAACAAAGAAATAAGGTAAGTGCTAAAATAAATTGGCCTGGAGCACTTGCAGGACTATAAATAAATTAAACTCTTTTAGGCAGAACATGAAAAAAGGAACACAATCTAGTTATTTGCATGCATGGCTCTTGGCACTATACATACATATGTCTCATCATGTCACATGTCACCTCAAGTACGTGTTAAGGTATCCATATACTACTATTAAACGAATATTGCTTATTTACCACCTTTGACTTTTGCCCCACTTAGTTTAGAACTCAACATAGATGAAAATGATCCAGTTCTATATCCTAACTTCCCCTCTATTGTAAGCCCCTTCCTTACGCCTAACTGTAACCTCCTTCCATTGTATAGTCATTACTGCCACCTAACCCTAAGCTCTTATCCCTCACTGTGAAAAATTCAACCTTATCCTATCCTATCCCATATTCCTTTAAAAGAAATAGCACCTAGATTAATCACGCAACCTCTACTGATAATCAACTTCAATAGTATTCTTTGACAACAGTCACTAGAAATCTGTTCTAAGATTTTTCATAATTGTTCTTTATCTTTAGTGCTTGTTTCTTCTAGGGGCGATTTGCAGCATTTCCCAGCATGCTAATGTGTGGGGAAAAATGTACAGCCAACTGCATTTTTCTCAAACTGTTTCCAAAACCCCACAGCCAAGCATGGCACAGCTAGATGGATTTGGATGTGTACTGACATCAGCACAAATGATAAGCTGTAGTAAGAGTTACAAAAGTGGGTATTATAACCTCTTACTAAGGGCTCTTTCCCACTACCCCGATTACATGCACACGTTATGAATTACAGCATGATGTCGGGCAGTTGCGATTTAACGCTTATCAGTGGCGCTAGTTCTAATTCACCCGACATTAAAACGCTTGTGCAGGACGATTAAAAGCTCCCAGAGGTGTTACAACGTAACACTCTGGAACACTTTGCCTGTTGTGAAAGGTAACATGAAAGTCAATAGACTTTTATGTTACCTTTCTATCCGCATCTTAGGTGCTTTCCGTCAAAACTGACGAAACGATGCCTAGTGTGAAAGAGCCCTAAAGAATAAGTTATAGAAAAGGGGACACCTGTCCTCACAATAGTTTGTTACCTGGAATAATCATGAACAATTGCTTTGAACGATGAAACTCTAGCATATGTAAGTAATTCTACTGATAAAACAGTAGAGACAACCATAACAGATATCACTTATTCAAAGAAACACTGAAAAGAATCATAAGTCAGGTTTAAAAATAAAAGAACAAAAACACAAGAAGAAATGAGAGGAAAGTGCAGAGCATATTGTTCCCAGGAGTGAAATCATGCACCCTTTATACAGCCTCATTAGGGGCTTTCAACTTTACCCTGGAGGAAAAGCTAATGATTTCAATACAGGAAAAAAAACTGCCATTTCAAGCAGATAAAACTTCACAGTGTGAGCAGCTTCAGAGTACAGAATCAGATAATTACACATGCCTATTTACAACAGGTTGACTTAAAAGTGGACCTATCAGTAAAAGCATAGTACATAAATCAGTAGGATATATGTCAAAGTAACTAAACTGCATTGTTATTTTGAGTAAAAAGTCTTCTTTCTGTACTATGATTAAAAAGTATTGTTCCAAAGATTCTAATTCATGGTTGAGCATAGGCTCAGCATGAAGTCATCTTACGAAGTCTGGAATTGGCAAAGGTGTCCTATGTATGGCATCATTAGCATCATTAGAGAAAGCAGGCAAAACAAAAACAAAAACAAACAACTGTCTGCTGTTTTTAATGAAGCCACGAGGATGACATAATAAGAACACTAACCATGATGAACATCATAATGCACAGCCTCTTATTCAATAAGAAAAAATGGTTTCCCACACTGGGATAAGTCTGAAACAAGCTGTATGTTGGATTGATGTGGCTCTGTAAAATGTATTAGCCACATGCTCACTATACACCAGCAGTTCTGGATGTGCGGCCTAGCTTACAGGAGCAGAAAAAGATGATCTGCATATTTAGGAGTAAGGCATAATGGGAAACCACAGTTACTAACTTACAGTTGGATTATTGCAAACATCTTCTGTTTTAAGACAGCAAAATTATATTTCACACTTGGATGGTTCTACGTACCAGTTGCTGTAAGCGGCCTGCGCATGCGCAGTCCTCGAAAGACTGAACCTCGTATGTGCAGGACCTTTCGAGAACCACACATGCGAAGAACCTTTATAGCGACAGGTGCATTATCACCTCAGGTGCGCAGACGGACCTCACCTGCGCAGTTGCGCACATCTTTGTCTGAAGTTTGGCAGGCTAACAGGGACACCAGTGGGACCATGGAGGGTACCCAGAGGATGCTGAGGGACCTTGTGGTCTACGGGGGCTAAAGGAAGCCCCAGGTAAGTTCAGATTTGCATTTAAAGGGTCTCCTCAGGTTCCCTTTACGGGTTGAATTTGAAGGAGCCAATCTTTCTAACACATTTATTCTATAGTTAAAAAGTTGCGCTTCTGTTTTCTTTATCAGAAAAAATCTCTTAAATAATGTATCATCATATAGATTTTTGGTAATATTATCGGAAAACATAAGCGTGAGAATCACGTAGCTTGGGATCTACTTAACACAACTGTGTAGCAACTGCAGAAAATGGTTCCAACGGGTGAATTGATGTATTATTTAAATAATGTTTAAAGTATGTTCCTGGGAAACCTTAGGAACATTTTCATGTGTTGCTTCTACAGGATTGCATTGCAAATTCATAATTAGACCCCGTGGACTGTAAACCACTAATTCTATAATGTAATTTGCAAAATAAGTGTAAAGGAAAAAAAGGCTGCTGCCAGTCATTCCCCTTCCATATTACAAGCTAATGGTTGACTAAGAAAAGTGAGGAGACTGATTTTATTTCTTGCAATTACATCCTACAGTTTAAACCTCTGCGCATTTTTATACAATTTATATAATTGGATCACCATGTTTTATTCACTAGAGCCTGCACAATTAAAACAATGTCAGTTCAATATATTGCCTAAATAAACAAGGAAGAAAGCAGACATACAGAAGGCAGCCCTGACAGTTTTTTCAATTAGCTATGAATAATTAAGTGACATACACAAAATGTAGATTCCACTTTTTATCTTATGTAAATATGACTGCAACCAAATTATACAGTCGTACCAAAGTAAATTAGAACAGTAATAATTATGCAGGATGCTTAATTCCCACTGAAGGGTGCATTGCATTACTTATTCCTGTCCTTTGAGCTGTCCTGCAGAGCCTTTCAGAGTGATTTCTCTGTATAGCATCCATAATTTAAGGTGCAGAAAACAAGAGGAGATTGTGTATAGATGCCGTTTCTCCTAAGAAAGCCTTTTGATCCTCGCGCTGTCAGAGACCAACTAAAATTCAACTCTTGCTTCACAGCATGATATGTTTTTTGGCTGAGTTTTCGTGACTGAAAACTTCTGTAAGTTGCAGAACTGAATTAGGGTGAGCATACACTAATATTACAGTGAAACTACATCCATCTTTTTGTGTACTAAGTTACATACTGTATCTGGGCACAAACACCAACTAAAACCACCAACTCCCCTGCTACCTGTCTGCTTGAACAGTACATGTAATCCTTGCCATACACCTAGATTTTAACTCAATTAGGTAAGAGATCAATATCTCCTTGATATCTTTCCAATACCTGGATAACCATCTTGCACCTCTAGATATTGAATGAGATTTCAGCAAAACTCTGATCAGCTCGCTTGTACTGTTTGAAGCAGTAGAAAGTTATGTGACTGTTGACTGGACACCCCTCTCACCCAACTGACATTAAGAATCTACATAAGGCCTCAGCTAAATGAGGGCCCATTTCCACTTCTAAGTGATGCGAATGCAGCTACCTAGCCGCATCGCATCACTTCAGCCACCGGCCGCATCACTTCCACATCTCCCGATGCGGAAGTGTATTGGAGGAGATGGGACGCAGCTGCGGGCGGCCGCGGACGTGCGATAATGCTATGCAGCATGCTATGTAGCCGCATCGCACCGCTCCTAGTGGAAACGGGCCCTTACACTACAGTAAATAACTGAGGTAGGAAGTGAGACATGTTCTCGTAAGAACAATACCAACCTATGAGAGATTCTTACACACTACTCATTTTTAATGAAAGCACACCTGACCTGAGGTGTGTTTCATTCTTTGAAAAGTTTGACTTTAGGCTAAAGTCAGATTTTATTTTTAGACAGGAAGAGGCAGGCTTGCTGTGATGTTCCCTGCTATCATCCTCCAATTTCCTCCTCTTCCCCACCCCATCCATTTTCCTAAAGAGTAAGAATTAAGAGGGTGATAGGCGGAAACATTGTAGCAAGCCTGCTTCTTCCTGTCTCAAAGCAGACCTGAACATAGAACGTACTCTCTGCTCTAAAAGATACACAAAAGCATAATAACCTTTAATCAAAAACATATATTTGTTACAGCTTATACAAATCCTAAAATACTGTTTACCCTTGGGAACACCATATTTTAGTGGTACAGGGTTGGACTGGAAAAGCCCCAAAGCTACCCTTTGTGTTCTTCCAGCCAGTATGGAATAGAACCATTGGAGGACTAAACCATTAATGCTCCAGTACACTTAGAGCCTGAGAGATCAAGCAGTATCAGGATGGAGCACTCACCTCTGTCTCTGGCCATGAGCAGGTCATTTCAAATCTGGACAAGGGCTGTTTCACAGCTGTGGTGCTTCTTGAAGTTAGATTGCAGGGGATCAATTATGTTGTTCCTTGAGAGCCTGGCTACAAGTTGGATGCACAGCCTTCAGGTGCGGTGCTAAAAGACAAAATAGGCAATTGCCCCCGGGTAGTGATGGGCGAACACCTGGATGTTCGGGTTCGGGAAAGTTCGCCGAACATGGCCGAGATGTCCGGCATGTTCGGGCCGAACCCCGAACTTTCCGAACATCCAGCTTTTGGGGGCCATATGGGGTCGCAGGCATAAGGGGGGAGCATGCCCCGATCGCGGGGGGGGTCGGAAATTCCCCCCACCCCCTCCGCTAGCGCTCCCCCCTCTGCCCGCTTCCCCATACAAAAGTTTAAGCAAAGTACCTGTAGTGGATGGCCTGGCAGTGGGCGGCACTGTGGAGTGAGGAAGAGGAGTCCGGAGAGTGACGAGTTGAGGGAGGCCGGGCAGCGGGCGGTTCAGAGGAAGTACCCTTGTGGTACTTCCGCCCTTTCTCTGACCTCACGCCCGCTGCCCGGCCTCCCTCAACTCGTCACTCTCCGGACTCCTCCTCCTCACTCCACAGTGCCGCCCACTGCCAGGCCATCCACTACAGGTACTTTGCTTAAACTTTTGTATGGGGAAGCGGGCAGAGGGGGGAGTGCTAGCGGAGGGGGTGGGGGGAATTTCCGACCCCCCCCGCGATCGGGGCATGCTCCCCCCTTATGCCTGCGACCCCATAGGGGGGCAGTATTCGGCCGAACAGGGCCCTGTTCGGCCGAACAGGGGCCCTGTTCGGCCCTGTTCGGCGGCCATTAGAAGTTCGGGGCGAACCCGAACTTAAAAGGCCGAACACCATCAGGTGTTCGGCCGAACGCGAACATCACCCGAACAGGGTGATGTTCTGCAGAACCCGAACAGTGGCGAACACTGTTCGCCCAACACTACCCCCGGGCCCCAGAGTCCCTGGGGACCCCCTTTGCCGTCCAAAGATGGTGTTTCCCATTCTGGCCAACACGTCTTTGTTGCTAGCTGGACTAGACTAGGGGAATCGGATGTGCCTGCTTGACTCTGTTCTGGTGAGCCAGGCTTAATTGCTCACTTTCCTGTCTCTCTGCTCTAGTGGGGGGTGGGTGTTGAGTGTTCTTGAAGCCTGGCCTGGCTGCCATGTAAACATGGGGAAGGGGCAGAGGGGGTGGTTTTTTGCCTAGAGGGCCCCTTGGGTTTTTGGGCCCCAAGGCCCCAGTTCACCTAGAACCGGCCTTGACAGCCTTTTTAATAACTTTTGCAAGAAAGGGGAGGTTGGAGAGAGGTCAGTAGCTGTTCAAAATATCTGGATTTAAGGATGATTTCTACTTGAGCAGTGGCCTAATGATTGCTTCTTTCAGACAGGTAAGAAACTTCCCTGCTTGCAAATAACAGCTTCTACAGTTTGGGAAATGCTGGCCTGAACAG
This sequence comes from Hyperolius riggenbachi, assembly GCF_040937935.1. Lineage (NCBI taxonomy): Eukaryota > Metazoa > Chordata > Amphibia > Anura > Hyperoliidae > Hyperolius > Hyperolius riggenbachi. The sequence goes on from NC_090650.1 coordinate 329,097,703, forward strand.
ATCAGGGCGTTTCAACATGAACTGTGTTGGGACAGGGTCCAACTGGGGAAGGTTTAGAGTGATGCACTAGCCATTTCTTTTCAGATTGTACATACTTTACTTCCAATGTGTTTAAAATCTGAGGCCTAAGTATAAACTGTCAGCTTTTCATTTTATATAATCATTGCCTATGCCTTAATGTTTATATTATTCTGTTCATTATGTTTAATGATATAAGCTGCATTTATCTGGCTTTAGGAACATTAGCATATGGATAGACCTAGTAAAAGACCTACTATATAGTTTTTAATTTACATAAAAATAGTTAACCAGTGCATTTGAATATCATTTATATAAAAAGTGAGATATTCAAATAAAGAATAACTTTATAGGCAAAAAAAGTATTTCTACATAATGACTTTGGATACGGGGAGCAGATGGTTGAAGGCTATAAATTATCCACAATGCTCAGGGAGTTGTTCGGGCAAATAATTGTAAGTTTTACAGATCATTCTATGCTTGATAAATGGATGCACCAAAGAATACCAATAGGGAAACAGGTCTCTTTTTCTATCCTGTCTAATTAGCTTGTCATTGAAGTGGAGATGGTGGCTCAGAGACATGGAATTAAACCACCAAACATGTTCAAAAGGGTTATGTTTCCTTAGGAGATACGAGGTGAATTGTATGTGTTAAACATTCTATAGTTCAGTTGCCAAACCATAAAGTGAATAAGCTAAAACGTAGCTAGTGTAATTAGGTTTGGATGTCTACATTTATGAAAGACTGGGCAATATTACAACAAAGCAATGTTGATATTAACAAGCGTTTTGTTATAAAATACAACTTAAAGTGAAACAAATGCTAGAATATGTCTGCAATTTTGGACGCAGTGGATAAGTTCCTTACTGGTTTTTTGTCAGTTAGGGAAAAAATGCCTAGGCTTTCATGTAATAGGTCAAGAGATTGCACATCCCAATCCGTCACCCAGGGCTGGATTTAGCATAAGGCACTGTACAAGAGCCTTATACTGCAAAGGGGGGCCTCTGAATGTCCCTATTTTGCAATTCAAAGAGCGCAAGCCCTGTCACCACCACGGCCCACCCACAATCGTGTCTCCCAGTTGCACACAGTTCAGTTGCCAGCCTGTGGTCCCACCCCCCAGCAGTTTGGGGGTGTGGCCTGTGTTGAGGGACAGAGCTTAGGGTACCAGAACGCCTCTGCCCAGAGGCTCCTGAGTTGTTAATCTGGCCTTGCCATCACCTCACCGATGCCACAATTGTCTACGTGCTTGGCTAGTGGCAGCATACACCCCAAAGTGCCAGATATTGCTACTTCCTTTTAAATGGACAGGGAAACCTGGTCAAGGCAATCTCCTTAACTCCAAACTGAATGTCAGAATGGGAAAGAAAGGTGATTTAAGCAATGTTGAGCGTGGCATGGTTGTTGGTGCCAGACGGGCCGGTCTGAGTATTTTACAATCTGCTCAGTTACTGGAATTTTCACGCACACCCATTTCTAAGGTTTACAAATAATGGTGTGAAAAGGGAAAAACATCCAGTATGCGACAGTCCTATGGGCGAAAATGCCTTGTTCATGCTAGAGGTCAGAGGAAAATGGCCGACTGATTCAAGCTGATAGAAGAGCAACGTTGACTGAAATAACCACTTGTTACAACCGAGGTATGCAGAAAAGCACAACACGCACAACCTTGAGGTGGATGGGCTACAACAGCAGAAGACCCCACCGGGAACCACTCATCTCCACTACAAATAGTAAAAAGAGGCTACAATTTGCACAAGCTCACCAAAATTGGACAGTTGAAGACTGGAAAAATGTTGTCTGGTCTGATGAGTCTCGATAGAGTCAGAATTTGGCGTAAACTGAATGAAAACATGGATCCATCATGCCTTGTTGGTAGTGGTGGTGTAATGGTGTGGGAGATGTTTTCTTGGCACACTTTAGGCCCCTTAGTGCCAATTGGGCATTGTTTAAATGCCATGGGCTACCTGAGCATTGTTTCTGACCATGTCCATCCCTTCATGACCACCATGTACCCATCCTCTGATGGCTACTTCCAGCAGGATAATGCATCATGTTACAAAGCTCAAATCATTTCAAATTGGTTTCTTGAACATGACAATGAGTTCACTGTACTAAAATGACCCCCACAGTCACTAGATCTCAAACCAATAGAGCATCTTTGGGATGTGATGGAACGGGAGCTTTGTGCCCTGGATGTGCATCCTACAAATCTCCATCAACTGCAAGATGCTATCCTATCAATATGGGCCAACATTTATAAAGAATGCTTTTAGCACCTTGTTGAATCAATGCCCCATAGAATTAAGGCAGTTCTGAAGGCGAAAGGGGGTCAAACACTGTATTAGTATGGTGTTCCTAATAATCCTTTAGGTGAGTATATAGCCATTTCATTCTCTGCCACCCCCTCCTTCTTTTGCCCTATTTTGCCAATTTTCTTAGCATCAGGGTCTTGTCCAATGTGTCATGCCTTCTCATTGTGTGTCCAAAGTAGTTTAGCTTCAGCATCATTGGTCTTTCCAGTCAGGGTAAATTTTTTTAAGAATTGACTGTTTGATCTTGCAGTCTAAGGGACTCTCAATAGTCTTCTCTAGCACCACAGTTCAAAGAAGTCAATTCTTTAGCACTCAGCCTTCCTTATGGTCCTACTCTCACAACTATACATTAGTCCTGGAAAAATTGTAGTTTTGACTATACAAACCTGTGTTGAAGTTTTGACATTTTTTGCATTTTATTACACTGTCCAAGTTGTCCAGTATACTAGGTGTTTTTGAAATATTTGTTCCCACTGTTTCTCCTTAACATACCTAGTTTGGTGATTCTAGCATTCTAGCATTCTTTGCTATTAACCACTAAAGTTAGAGGTATTCTTCAATGCATTTCCACCCCGAAAATTGCCAGTGAATTTGCGGAAATGTGTAAAGGCAAAAATTAACATGAATGTATGGCATTATTGCAAAAATTCATGCCAAGCAAGAAAGGCCCAATTTACCATAAACCATTCAAAAGATAACACTCTTCATCGCAGCCAAAAATGGTACTTGGCTATACCTATAGCAATATACCAGAAACAAATGCCTATCACAGATGATAACTGTACTAAGCTATGCCAATAGCTGAACTGCTGTGTCATCACCAAACTTACCAGCTTAACTGCTAATGTATGTGCTTCATGTTTTAACGTGCAGAGTGTGGTTTGCATTATGCCTGCATTATAGCACAGTCGCTATGCAATGCTTAAACTGTGAACTTAGACTTAGGGCGGGTTTCCACTTGTAAATGATGCGAATGCGGCTACGTAGCTGCATCGCATCACTTCCGCCGCCGGCCGCATCACTTCCGCATTTCCCGATGCGGAAGTCCATGGGGGAGATGGGACACGGCTGTGGGCGGATGCGGGCATGCGATAATCTGCAGCATGCTGCAGATTTTCGGATCGCACTGCACCGCTTCGCACAACATGCACGCAGTGGAAACTCTTCCACTGGCGTGCATGTGTTTCAGGACACCTGCGGTGCGAAGCGACTATGTAGCCGCATCGTACCGCTCCTAGTGGAAACGGGCCCTAAGTCAATAGTTTGTTACTTGAACTATAATAACATGAATCTATGTCTAAAAGCACAATTAGAGTGGTTGCTGTTACTACTGTTACTACATTAATATTGAGCAATGAGGCTTGCTTTGATGCAAAATTAATTCAGAGTTTAAAAAATATATTATTCTGTCTCACAATTCTGTCAAAATATGGCAAAAGAAAAAATATGTATTGGAAAAAAATAAGCCAATTGTTTTGGAAGGTACAGATACCCCTTCATTGCCATTAGGGATTAGCACAATTGCCTTATTTCTGCAGAAATGTGCATAACTAAGTGTGAGTTAAAGCAAACTTAAAGCAGAAAAAAATGATATAATGAATTGTATGTAGAGTAACATATAGAACATTGATAGCAAAGAAAAGAGTCTCATATTTATTTTCAGGTATATAGCTTTTTTTTTAATAACATTGCATCATTCTGTCACAGTTGCAGTTTTAACAGCACACTCTGGGCTTGATTCACTAAAGCATGTAAAGTGTTAGCACGCCAGTGAAAAGCCACTTTGCATGTGCTAACATGCTTTCCACGTGCTAACTAGGGTGCCAAGTAGTTTTCACATGCAAACTACTTAGCACCCTAGTTAGCACGTGCAAACTACTTAGCACTGGTAGTTTGCAACTTTGCATGTGCTAACTACTTAGCACCGTAGTTTGCACGTGCTGCTAACTACTTAGCACCGTAGTTTGCACGGCCAAAGCTTTTAGGCATGATAACTAAGTTATCACGCTTTTGTGAATCAAGCCCTTTGTCTCCTGAATGATAAAACAAAGCAGAATCCATGACCCTTTGAACTTTCCTGCAGTAAATCTTATCTCAAGTTGTCTCTCACTGTTTCTTGGTTGTTTAAGTGCATCAGAAAACAGGACTGTATTTCGACCCAGTGGGTTTAAGAACCTAGAGAAGCTGTTTTGTATAGATAACAATTGAAGTTTTTTTTTTAACTCTTCTTGTACTGGAAAACAAGATGAGGCATTTTTGTTTGTTACTTATGTTCTATTTCTTAGCTGTACTAAACCTACAATTCATTATCTCATACATGTATTTCCGCTTCAAGTTTGCTTTAAGATAGCCAATGAAGAAAGCAGAATGAATTATTTTTATAATGGGTTTATGCTGCATGTTGCCTTCTTCCGCCAGGACCAGTGGTCTTTAATTTGCTTGTTTTTCATGAATACGTTTACAACTTTGAAATTATAGGTAAAAGAAGGTAAAAAGTTAAAAGAAATAATAATATTTGTTTAACCTTATTTAGTTTTGGGGGTTAGCACAGCACAGAAAGGTAGAATTGGCAGGTGGTGAAATGGATGCCTTTTTTTACAAGGTACAAAACAAAATCTTTCCAGAAATTGCAAACTGATCTTCAGCCCAGTACATGCCTTCAAGTGGCAACTTACCTGGCACTTCTTACATAAAGCAAACTAATAAATGTTAAGTACTGGTTATGGGTGCACTTAGTGTACAAAATGAATTCAGTTTTAACATAAAAAAAGGTTTCTGGGAAATGTAAATTGGACTTCAGCCCACTATGTGCCTTGCAGCAATAACATGGCTGGCTAGTCAGTCAAAAACAGTGTTAAATGGGTACATTTATTGAAAGGAAAAAAGAAACAATTCAATATAATGAGAAATAAACATAAACCTTAAAGTGGGTATAACGGCAACACTGAGAAAAAAATGTACGTCAAAATGCTGCAGATGAACAGTACAGTCTGCCTATGACTGCATTTTCTCTCTGTGTGCTTTAGAACAATAAAAGGAAATCATCAGAACATAATAAAAAATACTTCTACTGTGTGTCCCTCTACAAAAGGTTTTCCTCAGTCTCTGCCTAATGTAAAATGAGCAACAATAAACAGCTAAGGATGAGCTTGAATTTCACATATTAATTGTGCTGCAAAATGTGGAATTACAATGCAAAATTGCAACATTTTAGACTATTACTAAATTCATTTCCCACCTAATCTTAAGCATAACTCTCTTGAATAGAGGCTGTAGACTTTAATGCATTAATGTAAAAATGTGTTTAAGGGCCTGTACACACTGCTGTGCTTGCGTTGCGTTTTTAAAAACGCATGCGTTTTTAAAAACGCAAGGTCTTTTGAAAAAGAATGAAAATCGTGATGACTTGTACACACTGGTGCGATGCGTTTTTAAAAAAACGCAAACGCAGTGCCTGCTGCGCTTTTTTAAGCGCAGCGCATGAAAAACGCATTAAAAACGCATGCGCTTGCGTTTTTGCCTGCGTTTTTCAGAAGTCAGTATCCCAGAAGACTCTGCAATGTCCTGATTCCTGTTGAAATGTAAACTAGAAAAAAAACAAAGGATTCTTTAGCAATTACAAGAAAAACGCAAACGCACAAAAAACGCAGGCAAAAGTGCATGCGTTTTTAAAACTACAGGCACTTTAAAAACGCATGCGCTTGCGTTTTTGCCTGCGTTTTTCAGTGTGTACAGGCCCTAACTCAGGAGAAAAGTTAATTGAATAGGGGCTATAGACTTTCTTGCATTTATGCGAAAATGTGTATATGTTGCTGGATTGTGTAATGGTTAAGGTCTCTGCCTCTGACACAGGAGACCTGGGTTTGAATCTCAGCTCTGCCTGTTCAGTAAGCCAGCACCTTTTCAGTAGGAGACCTTGGGCAAGTCTCCCCAACACTGCTACTGCATAAAGAGTGTCCTTGTTGCTGCAGATTTGGTGCTTTGAGTCCGCCAGGAGAAAAGCGCGATATAAATGTTCGTTGTTTGTATACATGAAACTTTGACAGGCTTCAATTGGTTTGTGAAAAAAAATAATGCAAACTTGTTCAAAATTAAGATTACCCACGAAATTATTAATATGATCAGAATTGTAATTATGAAAATTTAGAAAAACTGAAATTACCCATTAACACTACAGACAGCAGCTGAGTGAAATGGTTGCCTTACTTGCTGGGGGGAGGGGGGATTTCAGAAGCTTAACCATTTAAACCTCCTGGACGTAGAAGCTACATCCAGGAGGCCATGTGCACTCCCGCGGCCGATCACGCGCATGCACGTGCGCTCCCGGCTGCGGATCGTTAGCTCAGGAATCAATCAATCGGGACATGGTGCCCGATGATTGATTCCTCTCCCCTGCAGAAAAAGCAACTGCTTCTCTCGGAAGCCTCACTTTTTCTGCCTCTTGCTTCCCCCTACGTCCCTCTAAGCGTACATGTTACGCTTAGAGTGACGTCATGTAAACAAACTCATGGCTGCCATCTTGTGGCCAAAAAGTAAAACTACATCTAAATGTAAAAAAAAAATAATAATACACATATATTTACATAAAAAAATACTATTTACATCCCACTCTCCCAAATATACCCGCATAAAATGTTCAATTAAAAAAAACAAAAAACATTACAATAAAAAAAACGTAAATATTTACCTAAGGGTCTAAACTTTATAAATATCAATGTAAAGATGAAATATTTCAATCTTTTTTTAAATTATAAGCTTGTAAATAGTGATAGATGCAAAACGGAAAAAAATGCACTTTTATATCCAAATAAAATATTGTCGCCATACATTGTGATAGGGACATAATTTAAACGGTGTAATAACCGGGACAAATAGGCAAATACAATACGTGGGTTTTAATTATGGAGGCATGTATTATTTTAAAACTATATTGGCCAAAAACTGAGAAATAATGAATGTTTTCCGTTTTTTTCTTATTCTTCCTGTTAAAATGCATTTACAGTAAAGTGGCTCTTAGCAAAATGTACCACCCAAAGAAAGCCTAATTGGTGGCGGAAAAAACAAAGATATAGATCAGTTCATTGTGATAAGTAGTGATAAAGTTATAGGCTAATGAATGGGAGGTGAACATTGCTGGGATGCATAAAGTGAAAACCACTGAGGGCTGAAGTGGTTAAACTTTGACTTTGTGCCCAGTTTGCTAATGTCCCTACCTTATTTTACAAGGAGAGCACAGATAAAGCAGAGAACCATGGTTGTAAAGTAACTATGAGTCCCCAACATGCCGCGGTTCGGCAGTTCATTATCTGAATAAATGACCCCCCCATCACCACTGGACACTGGACACCATGGAAATGGTTGCAGACACACCTTCTCATCCCCAGGTGCTGATTGGTGGATAGGACATCATGGGATAGCCAAAAACCTTTCCAATTTTTTTCTCAAATAATGGCCTTATTCAGTTCAGCCATCCCAAACACAGTTATGGATATGTGGGACAAATTTAACAATTCTTTGTGCAACAATAAACTGTGTACATTTATGTGTAATAGCATTGAAATGCGCCCTCAAGTAGAAATGAAAGTGAGTTTTGATCAAAATGAAAACTTTTGAAGGTTCAATTGATAAATCATAGTTAAAGAGTGACCTTGATGCATTAATAATGCTACACTTCTCTATTGAATTGCTGTATTGTGAGCTCTCAAGAGTATTGTGAAGATGTATATTTATTCTATAATTAGGTATAAATGAATATTTATAAGTGTGCTGCCTGTTGGTTATAATTGCAGGCTGGATGTCGTTTGCCTGCTTTTTGTTATTTTTCAGTTTGTAATTGATTTTATGTAATAAGTTTTGCTCTCTTTCTCTCCATATAATTAATTACTGACATCATTTTCTGAATGGGTAATTAAGATAAGTTTTACAGGTACAACAGTTTGGCCTTAACTGTTTTTTCTGCGCAGGAATGAATTCATAATTTTACTCAACAAAAACGATGTTTTATTCATTAAATTACTTTTCTATTCAAAATCAAGTAGGCATGAACACAGTGAAATGGAATGACCCCATTCTATCTCCACTCTCACCTATGCTCCCCAGCTGCTTGAACCAGCAGTGTACAACCTCAACATCAAGATGATAACATTAATGTGGTTAAACTTTTTTTCAGCTTAATTAACATATGTTTTCAAAAAGTCACTTCCACTGATGCTATTTATAGTGCATTGAGATAAGTTCCAGTTGTACCCATGAAACTAGGTCTATTTAAAAGGACAATTTTATTTTTCTGCGAGTTTATTTTTTATTCCTACATTATGGGTACAGCATCCAATTATTATTTTTTTTTTAAGGGAACCTGAAGCGAGAAGTATATGAAGGCTGCCATATTTATTTCCTTTTAAACAAATACAGTTGCCTGGCAGCCCTGATGATCTATTTGGTTGCAGGAGTGTCTGAAGAACACCAGAAACAAGTAGGCAGCTAATCTTGTCAGATCTGACAATAATGCCAGAAACATTTGATCTGCTGCATGCTTGTTCAGGGTCTATGGCTAACCGTATTAGAGGCTGAGGATCAGCAGGACAGCCAGGCAACTGGTGTTGCTTAAAAGGAAATCCATATGACAGCCTCTATATACCTCTCACTTCAGGTGTCCTTTAGGGCCCTTTTCCACTAGCAATCGCTAGCGTTCACGCTGAACGCTAGCGATTGCTGAATTGCAATTACCGCCGATTCCCCGACGTTCGCGGCCGCGATTTTGCTATGCTATGCACTGCATAGCAAAATCGCGGCAAAAGTCGCTCCGCGGCGCGATCGCGATCAAGTAAAAAACGAATCGCGGTAGTGGAAATTACCTACCGCGATTCCTATGTTAAAAAGCAAACCGTAGCGATTGTAAAATCGCTAGCGGTTTGCGTTTTTGCGATTCAGCCAGCGCAAACGCGCTGGTGGAAAAGGGCCCTTAAGTTGATTGAACTATTTCTGATACTTTGTTATACCTCCTGTCCTAGTGTCATATCCCGACCTCTGCACCCCTTCCTTCACTACAAGAAGATCTCATTGCCTAGCTCTGAAGATCCCTATTAACGGTACAATATTTAGTGATGTTTACAATTTTAGTGAATATTAGTGATTAAATTATTCAGATCGTAATGTATGAAAACAGAGAAGCTGATGGGCCCATTCGATTCTAAATAATCAAATTGATGATTGTGCATTAATGGTTTCCTTAAAGAGATGGTTGATCGGCATAGCAAATATTTTTCATAGACTGAAGCCGGTTTAGATGCGATCACAAGTTGAATTCTTTAATAGTCTGGACCGATTAAATAAGATATTTTCTTTCAATCTGAATGATCTTAATGAATTTATTTGCAACAAATCGCACAATTAATGAACACCTTTGGTCTTGATTAATACTATATCAGACTTGTGCTGTGTACATGGACATTGGAGGGACAGGAATATCCATAGCATGAACCCTGCCTCTGTTATCTCCATTGCATCAGACGTGTCTGTCATACATAGGGCTTGATTCACAAAAGGGTGCTAACTTAGTTAGCATGTCTAAAAGCGCCTTAGCGTGCCTAAAGATGGACATGTTGTACAGTGCAATGCTATGGGCACGATTCACAAAAGGGTGCTAACTCAGCATGCCTAAATGCTTTGGGCGTGCTAACTAGGGTGCTAAGCAGTTAGCACACCTAAAGCTTTTATTGAGTGTAAAGTTTAGCGCTGCGCAGTGAGTGTGATACGTCGAACCGGGTGCAACTAAACCATCGCACTAGTGCGCCTAAAACGTCAAACCGGGTGCACCGCAATGTCGCACGGTGCGTCATTTTAGGCGCACGCAGTGGGACAGTTTAGTCGCACCCGGTGCGACGTATCACGTGCACTGCACAGCGCTAAACTTTGCGATCAATAAAAGATTTAGGCATGCTAACTGCTTAGCACTCTAGTTAGCACGCCCAAAGCATATAGGTGTGCACCCTTTTGTGAATCGAGCCCATAGCATTGCACTGTACAACATGTCCGTCTTTTGTCCGGTGTCTGAAATTATCACATACTGTAACAGAGTGCATTCCGCTTACTGCAGTAGACACAGAGAGCCCATTGCAAATGAACATATATATGCAGATCCTATAAATAACATAGGATCTGACAACGGGCTTGATTCACAAAAGGGTGCGAACACAGTTAGCACGCCTAAAAGCTTTGGACGTGCAAACTAGGGTGCTAAGTAGTTTGCACGTCCAAAGCTGTTACTGATTGCGCGCTAAGTTGGTGCGCCCGAAACGTCGCACCGGTGTGCAGGAAACGTCGCAACCATGTAAAATAGCTTTTTAGGCTATTTTGCGTGCGAATGGTGCAACATTTTGCGCACACCACACAGCCCTAACCTTTGCGTACGCAAATGCTTGCACGCATATTAGCGCGTGAAACGGACGTTTTCGCGTCCTAAGTGCCTTTTCACTGGCGTGCTATCACTTAGCACCCTTTAGTGAATCAAGGCCAATGTTGGGTGTTTGTGTCATCCATTGACTTATAGCTATATAATTTGCTGTCACAAATATTTGACCTCAGCAAACACCATGGGCTTGATTCACAATAGGGTGCTAACTTAATTAGCATGCCTAAAAGCCCCTTAGCACGCCTAAAGCCTCTTAAGACACACAACGTTTTGCACGCTAAGTTAGTGCTTGCAAACTTTAAGCGTCACATAATGTAACGTTTTAGTCGCACCCGGTGTGATGTTTTGTGCGTACCGCGCAGTGCTAAACTTTGCGCGCGATCAATAAAAGCTTTGGGCATGCTAACTGAGTTAGCAACCTTTTGTGAATCGAGCCCCATGATCCTTATTTTGTTTTAACATAATGGTTTTATAGCAAGTGGACTCTCTTCCCCAAAAAATATGACATATTATGGTTAGTGATATAATTGATCAACCAAAACACTTAAGTACCTAACAAGTAAAGTAACATTGTTTTTCTCATAACAATAAGACCTTTAGAGGGATTGGATATGTTAGGCAACAAGTGAACAGTTACAGTAGTTCTTGAGAGCAATATGCCAGAAGCTAGAAAAACACTCAAGTGCAGGGATCTGACCAACTTTGACAAGGGGCTACTGCATTTGTATAATGGCAGGGCTTGTGGGGTGTTTCCAGTAGGCAGTTATTAGTACACAACAAAAGCAGTAAAAAGAAGCACATCTGGTGAACAGAGTCATGCGCATCCAATGTTCATTCAGGTTGGCAGGAAGTAAACACTAGGGCCCATATGCATTACACTTTTTCTCCTAAGTTTTCAAACTTCTTTTTAAACTAACTTTTCAGCACGTTGCAATTGAAAAAGTACAAAAGAGTACAGGTAATCCTCGGGTTACGAACGCCCAACAAACGAACGACCCGCCAATGCGAACGGCCCGATCCCGTCGTGATGACATAATTTCCGCATGGGGGAAGTTTGAAGAAGTGTCTTCAAACTTCCCCCGAGTGCCGGCGCATGTCCCCGCAGCAGTGTTGGACTCACCTCCAAACCGAGTCCAACGCTGTCTGTTGTCCGCTCTCTGCCTCCTGCTCCCAATAGCCGCATACAGCACCGCTAGATGCAGCATCCATTCGCTTCCTGTATGTCATGTGACATACAGCCTCCTGTATGTCACATGACATACAGGAAGCAGTGCGATGCTGATCTAGCGGTGCTTTAAGTGGCTATTGGAAGGCGGAGAGCAGAGAACAGACAGCGTTAAACTCGGGCTGGAAGGTGAGTCCATAGGGAGAGTGAGGGAAAAGAGGAACAGGGGGGGCAAAAACGGAGGCATGGGGTAAAAACGGAGGCACGGGGGGGGGGGGGTACAGAGGCACATAGGGTAGAAATGGAGGCAAAGGGGAACACACAGAGGGGATTCAAACAGAGGTGGAGATATAGAGGTGCACAGAGGGGGGACAAACGGGCACTGAAGGGGACAATTAGGCACAGGGGAAGACAGAAAGGCACATAGGGGGACACTGGAGCCAAAGGAGGGCACATGGGAGGAAAAGGGGACAGAGATAGCACAGCGTTCCGACTTAAAATTGGATTCAGGTTAAGAACGAACCTACAGTCCCTATCTCGTTCGTTAACCGAAGACTACCTGTAGATGGAAAAGTACTAACAAAATTATTCTGAGTATTTTTTCACTAGCTGGTATTTTAAAAGACATATTATTGAAAAGTTCTACAAATATCACCCAGGAGAAAACTCAGGAGAAAAAGTGAATTGCACGTGGGCCCAGGTGTGTTGATTAAGTGACACTGAAGTGAAAAAAAACCTATGATGAATTCTATGTGTAGTACGGATAATTAATAGAACATTAGTAGCAAAGAAAAGGGTCTCATATTTTTTATATTTGTGTGAGAATCCGCTCGGCTGCCTGCGCAGGCAGGCAGCTTTTTGACCACTGTTCAGGTCTGCATTCTGCAGGTCTCTGGAAGAGAGACCTTTTGTCAGTTTTGCAGCTTGCTGCTGAGGAATTTGCATACGTTTGTCATGCAAATTGCCTAGCCACATCCTCTGGAGGTTTGTACTATAAATACCTTGTGATATCACAGACCTGGGCTGGTCATAAGGGTTAGTCCTGTGAAACACTCCTGGAGTGTCAGCCTTGCACATTGTTTAAAGATTATCTTAGAGTAATTCCTGGAATTGCACTAGGCAGATTCCCTAGTGCAGTTAGGATTGCATATCTGTTTTGTTTGTCTGTTGCGATTGTTCTGTCCCAGCGGTGGTCGACAGGAAGTCGTTCTGATCTTTGTTCTTGGAGTATAGCTGGAGCAGCGGTTGCTACCAGCTATCTCATCTATCTGTCTTGCCTGGATCGCACTCGCCTAGCGCTAGTGCTGTGGATCCCTCTCTCTCACTCATTCCTGTTTTCGTGTATCTGTCTTTTCTGCTACGAACGCTTGCTGGAGGCTCGGTGAGGTAACCGTTAAGCAAGCGCTCGCGTCCTCTGTTTCATGTTTGTCTGTCGGTGGTTAGTTAGGCGTGCTTGTCTCTGTTGTGCTTAACACGCGGCGACCGCGCATAAACGCGTGCACTGTTGCGAATAAGTGCGGTGTTCGCGTTTAGTTAGCGTTTGTTATTTTCCTTATCTTCTCATTGTATATTTGCTGTGCCTTTGCTACTCTCGTGCTCTGCCTTGCTGTAGCCTTGTGTCACCTCTGGCAATCGCCTCTCTCGCGATTGCGTTCCTACTTCATATCTGCTGTTGTGTATGCACCGTCGCGGGGTTGCGACTAGTTTGGTGCACACACATACAATCTGTCCCTTTGCTCAATCTCATTCGCAATCGCTTCTCAGGCGATTGCGTTCTCACTCGGTTTCCTTTGTTGTGTGTCCGCCGTCGCAGGTGGGCGGCTAGATTGGTGGACATACATACTTTCCTCATCTGTGCTTATTCGGTCTTGTGTCGCTGTTCGCAATCGCCATCTCTGGCAATTGCCTTCTCACTTTGTCTTCATGGTTGTGTGTTCATCGTCGCAGGGTGGCGACTAGATTGGTGGACACACATACCCTCTGTCGCTTTGATCTCTCTCTTTCAGGGCTATCTTGCCCTGCGTTTCTTCCCTTCGTGCAATCCCTGTCTTGCGTCTGTGGCAGGGCAGAGGAGCTGTTCCTCTGCACTCCACAGCTCCACCTGCCGACAGGAATTTCCCTCTACAGGTGCATTGCACCTTTTGCTGGGTTACCTCAAATTATACGCTTGTGGAGGATTTCTGCAGTGTAACCGCACGTCTTGTGCGCTGATCACGGAGAGAATTCCACAATTGTTACAATTTGCAGTTTACAAACTATACTCTATATTTTAAACTATGAAACGGAGTCGGAAAATTGAAAGGGTCATTAGCTCTGCAGTAAAACCTTAAACAAGAAACAGTGAGAGACAGGTTGAGATAAGTAGGGATGGTCGGAAATGTCGATTTCCGATTCCTCAGAAATTCCGATTTCCACCAATGGCGATTTCTAATTCCACAGATTTCCGATCGGTTTCCGATTTCCGAGTAGTGTTTTGTTTTGTTATATTTTGCATTCTCTGATTGGCCAAATACTTCCGAGTTGTTTCTGCATTCTCTGATTGGTCCATTGATTTTGAGTTCTGTGATTGGGCTAAACTTACCGTATCGCAGTAATGCAGTATTTCCACAGAAATTAGATTTTTCCGAGTTCCGTTTACTGATTTGCGCGTTCCAATTGGAAATTCTGAAGTTTCAATTCTATGAAATATGAATTAGCATCCCTAGGGCTAAGTGCTTCAGAAAATAGCATTGCTCTCTGACTAAATTAGTTGGAGAGCTCCGAGAAGCTCTTTTGCATAGATAATTGAAGTATCTTAACTCTTTCTGTGCTAGAAACAATATGAGACTCGTATCTGTGCTACTAATGTTCTATTTCCTAGCTGTACTACACATACAAATCATTACATCATACGTTTATTTTCACTTCAGATTTCCTTTAAAGCTTTGTCTGCTTCTAGAGCAGGGGTCTCAAACTCGCGGCCCGCGGGCCATTTGCGGCCCTCGGTACAATATTTTGTGGCCCGTGCCGGCAAAAGCAAAAGAGACATGGAAGCGAACTATTTTTGCCTATTTTACCTTATAGTTCGCTTCAGTGCTCCCATTACAAGTAATCTGCCGTGTCCCTGCCGCAAAACGAGGGCTGCAGAGCCCCCAAATCCCCCAGGCAAACATCCACGACTGCGCTGAGGGGCAGAGCTTCCAGCTATAGCTCTGCCCCTCCTGACGTCAATCGCCGCACGGATCGCCGCCTCTCCCCGCCCCTCTCTGTGAAGGAAGAGTGAGAGGGGCGGGCAGAGGCGGCGATCCGCCGCGATTGACGTCAGGAGGGGCAGAGCTGAATCTGAAAGCTCTGCCTCTTCTAGGAAATGCCGGCAGATTGCCCCGGGGGATTTGGGGGCTCTGAAGCCCTCTTTTTGCAGCGGGGACACGGCAGATTACTTGTAATGGGAGCACTGAAGCGAACTATAAGGTAAAATAGGCAAAATAGTTTGGACACTTCATGTTCAGAAGAAATAATGAAAACTGTTAATAATGGCATTTGAGGACTTTTTTTGTGAAATCCCTTATGCGACCCAGCATCATCCTGACTTTGCCTCCTGTGGCCCCCAGGTAAATTTAGTTTGAGACCCCTGTTCTAGAGCAAGGACATGTGGTAAGCCCTAACAGCCAACCAAAGCAACCAGCTAAGATATTTCACATCACATCATTTTAATATGTAATGATACAATACAATACAATAACATTTGTAAAGCGCTTTTCTCCCATAGGACTCAAAGCGCATAGTTGTGTCTCAGATTAATACAGGGTTGCAGGCTGGGTTGTGTTACAGAGGAGATAGTCAGATGTTCATGAATGCCAGACTAAAGAGGTAGGTTTTCAGTTTAGACTTAAATGCTTCCAGGGATGGAGCTGTCCTGATTGGGTGTGGCAGGGAGTTCCAAAGTGTAGGGGCAGCATGACAAAAGGCTCTGTCTCCAAAGGTTTTGAGGTGGTGTAACGATTGGTGTCAACTCACAGAGAGAATCTGATCATTGATGATCTGCAGAATCATCAAGAATACAGATATATACCCGATTATGGATGATCTGCAGTATCATCAATAATACAAGTATCTGCTAACCTCTGGACACCTGAAGTGTACGTGTTTGGTGCAACAGTATCAAGGAACACACAAGGAACAAAATAGGAACTCCTGAGGAGCAGGAGTCTCAGCAACAACAATGAGCAGCAGACACTACTGCAGCCAAGGATCTGTAGACTGTAAGATCCTAATCTGCAAGGTAGTGAGATCACCAGAAAGGAGATCTCGGTTAAGGCTGAGAACACCTAGGTGGAGATGGGTGATTCAGACCTTAATGCAGAAAAAGATTTCCGAGGAGTGGAAATACTCAGACCCCTCAGCCTAGGTAAACCTAGTGCTGAGGGTAGCATAGTCAGACAGGCAGGTTCAGCTACTCACGGGCGGAGACAGTACAGAAACAGAAAGCTAGATCAGAGTAGTGGTTCAGGCAGAGTCGGCAACTATATCAGATAGGCAAAGGCACAGGATCAGAAAATAGAAGAGTAGTCAGGCTAGCAGAAGGTCATAACAAATAATACAGTTCAATTAGTACTTTAAAGAGGAACTGTAACATAAAAATATCCCCTGGGGGGTACTCACCTCGGGTGGGGGAAGCCTCCGGATCCTAATGAGGCTTCCCACGCCGTCCTCCATCCGTCAGGGGTCTCGCTGCAGCCCTCCGTGGAGTCCGGGCAGCGGTGACGTCATTATTTACCTTCCTGGCTCCTGCGCAGGCGCTCTGACGGCTGTCGGCTCCGAACTACACGGAAATACCCGATCGCCGTCGGGTCCGCTCTACTGCGCAGGCGCAAGTTTCCTGCGCCTGCGCAGTAGAGCGGACCCGAATGAGATCGGGTATTTCCGTGTAGTTCGGAATGGAAAGCCGCCACAGCGCCCCCGCTGGAGCCAGCAAAGGTAAATATTGAAATGACAGTCGGCACAGTCGCCGGCTGTTCGGAGGGCTGCGGAGAGACCCCCGTGGGACAGAGGACGGCGTGGGAAGCCTCATTAGGATCCGGAGGCTTCCCCCACCCGAGGTGAGTACCCCCCAGGGGATGTTTTGAATGTTACAGAGTCTCTTTAAGCTATCAAGTATCTGACTAAGTGTGGATTCCCAGCTCCTGCTGGTTCTGGCACACTGTCGGATCTAGCTATGATCTGAGAGCTAGCACAATAGTATTCGCAACAGCAGACAGGGAATGACTGGCATCCAGGTCCTATATATACTGGGAGTGCTCCCAGCTCCGCCCTAGTCTCTCAGCCAATCAGAATGGTGAATGGAGTCAGCTGACCGGCCTGGTCAGCTGACAGCCCTTCTACTTGCATAAAGGTCCTGTCGCTTGGCCCGCGCGCGTGTAAGCCTCAGCCCCTGAGTGTCAGAGAGGCTCTGGCCAGAGTCTGTGTTAACATGAGAGAGAGCAACTGCCGGCTGGGTCGGGGGAACCACCGCCATGCCGCCAGCCGCGGCGACGGTATCCCTGCTGCCCTGAGGCAGCATGTAAGAACAACACTGTGCGGTGGAAACCGCTGGCTCAGACGCAGAAACCGCCGCCCTACTACTGACGGTGGCGGCGGTATTTCTGCTAACCCTCACAGGTGGACTCTGGGGGGTGACCATGGTGTTGCGTCCATTTGATCTAAGATTGTGGGGGGGTGATGCAGTTGCAACATGATCACTGATTGCATGCTATTAGTTACTGTTGTGTTTACATTTTGCTGTAATGAACAAAATTAAAATTAAAGAAGGTTTATGATAGTGTATTCATGTGGTGCTGACATCTACAATGCCTTACTAGTTTTTAGTCAACTTACTATCCGTCCCTCAGAAAAGCTAACACTCTAATCTCTATCATAGTCATAGTCCAGTGTCGCTATCACACGTTCAATTTTGGAGTAGCCAATTAACATACCTGTCCATTTGTGAGAATGGGGAGGAAAGCGGCGTGCCAAAGGATTCTATTGAACATAGAAACTTCAGGTAGATATTGTCCTGGTCAAGATTTGAACTGGCGTCCATAGCCCTGCAAGGTGAGAGTGCTATGCAGCTAGAGATGAGCCGAAATTTTCGAAATTTCGTACTGCTTTTATTACGAATGCGAAATTTAACATTACGACCCAAATTCGTAATTTCGTAATTAATTTTCAAATCGTAATTTACAATTTCGTAATCGAAATTTCACTCCCGTAATGACGAATTTCGTGTCTCCAACCGAAATTTTACTTTTTCAGGTTTGTAAGGGTTTCTATCCCTCTAGAAGCCTAAAATGAATAGCACAGCCAGCCACCTCCCCCTCTCCCTCTCCCTCTCCCTCTCTCTCTCTCTCTCTCTCTCTCTCCAGAGATCTGTAGTATTTCAAAACCATACTCACATTCATGACATGTCCAGGGATCAAACCCAGGCCAACCACATGGAAGACAGCTATGCTCACCACCATACCACCAAACACACACTAAATAGACTGCTAACCTAAATCTTACTTGTAGACAGTCATATGAGACACATGCTGGGTGCAGGGCTTTGTGATTGGACCATGCGATAGAGTGAGGTGCAAAAATGAAATCATGCCTAGCAGAGGATGGTTTCACAATGCTAAATGCTAGGCTGGCTGTGGTGCAATTGGTTAGTGTGTCTGGCTGGTAACAGCAAGGTTACAGGTTCGATTCCATCCAGGCATGTCTTTTCCTTTTGCGTTCAACAGTTGTCCAAACAGAGCCAACAGAGCCCCAGATAGCCATGTAGAGTTAGGTCACAGCTAGCCTGGCTGTGGTGCAATTGGTTAGTGTGTCTGGCTGGTAACAGCAAGGTTACAGGTTCGATTCCATCCAGGCATGTCTTTTCCTTTTGCGTTCAACAGTTGTCCAAACAGAGCCAACAGAGCCCCAGATAGCCATGTAGAGTTAGGTCACAGCTAGCCTGGCTGTGGTGCAATTGGTTAGTGTGTCTGGCTGGTAACAGCAAGGTTACAGGTTCGATTCCATCCAGGCATGTCTTTTCCTTTTGAGTTCAACAGTTGTCCAAACAGAGCCAACAGAGCCCCAGATAGCCATGTAGAGTTAGGTCACAGCTAGCCTGGCTGTGGTGCAATTGGTTAGTGTGTCTGGCTGGTAACAGCAAGGTTACAGGTTCGATTCCATCCAGGCATGTCTTTTCCTTTTGAGTTCAACAGTTGTCCAAACACCGAGCACAAAGTTTTGCATGCGTAAAGTTTTACGCACGCAAAATACCCCATGGGGTTCAATGGCGCAGCGCGCGCACGCAAAAGGAAAAGACATGCCTGGATGGAATCAAACCTGTAACCTTGCTGTTACCAGCCAGACACACTAACCAATTGCACCACAGCCAGGCTAGCTGTGACCTAACTCTACATGGCTATCTGGGGCTCTGTTGGCTCTGTTTGGACAACTGTTGAACGCAAAAGGAAAAGACATGCCTGGATGGAATTGAACCTGTAACCTTGCTGTTACCAGCCAGACACACTAACCAATTGCACCACAGCCAGCCTAGCATTTAGCACTGTGAAACCATCCTCTGCTAGGCATGATTTCATTTTTGCACCTCACTCTATCGCATGGTCCAATCACAAAGCCCTGCACCCAGCATGTGTCTCATATGACTGTCTACAAGTAAGATTTAGGTTAGCAGTCTATTTAGTGTGTGTTTGGTGGTATGGTGGTGAGCATAGCTGTCTTCCATGTGGTTGGCCTGGGTTTGATCCCTGGACATGTCATGAATGTGAGTATGGTTTTGAAATACTACAAATCTCTGGAGAGAGAGAGAGAGAGAGAGAGAGAGAGAGAGAGAGAGGGAGGGAGGGAGGGAGGGAGGAGGAGGAGGAGGAGGAGGAGGAGGAGGAGGAGGTTGGTTATTCATTTTAGGCATCTAGAGGGATAGAAACCTTTGCAAACTTTAAAATACTAAATATCGTAATTACGAAAATTTGCGAAAATTACGAAATTTCGATTACTGCTAATATCGTAATTGTAGTAATTTCGCGAAATTTCGGAAATTCGTAATTAGGTCATTACGCTCATCCCTAATGCAGCAAACCACTATGCTGCCCTCCTCAAACCTAAAAACACTGCATTGGGCTAGTACTAATTAGTTCACACTGCCATATAAGTTTTACTCTCATAGTGCCATGTTTCCATAGCTAGGATGTGGACTGATGGTTATTATTATATCTCAAACATCTTCCACAGCACTTTACTGAGTATATAGTCTTGTCTCTAACTGTCCCTCGGAGCTCACAATCTAATCCTACCATAGTCATAATCTAATGTCCTACCATATTTTTATTATTATGTATTTATATAGCACTGACATATTCTGCAGCATTTTACAGAGTACATAGTCATGTCATTGACTGTCCTCGGAAGAGCTCACAATCTAATCCTACCATAGTCATAGTCTAATGGTTTTTTCCCTGCAGCATCTGGTCTGTTTTTGGTGTCTCTCTCTGTTATCATTGGTGCCATGGATTCATGTTAGACTGTACACACTTCCTAAAGCAGCAGCAGCTTAAAATTAGTCTATGACAGCAGGATCTCAGGAAGAAGCAGCAAAACCTAACAGGTACAACTGTACTGGCTGCAAAGGGCAAACATGTTTGTGTTGCTAAGATAAGGCTTTACCCTTCTCTATCTCCGGAAACACAGTGCTTCTGGGAGTATGCCTTATAGAGCAAAGCTAACTGGTCACACAAATTATCTTTCTATGCATAGTGCGCATCCACGTATGTAGACAGATATTTCTTATTAGAAAACTAGTCAGAAGCCCGCTGGTTTTACCACTTGAGGACCACAGTGGAACCCCCCCCCCCTCCCCCAAAGACCAGGCTTATTTTTGTGAAAATGGCCACTGCAGCTTTAAGGCCAAGCTGCAGGGCTGCACAACACAGCACACAAGTGATTCTCCCCTCCTTTTCTCCCCACCAGCAGAGCTCTCTGTTGGTGGGGTCAGATAGCCCCCCACATGTTTATTTATTTGATTATTTTTAAATAAATATTCATTTTTTTAATACATGTGGCTATTTTTTTTTAATTTTAATACATAGTCCCCTCCCTCTCTCCCCCCGCCAGCCAATCCATGTGATCAGCTGTCATAGGCTTCAGCCTATGACAGCCGATCACCGCCGACAGTCAGGAGGGGACAGCCGTGTCACATGGCTGTCCCCAGTACAGCGCTGCTGCTGATCACTTCGCTGTACCGTGTAAATAGACGGCGATTACGTCATCTAACAGTCTCCCGAGCGGCAATAGCCACTCGGAGATTGATGATGGGGCGGAGCTCTGCCCCCGAGAAGGAGATGCGCGCGCAGCCTGCGTGCAATCTTCTTCAGTAGCCGGCTCCTGGACCTGACGCCAATTGGCGTTAGGCGGTCCTGGGGCTGTCACCGCGGCCATGCCCATTGGCGTGCAGTGGTCGTGAGGAAGTTAAAACGGGCACTAGAGCTCAGCCGTGATCCCCCTAACCACCACCTTGCCCATGCCGCAAGCCATGCTCCCCGCCTGGTGCGCACACAACCGCGCTCCCCCTGCACCCAACCTCCTGCTCTTCCACAACCGCCTGCATGCCACACATGCGCAGTGGCGCAAACGCGCGGACACAGGGACAGGAGAAGACGCAGGGATACAGGGATTTTACTATAGAGAATGTCGATTAAAGCACCTAAAGTTGAATTAAGCTTAGTTTGTTTTGTTTCTTCCCTGCCAAACATTTGAGTTATGTTGAACATTTAGGTGCACGGTGATACTGTCCACACTTTAAACAATATAAAGCATCAATGTGTACTTTTTTAAATTAAACTCACATATTAAATTTAAATGACCAAAGAGATATTTTGAATTCACTTTAATACATTCAGTCTTGGTTTGAAGTTAGAATTGTGCTATGTTATTGTTCTTGTTTTAAAATAACAAATGTATTCAATATATCCAACAAGAATTATTTCCTTGTTCCTTCAGAAACTAATTATTTATGTGGATGAGTGATTTTGTCTAAAGTGATTAAATAAGAAAAGAAAACATTTACACGTTCATGTTAAAAATAGTTCCCAGAAACACAAAATAAGCAGGAGAATTGTACTTAAGCTTAATTGAGCTTTAATGTCATAAAATCTAAGAGAACCTCAACACCTGGAATACACATTCATGTTTATTTCTATGGCCATATTATATTCCTGAGTGTTCCACAATAAACAAACGAAGCCACAAAGATGAAGAGACACAGCAAGTAATATATCCTTAATTATTTTAACAGAAAGAAGTGTGAATGTAATCAAATTTACTTTAAGAATATCTCGATGCACTGCATTTCTATGATGTATAAAGTAAAAAAATATTTAAAACATAAAGGGCTAAATATACAATAAAGCAGGGGTGCTCGAATACCAATTTTTAAAATCCGAATAGATTCGGATCCGAATTAGATATCTGGATCCGAATCAGATATCCGAATGTGAAATTTTGGGTATCCGTGTAGAATAGGATATCCAAACCTAATATCCGGTCAGAATTGGATATCCGGATTGAAAACCAGAAGTGGTCTTTAAAATGCTTCCAAAACGTTTTGGAAGCTATCTCTCTCTCCCTCTCTCCCGAGGGTATCATCTTCCTCCTCCGAGGGTATCATCTTCCTCCTCTGAGGGTATCATCTTCCTCCTCCGAGGGTATCATCTTCCAGGGAATTGTAGTTTTTCAAAAGCCAGCTTACATACCATGGCTGGGAATTGAACCCAGGCTGGGCTGGTAATTGAACCCAGGTCTCAGTGTGTGGTAGGTAACTGACCAGCCATGGTGAGTTGGCTTTTGACATGCTACAAATCCTTAAGCATGCTACTTTTTCTCTTGGATTGATCATAATGGAACATGCTAGGCTGGCTTCAGCATGTAGTGTTGTTGGTGGTATAGCGGTTAAGTCAGCTACCTACCACACACTGAGACCTGGGTTCAATTCCCAGCCATGGTGAGTTGGCTTTTGACATGCTACAAATCCTTAAGCATGCTACTTTTTCTCTTGGATTGATCATAATGGTGCTTGCTAGGCTGGCTTCAGTATGTAGTGTTGTTGGTGGTATAGTGGTTAAGTCAGTTATCTACCGCACACTGAGACCTGGGTTCAATTCCCAGCCATGGTGAGTTGGCTTTTGACATGCTACAAATCCTTAAGCATGCTACTTTTTCTCTTGGATTGATCATAATGGTACATGCTAGGCTGGCTTCAGCATGTAGTGTTGTTGGTGGTATAGCGGTTAAGTCAGTTACCTACCACACACTGAGACCTGGGTTCAATTCCCAGCCATGGTGAGTTGGCTTTTGACATGCTACAAATCCTTAAGCATGCTACTTTTTCTCTTGGATTGATCATAATGGTACATGCTAGGCTGGCTTCAGCATGTAGTGTTGTTGGTGGTATAGCGGTTAAGTCAGTTACCTATCACACACTGAGACTTGGGTTCAATTCCCAGCCATGGTATGTAAGCTGGCTTTTGAAAAACTACAATTCCCTGGAAGATGATACAGAAGAGAGAGAGAGAGAAAAATAAAAAAAAAATTCATGGAATTTCGTTTTTAGAAGTTTAGCAATTCCGTTCCGACCGCCGGAATCGGAATTGACCTAATTCCGGCCGGAATCCCGGAATTAAGAATTCCGCAGAATCCAGCGAGCATCCCTATCCACATGTATAGGCATCTTACTTACCGAACTCAGCCATAGGTTGCTGTTTATTGTCTGGTGGTGCTTTAGGCTTATTCAGTGCAGTTCCCAGCCAGCCTTTATGTGGGAGATGTCTGAGGAAATGCCCATTTAGGAGTAAGAAAGAGAACTTTTGTTGCGATTTCTTGCACATGGCTTTGCAAAGATGGGAAGATGGGACTTTGTTAATGGGTGGGGGTCACTTGCCAATAAAGGTGGTGGCTAAGGTCCCCCGGCATCCTCCTGGCTCCTCTCGCGGTCCCAGCTGCCAGCTCCATTATGGGACGACTTCTGTCTGAAGTCATCAGGGCTGCTTCCCGCTTCCTCAATTCACGTCATCACTCTGGCCGACTATGCGTCATCATGCTGGCCCAGCATGGGAGTCCTGCACATGCGCGGTTCAATATTAGAGTCACGTCGGCTGGCATGATGATGTCTGGGAAAGGAGCCAGTAGGACGCCGGGGGACCTTGCGGCCTATGGTGGGCTGGAGGAAGGCCCCAGGTAAGTCACTATTTCATTTTTAGTGAGTGCTCAGGGTCCCTTTAAGGATACAGGATTCAAGTCTGATAAAGACAAAAGAGCCAAAAGCTTCTTCTTTTTATTTTTTTTAAGTTACCCAATACAACATGGTATAATCCTGATTCAAAACTTCTTGCAATATATAGCTGGGATACTAAACTGGTGCCAACAGGACTTAAGAAACATGTCAAAAATCCACATACACAAGGCAAACATTTATATTGTGCTTTTCTCCTAATGGACTCCAAGCACTTGAGCTGCAGCCACTAGGGGCACGCAAAGTAGGCAGTAACCGTTTTAGTGAGTCTAGCCCAATAATTCCTTACTGAATAGGAATACAGGAAGAGCTGTGATGCTAACCCAGGTCTCCTATGTCAGGGGAAGAGCCCTTAACCGGTACACTACAGACACTGCACATTGTTACACAGTGGCATAGCTAAGAAATTATGGACCCTAGTGCAAGTTTTACATTGGGGCCTTCACTCACCATATGCATAACAATCAATATAGAACAACAAAGCCTTCTTGTAACTATCGGTGTCAGCACACAGAAAGAATCTGATTCTTGATGATCTGCAGAATCATCAACAATACAGATGTATACCTGATTATGGATGATCTGCAGAATCACCAATAATACAAGTATGACTAACCGCTGGACACCTAATGAAGTGTAAGTGTTTGGTGCAACTGTAGGCTATCTCCCGTGGGGCGGGAGACACAGATAACTTTGGCCAGAGACCACCTGAGGAGCAGGTGGCCCTCGGCTGTGCAGGGACTATCTCCTTAAGAGAGGGGATAGAGATAATCTGGCAGCCAGTGATTCCCTGGTAAACTGGTAATCAGACTGTACTGCAGCCAGGGGACTCCTATGGGATAGAGGCCACTGGCTGCACTGCAGGAATGACTCTCTGAGGAGCAAGAGGTACTTGCAGCTAACTGACACTTGGTGGAATAGTGTCACGGGTAGTACAGACAGACTGAACACTCGAGGGATGAGTGACAGCCAGAAGGGTCGGGCAGGCCAGGTCGGTAACACACGAGCAGATAAGGTACAAAGACAGGAGGCTGATTTGGTAACCGGGTACAGGCAAGGTTGGCAACTGGTAGACAGATAGGCAAAGGTGCCGAATCAGAAAGCAAGAGAGAGGTCGACAGAGCAAATGGTCATAACCGATATAAAGGACAATCCTAGTCTGGGGTGTGAGGTCCTTGGTCTCGACACCCAGAAAATAGTGTAAGGAATTACACAGTATCCTTTGCTTGGGTGTGAGGTCCTTGGTCTCAACACCCTGGAACTGGTCTAAAGTATAACACAGCAATGACACAGTATTTCTAAGCTTGGGTGTGAGGTCCTTGGTCTCAACACCCCGAAACTGGTCTAAGGTATAACACAGCAATGACACAGTAATCCTAAGCTTGGATGTGAGGTCCTTGGTCACAACACCCTGGAACTGGTCTAAAGTATAACACAGCAATGACACAGTAATCCTAGGCTTGGGTGTGAGGTCCTTGGTCTCAACACCCTGGATTTGGTCTAAAGTATAACACAGTAAATAACAAGAGTGTAATCTGGCTAAGTGTGAATTCCCAGGCCCACCTGGTTCTAACACACTATAGGATCTGACTGAGGTCTCAGTGCTCACACATAAGGATTCGCAACGACAGACAACCAGCAACTGACCAGCAAGATCTATATATACTACAGCGCTTCTCAGCGCCGCCCCCAGCTATTCAGCCAATCAGGAGTTCCGCTGGAATCAGCTGATCGTCCTGATCAGCTGATACCTCTCCTGCTGGCATAAAGGTCCTGTCTTCTAGCGCGCGCGTAGCTCTCCATCTGTGTGCACTAGAAGGCCCAGGCAAACCAGACGCATGCTGCTGTGCGGAAACCGCCGGTCTGAACGCGGAGACAGCTGCCCCGCCACCAGACCGCGTGGCGGCATCTCCGCTATTCATTACAGTACCCCTCCCTGAGGAGTGGACTCCGGACACTTCCCACCCGGCTTCCCAGGATGTGAGTCATGAAATTCTTTCTTTAATTCTTCTGCATGCATGCAACAATCTGGCACCCAAGTTCTTTCCTCCACACCATATCCTTTCCAGTGGACCAGATACTGCACAGAATTTTGCACTAAGCGAGAGTCCAGAATCTTTTCAATCTCATATTCAGGTTGCTCATCAACCATCACAGGGGGGGGGGAGAGGAATCCATGTGCACTGCCGGCTTCAACAGAGACACATGGAATGATCTGACACCTCTCATGCTGGCTGGAAGATCAATCGCATAAGCGAGATTATTAATCTCTCTGGTCACTGGGAATGGTCCTATGAATCTAGGACCCAGTTTGGGTGACAGTTGCTTCAGAGCCAAATGCCGAGTGGATACCCATACCATGTCTCCCGGAGAAAACTTCCACTCTACAGACCACCTTTTGTCTGCCTGTTTTTTCTGGGTCTAGAAAGCGTTCCCCAAGTTCCTCTTAACCATTCCCCAAATCTCCCTCAAAGCTCTCTGCCAATCCTCCAAGGTTGGGAATGTTGTAGACGCCACAGGTAACGGGGCAAACTTGGGTGATCTTCCTGACACTACCTGAAATGGGGAAAATCCTGAAGAGGAACTTTTCAGGTTGTTGTGCGCAAATTCCGCACATGGCAAAAATTTTACCCAATCGAACTGAGCATCTGCGACATAACATCTGAGAAATTGCTCCATGGACTGGTTAACTCTCTCGGTCTGGCCATTGGTCTGTGGGTGGTAGCCTGATGAGAATGCAAGGTCCATATCCAGCTGATGGCAAAAAGCTTTCCAAAACTTTGATACAAATTGGACTCCCCCGATCTGACACTACATTTTCCGGAAAACGTGCTGGATGAAGAGCTCAGCCAATTCCTGGGCCGAGGGGAGTCCTTTTAATGGAACAAAATGAGCCATCTTACTGAATCTGTCTACTACCACCCAAATGACTGTCTCGCCCTCAGACCTGGGGAGTTCTCCTACAAAATCCATGGACAGATGAGTCCATGGTTCACTTGGCATCGGTAAGGATTGCAAAGTACCCACAGGTGCCTGATGAGAAGTTTTACCACTAGCACACACTGCACATTCCCTCACAATCTCCTTACAGTCTGTTGCTAATGTAGGCCACCAAGCACATCTGGCCAGTAAATCCTGAGTTCTGGTGGCCCCGGGATGACCTGCATTCTTGTGGGAATGAAACAGATGTAGGAGTTGCAGACGAAAAGGTAGTGGTACAAACATCACTCCCTCGGGCTTCCCCTCTGGAACATCCTATTGGTAGGGACTCAGAGTGAAAGTCCAATCCTTCCAGGTCTCAGTGGCTGCCAGGACTACCCTCTGGGGTAGAATGGTCTCAGGGGCTGAGGGCTGTACTGTCTCGGGCTCGAAACACCTGGACAAGGCGTCTGCCTTGATGTTCTTACTACCAGGGGTATACGTTATAACAAATCTGAATCTTGAAAAGAACAAAGACCACCGAGCCTGACGAGGGCTAAGTCTCTTGGTGCCCTCTATGTACTCCAGGTTTTTATGATCTGTATAAACTGTGATAGTATGCTCTGCACCTTCTAGCCAATGTCGCCACTCTTCAAAAGCTAATTTAATAGCTAACAGCTCCCGGTTGCCTATATCATAGTTTTTCTCTGCAGGGGAAAACCTCAGAGAGAAGTAGGCGCATGGGTGGAGTTTGCCCTGCAAACCCGAGCGCTGAGACAATACAGCCCCCACCTGAACCTTGAAGGCATCAACCTCCACGATAAAGGGGAAGGTGACATCCTCATGTCTTAAAATGGGTGCAGAACAGAACAGTTTTTTCAGTGTAGAGAAAGCAGAATGTGCCTCTGCTGACCAGTGGTAAGTATCAGCACCCTTCTTGGTGAGACTGGTGAGAGGCGAGACCACTGAGGAGTACCTGTAATGAATAGCGGAGATGCCGCCGCGTGGTCTAGTGACAGGGCAGCTAGCTCCGCGTTCAGACCGGTGGTTTCCGCGCAGTGACACGCGTCTGGCTTGGCTGGACCTTCTAGTTCACACAGATGGAGAGCTACGCGTGCGCGCGCCAGGCTACAGGACATTTATACCAGCAAAAGGGGAATCAGCTGATCAGGCCGATCAGCTGATCCCAGCTGGACTCTGGATTGGCTGAGTGGCTCGGGCGGAGCTGCACAGCACTGCAAGTATATATAGATCTTGCTTGTCAGTTGCTGGTTGTCTGCCGTTGCGAATACTTACGTGTGAGCACTCAGACCTCAGTCAGATCCTACAGTGTGTTATAACCAGGTGGACCTGGGAATTCACACTTAGCCAGATTATGCTATTGTCATTACTGTGTTATACTTTAGACCAGTTCCAGGGTGTTGTGACCACGGACCTCACACCCAAGTTTAGGATTACTGTGTCATTGCTGTGTTATACTTTAGACCAGTTCCAGGGTGTTGTGACCACAGTCCTCACACCCAAGTTTAGGATTACTGTGTCATTGCTGTGTTATACTTTAGACCAGTTCCAGGGTGTTGTGACCACGGACCTCACACCCAAGCTTAGGATTACTGTGTCATTACAGTGTTATACTTTAGACCAGTTCCAGGGTGTTGTGACCAAGGACCTCACACCCAAGCTTAGGATTACTGTGTCATTACTGTGGTATACTTTAGACCAGTTTCGGGGTGTTGTGACCAAGGACCTCACACCCAAGCTTAGGGTTACTGTGTCATTACTGTGTTATACTTTAGACCAGTTCCAGGGTGTTGTGACCAAGGACCTCACACCCAAGCATAGGATACTGTGTTATTCTTTAGACTAAGTCCTGGGTGTCGAGACCAAAGTCCTGTGATTTATATCTATTATGATCATTTGCTCGGGTGTTGCCGACCTGGCCTGCCTGACCCTTCTGGCTGTCACTCATCCCTCGAGTGTTCAGCCTGTCTGTACTACCCGTGACACTATTCCACCAAGTGTCAGTTAGCTGCAAGGACCTCTTGCTCATCAGAGAGTCCTTTCTACAGTACAGCCAGGGGCCTCTCTCCCATTGGAGCCCCCTGGCTGCAGTACAGTCTGATTTCCAGTTACCAGGGAATCACTGGCTGCCATGATCTATCTCCTCTCTTAAGGGGATAGTCACTGCACAGTCCAGGGCCACCTGCCCCTCAGGTGGTTCCTGGCCGAGATGCCCGTATCTCCCGCCTCTCGGGAGATAGCCTTCAGTTACACTTAACACTTATACTTCATTAGGTGTCCAGAGGTTAGCCATACTTGTACTATTGGTGATTCTGCAGATCATCCATAATCAAGTATACATCTGTATTGTTGATGATTCTGCAGATCATCAATAATCAGATTCTCTCTGTGTGCTGACACCAATCGTTACAGTACCCCTTTATAAATCTCCTGTATTAGTTGGCAAAGCCCAAAAATCTTTGGAGTGCCTTCAATCCCACAGGCTGAGGCCACTCCAAAACAGCAGAGACTTTTCCAGGATCCATGGAGAGGAGAGACGTAGAGATAATGTATCCCAAGAAGGCAATGGAGGTTACCTCGAAGAGACATTTTTCCTATTTAGCGTAAAGCAAATTCTGTCTTAACTTTCCTAACACAAACTTAACATGTTTTCGATGTTCCAACAGATTGGAAGAGAATATCAGTATATCGTCCAGATACACTAAGATAAACTTCCCTAACACCTCCCTGAATACCTCAGTAATCAACTCCTGGAAGACGGCCGGGGCGTTACACAACCCGAAGGGCATCACCATATACTTGTAGTGCCCATCGGGTGTGTTGAAGGCCGTCTTCCATTCGTTACCATCTCTAATTCGAACTAGGTTGTATGCGCCTCTTAAATCTAGTTTAGAGAAAATCTTGGCGTTGGTATCCTGAGTGAATAAATCATCAATCAAGGGTAATGGATAACGATTTTTCACTGTAATCTTGTTCAAGCCTCGATAATCAATGCAGGGACGAAGGCCTCCATCTTTTTTTTTTTTTACAAAAAAGAATCCTGCCCCTGCTGGTGAACGAGAGGGACGGATGAAACCCTTGGCCAAGTTCTCTTTGATGTATCCCTGCATTGCCAGTTTCTCGGGCCCAGATAGATTATAGAGGCGACCCCTAGGAGGCATACAACCAGATCTTAAATCGATGGGACAGTCGAAGGTACGGTGAGGGGGAAGTTTATCTGCTGATTTGGGACAGAATACGTCAGCAAACTCTGCGTACTGAGTTGGCACACCTTTAACCTGAATCTTGTTTTTTCCTACGGTTACTTTTGCTAAACAGTGATGATGACAATGGGTAGACCAGCTCGTTAGCTGACCTGAAGCCCAGTCAATCTGAGGGGAGTGAAGTTGTAACCATGGCATGCCAAGAATAATGGTGGAGGTTGCCATACGCAGGACCAGAAACAGTAGACTCTCTTTGTGTAGCACCCCAACACTGAACATCAACTCAGGGGTCCGAGAAAGGGGATGTCTACTTTGCAGAGGAGAGTCATCTACCGCAGTGACCAAAACCTGTTGGTCTAACGGGAGTAGGGGAATCCCCAAATTCTTTGCAAACTCGTAATCTATAAAGTTAGCCGCTGAACCAGAGTCTGCAAAAGCTTCAGTGGGAACAGTCTGACCCTCCCATGTGACAGAGCAGGGAAGGAGCAGACGATTATTGTTTAGAGGTAATAACTGTGCGCCTAGGGTATTACCTCTGACTACACCTAGGCAGCAGCGTTTCCTGACTTTTTAGGACAATTCTGTACCTTATGACCCTCCTCTGCACAGTACAAACAGAGTTGTTCTGTTTTTCTGCGATTCTTTTCCAGTCATGTCAATTTTGAATGTCCAATTTGCATTGGCTCTGGCGGAGGTGACACGGGTGGAGGAGAGGCGTAGGAGACATATCTTACAGTATTCTTACCCCGGGTTTGTTTCTGTTAGCGCTAACGGCGATCAACCCGTATTGCTAAAGAGATTGCCTCATCAATAGTTTTTGGTTCAGGGTGTACCAACATCAAATCAGAAACTGCGTCCGATAAACCTGATAGGAAACAGTCTAACAATGCGAATGAGCCCCACCTAGCTAACACAGCCCACTTCCTGAACTCAGCTGCGTAAACTTCTACTGGATCTTTACCCTGAAGTAAAGTCTTAAGCTTCCGCTCAGCGGTAGAAGCAATGTCCGGATCATCATAAATTATGGCCATAGCCTTAAAAAATTCCTCAACTGATGACAAAGCCTCATGCCCTGCCTGGAGGCTATTTGCCCATGTTTGTGAGTCCCCTGACAAAAGGGTCTTAATAAAAGTAATTCTCTGTGCCTCAGATGCCGATAAATTGGGTCTCAACAAAAAATAAGACAATACTCGATTTCTAAAGTTCTGAAAGTCAGATCTATGACCAGAAAACCTTTCGGGTACAGACATACGCAAGTCTGTAACTGGAGGAGATCGCATTGCATTCACAGCCGTTTGAAGGACTTGTATGGACCCTGATAAAGCGGTAATCTGGGTCTGCTGGCCGTCCAACACCCTGATGAAATTCTCCACCGAGGTGGTGAGTCCATCAAGATGGCTGCTGAGTGCGTCCATTTTGTTTTTAAGGTCTGCCGTTCTGTAACGATCGGTGTCAGCACACAGAGAGAATCTGATTCTTGATGATCTGCAGAATCATCAACAATACAGATGTATACCTGATTATGGATGATCTGCAGAATCACCAATAATACAAGTATGACTAACCTCTGGACACCTAATGAAGTGTAAGTGTTTGGTGCAACTGTAGGCTATCTCCCGTGGGGCGGGAGACACAAATAACTTTGACCAGAGACCACCTGAGGAGCAGGTGGCCCTCGGCTGTGCAGGGACTATCTCCTTAAGAGAGGGGATAGAGATAATCTGGCAGCCAGTGATTCCCTGGTAAACTGGTAATCAGACTGTACTGCAGCCAGGGGACTCCTATGGGATAGAGGCCACTGGCTGCACTGCAGGAAGACTCTCTGAGGAGCAAGAGGTACTTGCAGCTTACTGACACTTTGTGGAATAGTGTCACGGGTAGTACAGACAGACTGAACACTCGAGGGATGAGTGACAGCCAGAAGGGTTGGGCAGGCCAAGTCGGTAACACACGAGCAGATAAGGAACAAAGAC
This sequence comes from Hyperolius riggenbachi, assembly GCF_040937935.1. NCBI lineage: Eukaryota > Metazoa > Chordata > Amphibia > Anura > Hyperoliidae > Hyperolius > Hyperolius riggenbachi. Next base: position 329,130,022 of record NC_090650.1, read on the forward strand.
AGGAATAGAACACGTCTAGGTCCAATAGATCTCAAATAACTGCAAGTGCTTCCCTGGGTCTAAGACCCCACATAATCAATTATAACCTTATAGCGAGAAGGGAAGAAAAACTATATTGAGTAGTTCATAAAATACTATACTTTAATTTAATCAATTTCCAAAATATAAAATAATGCACCTATAAAAAGGACCAATTACAAGTAGCATGTGGGGTTAAACATGTAACACACAGCCTCAAAGCATCAATAACAATCAAAATCCACTAAATCAACTGGCCAGTTGTCTTATCATAATATGCGCATAAAAGATGAAAAAAGTGAAAAAAAGATGATCAGTTTGAATCCAAATTGTCTCAATAAGGTAGATATGGTTCAAATGTGAGTCTATTAAACCCTGTAGGAGTAATGGTATTGATGTTAATCAGGAAGTCCATCCATGTATCGTCATTGTACATAAGCCCAAAGATCATTAAAGTAGACAAATTGCCAGAGGCGCATGCGCGGCGCGACCAAGATGGCCGCTTAGGAGAGGAGCTCCAGCCCACGCCGCTACAGCCCGAGCCGCCGTCCGCATCTTTTCCGCTCCCAACACGCGGCTCTTACCGGGATCACTGCCGGAACATCCCCCGCAGCAGATGCCATCAAAAGCGCCGCTCAAATCCACCCCACAAAGCGGCGCAATGGATCGATTCGTCCGCCCCACAGGCATCCAAGATGGCGCCGATAACGTGAGTCACACAGATCCTCCCCTCACCCCAGCATCCCAGGCCAATATCACTGCAGAAAACACTCCTATCACAGCCTCAGTGCTGGAATCAGCCCTGGAGAGACACTACCGTTCCATGCACGAATCATTGCAGCAGCTCATGATTACAGCGCTGCAGGACATAAAATCAGACCTGGCAGGGCTGGGGGAGCGCACCAATACCCTAGAGGGGAAAGTAGACTCTCTCTCACAAAAACAGGCAGATCTTGAGGAAGAACAACAGGTTATGCTATCAGACCTCAAATCGCTCCGCACAGCTCAGGAAGACTCTGAAAATAGAGAAAGACGGCAAAATCTGAGAATTAAGGGGATCTCAATGTCCATAAAGCCTGATCAAATAGTCTCACATCTCACTGAATTCTTCAAATCAGTGGCGCCAGATATCCCTGACGAATTATGGAGACTAGACAGAGCTCACAGATCCCTGGGTGAACGCTCGCCTTCAGCACAGAGACCTAAAGATATCATCACAAGGCTCCATTACTATGAAGCTAAAGAGGCTGTACTTCAAGCCCTTAGGAAATCTCCTTCAATCACCTTTAAAGGGGATGAGCTCCACGTCTACAATGACCTATCTTTAATAACACTAGCAAAAAGAAGGGCCTTCAAGCCTATTACACAGCTCCTCAGAGACTCCCATATCCCATATAAATGGGGATTTCCCTTCCGCCTAATAGTGATTAGAAATGGGATGACCTTCTCCGTCTCAGACTTGGATAACGCTCCTATGTTCCTTAGGCAACTGGGTCTCAAGATGCCCCCACCTCTATCAAACCCAAACCTCCGATCACCTACTATATCTTCTCCTCCGAGGAAAGTGCGCCATATTGCAGAATGGGCTAAAACCCCAGTCAGAAGCCTTACTTACCCACAAGGGATGGAGGAAATGGAAGCCCATCCGACCTGAATAACTAGAACACTCCCTACTAGGATCTGCCCATCCCTGCTACTTGCAGGGAGATTTTGATCACTCCTTTACTATACTCGCATGTTAACAGCCAATTGTGGCTCCAAAAGTTCCTCTTTAACTATGCTGCCCTCTCACCTCCACCATCTTTATTGATCAATGTTATAGTAAATAGCTTAGTTAAAACATACATAACTTTCATACATAGTTTGGATCCCGGTTAAGAAATCTTGAAAATGCTGGCTCCGGGCCCCTGGGCGCTGATCTTGGTGCTCCAGCATCCGCCTCCGGAGAATCGTACCCAGACAGTCCCGGCTTCTCGAAGGCCTGGACTTTTCTGGGATGATCTCACTTAGACAATCGATTTTGGTTGTCACAAATTGTAGCCTCACCTTCTGCAGAGGCTCTCAATCCTCAAAGTTTGTTAATATGTTATCTCTATGTTCCTGTTTGTTATACTTGTACTGTTCTATGAATATGATGTGCACATTTTTTTCCCCCCTATCCTGGATACAGTGTTCGGCCCCCCTCTTTTTAAACAGTTACTTCAACCCAAAGGAATATGGTTAAGCTTCTCACTTTAAATACAAAGGGTCTGAATATACCCCAGAAGAGGCTCTCACTTCTTCGAGATCTGAGGAAAATGGACATAGACATAGCTATGCTCCAAGAGACTCGCCTCCGTACCCACGACTCAATACGATTAGGGGACAGATTCTACTCCGGGGCATATCTAGCTTCAGGGCCAAATAAGAAGGCGGGTGTCGCAATTCTACATAAAAAAACCCTCCCCCTACAGATCAATAAAATCATAAATGACCCTAAAGGGCACTACCTAATCCTAACAGGCACGCTAGCTGGGAAAGCAATCACACTGGCCAATGTTTATGTCCCTAACCAACAACAGGTTTCATTCCTGACATCATTCCTAACAAAACTCCATAAAATTTCCACGGGCACTCTCCTTTTAGGAGGTGACTTCAACCTAGCATTCTCCTCCTCTATGGACCGCAGCTCCCCCACCTCAGCATCCTCAGCTACCACACACGATCGCAACTCTCGCAAATTCAGAATGTTAATGAGGAAGTACAGATTGCTTGACATCTGGAGGATCAATAATCCCACTTTAACGGAATATACTTTCTACTCCCCCCCTCACGCCTCACACTCAAGACTAGACTACTTCTTTTCTGAAGCTACTTTAATACCCTTGATAAAGAAATCCGAAATTCACCCAGTAGCCTGGTCTGACCACCAAAGTGTTTCTCTTGAATTGGAGTGGCTACACACACCACATAAACCTCTTTTCTGGAGACTAAACGAGACACTCCTACAGGATAAATTACTTATCTCTGAATTTGCTACAGAGTTGCAATCATTTTTCCAAACCAATACTGACTCAGTCTCATCTTACGGCGTGTTATGGGAATCGCATAAAGCTTTTATCAGGGGCCTCTTTATAGCAGAAGGGTCCAAGAGGAAAAAGTTATCCTCTCAAAAGTTAATATCCCTTCATGCAGCCTTATCCAAAACTCAAAATCTATACAAATCAAACCCAACCCAACAGCACTTCTTGCAACTACAACAACTTAAGCAGGACATCCGCTCCTTACAAACTGCACAGATCGAAAAATCCCTTCGTTGGACCAAACAGCTGTTCTATGAAAGAGGGAACAAACCCCATACAATATTAGCCAGAAAGCTTAACCCAAAAAATTCCCAACACCTAATCTACTCTATGAAAGATTCGGCAGGCCATATACAATATAATCCCTGTAAAATTGCCCAAATATTCTCAAGCTACTACGAACAATTATATAACCTGCCTGATCATAATAACGACCCGAATTTCTCTTCTAAAGTTGACTCATTCTTGACCCCCCTAGATCTACCCCTACTCACTGAACCCCAACGTGCCGCGCTTAACTCTCCCATAACAACAACAGAGTTGATTGAGGTCCTAAAATCATTCCCCTCCTCAAAATCCCCTGGACCGGACGGACTACCCTACTCTTACTACAAGAAATTTCAACACATCTTACTCCCTCACTTAGCCTCCTTAGCTTCTAAAATAATGGAAGGCCATACCCCTCCATCCTCCATGTTAGCCTCCCTTCTTACAGTAATCCCAAAAGATGGAAAGGACCCACAACTACCCCAAAGCTACAGGCCAATATCCCTTCTAAATTCCGACTTAAAGATAATAACCAAAGCCCTTGCCAATCGTCTAAACCTAATTCTTTCAACCTTAATAAACAACGACCAGGTAGGCTTCATACTGGGGCGCCAAGCTGGAGACAACACCAGGAAAGCAATAGACCTTATTTCAATAATGAACAGAGAGGGTAAACCTTCACTCCTCTTGAGCCTAGATGCGGAAAAAGCCTTTGACAGGCTCTCCTGGCCTTTTCTCTTCAAGGTGCTCCAGCATCAGGGCTTCTCTGGCCCCTTTATCACCCTCTTAAAATTCCTATACTCTTCCCCCACCTTCACAGTTAAACTACCCAATGCTTCTCCCCTCCCAAATAGCATTAAAAATGGCACTAGACAGGGTTGTCCCCTATCCCCCTTATTATTTGCCATTTCTATTGAACCCCTGGCTAGTGCCATCAGACTTAATAAAGACGTATTAGGAATAAAACATGCTGGTCATGAGCACAAAATTTCACTGTTTGCAGATGACATTCTGCTCACGCTCTCCAATCCTACGACCTCTCTTCCCGCTCTTCACTCCACAATATCCTCTTATGAAAGTCTATCTGGATTCAAATTGAACAAAGATAAAACAGAAGCTCTGCCAATTAAAATCCCCTTAGAATTATTACTCGCCCTAAAGTCCCACTATCCCTACAACTGGAGAACCCAAACTTTAAAATATTTAGGGATTAATTTAACCACCTCATACTCTTCTATATATAAACACAACTTCCCATCCCTCATTCAGAAAATCCTCCAAGATCTACATAAGTGGACAGCCTATAAAATTTCGTGGATAGGGAGAATATACTCACTAAAAATGAATATACTACCACGTATACTATACCTATTTGAGACCCTTCCAGTCCAAGTCCCCTCAGCTCAACTGTCTAGTCTACAATCTGCTTTTCTAAAATTTGTCTGGAATCACAAACGCCCAAGAGTCTCTAAAAAGGTTCTCCTGTCTTCCAGAGAACAGGGAGGTATAGGCCTTCCTCACTTAAAACACTACTATCAAGCAACACACCTAAGACAGCTAACTGAATGGTCCGATTATAGAGTCTTCTCCAAATGGGCAATAATAGAAGCCATGGAAGTCTCTCCTCTATCCTTGGCCTCCTTTATATGGGTTGAGAAACCGCCTAAACTACCTCACAAAGACATTATCCCAACCATAACCTTTACCCTAAAAATCTGGAAAGCCACAGTACAAACGGCTGCCCTTAGATCCCACCTATCCCCTCTATATCCCATACTGGGAAATCTTATGTTCCCTCCGGGTACTGCCCCCATATTTATCGCCAGATGGTATCAATTAGGCTACTTCAATCTTAAAAACTGGACAGACCCCGCCTCCAATAAACTGCTTACCCCAGCCTCAGTACAAGAAAAGCACAACCTTCCCCCTTTAACACTCTTTGAACTAAACCAAACCCTTCACTTCCTGCAGAAACTTACCAAGGGATCCTCATCCTTCTCATCCTATACGGCTTTTGAAAAGCTCTGTATGCATAGGGGACATCAAAAAGGGCTAATCTCCCAAATATACTCTTTACTACAATCAAAGTCAGGCTCTCTAGAGGCCTCTCACCCATATATGGAAAAATGGGAAACTGCTTTCTCAACTACCATAGATAACGCAGATTGGGAAGATATTTGGGAGAACGCCAAGCACTCCTCTATATGCACACAAATCAAAGAAAACATATACAAAATATTGTTTAGATGGTACCTAACCCCTGAAGTCCTTTCCAAAATTTACCCCCACACTCCTGATACATGTTGGAGAGGCTGCCCTCTTAAAGGCTCACTGGAACATATCTACTGGTCTTGCCCAATAATTGTTCCACTCTGGAAAGAAGTACAACAACTGATCCTCTCAGTGTTAGCGATCTCAATCCCTCTAGAACCTATCACTATGCTCCTGGGAAAACCCACCCCGGGTGTGAGCAAATGTTCCAACCGACTGATCAATCACATATTAACCGCAACTAGGCTTTCGATTGCTTCGGCCTGGAAGAACATTGCCCCTCCCACTATTTCAGAAGTCAAAATTAAATTAAACTGGATCAAATCCATGGAACAAATGACCGCCACACTAAGAGACACAGAAGATCTCTTTCACAAAATATGGGGCCCCTGGGTACTTCATTCACCAGACTATAGGCCTCCTTAGCTCCTCTAGGCCACACCACTCTCTCTCACAACCTGTGGGTATCTGACCGTTTGTACCATCATCCCCATCGTTCCATCTTCCTTTACACACTACTTTGAGCTGAGGCGGCCGAACACTGTATCCCCACCAACTCCCCCCTCTCTCCCCCCCCCCCCCCGACCTCATATCCTTACCCCCCTCTCTCCCCCTATCTTACCCCTTCCCAGCCATCAACCTCTTTAGTCCCTCCTCACCATTGAAGAACCCCCCAAGATATATCTGAGTCCACCTCTTCCCCTGTCCGATACATGAATGCAGTTTCGACAATAAAAAAGTATTCCCCAACCTTAGGCTATCGAAACTTCTAGGATATGACTATCTCTCTCAAAGGACGTCCACACAGCTTTTTTTCCCGATTAACCACTTGGACTCTTGACTTTTATCTTATCGGAATGTCTATACTAGAAAACATGTTCGAGTCTGACATACCCAGACTGAAGAGGTTGTTATATATATGTTTGATATTTGCAATTGTTGTAACCTGAAGAAATGAAACGTATTCTATGTTTTACTTTGCTGGTTAATCCTTAATAAAAACAGAGTTACAAAAAAAAAAGTAGACAAATTGCCATTGTGTATTCTTCAGTGTAAAATTCCAGGACAGTAAAGGTCCGCCAGGATAAATCCTTATGCAGAATTGTCCATATTGGATAAAGTGACAGGTTGCATGGGTTCTGGTGTAATTCAAAGCTTATATCACAATTTGATTCACGTTTGGGAAACATCAACAGCCTAGGTGTAGCATGATCAGCAAATATAGTCCGCCAGGTTAGCCACCTTATGCAGTATGATCTCAAGGCCTAGCTGTATTTCCCTATGATATATAGAAATGTATACCAACAGTCCACCTCCATGCAGGTTGTGGCGATTTAGGGCTGGTTAGCAATTAATTGAATGTCTGTTAAGAAATGAATATCTTTTTCCTTTATGAATGAACCATCAACTCCACATTGGGATTGTATAGATAGATAGGATTCAAAATTGATACTCATCCGATTGCTGCGTGGATGCTGGTAGTGAGGCCTCCATGCTCATTCCCCCATGCACCTGGTTGGTCCGTATGTGGGCCCAAAATGCCGACCGGTTTCGCTGGTCAAGTTACCAGCATTATCAGGGCAGGCCCCCAGAATGTGTCCCTCCGAGAGGAGATGCCGGCCTTAATGGCGCCGGGCGGCCAGGGAACGCCACTCCACCCCCCTCCCCCGCCACCGCCCTGACGTCAGGCGGAGCGCGGGAGGAGGGGCAGGCGTCGCCGTCACTGTGATGCTCTCCGCTCGCGCCACGCCCCCTCGGCCGCTCGTTGGAAGGCGGCCTGTCAACGTCAGTGGGGGCGCGGCCCGAGCTGGAACGCATGCCGGAATACAAGAGACCAGCCTGGAACCAAGGACATGCGACCTCTGCTGGTGTAACCAGCAGGCTGGAACTCGTGCGCCGCCCGGACACCATACCTCTTTGGCCGCAATGCGCAACCCATCCGCGCACCCCAGGCCTGCAGAGAGTCCAGCATCCAGACATCCCCCTCTCGCATGCAAACCAGGGCTATGGGGTAAAGCCACCCATAAATAGCCCTGGCTGATTAACATCAATACCATTACTCCTACAGGGTTTAATAGACTCACATTTGAACCATATCTACCTTATTGAGACAATTTGGATTCAAACTGATCATCTTTTTTTCACTTTTTTCATCTTTTATGCGCATATTATGATAAGACAACTGGCCAGTTGATTTAGTGGATTTTGATTGTTATTGATGCTTTGAGGCTGTGTGTTACATGTTTAACCCCACATGCTACTTGTAATTGGTCCTTTTTATAGGTGCATTATTTTATATTTTGGAAATTGATTAAATTAAAGTATAGTATTTTATGAACTACTCAATATAGTTTTTCTTCCCTTCTCGCTATAAGGTTATAATTGAACAAAGACAGGAGGCTGATTTGGTAAACAGGTACAGGCAAGGTTGGCAACTGGTAGACAGATAGGCAGAGGTACCGAATTAGAAAGCAAGAGAGAGGTCGACAGAGCAAATGGTAATAACCGATATAAAGCACAATCCTAGTCTGGGGTGTGAGGTCCTTGTTCTCGACACCCAGGAACTAGTCTAAGGAATCACACAGTATCCTATGCTTGGGTGTGAGGTCCTTGGTCTCAACACCCTGGAACTGGTCTAAAGTATGACACAGTAATCCTAAGCTTGGGTGTGAGGTCCTTGGTCTCAACACCCCGGCACTGGTCTAAGGTATAACACAGCAATGACACAGTAATCCTAAGCTTGGATGTGAGGTCCTTGGTCTCAACACCCTGGAACTGGTCTAAAGTATAACACAGCAATGACACAGTTATCCTAGGCTTGGGTGTGAGGTCCTTGGTCTCAACACCCTGGAACTGGTCTAAAGTATAACACAGTAAATAACAAGAGCGTAATCTGGCTAAGTGTGAATTCCCAGGTCCACCTGGTTCTAACACACTGTAGGATCTGACTGAGGTCTGAGTGCTCACACGTAAGTATTCGCAATGGCAGACAACCAGCAACTGACCAGCAAGATCTATATATACTACAGCGCTTCTCAAAGTATGTTAGAAGAACAAAAATAAAAATCTTTGTTAGACATGGTTAATGTCCTCCAACTGCAGATTAGTTCAATCCTTTGAAGACCTTGAAACACATGCGCCATTTTTGTTATTATTATTATTTTTTATTTATAGAGCGCCAACATATCCCATAGCTTGCATAGATACATAAGCAGTTCAGCATACTGTACAATCAGGACAACCAGTGACACAAGTACCAATATATACAATTGATGTGTAGTTGTATTAACATCACCAACATTGAAAGATGTTTATTTTCTAAATTGCACAGAAACAGGAAACAAAAGGGGGAGGTCTCTGCCCTTGTGAGTTTACAATCTAGAGGGTAGCGGGGTTGAGACACTGGGAGAGTAGACAAAGGGGTTAGCAGATGGGACAGTGAGCTTTAAATTCTAGCTATATCAAATTATAAGCTTGTCTGAAAAGGTGTGTTTTGAGGGTACGTTTTGAAAATTTCCAGTCTTGGAACACGATGGATAGACTGTAGTAGAGAATTTCAAAGAAAGGCCGGATTTACCATAAGGCACTGTAGGCACACGCCTAAAGGTGCCTGATGATGGAGAGGGGGCTCACTGCCCTTCCTGAGTGCCTCTCTCCCTCCTTCCCTATGCAGAGTTCTGATGAGGGTGCAAATGAGAGGTTAATCACCCTGCTCTCCGCATTCCACCAACGAGATCTCCCCTCAGTCAGGGGCACGTCTAGCTTCTTAATATTAAGGTTCCTCTAGCTACCTAATACTTGAGATTACCTCTAGCTACTTAAAAGAAACATGAGGCATTTAAAAAAAAAAAAGCAGATCTACTTACCTGGGGTTTCCTACAGCCCCTGGCAGTTTATGTGTCTCTCACCACAGCTCCTCTCCCAGCCAGTCTCAGGGGGTCCCCTCCCTTGCAACCACCGACCTCACTTCTGCACCTGTGCGAGTGTGCAGCTGCGCCACTCACAATCAGGCTCACGTAGCTGGGAGCATTCTGAGCAGGTGCAGAAATACTGTGCAGAGGCAGAGGGGAGACTGCTGGGAGACTGCTGGGAGCAGAGCTGCGGCAAGGGACACATAAGCTGCCTGGAGCTGGAGGAAGCCCCAGGTAAGTAGATCTGCTTTTTTTTTTTGAAACGCCTGATGTTTCCTTTAATATTCAGGGTACTTCTGGCTACCCTAATACTAAGGGACACCTGCAGCTACCTATGACGGGCAAAGGAAGTAAGGGAGAAGTGACAGCTGGGACAGCAAGCACACTTTTCAGCTAGCGTGTGGTTTGGGGGGTGTTTGTAGGTTCATGGAAGGCAAAGTCTAGGGTGCCACAGCATCTGTGCCAGTAGGCTCCTGTGAGGTAAATCCGGGCCTGGTTACACCCGTAAGAAGTCCTGGATGCGAGAGTGAAATTTTATGAAAAGGCCTCACCATTCTCATTTGCCTAGAAGTGCACTGAATGCATGTCTTGTAGAAATGAACTGCCCTACTGGCTTCACTATCAAAGTATATTATTAGGACAGCAGATACTGCAGTAAATGAAACTAACATTTCCAAAGCCATTTTTTTAAAACGATATGACTTTCAGACTTTCAGTGGTGCTTTGGTTATTATTTCAAACAGTTCTTTTGCAGTGACGATGACAAAAAGGCCACCAGAAGAATTAATTTGTGGAATGAGTTATACCATAAAATGCAATGCAAAGAGCAATCAGTTGGTTCCAAGTTTTTGTTGCTCAAGATGCACTTAGGACTTGAGGTCACCATCTGTGTTTAGAGAAAAAAAAAGCAATTAAGCATCCAGCTAAGGGAAAGGCTCTTTATAGTAAAGGCAGTAAAGGAAAAAGATTATACTAGTAACACTAAAAGATTTTTTAATTACACTATATGGAATACAGAGCTACAAAAATAACTCGGCATAACATGCTGATCCAAGGAGAAATATGAGTTCTACTGAGAAGGGAAGATGAAATCCCTTTCCTTCTATTTATTTTTTCTCCATTTAAGCATTGGCTTATTAGAGCAAAAGGTTAGACTTCTTTACATTATCTCTTTTTTCCAACCTCCAGAAGAAAAGTTTAAAAAATGTTAATATGCTATAATTAAAGGGAAAGTCGTCCTGTTATGCAGAGCTACTGCAATAAATGATCACATGAAAATACAGACATAATATAAATTATAATTCTACCAGAGTCAGATTCCCATCAGATTGGGCTGTTCTGGAATGGCTTTTATGTGTAACCAGATTGTACTGTATGTGATGTGGCCTATTTACAGTATATTGTTTATCTTCTCGTGCATGAAGATGCATGATAACAAGAGCCAGACTATGGCCTCAATTCACTAAGATCATGCTGGAGATAATAAGGCAAGAGACAACTTAACTCACACAGTGAGAGAGTTATCTTATCTCTTCATTCCTTACGTTACCTCCTCTGTAGTTAATTTACCTCCTCTGTAGTTAATTTACCCCTTCTGTAGTTAATTTACGTCCACTGTAGTTATTTTCTCACACAGTTAATTAACAGCCTGTCTTTAACTCTGGAGTTATTTTAAGGATTGGAGAGTTAACTTAAAGACAGAAGAGTTTACTTAAGGTTTGCCTGAGGTGTTTCCTGAATACTACATGCCTTATCATGGTGATAAGGCATGTAGTATTCAGGAAACACCTCAGGCAAACCTTAAGTAAAGTAACAACTCTAGAAGAGTTATTAAAGACAGGAGATAAGCTTAGTGAATTGAGGCCTATGTCTCAAGAAGCAAGACCAAATACCAATGGTGTTTTTCAGAGAGCCTGAAGTAAAACAGAAACACAACCTAATATGTGTTGCTCTTCTTATTCTAAACACACTGCTAGGGTTATACCAGTAGCCTAAATTTCGCTATAGTGTCCCTTTCATGATTTTTCTCCTTACAGGTTGGCGTTAAAGAGACCTAGAAATAAAACAATAAGTAAAATCGATACTTACCCGGGGCTTTCTCCTGCCCCATAAACACGCCTAAGTCCCACGGTGTCCTCTCACGGTCTGCTGTTCAGCCGTGGAGAGCCCCGTTAACAGGCTCAGTCGATGCCAGTCAGGGTCTACTACGCATGCGCAGACCTCCTGCGAATGCACAGTAGACCCGGACTAACATCACTGACCCTGTTACCGGGGCTCACCACGGCCGAATGGCAGACAGAGGGAGGACACCGTGGGACTTAGTGTGTTTATGGGGCAGGAGGAAGCCCCGGGTAAGTATTGATTCTTCTTTTTTATTCATCTCTGAGTCTCTTTAAAGAGACACTGAAGCGAAAAAAAATAAATGATATAATGAATTGGTTGTGTACTATGAATAATTACTAGAAGATTAGCAGCAAAGAAAATATTCTCATATTTTTATTTTCAGGTATATAGTGTTTTTTCTAACATTGCATCACTCTATAATATGTGCAGATTACACAACACTCAGCATTCAAAATGAGTCTTTCAGAGCAGTCTGTGAAGTAATGAACTCTCCACTAGCAGAGGAAAAGTAAACAGTTCAATTACAGTTGAGATAATAAAAGTCAGATAACAGCCCTCTCCACGACTAAGTTAGTCGGAGAGCTTAATAGCTTTTTTGCATAGAGATAACAACTGGAGTTTCTCAACTCTTCCTGTATTGGAAACAATTAGACTGATGTATCTGATCTTAATGTTTTTTTTTCTTAGCTGTACTACACATACAAATCATAATATCATCATTTTTTTTTGCTTCAGTGTCTCTTTAAGCCCTGATTATTATACCATGTCACACACTAAGACTTGCTCAAATTATAATCAAGTTATGAATTACTCTTCACTCTGTATTTAATTATTCTTCACCAGTCCTTCACTGCTCATTCTGTCACATCACTTAGTTCACACTTTATGTATCATCCCTTGTTTTGCTTTCCACTCTGTCTCCTGCAACTTCTTTCCCTGTCATTCTGTTTCAACCTCCACTACTTTCCTTCCCATCCCATGCCCCATCCTTTGAGGACTTTCTTATGCTTTTCTCTTGATCTCCATACCATGACATATGGTGTTGTCCTTAGAAGGCTGAGGCCACCTTTACTGTACAGACTCCAGTCTCCAATGAGAACACAAGAAATGGAAAATAAGCAGAGGCAAAATGCCAGTCAGGGTGAGTTGGGCACTGAAGAAATATTGGTGCCTATAGATGAATGCCTACCAATGCTAATGTTAAATATGACACTGAGCTAAGCTTACCTATATGTCTATCATACCATGCATTATCTGGAGATTTGGCTTGTATGCCAGTTACCCAAGTTTTTCAAATTTCCCCTTGTGCCTTTATGAAGAAATCTGGTAAAATGTGGCTCTTTTTTTATTTCATTTGTTCCAGCTTTTGCTTTGTTTTTTTAGCATCCAGATGCTGATCTTAATCTTAAGTACAATATTTTGTTTCTTTTTAATAATGACTGCAATGTACCACATAACAGTCCAATAGTTTCAGCATGTTTCGTGATGGGCAACTGTCTTACCAGCCCCATTTTTTGTAAGATGTCTGTTTGCCTTTGGTTGCCTGCACATGTTATCATTAGACATCATAAAGTTGACTAATCAATTTTTATTGCCTTTTTCTTGGCTTTCCTGTGAATATTGCCGCATTGTGCTTGTATACTGAGGAACAACACTTTGTGCAGCAGAGCTGTATTCTTGCCCAGAAGATTTGTGAAAAACCTGCATATTTTTAGGCCAGTTGCAAAGCTTCACTAGCCTTATTATTTCCCTGCTCAACTGCATTTTCAGATTACTTTTACCTGGAATATCTTCAACCCTATTCAGTGTTTATATAACTGGATGTCTTTATGCTTCACAGATCAGGAACTAATTGCTTATTTTCCCTAGTTACACACACTTTAGAGCATTGATTAGGGATTAGTAGGAACCCTTCTGACACACCCAGGAAAATTTCTTTGAGCTTCAGGTGGTACTGGGAATTTTTGGTGAACCCATTTCCTAAATTCCATTAAGTCAATGGGCCAACTTTAAATATTAATAGCAAAGCCCCTATACTTGTTAGAACCACCAGATTTGCTAGGTATGTGTAGGTCATCAGTAGAGGAAAGGGTAAAAAAAAAGTTTTAAAAGACCTTGTGGACCTTGCGGTGATCGCTGAAGAGGGGGAAGAGCTCCGCCCCCCCGAGCAGGAGATGCGCGTGCAGCCTGTGCACAAACTGCAGCCCCAGGATTTGACACCAATCGGCGTTAGGCGAACCTGGGGCTGCCGTCGTGGCCACACCCATGGGCGTGAAGCAGTCTTAAGGTAGTTAAAAAGCACTAGTAGTGTGAACCATTCCTCAGCTGTATTTGTCCAGGCATGGCAGATGAAAAACACGCTTACTTGCCGCCACAACTCCATACACTGTTTAATGAAAAGCATATCCAAAATGCCCTTAGGGCTTGATCACAAGGGCGCTTTTGGCTTTTTTTAAGCGCTGGCGATTTTCAAAATGGCCCTAAAAGCGATTGTGCAATGATTCCCTATGAGAATGTTCACATATGAGCGGTTTGATTCCGCTCTTCTCACCAAAGCATTGCCTGTACCATTTTTGGAGCGATTTGCCTCAATGGCAGGTATAGGGAAATCGCAAAACGCTTGAAAAATCGGTTTGTATAGCAATTTCCCTAGCACTTTTAAGAATAAATACATTGTATGTATTCTTTTCCGGGTCAAAGAGTTCACTTTCTTACTTGCGTCAGGAAGTGAAAAAACAAATCACTCTGCAAAAGCCCTTTACAAAAAATCACACACAAAATCGCAAAATGCTGGCATCAGCGATTGTGATTTTAGTTGTGAATAAGGCCTTACAGAGTTCACTCAGCAGTTCACCTCCAGATCCAGTTACCACATCCTGTTTATGTGCTTAATTAGCTCACTAGCCTCAGGAAGGATTATTTCCACTCAGGTTTATATATCCTTTAAAACATGTAGTTAATTAAACATTATGTTATTTCGCTAACACATTGATATAGTGCCCACGTGTTGCCTACACAGAGGGTATTTAACCAATGTTGTACTTCACTGTTCTTCAGCAGGGTTCATAATCCAAGACCTCTACAATTTTGGGGGGAAAAGGGGGTAGAAGGCTGGGGGCCATTAACCTATCAGTTCAATTTTGGAGTACAGCAGGAACCCAAAGCACCCAGAGGAAACCCATGCAAATGCAAAAAGAACATTCAAACTGGGGAAAATAGTGGTACTGGTGCAGGTTTATCTTGTAGCTTTAGTAATGCTAGGCAAGTGTAACGATTGTGGAATTATTTCCGTGGTCAGCACACAGGATGCGCGCTGACACTGCGGAAAACCTCCACAAGTGTATAATCTGAGAGAACCCAGCTGCGGTGCAATGCACCTGTAGAGGGGAATTCCTGCTGGCAGATGGAGCTGTGGAGAACAGAGGAACAACCCCTCTGTACTGCCACAGATGCCAGATAGGAATTGTACGTGGGGAAGCAATGCAGGGCAAGATAGCCCTTAAAGAGGGAGAGCACTGAGACAGAATAAATGTGTGTCCACCAATCTAGTCACCACCCAGCGACGGTGAACACACAACAACAGAACCAAAGTGGGAACGCAATCGCAAGAGAGGCGATTGCCAGAAGTGACACAAGACCAAGCAGGACAGAGCGCGAGAGTAGCAAAAGGCACAGCAAACAAGAACAATAAGAAAAATAACAAACGCTAACTAAACGCGAACACCGCACTCATTCGCAAAAGCGAACGCGTTTAAACGCGATCACCACGCGTTAGGCGCCCAGTGATAAGCGTGCCAACCTAACTAACCAATGAACACAAATAAACAAAACAGGACCGCTTGCTAAATGGCTGCCTTACCTCAGGCAACCGCAAGCGTTTGCTCCAGACAGACAGACGAACGGAAAACAGGAATAGGGCAGATAAGATCCACCGTTCTTCCACCAGAGCGAGTGCGATCCGGGTTTAGGGAAAGGACAGGAAGGATCCACTGCTCTTTCCGCCAGAGCGAGTGTGAACCAAGTACTGAAACAGAGCTAGCAAGATCCACTGCTCTTTTCCACCAGAGCAAGTGTGAACCAAGTAGAGAAACAGAGCTAGCAGGATCCACTGCTCTTTTCCACCAGAGCAAGTGTGATCCAAGTACAGAAACAGAGCTAGCAGGATCCACTGCTCTTTTCCACCAGAGAGAGTGTGATCTAAGTACAAAATCAGAGCTAGCAGGATCCACTGCTCTTTTCCACCAGAGCAAGTGTGATCCAACTACAGAAACGGAGCTAGTAGGATCCACTGCTCTTTTCCACCAGAGCAAGTGTGATCCAAGTACAGGAATAGGCCTAGCAGGATCCACTGCTCTTACCGCCAGAGCGAGTGCGATCCACACGGCAAGACAGACAGAAGGAGTAACCAGTAGCAACCGCAGCTACGGTAAAACTCCAAGACATAGACTAGAGAGATCCACTGCCACTAACGTTAGGGCAAGTGCGATCCAGGTACTGGACCAAACGATTCACCATCGCCAACCGCTGGCGACAGTGCAATCGCAAGGACAAGACAAGACAGGCAATACAGATAATACAACCTGACTGCACTAGAAGGAATGCCTAGTGCAGTCCCCAGGAATTACTCTAAGATAATCTTAGCAAACGACAGCAAGGCTGACACTCTAGGAGTGTTTGCAGGAACAAACCTTCATGACCAGCAAAGGATTGTGGGAGAACATGGTATTTATACTGCAAGCCTTCAAAGGAGGCAGCTAGGCAATTTGCATGACAAGTGTATGCAAATTCCTCAGCAGCAGAGCAGGTCTGAAACTTGCAAAGTGAAGACAGGTCTCTTTTCCAGAGACCTGCAGCCCACAGACTTAAGGAATGGTCAAACAGCTGTCTGCCTGTGCAGACAGCTGAGCGGATCATTACAGTACCCCCCCCCCCCCCCTCCTCTAGAGACAGCTTCCAGACGTCTCTCAAAACTGATATTAGCAAAAAACTCTGACTGAAGACTCATGAAGGTCGGGACAGCCCGACAAGGCCCAATTCCAGAGTCAATCTTCCCGAAACCGACCTCGCGGGAAGCAGAAGCCACCGAAACATGCCCATCAGTACTACAAGTCTCAGTGTAACACCCATCAGAACTGTGAATGCCAGAGAAGAACCCATTGACACCCTCCGAGCCATGCCCGCCACCTTCCAGGGACCGTCCAAAAATACCAAACCTGCCACAATACCTATTTGAAGTGTCCCTTTCCACATAGAAACCACTGTCGATCTCATCCAGGGTACCAGGAAATATTTCTCACAGAATCTCCCAGAACACTTTGAAGCTCCGCAGAGATCCCAAGAGGGCAGAACCATCACCAGGCTCACATGGAGACCTATCAAGAACCCCTATGGAACCAATGACAATTCCAGATTCAGGATTACCAGGACAAGCATCAAGATCAGAGCTTCCAGGGACCACTTCTGGGCATGCAGGCAGGCAGGCAACATCAGAACATGTTTCCACCGAGGAAGCATCTGAGCATGCTGGCAACCGAGACTCACTTGGGCTGTGTGGGTCACAGAGCGCATCGGGGTACACTAGCACAAGAGAAACCTCAGGACACGTCGAGGAACTGCCAACCTCAGAGTACGTCACGACAAGATCAAAACCAAAACCGGGCAGAGAATCATCACGAGTAGTGGTCACAAGCACCGGACTTTCAAAAGAAGACTTGAACTTCGACTTAGAAATTTCTGTTACTGTACTGGTATCTAACCAACACACATCATTGACTACGCATGACTGAAGCTCCACCAGAGCTGCAAAAGAAGTCAATATAGCAGCGATGCCTACTGAAGTGGGCAACACCTCAGACGGCCCTGCGGGACAGGAGGCACCTCCTAAAAGTTCTGCACCCTTTGGGAGGAACTCGGAGACCTCCATAACATCAAACAAAAACCCAGGAGCATTGTTTCCCAAGTGTTCTGACAAAGAAATCCAGGATTCTGAACTATCCATGTTACAGGGCAAAACATCAAATACATTTTGCGGACAGAGCAAATGTCCCAGGGATGGTTCTACAATCCGCTGAGACTGAATTTTATCTTCACGAACAGGATGCACAGGAATATTTACTGGAGCACACACTGACTCCCTAACTCTAATCTCACTGAACGCAGAATACTGCATAACAGTCAAACTAGACTGCAATTCCAAAATGGCAGAAAAACTGGTGAGAATGGTAGCAATACCCAGACGAGTCTCTAGGGTCACTGCAGGAGATTCTATGCAAGGCAGTACTGACTCATCCAGAGTACAGGGTGGAGAGTCAGTACTATCTGCTGAGCAAGAAAGGGACTCACAAATGTCGGAACGAGTGGACATCATGGTTTTATTCATGGTACATGGTACAGGGCAGGCTCACAGAGACCTTCTCTGGACAATGCACATATTCTCCAGTATCAGATTCGAAAAACCATAGCGCTGTCTCACCCTTAGACTCAGCTAACAATGTCGAATCCGAGGAGTCAGAATGCAAAATTTGCGAATCCAAGATCGCTTTAGGTTGTGAAACTGATGCTTCCAAAGCGCAAACCTCCGCAATCTGTGGACCAAGGTGTTCAGGACAGAAACACTGGAGCAACTGTCATCAGGCAACAGGCCTCTACAGGTGTGAACAGAGTGAGACATAGATTCATTTGCAGAAGAAGTTGCGACAACAACAGGAGAAACTTTATTAGACGTATTAATATTACTTTTGATGCTGCATGAAAGGGATAGAACAGCTGACTGATTAGCAGATACATACTCATCAAGCATGGGTGGTAAACAAGGCAGCTTAAACCAGTGGGAAAAAATCAATGTAAGAAACTGATAAAGATTATCCTCCCAGCAATTGCTTTTCAATATCTCATAAGCCCACACAAACAGATCTCCTTGCAATAGCGTATAAGCAAATTGGCGAGCTAACGTGGACGGGTCAGTAATTTGAAAGGTAGAATTCAGCAAAAATCTTACACATTCAGCAAGGAAGTCTTCCTTGGTTTCAGAGTCTAGTCTTTTGAAGTTATTAAAGATATAAGAACCAAATTCGACAAAAACGTATAAATCGGAAATTCCCTCTACACTTGGAATTTCGGTTTGGCTGGTCATACTGTACGATTGTGGAATTATTTCTGTGGTCAGCACACAGGATGCGCGCTGACACTGCGGAAATCCTCCACAAGCGTATAATCTGAGAGAACCCAGCTGCGGTGCAATGCACCTGTAGAGGGGAATTCCTGCCGGCAGATGGAGCTGTGGAGAACAGAGGAACAACCCCTCTGTACTGCCACAGATGCCAGATAGGAATTGTACGTGGGGAAGCAATGCAGGGCAAGATAGCCCTTAAAGAGAGAGAGCACAGAGACAGAATAAATGCGTGTCCACCAATCTAGTCGCCACCCAGCGACGGTGAACACACAACAACAGAACCAAAGTGGGAACGCAATCACAAGAGAGGCAATTGCCAGAAGTGACACAAGACCGAGCAGGACAGAGCACGAGAGTAGCAAAAGGCACAGCAAACAAGAACAATAAGAAAAATAACAAACGCTAACTAAATGCGAACACCGCACTCATTCGCAAAAGCGAACGCGTTTAAACGCGATCACCGCGCGTTAGGCGCCCAGTGATAAGCGTGCCAACCTAACTAACCAATGAACACAAATAAACAAAACAGGTATGCTTGCTAAACGGCTGCCTTACCTCAGGAAACCGCAAGCGTTTGCTCCAGACAGACAGACGAACGGAAAACAGGAATAGGGCAGATAAGATCCACCGCTCTTCCGCCAGAGCGAGTGCGATCCGGGTTCAGGGATAGGACAGGAAGGATTCTGATCTAAGTACAGAATCAGAGCTAGCAGGATCCACTGCTCTTTTCCCCCAGAGCAAGTGTGATCCAACTACAGAAACAGAGCTAGAAGGATCCACTGCTCTTTTCCACCAGAGCAAGTGTGATCCAAGTACAGGAATAGGCCTAGCAGGATCCACTGCTCTTACCGCCAGAGTGAGTGCGATCCACGCGGCAAGACAGACAGAAGGAGTAACCAGTAGCAACCGCAGCTATAGTAAAACTCCAAGACATTGACTAGAGAGATCCACTGCCACTAACGCTAGGGCAAGTGCGATACAGGTACTGGACCAAACCATTCACCATCGCCAACTGCTGGCAACAGTGCAATCGCAAGGACAAGACAAGACAGGCAATACAGATAATACAACCTGACTGCACTAGAAGGAATGCCTAGTGCAGTCCCCAGGAATTACTCTAAGATAATCTTAGCAAACGACAGCAAGGCTGACACTCTAGGAGTGTTTGTAGGAGCAAACCTTCATGACCAGCAAAGGATTGTGGGAGAACATGGTATTTATACTGCAAGCCTTCAAAGGAGGCAGCTAGGCAATTTGCATGACGAGTGTATGCAAATTTCTCAGCAGCAGAGCAGGTCTGAAACTTGCAAAGTGAAGACAGGTCTCTTTTCCAGAGACCTGCAGCTTACAGACTTAAGGAATGGTCAAACAGCTGTCTGCCTGTGCAGACAGCTGAGCGGATCATTACAGCAAGAATGCTAACCCCTTAAGGTGCCTATAAATTATATAATTTTGAACAATTCATTATTTCAAACAGAAAAATCTACTAGAATCTTAAATAAAGAGTCAGCAGTAGCTTAAGATACTTAAAAAATGATCATAAATTCCATCATAAATAGCTAGTTTATCGATCTGCTCGATCGAATTGAATGATCTCATATAAAGTAAAATTGTACCTTTGTTGGATAAATTTGATAAATTCCAATCAATTATTTCCAATTTACTAAATTACCAGTAATCAAAATAAAAAATTGTTTATAAAATGATACTATTAGTGGGCACATTCAGCGCCCATGTAGCCCATGTATCTCTTTGGTATGTATTTGTTAACAAACTGCACTACCAGTTTAATGTTTCAATTTGCTTCAATGGTTTTACATTGACAAGTATATATTTTTTATGAAAAGTGTACACTAGGAATGAGCGAGAAAGATTATGTGAAATGCAAAATTTCCCAGGGTGTGGGAGGGGCATGGGCTGTGTTAGTGAGGGTTAACTCACTTAGGCCGCTGCCTCCATTCCAATGCACTTCTGACACTCCCACCTTCACAGCAGAAGTTCCTGTTTAGAAGCACAAGTGTCGGAAAATGAAGTGTGGAGTGGAGCGCTTCAGAAGGGAGGCGGCGGCCGAAGGAAGATAATCCCTGCTTACACAGCCTGCGCCCCCAACACGGGGGATGATTTCGCTTTTTGCAAATTCATTCTTGCTCATCCCTGGCTTACACTAAATTTTAAAGTGGGAATCTAGGCAAAACATTCCATTTTAGATTTTGATATAGCACATAAGACTTTTTTTTTCCAGCCTTAGCCCGACTGTGCCGACAGAAGAGAGAAGATTAGATCATATAACAGAGATAACACAGCCACTGTGCAACTAGGAAAGGCTGCAGTAAGACAGAGCACATTAGAACAGCTATAGGAACATATAGGATGGAAGAAATAAGGCTCAACATTTTGTTACAGAGTCTCTTTAAAGAATGTGTCATTTGTTTATTTTGTCAGGAAAAAGAAATAAATGATGACCTATATGTAGGCAAGTTTATAACGAAAGGAAGTTACAGCTATGCATTTGCATTTGTTAAGCCAAGGAGTAGTTATTTGCAGGCCTGTGTGCCAATTAAAATTGGGAGCAATCTGTGATATTTTATAATAAACACTGATAGTTCTACAAAAACACTATTTTTTCATTAGAGGTTGCACACTTTTATGTCGCCAGATAAATCCAGCATCACTTTCAAACTTTAATGAGGTCTGAAGTAGTTATGAAATAAAAAAACTAAAACTGAAAAAAAAGCATAACAAATGTGTTACAAGTTCCTGTAGAGAAGCACAACAAACATTTATGCCTGACTGATCCCATTTCAATGAAGGTCAGTGCATAATGCAGACGATAATGACTCATACAAAGGGTGTCAGTGTTCTGTTCTCTTTTTTCACATATCCTTAAATATTCAAATCAGTTAAAGTACAGAATTTTATAAATATATGTTAAAGAAAAACCGTAGTGAAAACAACTTTATGAATAAAATTGCTTATTTTTTACAATATTCATTTATATTGTTATAAATATTGTATATAATAATTTAATCAGTGTTTGTGTTTATAACAGTACTACTACTTCGGCATGTAGTTTCGGTGCTCAGTGCTGAGCACTGAAACCATCTGCTTCAAGCTAAACAGCCTAGGCTAAGCATCACTGAGAGGGTGATAGAATAGCTATAGGAACTGTTTCTGATGCTGAAACCAGGAAAATTACCCTAAAAGTGGGTATCCTGAATCATATTGTGCATTCTACTACAGTGTTTCTGTTTTACGCTCCTTTTTTGTGTATGGCTACTAAACGCTCATTTGCATAGCAGACACCATTATTTTCTCATGCGTAATATGCATATTGTGTATCATATGAAAAACATTCAAGAGAAGCTGTCAGCCATACTATCTCAGAAATAAAAAAAAAAACATATGGGGCTTGATTCACAAAGCGGTGCTGACCTAGTTAGCACGCCTAAAGACTTTGGGCGTGACAAGTAGGGTGCTAACTAGGTTAGCACCGTTTTGACAATCAGATCGCGCGCAAAATCCCGCGCGCAAGAGTTTGCGCGTGCACAGCAAAACGTTGCACCGCGATGGGACGATAACGGCGCACCCGATTCGCCTATAAGGTTGCATGGGGTGCGACCTTAACGTCGCACTATGCGACATTGACGTTTCACCCCATGCGACCGTATAGGTGCATCGGGTGTGCCGCTATCGTCACATCGTGGTGTGACGTTTCGCATGCACTGCGCTGTGCGCTCGCAATGTCTTGCGTGCGGGACCTTGCACGCGAGTCGATCGTATCACGCCTAAACTGAGTTTAGGCGTGAAGAGGGGCTTTTCACAAGCGTGCTAACAGTTAGCACTGCTTTGTGAATCAAGCCCATAGAAGTAGATAAATACTTGCTCTACTTACATAACACATGTATTGCACTCTCCACATTTAGATTTTAGTGATGTTTCTATAGTAAAAAAAAGAAAAAACCCTTCTTAGAATTTTCCATTTTGTCTGTGTCTATCTTGAAGCCAATCCTGACATAATTTCCTCCCTTACTCTGTCTGTGTATCATTGCCCGCCCCCCTCCCAGTCTTCAGACACTACCACCCAGGTCTGCAGTGCATTGAGAAATATTGGCCAATCAAAAAGGAACAGAGGTGTGGGAGGGGAAAGAAGGAGGGAAAGAGGCTTCAGCCAATCAGACTGCATAAGTTAAGTCTGAAGGGAAAGTTAAAAAAAAGAAAAAGAAAACCCAGCATGCCCTGGAACTTCCTTTGTGCGGAAGATGTACCAAATAAGAGCCAGGGAAACTGGGGAATGATGTTTTATAGAGAAGAAAAATAAGAGTGATTTTTAACTTTTGGATTGTCTGGTTAGCATCCTGTAACGATCGGTGTCCACACCCAGAGAGAATCTGATTATTGGTGATCTGCAGTATCACCAGTAATACATATATATTCCCGATTATGGATGATCTGCAGAATCACCAATAATCCGAGTATGACTAACCTCTGGACACCTATATAGTGTGAGTGTTTGGTGCAACAGTAATGACTTTGAGTAGGACCACCCGAGGAGAAGGTGGTCCTTGGCCGTATGAGAAATACCTCCCTCTGGGAAGTGTGAAGACCTTCCAGCAGCCTGAAACTTCCAAAGGGGTGGAGCCCCAGGCTGAATAGCAGGAAGGCCCTGTGGCTAAGTGACACCTAGAAGGTGGGCGTCACAAGCAGCACTGAGAACTAATCCCTCAATAGAGAGTGATAGCTCGCAAGGTCGGGAAGGCTAGGTCGGCAACACACGAGCAGTTAAGGTACAGAGACAGAAGGCTGATTCAGTAACCAGGGACAGGCAGGGTTGGCAACAGGTAATCAGATATGCGTAGGTACCGAATCAGAAAGCAGAAGGAGAGTCAGGAAAGCAATAGGTCATAACAGATATCAAACAAGGCCTAGTCTTGGGTGTGAGGTCCGTGGTCTCAACACCCTGGAACTAGTCTGAAGTATAACACAATGATAACACAGTATCCCTAGTCTTGGGTGTGAGGTCTGTGGTCTCAACACCCTGGAACTAGTCTGAAGTATAACACAATAGTAACACAGTATCCCTAGTCTTGGGTGTGAGGTCCGTGGTCTCAACTCCCTGAAACTAGTCTGAAGTATAACACAATAGTAAATAACACAGTAGTAATCTGGCTCAGTGTGAATTCCCAGGGGCACCTGGTTCACGTAAGTGTTCGCAACGGCAGACAACTTGAGACTGACCAGCAACTATATATAGAGCGGCGCTCCCCGGCGCCACCCATCACTGATCAACCAATAGCCGCCCGCTCTGAGATCAGCTGACCAACCTGGTCAGCTGATCCCTCTTCGTTTGTCATAAAGGTTCCGCCTCTCAGCGCGCGCGCGTATTCCTCAATCTGTGTGCACTAGAAGGCCCAGCCACATCAGATGCACGTCGCCGCGTGTCAACCGCTGAGCTGGATGCGGAACCAGCCGCCTCGCTGCCAGTCCGCGCGGCGGCTTTTCCGCAATCTATTACACATCCTTATTTACCAGATAAAAATAAAGAATTGATTTTTTATTTTATGCCTGACAGTTACTCTTTAATCAATATTAGATGATTTTTTTTTGTCCAAACTGAGGCTGAAATGTATCTGAGCAGCTTTAGAGCCAGCTAACAAATCTCAAGGTAGAACCTGTATGTCCAGGTTAGAAGACCTGTTAGATCCAGGACAACATGAGGTCTGCCTTCCATTCTTCTTCATACCTCCTGGTCCTTCAAAGTCAGATACTCCATGCTATATTCCATGCAACCCAAGCATCACAGTTTAAGAGTAAAACAAGCCAAAATATATCTTGACATGGTAGGATAGTGCTTACTATGATGTCTATGGCTCACCTTATCATTAATTATGACTACTATTATTTTATTATTGATAATTCATATAGTCACAACAAACTTTGTGGTACTTAAAGAGAGTCTGAAGCGAGAATAAATCTCGCTTCAGACCTCATAGATAGCAGGGGCATGTGTGCCCCTGCTAAAACGCCGCTATCCCGCGGCTTAACGGGGGTCCCTTCACCCCCAAATCCCCTCCGTACAGCCGGGGAGCGCTTCCGCATTGGGGCAGGGCTAACCGCCTCAGCCCTGCCCCATGCGCGTCTGTCAGCGCGTATATTCGCCTCTCCCCCCCCCCTCTCAGTCTTCCTTCACTGAGAGGGGCGGGGGAGAGGCGGCGATGCGCCGCTGATAGACGCGACTGGAGGCAGGGCTGCAGCCGTTAGCCCTGCCTCCAAGAAGAAATAAATCACGACCAAGTCTACGACCAACTATTGCGGGGGTGGGTTTGGGGGTGAAGGGACCCCCGTTTAGCGGCGCGATAGCGGCGGTTTATCAGGGGCACGCATGCCCCTGCTAACTATGAGCTCTGAAGCGAGATTTATTCTCGCTTCAGAGTCTCTTTAACAATTACACAATTTCAGTGTTTCAGTGTTCATCCGCATGCGATTTCATCAGCGGTGAAATGCGGCGATTCCGCACCGCAATAGTGGAAACAGGCCCTAACTTCCATAACATTGCTCTTTGCGTTAACATTCCTGACTCTTAGTGTCACTTGTTAGTCACAAGTGATTGCAGCAATTAAGAAATATTTTATTTGAATCAACTAAATCATCCTTCAGAGATCCAAAAAGACCCTGTTACTGAGGATTAGAAGCCAATACTCTCTTTTCCATATTCCTCATACTTTAGGGCATGGTTAACCAAAACATTATTTTTCAGTTCTTTTAAAACTGATTGGGTGTTTGAAGTGAAAAATTCAAGCCTGGAAATGTCTCTCTCTGTAGCATCAGACCCTTTGTCACTTTCAATAAGTAAATACAATAAGTGTATGCCATGAAATACATCTTTAGAAAGAGATAATTGAGCCTTTTATCTTATTGGGCTTGATTCACAAAGCCGTGCTAACTGTTTAGCACGGGTGTGCTAAACAGTTAGCACGTGAAGTGCCGTTGGCGGACTTTTGCGCACGCAAAGTTACGCGATTCGCGCGACCGCGGCACTTTGCGCGCGCAAAAGTCCACGAACGGCACTTCACGTGCAACTGTTTAGCACACCCGTGCTAAACAGTAAGCATGGCTTTGTGAATCAAGCCCATTGTGTGCTTGATCAAAGGAGACTAAAATTACAAAACAGCTTTGTCTTCCATTTTCATGGAGACACTGTAACGATCGGTGTCAGCAACCAGAGAGAGAATCTGATCCTTGGCGATCCGCAGTATCCCCAAGAATACAGATATACCCGATTATTGAGGATCTGCGGAATCGTCAATAATCAGATATGTCTAACCTCTAGACACCAGGGAGAGTGTGTTTGGTGCAACAGTAACAACTCTGAGTAAAGACCACCAGAGGAGCTGGTGGCCTATACTCCCGAGGAATTCACCCCTGAGCGGTGGGTGAGATTTCTGTAGCCTGTGGACCCCTGAGCGAGGGACCAAGGCTGGGGCACAGGAAGCCCTGCTGCTAATATGTAAGGCTTTGCCCTGAACTGGGCTAACGTAACACAGTAATAACACAACCTAGTCTGGGTGTGAGGTCCGTATTCACAACACCCTGGAACTAGTCTGGAGTATAACATAAATGATAATACAGTTCCCTAGTCTTGGGTGTGAGGTCCGTATTCACAACACCCTGGAACTAGTCTGGAGCATAACATAAAAGATAATACAGTTCCCTAGTCTTGGGTGTGAGGTCCGTATTTACAACACCCTGGAACTAGTCTAGAGAATACACAGAGGATACACAGTATTCCTAGTCTGGGGTGTGAGGGCCTTGATCTCAACACCCTGGAACTGGTCTAACAAATAATACCATACAATTAGTACTTTAAGCTATCAAGAATCTGACTCAGTGTGGATTCCCAGCTCCAGCCGGTTCTGGCACACTGTCGGGTCTAGCTAAGGTCTGAGTGCCTTCACGCAAGTGTTAGCAATGGCAGACAACCAGCAACTGACAAGCAGCAGAATATATAGTTGCTGGACTCTGCTGCCCTGCCCGAACCATTCAGCCAATCATGAGTCCTACAGGAGTCAGCTGACCTTCCTGATCAGCTGACACTTCCCCTGTTGGTATAAAGGTCCTGCATTCAGGCCCGCGCGTGCATAGCTCTCCATCTGTCTAGGTGCACTAACAGACCCAGCCACACCAAGCACACGCCGCCGCATGCAAGCAGCCACTTTGCTGTCAGGACATGCAGCGGCTTTTCCGCATTCCACCATACTACCAGACGCGTGTCCATGCGTGCAAACCGCCGCTTTGGACGCGGAATCAGCCGCCTCGTTCTTGGCATATGCGGCGGCTTTTCCGCGTTTTCTCACAGTACCCCCCCCCTGAGGAGTGGACTCCGGACATCTCCTTCCTGGCTTTCCAGGACGTAAGTTAGAGAATTTTTCTTTTATCTCATACTCAGGCCGGCCATCAATCCACCCAGGGAGGGAGGGAGTGGAATCCACCTGCAGCGCTGCCCCAGGCGGGGACACAGGAAATGATTTTTTGTCAGCCTGTTTTTTTGGTGGTAGAATGGTTTTGGGCCAAAAACCCCTGTCTAAAGTGTCTGCTTTGGGGCTTTTGCTATCAGATTTATGCATGAGAGGAAACCGTGAGGAACAGGAACCATTAGAAATAACTGTACACTGTCCTGCCTTTCCTGCGACCTGTATCCTGGTTTTATCCACCTCACCCTTCTTTAAACAGTGCTCATGACAATGAGCTGACCAGTTCAGTAACTGTCCTGAAGCCCAGTCAATCAGTGGAGAGTGGAGTTGCAACCAGGGCATACCGAGAACAACAGCAGACCCTTTCATCGGCAGGACCAGGAACTGTAAACTCTCTTCATGCACTGCCCCTAAACAACATGACAGTAGGGGGGTTTGGGAAAGAAACTGGGCACTGCGCAATGGAGAGTCGTCCACTGCAGTGACCGAAATCTGCCGGTCGGGTGCAGATAACGGTATCCCCAGACTTTTGGCAAAATCGTAATCGATGAGGTTCGCTGACGAACCCGAGTCCACCATGGCTTCTGCGGACTTGGTCCGACCTTCCCACGTAACCGAACAAGGAAGGATCAGCCGACCATCGTTCAGGGATGAACCCTGCTCACCTATGATTTTGACTAATCCTAGGCGATAGCTTTTGTCTGGCCTAGTGGAACCATGTAAAGCGTTCTTCTTTGGGCTCCTGCGACTCTTTTCCCCCAGATTCAACCTTGTGTACCCAATTTGCATAGGTTCGCCTGGAGGTGAGGGTGACCGAGAAGAGTCGTGTAAGATAGACCTTCTGGCCACTCTACCACGAATCTGTCTCTGGTGGCGCAAACGGCGATCTATCTGTATGGCCAAAGAGATTGCCTCATCCAATGATTCGGGCTCAGGATGGCCTATCATTACCTCATGAATATTATCTGACAATCCGGCCAAAAAACAGTCTAGGAGGGCGAATGCGTCCCATCTAGCCGAGACTGCCCACCTCCTAAACTCCGCAGCATAATTTTCCACCGGACCTTTGCCCTGACGCAGAAGCTTGAGCTTCCGTTCAGAAGTCGAGGCGATGTCTGGGTCATCGTAAATCATAGCCATAGCCTCAAAAAATTCATCGACCGAGGTCAGGGCCTGATGCCCAATAGGAAGACCATATGCCCAGGTCTGGGAATCCCCTGACAACAGAGTCTTAATGAACGTAATTCTCTGTGCCTCGGTTCCAGACGAATTAGGCCTTAACTCAAAGTATGATAACACTCTATTTCTAAAGTTCCGAAAATCAGATCTGTCGCCAGAAAATTTTTCAGGTACAGGCATACGTATGTCTGTGCTAAGAGGAGATCGCACTGATTGAAGTCCTGAAATAGCCCCAAATATCTGACATATCTGGGTCTGTTGGTTCAAAACTGCCGCGGAAAGTTGGTTTACCGCGGTGGTCAGGACTTCAACATGGCTATACAGTGCGTCCATTTGGGTTCGGTCTGCCATTCTGTAACGATCGGTGTCAGCAACCAGAGAGAGAATCTGATCCTTGGCGATCCGCAGTATCCCCAAGAATACAGATATACCCGATTATTGAGGATCTGCGGAATCGTCAATAATCAGATATGTCTAACCTCTAGACACCAGGGAGAGTGTAAGTGTTTGGTGCAACAGTAACAACTCTGAGTAAAGACCACCAGAGGAGCTGGTGGCCTATACTCCCGAGGAATTCACCCCTGAGCGGTGGGTGAGATTTCTGTAGCCTGTGGACCCCTGAGCGAGGGACCAAGGCTGGGGCACAGGAAGCCCTGCTGCTAATATGTAAGGCTTTGCCCTGAACTGGGCTAACGTAACACAGTAATAACACAACCTAGTCTGGGTGTGAGGTCCGTATTCACAACACCCTGGAACTAGTCTGGAGTATAACATAAATGATAATACAGTTCCCTAGTCTTGGGTGTGAGGTCCGTATTCACAACACCCTGGAACTAGTCTGGAGCATAACATAAAAGATAATACAGTTCCCTAGTCTTGGGTGTGAGGTCCGTATTTACAACACCCTGGAACTAGTCTAGAGAATACACAGAGGATACACAGTATTCCTAGTCTGGGGTGTGAGGGCCTTGATCTCAACACCCTGGAACTGGTCTAACAAATAATACCATACAATTAGTACTTTAAGCTATCAAGAATCTGACTCAGTGTGGATTCCCAGCTCCAGCCGGTTCTGGCACACTGTCGGGTCTAGCTAAGGTCTGAGTGCCTTCACGCAAGTGTTAGCAATGGCAGACAACCAGCAACTGACAAGCAGCAGAATATATAGTTGCTGGACTCTGCTGCCCTGCCCGAACCATTCAGCCAATCATGAGTCCTACAGGAGTCAGCTGACCTTCCTGATCAGCTGACACTTCCCCTGTTGGTATAAAGGTCCTGCATTCAGGCCCGCGCGTGCATAGCTCTCCATCTGTCTAGGTGCACTAACAGACCCAGCCACACCAAGCACACGCCGCCGCATGCAAGCAGCCACTTTGCTGTCAGGACATGCAGCGGCTTTTCCGCATTCCACCATACTACCAGACGCGTGTCCATGCGTGCAAACCGCCGCTTTGGACGCGGAATCAGCCGCCTCGTTCTTGGCATATGCGGCGGCTTTTCCGCGTTTTCTCACAGTACCCCCCCCCTGAGGAGTGGACTCCGGACATCTCCTTCCTGGCTTTCCAGGACGTAAGTTAGAGAATTTTTCTTTTATCTCATACTCAGGCCGGCCATCAATCCACCCAGGGAGGGAGGGAGTGGAATCCACCTGCAGCGCTGCCCCAGGCGGGGACACAGGAAATGATTTTTTGTCAGCCTGTTTTTTTGGTGGTAGAATGGTTTTGGGCCAAAAACCCCTGTCTAAAGTGTCTGCTTTGGGGCTTTTGCTATCAGATTTATGCATGAGAGGAAACCGTGAGGAACAGGAACCATTAGAAATAACTGTACACTGTCCTGCCTTTCCTGCGACCTGTATCCTGGTTTTATCCACCTCACCCTTCTTTAAACAGTGCTCATGACAATGAGCTGACCAGTTCAGTAACTGTCCTGAAGCCCAGTCAATCAGTGGAGAGTGGAGTTGCAACCAGGGCATACCGAGAACAACAGCAGACCCTTTCATCGGCAGGACCAGGAACTGTAAACTCTCTTCATGCACTGCCCCTAAACAACATGACAGTAGGGGGGTTTGGGAAAGAAACTGGGCACTGCGCAATGGAGAGTCGTCCACTGCAGTGACCGAAATCTGCCGGTCGGGTGCAGATAACGGTATCCCCAGACTTTTGGCAAAATCGTAATCGATGAGGTTCGCTGACGAACCCGAGTCCACCATGGCTTCTGCGGACTTGGTCCGACCTTCCCACGTAACCGAACAAGGAAGGATCAGCCGACCATCGTTCAGGGATGAACCCTGCTCACCTATGATTTTGACTAATCCTAGGCGATAGCTTTTGTCTGGCCTAGTGGAACCATGTAAAGCGTTCTTCTTTGGGCTCCTGCGACTCTTTTCCCCCAGATTCAACCTTGTGTACCCAATTTGCATAGGTTCGCCTGGAGGTGAGGGTGACCGAGAAGAGTCGTGTAAGATAGACCTTCTGGCCACTCTACCACGAATCTGTCTCTGGTGGCGCAAACGGCGATCTATCTGTATGGCCAAAGAGATTGCCTCATCCAATGATTCGGGCTCAGGATGGCCTATCATTACCTCATGAATATTATCTGACAATCCGGCCAAAAAACAGTCTAGGAGGGCGAATGCGTCCCATCTAGCCGAGACTGCCCACCTCCTAAACTCCGCAGCATAATTTTCCACCGGACCTTTGCCCTGACGCAGAAGCTTGAGCTTCCGTTCAGAAGTCGAGGCGATGTCTGGGTCATCGTAAATCATAGCCATAGCCTCAAAAAATTCATCGACCGAGGTCAGGGCCTGATGCCCAATAGGAAGACCATATGCCCAGGTCTGGGAATCCCCTGACAACAGAGTCTTAATGAACGTAATTCTCTGTGCCTCGGTTCCAGACGAATTAGGCCTTAACTCAAAGTATGATAACACTCTATTTCTAAAGTTCCGAAAATCAGATCTGTCGCCAGAAAATTTTTCAGGTACAGGCATACGTATGTCTGTGCTAAGAGGAGATCGCACTGATTGAAGTCCTGAAATAGCCCCAAATATCTGACATATCTGGGTCTGTTGGTTCAAAACTGCCGCGGAAAGTTGGTTTACCGCGGTGGTCAGGACTTCAACATGGCTATACAGTGCGTCCATTTGGGTTCGGTCTGCCATTCTGTAACGATCGGTGTCAGCAACCAGAGAGAGAATCTGATCCTTGGCGATCCGCAGTATCCCCAAGAATACAGATATACCCGATTATTGAGGATCTGCGGAATCGTCAATAATCAGATATGTCTAACCTCTAGACACCAGGGAGAGTGTAAGTGTTTGGTGCAACAGTAACAACTCTGAGTAAAGACCACCAGAGGAGCTGGTGGCCTATACTCCCGAGGAATTCACCCCTGAGCGGTGGGTGAGATTCCTGTAGCCTGTGGACCCCTGAGCGAGGGACCAAGGCTGGGGCACAGGAAGCCCTGCTGCTAATATGTAAGGCTTTGCCCTGAACTGGGCTAACGTAACACAGTAATAACACAACCTAGTCTGGGTGTGAGGTCCGTATTCACAACACCCTGGAACTAGTCTGGAGTATAACATAAATGATAATACAGTTCCCTAGTCTTGGGTGTGAGGTCCGTATTCACAACACCCTGGAACTAGTCTGGAGCATAACATAAAAGATAATACAGTTCCCTAGTCTTGGGTGTGAGGTCCGTATTTACAACACCCTGGAACTAGTCTAGAGAATACACAGAGGATACACAGTATTCCTAGTCTGGGGTGTAAGGGCCTTGATCTCAACACCCTGGAACTGGTCTAACAAATAATACCATACAATTAGTACTTTAAGCTATCAAGAATCTGACTCAGTGTGGATTCCCAGCTCCAGCCGGTTCTGGCACACTGTCGGGTCTAGCTAAGGTCTGAGTGCCTTCACGCAAGTGTTAGCAATGGCAGACAACCAGCAACTGACAAGCAGCAGAATATATAGTTGCTGGACTCTGCTGCCCTGCCCGAACCATTCAGCCAATCATGAGTCCTACAGGAGTCAGCTGACCTTCCTGATCAGCTGACACTTCCCCTGTTGGTATAAAGGTCCTGCATTCAGGCCCGCGCGTGCATAGCTCTCCATCTGTCTAGGTGCACTAACAGACCCAGCCACACCAAGCACACGCCGCCGCATGCAAGCAGCCACTTTGCTGTCAGGACATGCAGCGGCTTTTCCGCATTCCACCATACTACCAGACACGTGTCCATGCGTGCAAACCGCCGCTTTGGACGCGGAATCAGCCGCCTCGTTCTTGGCATATGCGGCGGCTTTTCCGCGTTTTCTCACAGACACCTTTAGATTCAGGTGCGTAGCAATAGCCATAGCAGCCATAGCAACTGCTATGGGACCCTGAAGATGAGGGGGCTCACTATTGTTCACTATTAACTTTGCTTTATTGTTTCACCCTCTGACTTTGTCTCAGTGCCTGTAGACTAGGATTGCAGCGGTATGACAATATACTGCGGTTTGATTGTTCATGGTAATCATACTATGCACAATCTTGCTTTACCCGTTTTAGGGGATGGGGCGACGTAGTGGCGGGGATGAGACATAGCGACAGGCCCACAAATAGGAGCAGGGATAAGTAAATACTCACTTGCTGGCAGCCACCACGCTGTACTGGCTTCTTCCTCCTTCCTGTTCTTGCATCACATTTCCCTGAAACAGCGCCCTCTGGGCGCTATTACAAGGAGATGATGCAAGAAAAGGAAGTAGAATGAAGCCAGTACAGCGTGGTGGCTGCCAGCAAGTGAGTATTTACTTATTTATTCCCGCTGCTGTGTCCCCTCTCCCCCCCCCCCCCCCCATCCCTTTGGCTCTCTGTGCTGTGGCTACCTAATCTGTCTACAGATATCTCTGGCTACCTATGCTGCAGCCACCTACTACTGGCTACACCTCTCCTTGGCTACCTATGCTGTGGCCACCTACAACTGCCTTCACCTATCCCTGGCTACCTATGCTGCGGCCACCTTCTGCTGGCTACATCTATCCCGGGCTACCTATGCCTTGGAAGCTGCCGCCTGCTCAATGTGTGTGGTTTGCTTGTGTGCCGATGCAGGCAGTGATGAGATTGAGCCAGTGAGGGAGAGACTGGGACCATATGTACCAACTGATTTCTCCTGGTGGTGGTGGTGTCCTGGTCTCTATGGTTCCCTTCCTGGCTCACTGCTGCATGCTACGCCGCTGGCTAGCCATAGCGGTGCTCCCCCTCCCGATGTGACGCAGACATGGATATCAGTGCGTCTATGCCTACAAGGAGAGAAGAAGCAGCACACTGTTTGCTGGCAGCACCTGCACCTGCCTCCGCTGAATGAATGTGCCTAAGCCTGTCTGTGCTGGTGAGTCAGTCATTCAGGCAATTTTACAATGGTCACTCTCCTCTCTTGGGTGGGAGGGATGCTCAGCCTGCTTATTGCCACCTGCCATGTACAGGGGGCACATTTCTACCTATACTGGAGGCAATACTCTACCTATACTGGGGCCAATATTCTACCTATACTGAGGGCAATACTATACTATACTATACCTATACTAGGGGCACTACTATATCTATATGCGGGGCAATACTATACAATACTATTCCTATGCTGGGGGCAAGGGCAATACTATACCTATAATGGGAGCACTACTATACCTATACTGGGGGCACCACTATAGCTATACTGGGGCCGATACTCTACCTATACTGGGGGCACCACACTACCTGAAGAGAAACTGCTGGGGACAAGACTACTGGGCTGGCTGCCAGGGAGTTAACGGAGGTGAGGGAGGGGGGTGACTGACTTTGCCTTAGGGTAGGGGGCCTCCAGGTTACCTTTGCCCCAGGCCCCCCATGCTGGTTAAACTGGCCCTGAAGCTGAAAACAAACTTTGGAGTTATCTGAGGCCATATACTAGATGGAAGCGCTCACTCTTGTTGAGATAGAAACAAGCTCCTTATTGTTGCCTGATGGAGCAGGAGATTGCCTGCGAAATGCATTGCATTATTTTTTTGAGTGTCTTATATAAAGAAAACATTGTTTTAGTGAATATAGACTGATGTGTCAACCTATGGGAGGTAACTACACCACTACCTACCCTTTTTAAATGTTTTTTACACATTTTACTCTACACTGGCGCCTGTGTTGTAAAAATTCCAGACAGCAGTTATTATTATTTTGTATTTATACATTGCTGACATATTCCACAGCACTGTATATATAGTATATAGTCTGTTTACTTAACTGTGCATCAGAGGGGCTCATAATCTAATCTCTACCATAGCCATATGTCCATGATTGTCTAGGGACAATTTGGAGGGAAGCCAATTAACTTATCTGTATGTTTTTGGGATGTGGGAGGAAACTGGAGTGTCAGGAGGAAACCCACGCACGAGGCATGGCTGGGATTCAAACCAGAGACCAAGCATTACAAGGCGAGAGTGCTAATCACTACAACACCATTTTGCCCGGTTGTCAACGTTTTTCTTATTCCAATAATAAAAAGAGTCAAACTGCAAAAACATTTGGCAGATCACAAGCAAAAATATTCACCCAATTTCAACCTGACTGTACCAACATTTCTGACTGGATCATTTTTAGTGTTAGTGTTTAAATTTGGGACATTGAATTCGGAAACCAGAATTCTTCACGGCGTTCCACGCGACTCCCCCGCTTCCTCCTTCCAAGCCGTGGACAAGTAAGGCCCGGTTCACATTAGCGGCTGCTATCCGGAATCGCCGTGCCGGAGCCGTGCCGGAGCCGGACCGCATGCGGACCGGACGAAACGGACGCACGGCATAGCAATGAAAGTCTATGCGACCGTTCACATGCGTCCGTTTCGTCCGGACCGGAGCCGGACCGGATCCGGACTCCGGCGTCCGTTCCAACATGCGCTATTTTTTGGTCCGGCTGGTCCGGCTGACGTATCCGGACCGGAGCCGGAATGTTGCATCCGGCCAATGGAAACCAATGAGAACCGGAGAGCGCACAACACACTGGCTATAAAAACCGGATGTTGTACCACACTTCCTATGCAGACTCTATGGTATGGTGGCCATTTTGGATGGGGACCACATGGCACCAGCGTTCACAGAGTGGAGCAGCAGTGACTTCATGCTGGAGCTCTTTGGCAGCAATATGGAGCAGGATCTGTCTGATAGCGAGGGGGTGAGGCCCTACACATCAGAAGACCTCATCCTACAGGTGCAGCAGGTACCAGCCCTGTGGGACAAGGGGGATGCGGACCACAGCAACATCAAAAAATGCAGAGGCCTGTGGAAAAAAATTGCCAAGCTGTATGTGGAGGACTTTGAGAACTTGAGCAAGAGACAGCAAGGCACAGAGGGTATGTTGACTAGAAGTTTTTTTTGGGGGGGTTTGTGGTTTAAGCTTGTGATGTATTCAACTTTTGCTATGGATTTGTGTCACCCACGTGTTGCCCACCCACCCGTGGCCCACCCACCTGTTCCCCACCCACCTGTACCCCACCTGTGATGTATCCCACCCACCTGTACCCCACCTGTGATGTATCCCACCTGTGATGTATCCCACCCACCTGTACCCCACCTGTGCTGTATCCCACCCACCTGTGATGTATCACACCCACCTGTACCCCACCTGTGATGTATCCCACCTGTGATGTATCCCACCCACCAGTACCCCACCTGTGATGTATCCCACCCACCTCTACCCCACCTGTGATGTATCCCACCCACCTGTACCCCACCTGTGATGTATCCCACCTGTGATGTATCCCACCCACCAGTACCCCACCTGTGATGTATCCCACCCACCTCTACCCCACCTGTGATGTATCCCACCCACCTGTACCCCACCTGTGATGTATCCCACCTGTGATGTATCCCACCCACCTGTACCCCACCTGTGCTGTATCCCACCCACCTGTGATGTATCCCACCCACCTGTACCCCACCTGTGATGTATCCCACCTGTGATGTATCCCACCTGTGATGTATCCCACCTGTGGTGTATCCCACCTGTGCTGTATCCCACCCACCTGTGATGTATCACACCCACCTGTACCCCACCTGTGATGTACCCCACCTGTGATGTATCCCACCTGTGATGTATCCCACCCACCTGTGATGTATCCCACCCACCTGTACCCCACCTGTGATGTATCCCACCCACCTGTACCCCACCTGTGATGTATCCCACCCACCTCTACCCCACCTGTGATGTATCCCACCCACCTCTACCCCACCTGTGATGTATCCCACCCACCTCTACCCCACCTGTGATGTATCCCACCTGTGATGTATCCCACCCACCTGTACCCCACCTGTGATGTATCCCACCCACCTGTACCCCACCTGTGATGTATCCCACCCACCTCTACCCCACCTGTGATGTATCCCACCCACCTCTACCCCACCTGTGATGTATCCCACCCACCAGTACCCCACCTGTGATGTATCCCACCCACCTGTACCCCACCTGTGATGTATCCCACCTGTGATGTATCCCACCCACCTCTACCCCACCTGTGATGTATCCCACCCACCTCTACCCCACCTGTGATGTATCCCACCCACCTCTACCCCACCTGTGATGTATCCCACCTGTGATGTATCCCACCCACCTGTACCCCACCTGTGCTGTATCCCACCCACCTGTGCTGTATCCCACCCACCTGTGCTGTATCCCACCCACCTGTGATGTATCCCACCCACCTGCGATGTACCCCACCTGTGCACATAAAACATACACAATGACCAATTATTATACATCAATTTATTGTAAAAAATTAATACATTTAAAATCACTCAAACTTGAAACTCCAAAATAAACACATTTCAACAAAACATATTAAAAACCAAACATTCACCCTCGTCCAGGTGGTGTGGTAAAATAAAGTCTCAGTTGGTCCCTGTTCCGCAGTGACACTACCCTTGGCCTGGTTGCATACCTCCGCAGGGGCATTAGTGGAAGCACATTCGGGGGTTCCGGAGTCTCTCTTTCCTCCTGCCGCACAAAGTTGTGGAGGATGCATGCTGCCTTCACCACGACAACTGCGTTGCCCGGTTTCAGCAGCATGGGCGTGTGGAACACCCTCCACTTTGACACCAGGATCCCAAATGTGCACTCCACCATTCTCCTTGCACGGCTCAACCGAGCATTGAAGTGTAGCTGGCTGGCATCAAGTCCCCTGTCTGGGTACGGACGCATTACATGGTCGGACAGGGCGAAGGCCTCGTCCCCCACAAACACATAGGGGTAGGCCGGTGCCCTTGTCCCAGGCCAGGGTCTGTCACGGGGGAGACGCAGTCTGCCTTCCTCCATCAGCCGGCAAAGGGTCGTACGCTGGAAAATTCCAGAGTCATTGGAACTACCGTACGACCCCACATCCACGTACACAAACTTGTAGTCCGCATCTGCCACTGCCATTAGAACAATGCTGAAGTATTTTTTATAGTTGAAATAATGGCTGCCACTCCCCACGGGTTTCTGAATCCGGATGTGTTTCCCATCCAGTGCGCCAACACAATTAGGAAACTTGCACTCGGTCCAGAAGCCCTGGGCGATCTCCTCCCATTTCGTGGTGTCCGGCACAGGCATGTATCTGGCCCTCAGTCGCGTCCAAAGGATCCTCGAAGTCCTCACGACGATGCCTGCCACCGTGCTCTTCCCAATACGAAATGTGACATGTAGCGATGTATATGTTTGTCCAGTTGCGATGTACCTACAAGAGAAATAATCGAAATCAATTTTTCATGTCGTTACAGGAGAAAGGTACAAGACAAGGTGGCGCAATATACGGGATGCATATGTGAAATGGCTACGGAAGAAAAAACTTGCCGAACGAAGTGGCAGTGGCGGGGGAAGGCGACAAAAAGACTACCAATTTGCCAAGCAATTGTCTTTCATCAATGCAAGCCTGGAACCTAGACTGTAAGTACCACTACTGTGGGCAGGAACTGAGAGCTCATTTACCATGACTTCGGCCATGTATTGCTATGGCCTCAATTCCCATGGCTAGCGAACTTTTCTCACAAGCTTTATCAAATGTTGGGTAGAAACGGGTGATAAAGTGATTGCTAGTGTTTGCTAGCTCTGTGAATTGACGCCACATGCTGTTTGGCACACCAATAAATATTTTTTTTATCTACAGGACTGAAGACAATTTGGAGCAAGAGGAACCGACCCAGGAGGCACGGTTCAGCAGTGAGGAGAGCTTGGTGGATGATGACGTCGCCGATGTAACCTATTGCCCCGAGGCGAGGAGTAGGAGGAGGGAGTCCTTAATCACAACTCCGTCCTTTGATGATGACTTGGCAGAAGAGAGCTTGGATGTTGAGGTTGCAGGACCGAGTGTGGAAGAAGCTGAACCTCCACAATCGACCGCTATGGAAGCTCCAGGGGAACAAGAACAAAGTGAGGAGCACCGAGAGACTGCAGCACAACCAGCGCGCAGGGCAACCCCGACACAGGCCAGAGGACGGGAAGATGCTGCCACACCACCAGTGAGGACCACCACACCAGTGAGGCGTCGAGGTACCCTCCCCCCAACAAGGAGAGAGACAGAGTCCGAGATGTCCGGGGCTGTCTCCGGACTTCTCGGGATTCTTCAGAGCCACCAAACTCTCATAACCCGGCAGTTGCAAGATGAGGACAGGGGCCATATCATGGAGCAGTACAAGTCCCACATCACTACACTGCAATGTGAGCTCGACGCTGTACATGGGCACTACAGGGACGAGCTTAAAATGATGCATGAGATGCACAGAGGAGAAATCGACCA
The DNA here is from genome assembly GCF_040937935.1 of Hyperolius riggenbachi. Lineage (NCBI taxonomy): Eukaryota > Metazoa > Chordata > Amphibia > Anura > Hyperoliidae > Hyperolius > Hyperolius riggenbachi. Next base: position 329,169,270 of record NC_090650.1, read on the forward strand.
ACTGCGTGCGCAGCATCATCAGTCGGTGGGCCAGCTGCAGAACATGATGCAGCAAATGCATCAACAAAGCAAGGAACTACTGAAATTGCAGGCACACCCGTGTTTTCACACTGTGATGTCTCTAATACCATATCTGGAAAAGGTGCCTTCCCAAAACCTGATGGCGTGCCATTCCAATTTGCTGGAGGTGATTAAACAGCACATGGACACGCCATTATTGCAACCACCAATTTTTAGACCCCCACAACCAACAGCGGTGCCCACCTGGCAATCATCACAGATGTACACCGGCTACAGAGGCAGTCAATATGGGCCACCGCTGTCAGGGTCCAGCTCATCCACGACCAGCACCCAAGAGAGTCCAGATTTCCAGGCAGCAACTCCCACCTTTTCTAGTAGTGGTGCCGATACAATTTGAAAAAAAAAGTCAAATTGTTCCTGGACATGCTCCTCTGAATACCTCCGATCCTCGGAGGAAGGATACCATCACAGGGCTTTTTAACTTTTGGTTTTGCTGGACTTGAACTTTAGGGCCTGGTGTCCCCAAAAGACACTACCTGGGTCACAACCTTGTGCCTGTTGCACTGCACCTGTAGTCCTGCACCTGTGCCTTTGATTCCTCTTGTTCCTTACTTTGTTGATCCTAATCACTTGCACAAGACCCTTGGAGCCATGGGTGAAGGACACCTTGACTGGTCGGTGAGAGGCCTAGCCTTTTCACTGACCTGTGTCCTTCATCCATGGCTCAGAGGGTCCTGTGCCAGTCGTTAGGTTTTAGAAGCACTAATAATTTAGGGCCTGGTGTCCCCGAAAGACACTACCTGGGTCACAACCTTGTGCCTGTTGCACTGCACCTGTAGTCCTGCACCTGTGCCTTTGATTCCTCTTGTTCCTTACTTTGTTGATCCTAATCACTTGCACAAGACCCTTGGAGCCATGGGTGAAGGACACCTTGACTGGTCGGTGAGAGGCCTAGCCTTTTCACTGACCTGTGTCCTTCATCCATGGCTCAGAGGGTCCTGTGCCAGTCGTTAGGTTTTAGAAGCACTAATAATTTAGGGCCTGGTGTCCCCGAAAGACACTACCTGGGTCACAACCTTGTGCCTGTTGCACTGCACCTGTAGTCATGCACCTCTGCCATCGGTTCCTCTTGCTCCTCACTTTGTTCTTGTTCCTAACCACTTGCACAAGACCCTTGGAGCCATGGGTGAAGGACACCTTGACTGGTCGGTGAGAGGCCTAGCCTTTTCACTGCCCTGTGTCCTTCATCCATGGCTCAGAGGGTCATGTGCCAGTGGTTAGGTTTTTGAAGCACTTCAATTTTAGGGCCTGGTGTCCCCGAAAGACACTACCTGGGTCACAACCTTGTGCCTGTTGCACTGCACCTGTAGTCATGCACCTCTGCCATCGGTTCCTCTTGCTCCTCACTTTGTTCTTGTTCCTAACCACTTGCACAAGACCCTTGGAGCCATGGATGAAGGACACCTTGACTGGTCGGTGAGAGGCCTAGCCTTTTCACTGCCCTGTGTCCTTCATCCATGGCTCAGAGGGTCATGTGCCAGTGGTTAGGTTTTTGAAGCACTTCAATTTTAGGGCCTGGTGTCCCCGAAAGACACTACCTGGGTCACAACCTTGTGCCTGTTGCACTGCACCTGTAGTCATGCACCTCTGCCATCGGTTCCTCTTGCTCCTCACTTTGTTCTTGTTCCTAACCACTTGCACAAGACCCTTGGAGCCATGGATGAAGGACACCTTGACTGGTCGGTGAGAGGCCTAGCCTTTTCACTGCCCTGTGTCCTTCATCCATGGCTCAGAGGGTCATGTGCCAGTGGTTAGGTTTTTGAAGCACTTCAATTTTAGGGCCTGGTGTCCCCGAAAGACACTACCTGGGTCACAACCTTGTGCCTGTTGCACTGCACCTGTAGTCATGCACCTCTGCCATCGGTTCCTCTTGCTCCTCACTTTGTTCTTGTTCCTAACCACTTGCACAAGACCCTTGGAGCCATGGATGAAGGACACCTTGACTGGTCGGTGAGAGGCCTAGCCTTTTCACTGCCCTGTGTCCTTCATCCATGGCTCAGAGGGTCATGTGCCAGTGGTTAGGTTTTTGAAGCACTTCAATTTTAGGGCCTGGTGTCCCCGAAAGACACTACCTGGGTCACAACCTTGTGCCTGTTGCACTGCACCTGTAGTCATGCACCTCTGCCATCGGTTCCTCTTGCTCCTCACTTTGTTCTTGTTCCTAACCACTTGCACAAGACCCTTGGAGCCATGGATGAAGGACACCTTGACTGGTCGGTGAGAGGCCTAGCCTTTTCACTGCCCTGTGTCCTTCATCCATGGCTCAGAGGGTCATGTGCCAGTGGTTAGGTTTTTGAAGCACTTCAATTTTAGGGCCTGGTGTCCCCGAAAGACACTACCTGGGTCACAACCTTGTGCCTGTTGCACTGCACCTGTAGTCATGCACCTCTGCCATCGGTTCCTCTTGCTCCTCACTTTGTTCTTGTTCCTAACCACTTGCACAAGACCCTTGGAGCCATGGGTGAAGGACACCTTGACTGGTCGGTGAGAGGCCTAGCCTTTTCACTGACCTGTGTCCTTCATCCATGGCTCAGAGGGTCCTGTGCCAGTGGTTAGGTTTTTGAAGCACTTCAATTTATTAGGGCCTGGTGTCCCCGAAAGACACTTGGGCAGCTATGCCCTACAACTCTTCCAGCACAAAGTTGGTGGTTGGTGTTCCTTAAAACTGACCGGGCTATACCATAGATATGTTATTTTTTTGTCTTCCATGTTGGAAGAATGTTTCCATGTTGGAAAGTGGTTGTTTTTGCAATAAAAAAATTTGTTTTTACATACCTCAGTGTGATGAGTAGTTGTTCTTGTGGTGTGACTGCTCTCCTGAACGTGGTATCCTTCTTCCTAAGGTCATCCTTCACCATCTCCAAAAGGGTATCAAACCTGTCAGGAGATGGAAAGGAAGAAGCTGTAAAGTATGTTGTGGGACAAGGTGTTGGGTGGAGGATGGGGGAGGTGTGTTTACAGAGGTTTGGGAGTGTTGTGGAGGGTGGGGGTGTACTGTATAGCTAGGTATACAGGGGTGTGGGGGTCAGGGTGGTGTGTTTAGCTAGGTATACAGGGATGAGGTGTTGTGGGGGTGAGGGTGGGGTGTTTAGGAATGGTGGGGGTTGGTGTATTTAGGCCTATATACTTACAGGGGAATAGACATCCGAGTGTAGCTGTAGAACTTCTGTGGGTGTCGTCTGAGGTCCCGGTAGAGGGCCTGGAACTCTCCCTTCCTCTGCCTCCTGGCTAGTAGAGGGTGCACCCACCATCTCCTGCGAGGAGCACGCCTTCTCCCCACATAGTAGTAGGTAAACAACAGGAAGGAGAGAATTCCCAGGTAATAAGCGTAAAAAATGACTGGATCCATGGTCCCAACTGCTGTCTCTGTATCCAAGGATGGTCTCCACACGTCCAGCTGTCTCCAACAATGACCCCAGAGCTTCTGCTGACCTCCCAGAACCCCAGGTATTTATACAGGTTGTTATCTCTTTAAGAATCCGGATCCGGACCGCAACCGTGTTCATACCGCACGGAAACCGTATGCAACCGGACCGGATCCGGACCGTATCCGGACAGGAACCGTACGGTTCAGGTCCGATCCGGCTCCGGTGCGGTCCGGACATCCGGTGCGGTTTTTGCAAAACCGCAAGTGTGAACGGGGCCTTAGTGGAGTTCCTGTGACCTCGTCCACTTGCTGGGGTGCTGAAGTGTGGGATTTGGGAAAATTTGGGTTTCTGAATCTTTTCGAGTAACAGATCTTTACTCAGATGTGTTTATTTTTGTGGATAACATGGAAAATTCATTGATCAGGAGTGAATATTGGATGGTGCATGCAGATCAGTAGACATGTGATTTATTTGTGTGGAACAGTATAAAATGGCTGAGAAGAAAATGTTTAAAGCACAGCTGAAGTGAGAGGGATATGGAAGCTGACATATATACAGTGGGTTGCAAAAGTATTCGGCCCCCTTGAAGTTTTCCACATTTTGTCACATTACTGCCACAAACATGCATCAATTTTATTGGAATTCCACATGAAAGACCAATACAAAGTGGTGTACATGTGAGAAGTGGATCGAAAATCATACATCATTCCAAACATTTTTTACAAATAAATAACTGCAAAGTGTGGTGTGCGTAATTATTCAGCCCCCTGAGTCAATACTTTGTAGAACCACCTTTTGCTGCAATTACAGCTGCCAATCTTTTAGGGTTTGTCTCTACCAGCTTTGCACATCTAGAGACTGAACTCCTTGCTCATTCTTCTTTGCAAAACAGCTCCAGCTCAGTCAGATTAGATGGACAGCGTTTGTGAACAGCAGTTTTCAGATCTTGCCACAGATTCTCGATTGGATTTAGATCTGGACTTTGACTAGGCCATTCTAACACATAGATATGTTTTGTTTCAAACCATTCCATTGTTGCCCTGGCTTTATGTTTAGGGTCATTGTCCTGCTGGACGGTGAACCTCCGCCCCAGTCTCATGACTTTTGCAGTCTCCAAGAGGTTTTCTTCCAAGTTTGCCCTGTATTTGGCTTCATCCATCTTCCCATCAACTCTGACCAGCTTCCCTGTCCCTGCTGAAGAGATGCACACCCCGAGCATGATGCTGCCACCACCATATTTGACAGTGGGGATGGTGTGTTCAGAGTGATGTGCAGTGTTCGTTTTCTGCCACACATAGCGTTTTGCATTTTGGCCAAAAAGTTCCATTTTGGTCTCATCTGACCAGAGCACCTTCTTCCACATGGTTGCTGTGTCCCCCACATGGCTTGTGGCAAACTGCAAACGGGACTTCTTATGCTTTCTGTTAACAATGCCTTTCTTCTTGCCACTCTTCCATAAAGGCCAACTTTGTACAGTGCATGACTAATAGTTGTCCTATGGACAGAGTCTCCCACCTGAGCTGTAGATCTCTGCAGCTCATCCAGAGTCACCATGGGCCTCTTGACTGCATTTCTGATCAGCGCTCTCCATGTTCGGCCTGTGAGTTTAGGTGGACGACCTTCTCTTGGTAGGTTTACAGTTGTGCCATACTCCTTCCATTTCTGAATGATCGCTTGATCAGTGCTCCCTGGGATGTTCAAGGCTTTGGAAATCTTTTTGTAGCCTAAGTCTGCTTTAAATTTCTCAATAACTTGATCCCTGACCTGTCTGGTGTGTTCTTTGGACTTCATGATGTTGTTGCTCCCAATATTCTCTTAGACAACCTCTGAGGCCCTCTCAGAGCAGCTGTATTTGCACTGACATTAGATTACACACAGGGGCACTCTATTTAGTCATTAACACTCATCAGGCAATGTCTATAGGCAACTGACTGCACTCAGATCAAAGGGGGCCGAATAATTATGCACACACAACTTTGCAGTTATTGATTTGTAAAAAATGTTTGGAATCATGTATGATTTTCGTTCCACTTCTCATGTGTACACCACTTTGTGTTGGTCTTTCATGTGGAATCCAAATAAAATTGATTCATGTTTGTGGCAGTAATATGACAAAATGTGGAAAACTTCAAGGGGGCAGAATACTTTTGCAACCCACTGTATTTAATTTTAAACAATACAAATTTCCAGGCTGTCCTGCTGATCTTCTGCCTTTTATACTTTCAGCCACAGACCCTGAATAAGCATGCAGATCAGATATTTCCGACTGAAGGCTGACTAGATTAGCTGCATGCTTGTTTCAGGTGTGCAATTCAGACACTACTGCAGCCTGCAAGATTAGTAGCACTGCCAGGCAACTGGTACTATTTAAAAGGAAATAAATACAGCAGCCTCCATATCCCTCTCACTTCTGGTGTGCTTTAAGAAAGGAATAGTCTTTTGGATCCCCCCCCCCCCCTCCCCCATGACTCTCTCACATATTCATCTGTTGTGCTTCCCATTGTTACATAGTTATCTAGGGCTTGATTCACTAAAGCATACTAACACAGTTAGCTCACCTAAAAGCTTTGCATGTGCAAACTAGGGTGCTAAGTAGTTTGCACGGGCAAAGCTGTTACTGATCGGGCGCTATTTGGTGCGTGCGAAACGTCACACCGGTGCATGCAAAACGTCACACCGTCCACGTGCAAAGTAAGCTTAGCAGGCTATTTTGCACGTGGACGGTGCAATGTTTCGTGCGCACCGCACAGCGCTAAACTTTGTGCGTGCAAACTTTTGCGCGTATATTAGTGCATGCAAAGTCACTTTGCACATGCTAAGGGGCTTTTCACTGGCGTGCTAACACTTAGCAGGCTTTAGTGAATCAAGCCCCAAGTAGTATACTAATGTATCATGATTTTAATTCTCATTTTGTGCATCAGAGGATTTCATTTGATTTAGCTGCTGCTGTTTGGTACTGAATATGGTTGCTTACCTTATTGCTCAATATTGCCCCCTTCCGATTTTGCAAACTGTATGCCATTTAGTTTATATGAAATTATGCCCTTGCCACTACTAAGATGTATGACCTTACATTTAATAACATAAAATTGAATCTGCCATATACCTGTCCATACAGTCATACTGTCAGGATCCTGCTGTAATATGTCACTATCTTGCTTAGTGGTGATCATTTTGTATCATCTGTAAATATAGCCATGTCACTTTGTATTCCTACCACTAGGTCATTAACAAATACATTGAAAAGAATTGGAACTAGTACTGAGCCTTGCGGGACTCCACTGCTAATAGTTTCCCATTTTGAGTATAATCCGTTCACTAATACTCTTGGGGCTTGATTCACTAACGCCGGAGTGAAAAGCCACTTAGTGCCCCAAAAGTAGCTTTGCGTGCACTAACAGGAGCACAAAGCTACTTTGTGCACAGCCCTGCACTCAGTGCTGGCGGCGCGGTGCGCCGGTAATAGTGCGCGCTGCAACGATAACGTCGCACCCGCTGCCCTGGAAACGTCGCACCCAGTGAGCCGAAAACGGTGCATCGGGTGCCCCCGAATCGGGGCATTGATGCAGCAGGTGCAACATTATCATCGCACCGCGCACTATTACCGGTGCACCGCGTTGCACGCATTGTGCGTGGGGCTGTGTGCGATGTGTGGGCGCAAACCATCCAACTCTGTGGTTTGCGCCCACTAGCTCTTAAGGCTCACTAACCGGCTTAGCGCCGGTTAGTGAATCAGACTCTTTGCCTCCTGTCATATAGCTAATTCTCTATTCATTTACAAACATTTCCCCCTACTATCTGTAACCTTGGCTTCTACCCCAGGCTGTTTTGCTGTATTTACTGCTGTTTGTTTGTTTCTTAACCCTCCTGGCGATATGAAAAAATCCGCCAGGAGGCAGCGCAGCAGTTTTGTTTTTGTTTTTTTTTAAATCATGTAGCGAGCCCAGGGCTCCCCCGCCCGCTTCGATCAGGAAATCCCGTTCAAAGATGGGGCGGGATGACGTCAGCGACGTCAGCAACGTTGTGACGTCATTGGGAGTCCCAATCCACCCCTCGGCGCTGCCTGGCACTGATTGGCCAGGCAGCGCACGGGGTCTGGGGGGGGCGCGCGCCGCAACGGATAGCGGCGATTGGGTGCGGGGCTTTGGCGATCAGTGTGCTGGTGCAGCTAGCAAAGTGCTAGCTGCGTCCAGCAAAAAAAAAAATTATGTAAATCGGCCCAGCAGGGCCTGAGCGGCACCCTCCGACGGCTTACCCCGTGTCACACACGGGGTTACCGCCAAGGAGGTTAATTTACTGTGAATTACCTTTCAGTTTCATCCTCTTTCCAGCCTTCATTTTTCAACCCTGTAAATAGTACTGAGCTTATCTCACTAATATTATAAATGCGAAAGTTTGGATATTTGGACGTTTGTTACTCGATCACGCAGAAATGGATGAAGGGATGTGAATGAAATTTGGCACACACATAGTACATTACTTGGAATAACATATAGGATACTTTTTATCCCCATAACCAAAAATTGGCACACACATAGTACATTACTTGGAATAACATATAGAATACTTTTTATCCCCATAACCAAAAATTGGGCGGAGACAAATGCAAATTTCACTGGGAAAATGTAAACTGCAGCCATTCTTACACTGTTAAAGGCAGGGTTCTCAAACTTTGCAGAGTTGGTCACTGGGTGATGGGGATTAATATTCAGTAAAGTGGGTGGAGCCTACAAAAGCCAATCAAAATTCACCTATTGATTTTCAAGGGGAATATTTAATTGCTGCCATTCTTGCACTGTTAATGGCACAAGCCTCAAATCTGGTACAGTTGGTCATTGGGTGACTGGGGTTCAAATTCAGAAAATGGGTTGGAGCCACAGCCAATCAGATTTGTTTAATTTCAATGCTAAATATTGAGGCCAAAGACTGCAAACCTCACAAACTAGGTCATTGAGTAATTGTATGTTAGGGCTAGAAAAGGTGGGCGGAGCCAACACAAGCCATATACATACCCGGGCAATGCTGGGTCATCAGCTAGTGAATAATATTTCTCCCTATTCTCCTTCCTTTGCTCCCCTAAATTGATCACTATAAATATAAATAAGTGAGACCATCATAAAACCTTTGCAATAAATTAAAAAAAAAAAAAAAACAAGAATAAATCCCTCCAAAATTTACCCAGATGCCACTATTGTTTTGGCGATCAATGGACAGCTTACACCCAATTTTACCAAGCCAAATTGTTTTACAACCTGAAAAATGACTGAAATAGTCCCCCACAGTGAGACAACATTCCAACACATATTAAAGTAATATTCTAAAGCTAAAGTAAAAAAGAAGCAGTGGAGTAGATGGATTCCGAGCTTTATTTAAGATGTTAGATAAAGCTAGCAGAGCTGGTGGTGGTCCTGTGTTGGAGAGGAGCCACCAATGTGACACCAGCACACAGGAGAGGAAAAACCTCATGTGGAGGAAACCTCTGGAGGGCCCATGGCTCTGGGCATAAAGGCCAATACACACAATTCAATTTTCCCATCAGATCAATGGGTCTATTGATAATGTTTGGCATGTCCAATCTGCTCCCGATTGAGAAACAGATCAATTGTCAAATTAGTACTGCACAAAATCCCTTTCTCGATCGAGAGTAGATCTGACATGCTCGTCGATTTGTTGGGAAAATTGCATTGTTATCAGGCATAAAGGCGGTCTTGTATCAGGCGGTCTTGTAGACTTGCAGATTCTCCTCTTTCTGGCGGTGGAAGATGATGCTGGTGTTGCTTTGCTGTTATTCTTCTTCAGCTCTTCAGTCTTCCACGATGGTCAGATGTTGTAGAGAAGATATGTGCAGCCACACTCCAGGGGTACAAGCTGCACAATGTGTCTGCCACGGGGCTGGATGGCCAGCCGTTACTATGCGGGAAAAATGGCAAATCCGGTGATGGAGTCATTGGGTGGACTGTGTATGAGTGGCTGGAGCGCCATCTTCATTGGAGGAGCTGCTCCTTGAGGTGAATGAAGCAACGCTTGCAGCTGCAGCCGCAGCAACAAAATATCCCAATGACTTAATGAAGTCTGATCATAACTTTCTGGTCTGATCTATGCAAGGGGATCTGAGCCCCACAATATGTCTGCCACGGGGCTAGAAAGCCACTTGTGACCATTCGGTAAAAAATTGCCATGTCCGTTTGTGAATGGCAAATTCAAAGAGGGAAATCCAGAAGAACTCGGTATGAGTGGATGTTTCGGCATCTGCCCTAATCCAGGAAGCACCCCTTCGTCTTCATGCATCGGTCACATCACCTCCATCGGAAGATCCATTCGGTGTCATAATTGGTTAGTAAGTCCATAGCCAGTGGTTTTTGTGGATGTGTTGGAATTAAAGCTGCAAGAGCACTAACAGGAGTGTACATGCAAAAAAGGTGCCTGGAAATTTGGGATGAAGCCTCTAGTAGAATATTGGTAACGTTACTATTATTCTACTATTGTGGCACTGGATAATGCAGACAGTAGAATATCATTAATGTTAATGATATTCTATTATTGCTTTACCTAACCTAACTCTCCCACTAATCCTCCCCTCACCTACCCCTAACACCTAGGCCTAACACTAACCCCCTATCTCCCACCTACACCCAATACTAAACTCCCACCCCGTATCTACACCTAATGCTACCACCCTACCTACACCTAACACTAGCCCCCCGCCCTCTGCCTATCACTAACCTCCACCTTACCTACGCCTAATGCTAACCTCCCACCCTACCTACACCTAACACTAACCCCCCACCCTTACCCACACTAATTCCCTCATGCCACCTCCCTAGACCTAACACTAACTGCCCCACCCTACCTACACCTAACACTAACTCCCCACCCCCTACCTATGCCTAAAACTACCCCCCCCACCCTCTACCTACTCTAATCCCTTCATGCCCTCTACTTAGACCTACCACTAACTGCCCCGCCCTACCTTCACTAATCTCCTCATTCCCTGTACCTAGGCCTAACACAAATCCTCTACCCTACCTAGTAGGGCCAGTAATCCTGGACTATAAAGAGTAACGGTGGCCAAACATCAGTAGATTTAGCATCCAATCAATAATTATTATCGGATCTGATGAAAATCAGTGCCGCTAAGAGCATGCCTATTTGACTAATTTTGGTCTGAAATTGGTCGCATATATTGATCAGATATGCTGATCAATATATGTGACCAGCGTAATCGGCGCATGCGCAGTCTGGCCGCGTGCGCTTCCCCCGTTGTGCTCCCGTGGCCAGGATCATTCTGCGCCTGCAGGCGCATAACACTCTGAGATGTACCAGGCCATCCAGTGGGGATGGTAGCCCGGGAAGACGGCAAGGGAGTGATCGGCCTGAAGGGGGCTGGAGGAAGCCCCAGGTATGTATCATTTTTTTTTTGTCCCTATCTCAGGTACCTTTTCAAGTTGTCTTGCTCCTGTATCTATAATGCTGTTTTACTGTTTATAGAGTTTGCTACCCTTTCCTTATCAATAAATACCTTTAATTTAAAAAAAATCCAAATGTAAAAATAAAGATTATATAACAAAATACTGTCATGCAAATGGTGGTGTCAAATGATATATAGCGCTAAGGGAGCATCAACGAAGGAAAGCTTTCAAAGATTTTTTTGTTTTGTTAATTTTTTGCATTCACACTACATCTACACATAGACAGTTTATATGTGTTACATTTTCTGACAGCAGCTATCTGTCAACAGTGATAATTGTACCGCATTGCATGCAGACAAGGGTGCCTCATGTTAGCTGGAAATCTATATTTACAATACCGTCATTAAAAATATGACAACAACATACACAATTATGAAAATCTTAAAAGCTGCTGTAAATGTAAAGACGGTTAACAATGCAAAATTGAAAGAAACTATATCTTCTTAAGAAACAGCGTGAGCCTGGCAATCCTTTGGTTGTTCAGTTATATATATGTGGTTGCTTTCATGCTTACATTAAGGCCATTACAGCTATTCATCCAAATGCAAAGACATTCCTACTGAGAATATTCTGTAAAGCTAATAGATGGGAACACTTTAAATAGCTTGCATGCTATATTCTCTACTGGCAGTCTCTGCTGTATATGATAGCATTCTTTCCAATTATTTCATGACGTGCACCACAGCCCAAAGCGGTAATGAAAGGCCATGAACTTTTTGTATTCATATTATTATGAATGGCCTTAAAAATATCAAAGTGATTGATTCTTCATTCCTTGAGATACGGTACAAATTGATTATATGGCCCTGCCAGTCATAAAAAAAAAGACCTGACTAGCCAGAAGCACCTGGAGATGGCAGAGAGCAAGAAGGAGCTCTTAAATGCAGCCATAATAAGGCAAAATTATAATCCCCCAGAAAAAGCAATGTGTAATATAAATAGCTGAACTACAGTGGAGGAAATGAAAAGAATGACAGAGCTACCAGAGATATTGAGGTTCATAAAAGGAACAGAGATATGGATTCACATTGTGGCTCTTTTCAAGATGCTGATATAGGGGGAAAAAAAGGAAAAAGCTTGCTGTATCATAAATTCAAGGATGTGCATGCTCTCATTCTGCAGGGCTGACCTGCTGTGAGCAGTGATGGAGCATGCAAGTGGGGAAAGCCACAGATAATCAGCTTATTCTACAGAGGAAAACTTTTGTGAAAAAACGTGGAAGTGATACATGTCCTTGTAATCATGACCTTGCAGATATTTGCAAATCAGTCCACGGAGCATGTGTGCTTTCTATTAGTTTTCTTTTAACAAAAGCTCTCCTCTTACGCTACGTTCACATTAGTGCATTGCGGTAAGGTCCGGATTCCTGGAAGGCAACATAGGCCATGGCCTAGGGCACCAGAAATTCAGCCTTGTTTAGGGCCGGCTGAGTGAGGGGCAGTAAAACTGTTCTATGCAGCCATCCCTATCCCTACATGGTCAGCTTTAAAGGAAATTTGAAATAAAAATAAACTTATGAGATAATGATTTGTATGTGTAGTACAGCTAAGAAATAGAACATTAGTAGCACAAATATAAGTCTCATATTGTTTCCATTACAGGAAGAGTTAAGAAACTTCAATTGTTATCTATGCAAAACAGCTTCTCTGAGCTCTCTAACTAATTCAGTCAGAGAGCAATACTATTTTCTGAAGCACTTAACTCAACCTGTTTCTCACTGTTTCTTGTTTGAGTAAAGTTGTTCTGCCAGAAGGTTCCAAGAGTCATTATCTCTGCTGTGCTTCATCATTTAAAATACAGAGTGTAATTTCTAAACTATTAGAGAGTGATGCAATGTTATAGAAAAACAGCTATATAACTGAAACCAATGTTCTATTAATTATCTGTACTACACATACAATTCATTGTAAGTTTTTTTGCTTCAGTGTCACTTTAACCTTTGAACACTCTATGCTGTAACTGTGTCGTCCATGCAAGACCTGTAAGCTCTGTCCTTGAAGTATACTTCAGCCTAAGGGCTTGTTTCCATTGCAATGCAGAGCCGTGCAGCTCTGCTTTGCGTGTCACTCCCGAGGGTCACTCATGCTGCGTTCCACTCAGGTGGAACGCAGCGTGACCAAGTGTCTGTGTGACACGAAACGGCTGTCGCTTCTCCCCCACTACTGCCCGCCACCCACCTCCTTCACCACCATCGCTACACAGGCCAGTTTGAGGATTTGAAACTGTTGTAACGGTTTCTTTGTTATGGATGATTACCACAGCCAATAAACACCAGCAGCTAAGGACGGATGGTGCACGTGCTTTTTCTTTTTGTGTATAGAAGATTACAAGCCTTTCTTCCTCATAGTACTGATGGAGCACACGTCCCAAAGTGAACAGGCAGAGAGGATCCAGCATTGGTGGCGAGAGACTTGCTTATTTTTCCTTTTCACTGTTAATGCTTATTGGTTACTGCTGCACTATTATTCCTTCTTGTGCATAGTTATAATCTTAATTTGTATGACTTAAAATGCTATTGTCTGGAACCCCAATGATGGAAAGTAAGGGAATTCTCATTGGGGCACACATAGAGATAACAACCATACAGACGGTATAGTTGGCCTTGGGCAGTAAAAAGTACAAATCTGGCCCTGATTGTGATGCCTGGATTGCAATGTCCCTTGCTGCAACACACTGTGGCATCCCAATACACTGCATACAGTGCGTTACTGCACACAATAACCATAACAGTGATTAATACTTTTCATTGATGGTAAGCTTCACTGTACTCAATTCAAGCAAAACTTGTCACTGTCCCATTCCATTGCGTTGCATTCCTGCTGTTACAGTGGTAACAGCAGCAGTACAGAGGTACTTGGTCTCCACACTCCACATTGTGTTACTTCCTCATCAGGCAGGGTCACTGATGAGGAGGTAACACAGCGTGGAGAGTGGAGGCCGAGGCAAGCGAGAAGTGGTGATGTAGGTTTAGCAACAAGCTCAGCCGGATGGCCACCACATGGGGGAGAGCCCATTAATTAATATACGCTGAGGAGCATGTGAGTGTGCACACTTACCTTTCTAATAAATAACTGGATGGTTTTACACTATGGAGAGCCTTGTGCTTTTATTTTGAGGTGAATCCTTTGTGAAGATAACACAGCTTAAAGAGGAGCTCCAGTGAAAATAATGTAACAAAAAAGTGCTTCATTTTTACAATAATTATGTATAAATGATTTAGTCAGTGTTTGCCCATTGTAAAATTACTTTTAAATTCCTGATTTACATTCTGACAATTATCACATGGTGACATTTTTACTGCTGGAAGGTGATGTAGCTGCTGCTTGCTTTTTTGGCAGTTGGAAACAGCTGTAAACAGCTATTTCCCATAATGCAACAGGGTTCACAGACATGAAACTGCCAGGAGTACCATGGTCCTCAGAGTTTCTTGTGGGAGGGGTTTCACCACAATATCAGCCATACAGAGCCCCCTGATGATCCGTTTGAGAAAAGGAATCGATTTCTCATGTAAACGGGGGTATCAGCTACTGATTGGGATGAAGTTCAATTCTTGGACATGGTTTCTCTTTAAGTGAGCAGTGGATCGTTAGAGGCTGGGGATCACCTGAGAGTATGACCCATCTGGCAGAGGGTCATTGGAAAAGGGTTAGTGCCCAGTTTTGCAGGTGTGGTGGAGGTGTACATGCACTGGAGCTGATGCAGTTGATGCTGCCCTCTTTGAAGCTTGAAGATACATATATGAACTATAGATACTGATGGCGTTTTCAGGACATTTGATTGCTTGTGTATGCTGTAGGGTTTTGCAGTCTGACATACCTTTCACTAAAGGTGTTGTGCACTCTGACATAGATTGTGTTATGCACGTGCATTTCCTTACCTTTACTGATGTATATAATTCTTGTGATTGTCTGCTTTTGTGCCAGGTTTGTGCATAGTGTATATAAAGTGACCTGCATGTTAGTTAGCTCATTTTAGCCATACATTTAATTTACACAACACAGAGAAAGCAATAACAGCGTCCGCACATATTTAAATGTACGTATTACCGGTGAGTATAGGGCTCCCCAGATTATATCAGGATGCAAAGAAGACAGGACATGACTGCTAAGCTGAGCATTCATGTTGTGGCAATGAATATTTAGATTAAATCTTGAATTGAATTATGGCATAATATCTTTAATACTTTGCTGGCAAATGGCTCTCCAGGGCTACATTGCTAAACTCTTCTCAGTAGTAATTTCTGTTGCCATTTCGGCTGCTAATGGCTTTTACTGTAGAGCTGTGCACAAAAAAACCTCAGCATGAGCGAAAGGGGTATACGCTGATCACGCTAAGGTACTGTTACTGTGTATAACATGTAAGCTGTGTAAACTTTTCTTCCAAAACATTTTCTTACTAAATCCACTAACATCCTAGGATTGTGCATATAATAAAGAACATCCTCTGCAATTCTTTGTCACATTATGGAATCCTTATTTTTTTTAATCTATTTATTTCAGGCACTTTTTTGTGTTTGTGAATTTACAAAACAGCCATTTGAATACCCAGTTGGTGGACAAGCCAGAAATAAAATACTAAGCTGCAAATATATGTGAATTAAGTTGTACACCTGCACATATGTTCATGGAAATTAGCAGCATATATACGCACATACATCAGCATTACAGTGGCTGCATATAGGCCCAGTGCACACCAAAACCGCTAGCAGATCTGCAAAACGCTAGCGGTTTTGGGAGCAGATTTCAGAGCGATTCTAGGCATGTTTAGAGCGGATTTCTAAACATGCCTAGCGGTTTTGGCTGCGTTTTTGTGTAGCAGATTACACAAATTGTTACAGTAAAAGCTGTACTAAACAGCTTCTGTAACAAAAACACCTGGCAAACCGCTCTGAAGTGGCATTTTTCAGAGCGGTTTGCGTTTTCCCTATCCTTTACATTGAGGCAGAAACGCTTCTGCAAACCGCAAACGTGCAGCAGGAGGCACGTTTGCGGTTTGCTACAATCCTCAAACCGCCGGTGTGCACCATCTCATTGAGATACATTAACCGAGCGGTTTGACAGGTGGATGCGGCCGGCGGATCACATCAAAAATCGCTCTGTGTGCAATGGGCCATATACTCACATACATCAGCAGCACTACAGCGGCTGCATATATACACACATACATCAGAACTTCAGTGGCTGCATATATATACGCACATACATCAGCAGCACTACAGTGGCTGCATGTATACGTACATACATCAGCACTACAGTGGCTGCACATATACGCACATACATCAGCACTACAGTGGCTGCACATATACACACATAAATCAGCACTACAGTGGCTGCATTAATACTCACATACATCATAACTACAGTGGCTGCATATATACTCACATACATCAGAACTACAGTGGCTGCATATATACTCACATACATCAGCAGCACTACAGTGGCTGCATGTATACACACATACATCAGCACTACAGTGGCTGCACATATACAGTGGTGTGAAAAACTGTTTGCCCCCTTTCTGATTTCTTATTCTTTTGCATGTTTGTCACACTTAAATGTTTCTGCTCATCAAAAACCGTTAACTATTAGTCAAAGATAACATAATTGAACACAAAATGCAGTTTTAAATGATGGTTTGTATTATTTAGTGAGAAAAAAAACCCAAAACCTACATGGCCCTGTGTGAAAAAGAAATTGCCCCCTGAACCTAATAACTGGTTGGGCCACCCTTAGCAGCAATAACTGCAATCAAGCGTTTGCGATAACTTGCAACGAGTCTTTTACAGCGCTCTGGAGGAATTTTGGGCCACTCATCTTTGCAGAATTGTTGTAATTCAGCTTTATTTGAGGGTTTTCTAGCATGAACCGCCTTTTTAAGGTCATGCCACAACATCTCAATAGGATTCAGGTCAGGACTTTGACTAGGCCACTCCAAAGTCTTCATTTTGTTTTTCTTCAGCCATTTAGAGGTGGATTTGCTGGTGTGTTTTGGGTCATTGTCCTGCTGCAGAACCCAAGATCGCTTCAGCTTGAGTTGACGAACAGATGGCCGGACATTCTCCTTCAGGGTTTTTTGGTAGACAGTAGAATTCATGGTTCCATCTATCACAGCAAGCCTTCCAGGTCCTGAAGCAGAAAAACAACCCCAGACCATCACACTACCACCACCATATGTTACTGTTGGTATGATGTTCTTTTGCTGAAATGCTGTGTTACTTCTACGCCAGATGTAACGGGACACGCACCTTCCAAAAAGTTCAACTTTTGTCTTGTCGGTCCACAAGGTATTTTCCCAAAAAGTCTTGGCAATCATTGAGATTTTTTTTAGCAAAATTGAGATGAGCCTTAATGTTCGTTTTGCTTAAAAGTGGTTTGCGCCTTGGATTTCTGCCATGCAGGTTGTTTTTGCCCAGTCTCTTTCTTATGGTGGAATCGTGAACACTGACCTTAATTAAGGCAAGTGAGGCCGACACTGTTCTTTAGATATTGTCCTGGGGTCTTTTGTGGCCTCTCGGATGAGTTTTCTCTGCACTCTTGGGGTAATTTTGGTCGGCCGGCCACTCCTGGGAAGGTTCATCCCTGTTCCATGTTTTTGCCATTTGTGGATAATGGCTCTCACTGTGGTTCGGTCGAGTCCCAAAGCTTTAGAAATGGCTTTATAACCTTTACCAGACTGATAGATCTCAATTACAGTACTTTTGTTCTCATTTGTTCCTGAATTTCTTTGGATCTTGGCATGATGTCTAGCTTTTGAGGTGCTTTTGGTCTACTTCTCTGTGTCAGATAGCTCCTATTTAAGTGATTTCTTGATTGAAACAGGTGTGGCAGTAATCAGGCCTGGGGGTGACTACAGAAATTGAACTCAGGTGTGATAAACCACAGTTAAGTTATTTTTTAACAAGGGGGGCAATCACTTTTTCACACAGGGCCATGTAGATTTGGAGTTTTTTTTCTCACTAAATAATAAAAACCATCATTTAAAACTGCATTTTGTGTTCAATTATGTTATCTTTGACTAATAATTAACGGTTTTTGATGAGCAGAAACATTTAAGTGTGACAAACATGCAAAAGAATAAGAAATCAGGAAGGGGGCAAATAGTTTTTCACACCACTGTATGTACATACATCAGCACTACAGTGGCTGCAAATATACGCACATACATCAGCACTACAGTGGCTGCAAATATACGCACATACATCAGCACTGCCGTGGCTGCAAATATACGCACATACATCAGCACTGCAGTGGCTGCAATTATACGCACTTACATCAGCACTACAGTGGCTGCATAAATACGCACATACATCAGCACTACAGTGGCTGAACATATGCGCACATACATCAGCACTACAGTGGCTGCAAATATACGCACATACATCAGCACTACAGTGGCTGCATAAATACGCACAACATATGCGTACATACATCAGCACTACAGTGGCTGCATAAATACGCACATACATCAGCACTACAGTGGCTGAACATATACGCACATATATCAGCACTACAGTGGTTGCATGTATACGCACATACATCAGCACTACAGTGGCTGCATAAATACGCACATACATCAGCACTACAGTGGCTGCATAAATACGCACATACATCAGCACTACAGTGGATGAACATATACGCACATACATCAGCACTACAGTTGCTGAACATATACGTACATACATCAGCACTACAGTGGCTGCAAATATATGCACATACATCAGCACTACAGTGGCTGCATAAATACGCACATACATCAGCACTACAGTGGCTGCATAAATACACACATACATCAGCACTACAGTGGCTGCATAAATACGCACATACATCAGCACTACAGTGGCTGCATGTATACGCACATACATCAGCACTACAGTGGCTGCATAAATACGCACATACATCAGCACTACAGTGGCTGAACATATACGCACATGCATCAGCACTACAGTGGCTGCATGTATATGCACATACATCAGCACTACAGTGGCTGAACATGTACGCACATACATCAGCACTACAGTGGCTGAACGTATATGTACATACATCTGCACTACAGTGGCTGCAAATATACGCACATACATCAGCACTACAGTGGCTGCATAAATACACACATACATCAGCACTACAGTGGCTGCATAAATATGCACATACATCAGCACTACAGTGGCTGCACATATATGTACATACATCAGCACTACAGTGGCTGCAAATATACGCACATACATCAGCACTACAGTGGCTGCATATATAGGCACATACATCAGCACTACAGTGGCTGCAAATATACGCACATACATCAGCACTACAGTGGCTGCATAAATATGCACATACATCAGCACTACAGTGGCTGTATAAATACGCACATACATCAGCACTACAGTGGCTGCAAATATCCGCACATACATCAGCACTACAGTTGCTGCATACAGTATATACGCACATACATCAGCACTACAGTGGCTGCACATATACGCACATACATCAGCACTACAATGGTTATGTGGTTAACACTCTTGTTCTACCAAGGACACTATCTGCAGGCTCATTTTATGTTCATCCATATGTGTTTGACTTTCCTCCCATAACCCATTAACATGCCCATTGGTCTGCAGAGTACCCCGATAGCTCATAGTGACCAAGAACCACTAGCATATGAGGGGCTACAACCACTGCCTGAGTATGTGGAGAATAGCCTGTTGCCTAATCAGAGTATATCCAGATGGGAGGTGGTCTCACTGCTGGCTCCTAGTAGGTACATAAAATTATTACATAGTTCAGAGATGACCAAGGAAAATATAATAGTTAAAATGTAGTGGTTGTACTCACCGCCTGTTAAATTGTAGTCAATACACAGAAAAAAAAGTTAATGTCACATAGTTTAATACATACAGTAGCTCACACTACACAACGCACAACATATGCGCACATACATCAGCACTACAGTGGCTGCAAATATACTCACATACATCAGCACTACAGTAGCTGCATAAATACGCACATACATCAGCACTACAGTGGCTGAACATATACGCACATATATCGGCACTACAGTGGCTGCATGTATACGCACATACATCAGCACTACAGTGGCTGCATAAATACGCACATACATCAGCAATACAGTGGCTGAACATATGCGCACATACATCAGCACTACAGTGGCTGCAAATATACGCACATACATCAGCACTACAGTGGCTGCATAAATACGCACAACATATGCGTACATACATCAGCACTACAGTGGCTGCATAAATACGCACATACATCAGCACTACAGTGGCTGAACATATACGCACATATATCAGCACTACAGTGGTTGCATGTATACGCACATACATCAGCACTACAGTGGCTGCATAAATACGCACATACATCAGCACTACAGTGGCTGCATAAATACGCACATACATCAGCACTACAGTGGATGAACATATACGCACATACATCAGCACTACAGTGGCTGAACATATACGTACATACATCAGCACTACAGTGGCTGCAAATATATGCACATACATCAGCACTACAGTGGCTGCATAAATACGCACATACATCAGCACTACAGTGGCTGCATAAATACACACATACATCAGCACTACAGTGGCTGCATAAATACGCACATACATCAGCACTACAGTGGCTGCATGTATACGCACATACATCAGCACTACAGTGGCTGCATAAATACGCACATACATCAGCACTACAGTGGCTGAACATATACGCACATGCATCAGCACTACAGTGGCTGCATGTATACGCACATACATCAGCACTACAGTGGCTGAACATGTACGCACATACATCAGCACTACAGTGGCTGAACGTATATGTACATACATCTGCACTACAAAGGCTGCAAATATACGCACATACATCAGCACTACAGTGGCTGCATAAATACACACATACATCAGCACTACAGTGGCTGCATAAATACACACATACATCAGCACTACAGTGGCTGCATAAATATGCACATACATCAGCACTACAGTGGCTGCACATATATGTACATACATCAGCACTACAGTGGCTGCAAATATACGCACATACATCAGCACTACAGTGGCTGCATATATAGGCACATACATCAGCACTACAGTGGCTGCAAATATACGCACATACATCAGCACTACAGTGGCTGCATAAATATGCACATACATCAGCACTACAGTGGCTGTATAAATACGCACATACATCAGCACTACAGTGGCTGCAAATATCCGCACATACATCAGCCCTACAGTTGCTGCATACAGTATATACGCACATACATCAGCACTACAGTGGCTGCACATATACGCACATACATCAGCACTACAATGGTTATGTGGTTAACACTCTTGTTCTACCAAGGACACTATCTGCAGGCTCATTTTATGTTCATCCATATGTGTTTGACTTTCCTCCCATAACCCATTAACATGCCCATTGGTCTGCAGAGTACCCCGATAGCTCATAGTGACCAAGAACCACTAGCATATGAGGGGCTAAAACCACTGCCTGAGTATGTGGAGAATAGCCTGTTGCCTAATCAGAGTATATCCAGATGGGAGGTGGTCTCACTGCTGGCTCCTAGTAGGTACATAAAATTATTACATAGTTCAGAGATGACCAAGGAAAATATAATAGTTAAAATGTAGTGGTTGTACTCACTGCCTGTTAAATTGTAGTCAATACACAGAAAAAAAAGTTAATGTCACATAGTTTAATACATACAGTAGCTCACACTACACAACGCACAACATATGCGCACATACATCAGCACTACAGTGGCTGCAAATATACTCACATACATCAGCACTACAGTAGCTGCATAAATACGCACATACATCAGCACTACAGTGGCTGAACATATACGCACAT
Organism: Hyperolius riggenbachi; assembly: GCF_040937935.1. NCBI lineage: Eukaryota > Metazoa > Chordata > Amphibia > Anura > Hyperoliidae > Hyperolius > Hyperolius riggenbachi. Next base: position 329,191,056 of record NC_090650.1, read on the forward strand.
ATATCGGCACTACAGTGGCTGCATGTATACGCACATACATCAGCACTACAGTGGCTGCATAAATACGCACATACATCAGCACTACAGTGGCTGCATAAATACGCACATACATCAGCACTACAGTGGATGAACATATACGCACATACATCAGCACTACAGTGGCTGAACATATACGTACATACATCAGCACTACAGTGGCTGCAAATATACACACATACATCAGCACTACAGTGGCTGCATAAATACGCACATATATCAGCACTACAGTGGCTGCATGTATACGCACATACATCAGCACTACAGTGGCTGCATAAATACGCACATACATCAGCACTACAGTGGCTGCATAAATACGCACATACATCAGCACTACAGTGGCTGCATAAATACGCACATACATCAGCACTACAGTGGCTGAACATATACGCACATACATCAGCACTACAGTGGCTGCATGTATATGCACATACATCAGCACTACAGTGGCTGAACATGTACGCACATACATCAGCACTACAGTGGCTGAACATATACGTACATACATCTGCAGTTCTGCACTACAGTGGCTGCATAAATACGCACATACATCAGCACTACAGTGGCTGCATAAATACACACATACATCAGCACTACAGTGGCTGCATAAATACGCACATACATCAGCACTACAGTGGCTGCATAAATATGCACATACATCAGCACTACAGTGGCTGCACATATATGTACATACATCAGCACTACAGTGGCTGCATATATACACACATACATCAGCACTACAGTGGCTGCAAATATACGCACATACATCAGCACTACAGTGGCTGCATAAATACACACATACATCAGCACTACAGTGGCTGCATAAATATGCACATACATCAGCACTACAGTGGCTGTATAAATACGCACATACATCAGCACTACAGTGGCTGCAAATATCCGCACATACATCAGCACTACAGTTGCTGCATACAGTATATATACGCACATACATCAGCACTACAGTGGCTGCACATATACGCACATACATCAGCACTACAATGGTTATGTTGTTAACACTCTTGTTCTACCAAGGACACTATCTGCAGGCTCATTTTATGTTCATCCATATGTGTTTGACTTTCCTCCCATAACCCATTAACATGCTTATTGGTCTGCAGAGTACCCCGATAGCTCAAAGTGACCAAGAACCACTAGCATATGAGGGGCTAAAACCACTGCCTGAGTATGTGGAGAATAGCCTGTTGCCTAATCAGAGTATATCCAGATGGGAGGTGGTCTCACTCCTGGCTCCTAGTAGGTACATAAAATTATTACATAGTTCAGAGATGACCAAGGAAAATATAATAGTTAAAATGTGGTGGTTGTACTCACCTCCTGTTAAATTGTAGTTAATACACAGAAAAAAAAGTTAATGTCACATAGTTTAATACCTACAGTAGCTCACACTTGAGGCTTGATTCACTAAATCGTGATAAGTGATATCACGGCCATTTCGCGCACATTTTCGCCTTTGCGCACGATCGCGAATTTGAGCGCGCAATCACAAATTATCGCGTGTAAATGCACGTTTTCGCACAAAAATGCATGAAAACGGCTGTGATATCACTTATCAAGGTTTAGTGAATCAAGCCCCTGAAATGTTCACCCACTTAGCACTCTAACCTGTTGTAGTGTGCTTGATCTATGAAAAGCATTGTGGTGTGTCATTTAACCTATTCATTTTATTTGTGTATTGGCTAAACATTTAGGGAAGTGCTCCTTTTTATCATTTTTTTTTAGTATTTTAGTTACCTTGGTGCCTCTACACTACTGCCTAGCTTGTATTTGAGTTTCTCTTCATTACCGGGCTTGTAGGCACAAACTTCTCACCGGTGCCTAGGATGTGAGCATAGAAGAGAAAAAAACACATAGGCCTTGATTCATCAAGCTGCGCTGCTAAAGCAGCTCAGCTTAATGTGAGGAAGGGCTAGGCACGCCTTACATAGCAGCGCTTCTTGCTATATAAGGAGCGTGCCTTCCTTAGTTACGCACCTTGCTTATATAGCAACGTGCATAGCTTTAACTGCGGATGGGCCTGTGATAGTATCGCCATTGGGATGGTTAATAATGTCGACTGTAACGGTTAATTAACATAGTAGCGGCCTCTAGTGAAGTATTGCGGTCGCGATACTTCACAGGACCACCCACAGTTAAAGTTACATGCTTGTAAGCAACGTGCATAACTAAGGCACGCTCCTTATGTAAGGCATGCATAGGGAGCTTAATGAATCAAGGCCATAGTTCCTTGCAATTTACGGCAGTTAGTTTTGGCAGAAAAATATGTTTAACTCGTTATGGTTATTTTATACTATAGTTGTTTTCCTGAAGAATCCAAAGCTGGTGAATAGAAGACTCTGCAGTGTTCAAATACTGCACGTTTTTGTGAAACTCTCCCCATTTTCACAAAATGATTGTTGTGCTTGTTTTGCTTATCTCTGTTAATGATGTGATGGGAAATATATTATTATTATTATCTAATATTTATATAGCGCTGACATCTTCTGCAGTGCCGTACAGAGTATATTGTAATGTCACTAATTGTCCCTTAGAGGGGCTCACAATCTAATCCCTACCATAGTCATATGTCTATGTATGTATCGTACAGTGTATGCATCGTAGTCAAGGGTAGTGATGAGTGAAAAATGCCAATATTCTTTTCGCATTCATTTTTGTGAAAATAATGTTAAATCTGATTTTCAAACAAAAATGTCATCGAAAATACGTTTTAGGGTTTTTTTGGGCATGAATTTTTGTGGTGAAGATATTGTTTGGTTTATTTTATCATTTTCACAGTAAAAAATATTGTTTTCTGTGTTCTTGTGCTTTTGGTAAATTATTGCAGTAAAATATTAATTTTTTCGTATTTTCACCAAAAAAAACCCGAAAATGTGAAAATACAAGCTGTTTTTGCAAAAATTTACTCAAAATCGAAAATAGCATTTTTGAATGAGAAAATGACTTTGCTGAAAATTTGTGATCTGGTCTAGGGCCAGTTTTAGAGCGAAGACAATTAACTTACCTGTATGTTTTTGGAATGTGGGCAGATACTGAAGTGCCCACAGGAAACCCAAACAGACATGGGGAGAACATACAAACTCTGTGCAGATAGTTCCCTGGTTGGGATTTAAACCTGGGACCCAGCACTGCAAGGCGAGCACTCTAACCACTACACCACCATGCTGCCCATTACATCACTATACATACTTTTTGACTTGCATAATGTTTCAAAGAAATTTACAATGCAACAGGTGTTTCTGCAAAGCTGAAATTCGGAGCATGAAGAGAGACAGCTAGACAGTGATATCAGAAGCATCAGAGATTTACAGGTCATTGGCTGCCTGCGGGGCACTGCGCTAGAGGATACTAATATGATACTTAAAAAACATTAAAGCACAGTCTTAGTTGAACTACTCATTGGCATGGTGCGTGTTGCAGTTCTCTTTAACTTTCACGCTGACAGCAACCTTGTTTCCAGAAACAGCCGTGATCTGCCAAAGAATATTAGGCTGTCGCCCTCTGTCTCTTGTCCCAGTACACAGCCTCTAAAGCAGTGTTACTTGCACCCACTAGGGAAGGATACTCTTGTTTGCCTTTGATAAATCATACAGGATCCAATCTGTTCAAGATGCCAATTTCATTACTTGGTGTTTTAAGCTTTAATCAGGGGTGTGATCTGAATTCTGAATATTGAATTAAACTTCTTTAATTTAAGGTTAAAGCAGGGACAAAACCAATGCATTAGTCTAAAATATTTAATACTAACTGCTAAATATAAGTAGGGGTATTTAATTGTAAACATATCTCTTTGTCTATTACATTGATGAATGCTGCTTAGTATCGCTAGTAAGCCTGATTTAGAGCACATTACAGTGGGTTGCAAAAGTATTCGGCCCTCTTGAAGTTTTCCACATTTTGTCACATTACTGCCACAAACATGCATCAATTTTATTGGAATTCCACATGAAAGACCAATACAAAGTGGTGTACATGTGAGAAGTGGATCGAAAATCATACATCATTCCATACATTTTTTTACAAATCAATAACTGCAAAGTGGGGTGTGCGTAATTATTCGGCCCCCTGAATCAATACTTTGTAGAACCACCTTTTGCTGCAATTACAGCTGCCAGTCTTTTAGGGTATGTCTCTACCAGCTTTTCACATCTAGAGACTGAAATCCTTGCCCATTCTTCTTTGCAAAACAGCTCCAGCTCAGTCAGATTATATGGACAGCGTTTGTGAACAGCCGTTTTCAGATCTTGCCACAGATTCTCAATTGGATTTAGATCTGGACTTTGACTGGGCCATTCTAACACATAGATATGTTTTGTTTTAAACCATTCCATTGTTGCCATGGCTTTATGTTTAGGATCATTGTCCTGTTGGAAGGTGAACCTTCGCCCCAGTCTCAAGTCTTTTGCAGTCTCCAAGAGGTTTTTACCAAGTTTGCCCTGTATTTGGCTCCATCCATCTTCCCATCAACTCTGACCAGCTTCCCTGTCCCTGCTGATGAGATGCACCCCCCGAGCATGATGCTGCCACCACCATATTTGACAGTGGGGATGGTGTGTTCAGAGTGATGTGCAGTGTTAGTTTTCTGCCACACATAGCGTTTTGCATTTTGGCCAAAAAGTTCCATTTTGGTCTCATCTGACCAGAGCACCTTCTTCCAGATGGTTGCTGTGTCCCCCACATGGCTTGTGGCAAACTGCAAACGGGTCTTCTTATGCTTTTTGTTAACAATGCCTTTTTTCTTGCCACTCTTCCATAAAGGCCAACTTTGTACAGTGCATGACTAATAGTTGTCCTATGGACAGAGACTCCCACCTGAGCTGTGGATCTCTGCAGCTCATCCACAGTCACCATGGGCCTCTTGACTGCATTTCTGATCAGCGCTCTCCTTGTTCGGCCTGTGAGTTTAGGTGGATGGCCTTGTCTTGGTAGGTTTACAGTTGTGCCATACTCCTTCCATTTCTGAATGATCGCTTGAACAGTGCTCCTTGGGGTGTTCAAGGCTTTGGAAATCTTTTTGTAGCCTAAGCCTGCTTTAAATTTTTCAGTAACTTGATCCCTGACCTGTCTTGGATCTGTCTTGTGTGTTCTTTGGAAATCACGGTGTTGTTGCTCCCAATATTCTCTTAGACAATCTCTGAGGCCCTCACAGAGCAGCTGTATTTGTACTGACATTAGATTACACACAGGTGCACTCTATTTAGTCATTAGCACTCATCAGGCAATGTCTATAGGCAACTAACTGCACTCAGATCAAAGGGGGCCGAATAATTATGCACACACCACTTTGCAGTTATTTATTTGTAAAAAATGTTTGGAATCATGTATGATTTTCTTCCACTTCTCATGTGTACACCACTTTGTGTTGGTCTTTCATGTGGAATTCCAATAAAATTGATTCATGTTTGTGGCAGTAATATGACAAAATGTGGAAAACTTCAAGGGAGCTGAATACTTTTGCAACCCACTGTATGTAAAAAAAAAATATATAACAAAATGACAGGCTTCCGGAGTAAAGATAATGGGGGTGATTCTTTAATCTATTGTATATCGCGCTGTTCAGCTCAAGGTAAATTGTTGAGCGCGAGTTAAATGTAATGCTTGCATTGCTATGCGCGCTGCCGGCAGCATAGCATGCGCTCTTAAGGTGCACGCACTTGTTGTAAATTATGTGTGCCAGTGCAGCACCGCAACTGCAATACTTGACTAGCGCAACCGCTACAATGTCAGTTAACGTACACATTAGTCAAGTATCACGGTCACGGGGCTGCACTAGCGTGCATAATTTACAATGAACATGAGCACTTTAAATAGAGTCTGAAGCCTTTCAAAATACCTGTTTTTATGCTGCAGGCCACCTGATCATTATAACCCAAGCTGATTCACGGCGGGGACGCGGCAGAACGAGGTATTTATAACCAAGAAATCCCGGGGCAAACAACTTTCCAGGTCATGGAACAGTCAATCTGCACCGATTGCCGCCTCTCCCGCCCCTCTTAGTGAAAGAAAAAACAAGGAACACCAAGAGCCCCAATTAGTGTAATATGTACTGGTAGATGGTTACTAGATAGAGTAAATATTAGGGATGGGACGAATCCACAATTTCTTCGAATCCGAATCCGGATCCGAATCTAAAAAGGTTCTCGAATATCTCGAACCTTTCGAATCCCGAATCTAACGAATCCTGCACATAAAAATTGTGCGATCCGTGGTATAGTTGCCCACAGTATAGGTACCCAGGCATAGGTAGCGAGGTAAAGGTGCCTTCAGTATAGCTAGCTAGGTATGGGTGCCTTCAATATTGGTAGCTTTCAGTATAGGTAGCAAGGTATAGGGGCCTTCAGTATAGGTAGCAGGGTATATGGGCCTTCAGTATAGGTAGCAGGGTATATGGGCCTTCAGTATAGGTAGCAGGGTATATGGGCCTTCAGTATAGGTAGCAGGGTATATGGGCCTTCAGTATAGGTAGCAGGGTATATGGGCCTTCAGTATAGGTAGCAGGGTATATGGGCCTTCAGTATAGGTAGCAGGGTATATGGGCCTTCAGTATAGGTAGCAGGGTATATGGGCCTTCAGTATAGGTAGCAGGGTATATGGGCCTTCAGTATAGGTAGCAGGGTATATGTACCTTCAGTATCGGTAGCAAGGTACATGTACCTTCAGTATCGGTAGCAAGGTATAGGGGCCTTCAGTATAGGTAGCACAGTACATGTGCTTTCAGTATTGGTGGGTAACTAGGTATAGGGGCCTTCAGTATAGGTAGCAGGGTATATGTGCCTTCAGTATAGGTAGCAGGGTATATGTGCCTTCAGTATAGGTAGGTAGCTAGGTATAGGGGCCTTCAGTATAGGTAGTAAGGTACATGTGCCTTCAGTGTAGGTAGGTAGGTAGGTAGGTAGGTAAAGGGACCTTCAGTATAGGTAGCAGGGTATAGGGCCTTAAGTATAGGTAGGTATGTAGGTAGGTAGGTAGGTAAAGGGACCTTCAGTATAGGTAGCAGGGTATAGGGCCTTAAGTATAGGTAAGTATGTAGGTAGGCAGGTATAGGTGCCTTTAGGTAGGTAGGTACGTATAGGGGGCCTGTAGGTAGGTAGGTATTGAGGCCTGTAGGTAGGTATAGTAGCCTGTAGGTAGGTAGGTATAGGGGCCTTTAGGTAGGTAGGTACGTATAGGGGGCCTTTAGGTAGGTATAGGGGGCCTTTAGGTAGGTGGGTATAGCGGCCTGTAGGTAGGTAGGTAGGTAGGTATAGCAGCCTGTAGGTAGGTAAGGATAGTGGTAGGTAGGTAGGTAGGTAGGTATAGTGGCCTGTAGGTAGGTATAGTTGCCTGTAGGTAGGTAGGTATAGTGTCCGGTAGGTAGGTAGGTATAGGTGCCTTTAGGTAGGTAGGTATGTATAGGGGGCCTGTAGGTAGGTGGGTAGGTAGGTAGGTATTGAAGCCTGTAGGTAGGTATAGTGGCCTGTAGGTAGGTAGGTATAGGGGCCATTAGGTAGGTAGGTAGGTAGGTAGGTATAGGGGCCTTTAGGTAGGTAGGTATAGGGGCCTTTAGGTAGGTATAGTGGCCTTTAGGTAGGCAGGTAGGTGCGTATAGGGATACTTTAGGTAGGTATAGGGGCCTGTAGGTAAGTAGGTATAGCGGCCTGTAGGTAGGTAGGGATAGTGTTAGGTCGGTAGGTAGGTAGGTAGGTAGATAGAACCCCCCTCCCCCGCCAACCCCCCCACGGCCCCCTCCGTCCCCCGTGCCTCCTCCGCTCACCCCTGCATAATAATCTACTCACCTTTCCCGTGGAGCGCAGAGAGGCAGACCTCTTCGTTACTTCCCTGTTCCCTCTAGTGGCCGGACCGGCTCTTACTGATGACGTCATTGTAAGAGCCGGTCACTAGGGGGAACCAGGAAGTTGGCGAGAGGTCTGCCGCTCTGCGCTCCGCTATGGATAGGTGAGTGGATGCGGGCAGGGGGGCGAGCGGAGGAGGCGCGGGGGGGGGGGGGGTCGGATGAGGTCGGAGGAGGACGAGTGCGAGCGGCGGATGCGCGGCGATGCGGCGTCGGGATTCGGCGGATTCGTATAGTGGAAAATGGCGTCGGGATTCGAATCCACGAATCTCGAATATTTCCTAATATTCGAGGGATTCGTGGATTCGCCGGATTCGTCGTCCCACCCCTAGTAAATATTAATACTCACAAACCAGGGTTACCATTAGGCAACCACTGTAAATGCAGATGGGGAGATTTTCCTGACCCCACTCAGGAATAAGAAGTCGCTCTCTGTAGATGAGAAAAAGGGGGTTCAACCCTTCACCCAGGGCGGACTCAATATTATGCAGGAGAACAGAGGCGCCAAATGGATGAAAGGAAGCTAAATGAGCTTAAAAAAACAAATCTTGGTAAATAGAGGAGGTAGTGGTGGACTTACCTCCTCCAAGTAGACACACAACAACTGTAGTAAAGACCGTCAATATATTTTATTTATGAACTCCAAATATGCAACGCGTTTCGCAGGTTTGATCCCGCTTCATCAGGCAATAACAACGGAGCAATAGCATATGTGGTCAGTAGAAGAGCCAGGCAAAGAAAGAAGACTAAGTAGGGTGGGGAGAGGCAGAGATCTGCAGAGATTCACTCCAGTAGAGGCAGAGTTACTGAACAAAGCTCTGCCTCTACCCGGAAGGAACCCCCAAATTTTGCCCCAGAGATTTCGGTGGGGGATTAAGACTTCATTCTGCAGCGTCCCCGCAGCAAATCAGCTTGGGTTATAATGATGAAGTGGACTACAGCATAAAAACTGGTATTTTGAAAGGCTTCAGACTCTCTGTAAGAGCTATGCTGCCGGCAGCGCTCATAGCATGCAAGCATTACATTTAACGTGTGCTCAACAATTTACCTTGTTGAACAGCACAATATACATGAATGAATCAACCCCAATGTCATTTATTTACATTACTGCATAGACAGACAGGTATCTAAGTCCTGTAAGGTACACATCTGTAGTCAGTGTGACTTTTTCAGGGCAGTTTGTCATAGAAGCTGTGCTCCCTATTTATGTTACCAACACAAGATGGCAGTGTTTGTTGTTGTTCTATTATTTATCCATAGAAACGGGCAGCATGGTGGCATAGTGATTAGCACTCTCGCCTTGCAGCGCTAGGTCCCCGGTTCAAATCCCAGCCTGGTCAACATCTGCAAGTAGTTTGTATGTTCTCCCTGTGTCTGTGTAGGTTTCCTCTGGTTACCCTGGTTTCCTCCCACATCCCAAAAAACACACAGCTAAGTTAATTGGCTTCCCTCTAAATTGGCCCTAGACTATGATGCATGCACTACATGATACATACATAGACATATGCCTATGGTAGGGACTAGATTGTAAGACCCTCAGAGGGACAGTTAGTGACAAGACAATATACTCTGTACAGCACTACATAATATGTTGGCGCTATATACTTAAAATAAATAAATAAATAGAAATGCACTGATCTGTTACAACAATAAGACCACTGACAAGGGAAGTGATAAACATTTTTTATCTTGTTACAACAGGGATGTCCAACTCCAGTCCTCGAAAGGCCGAGGTCCTCAATCATTTTCGCACAGCTCAAATGAATTGATGAGACTGAATCAGGAAAGGTGTGTTTCATCAAGTAGAAGACACTTCTCCATTTCCCTGTCCATCCTAAGCCCTGACATGGCAGTTGCCCTTGAGGACTGAAGTGGGACATCCCTTTGTAACAATAACACCTTTTTAGAATTGCTCTATATTAGGCTGCAATTGTACAGTCAGCTTTTGAAGGTGATGCTTCTTTGAGTTACACATTGGGCTTGATTCACAAAGCTGTGATAACTGTTATCATGGCTGTGAAAAGTGCTTTGCGTGAAAAATTCACGTTCACACGATAACGTGAATTTTCACGCATTAACCTTTGCGTTACCGTTTTTACACTACATTTTGCGCGAAGCACTTTTCACAGCGTGATAACAGTTATCACTGCTTTTTGAATCAAGCCCTTTGTGGTTCAGGAGTAGTGAACCTGCTTGGAGGAGCGCCCCAGCAACCAGCTCTCCAGGAACAGATAAAGCATACCAGGAGTTTACAACCTCCATTGGATTATGATGTTGATTAGACTACGTCTTGCAACTTAACAGGTTTTCTAAAGAATTTAAAGGAAACCTATACCGAGAGGGATATGGATGTTTCTTTTTAAACAATACCAGTTTCCTGGCAGTGCTGCTGATTTCTATGGCTGCGGTAATGTCTGGATCACACACTTGAAACAAGCATGCAGCTAATCCAGTCTGACTTCAGTCAGAGCACCTGATCTGCATGCTTGTTCAGGGGCTGTGGCTAAACGTATTAGAGACACAGGATCAGCAGGAGAGCCAGGCAACTGGTATTATTTTTAAAGGAAAAACCCATATCCTTCTCAGTTTAGGTTCCCTTTAAGCCAGCAATGTGTACAAATCTTATGCAGGAGAACAGAGGCTCCAAAAGGATAAAAGGAAGCTAAATGAGCTTAAAAAAACAAATTCTTGGTAAATAGAGGAGGTAGTGGTGGACTTACCTCCTCCAAGTAGACACACACCGACTGTAGTAAAGACAGTCAATATATTTTATTTATGAACTCCAAATATGCAACGCGTTTCACAGGTTCGATCCCTCTTCATCAGGCAACAACAACGGAGCAATAGCATATGTGGTCAGTAGAAGAGCCAGGCACCAGAGCTAAAGCTAAAAGAGTGTGATAGTGCTGATATGGGGAAGAGGTTTTCCTAATCAGACTGTTCCAAGTAGAGAATGAAATATGCCAAAACAAGTGTAAAGCTTAGTATACAGACTGCTGTGCATGTAAAATAACCATATGTGTGGAGAAAAACACCTCGGTTACAATGTAAATCAGGTTTTAGCAAGTACACCCTCACCACTCTCCAAGTGTCACGTCTAGCTACAAGCTTTGTTCAGGTTTAGTAAATCTCATTCACTGCTGCTGGCATCCACATCCCCACTACCCAGACACTTGGAAAACTCTATCCCAACCTAAGTCGGTCATTTATATGTTTTAATATATGTATGGTTTGAAGAAGAATGTCTTGTGAGCATAACCACTACATGAGCATCAACTGGAGACGGTAGACAGTATGCTCTATATATCTCTCCCACTAAGTTAGGTGTACTGACACTACAACAGACAAGGCTTACAGAACCTCCAAGAACTTAAAGTGGAACTGCAACCCAGGACTGAACTTCATCCCAAGCTGATACCCCCTTTCCCATGATAAATCTTTACCTTTTCTTGAATAGATCATCAGGGGGTCTGTATGCTGATATTGTGGTGAAACCCCTCCCACAGTGTGATGTCAGGACTTGGGTCTTGACAGTTACCTGTTAGTTGTGAACCTTATTGCCTTGTGGAAAATAGCAGTTGTTTCCAACTGCCAAGCAACCGGTATCTCCTTCTGTGCATATGAATATCGATTTTTTAAAAAACTTTAAGCCTATCGCAATATTACTGGATGTGGTTATAAATAATGGCATTTGGTGCCTAGTTTTTTTTCTTGTCTGCCAGTATTAAAGATGATAATGGGCTTGATTCACTAAAGCGTGCTAAGTGTGCACACCAGTGAAAAGCCACTTAGCACGTGCAAACTGGCTTTGCACACGGTAATATGCACGCAAAAGTTTGTGCGCGCTTCGCATGCAAAATCAGATGATTCGCGTGCTAAGCAGCATAATATGCATACTTTGCACGTGAAGTGGCTGATTTTGGACGCGAAGCAGCGCACGCAAAACTTTACACGCGCAAACTTTTCCGCGCACTAAAATAGCACACGCAGGGCCGGATTTCTGCAAAGGCCGCAAAGGCCACGGCATAGGGCGGAAAAAAATCAGAAGGATAAAAGGGAGGCAGGACCTGAGAGAGATAAGAGGCTGCATGTCAAAATATATCATTTCTCCTGCTCCGAAGCCGCCCCTGCTTTGCTGCACACACAGTCAGAATTCCAGAGCTCCGTGTATTTTACTTACTTTGTGGTGTGCGATGAGACAGTGCTATCTCCTGAACATACAAGCTTCAGTTTATTGCCAGGGGTGAGAGAAACATGGATTACAATGTAGACAATTTCTGATCCAGTAAAAGTAAACATTTTAACAGAATTTATTCCACTTTACAACTCAAGCTGGGCTAAACAATGTATTGCTGGTCAGACTCTGTTAATGACTTAAGCCATTCCTTCTCCTCTCTCCCCCTGGATTGTAAATCTTAAACAGAAAGATAAGGTTTTTTTTTCCTTAGAGAGATTTATGGCAGCCCCTTCTAAGCTAAATCGTAACCCCTTGCTGGCTCATTTTAAAGGCAGCAGTAGACTAGTATGAGATAGACAACTTCTCTATAATTATAATTGCAAATGTACTGTTGTATACTTTTGTATTGTTACATTCTGTTTTGTATACCAAAAGTAATAACATACACTAAAAATTTAAAAAAATATATGTTTGTACCGTGTTGGCAAACAGTAAAAAAAACAACTGTGAAAGAATCAGTACAATAAATACTATAACATAAATGCAACAGATCTGTGATTACAGAAGAGCAAAGAGGGAGATGAACGCCGCTCTGCTACTTCATGCCTGGTACACACCATGCAATTTGCCATCAGATAGATGGGTTCAAATTGATTATTTCTGACAGGTCTAATCTGATTTCTGATCATTTTTCTAATCGACTTTGTATAAGTGATCGGAAAATCGATTCAACCCATCTATCTGGTGCGTACCAGGCATTAAGGACTCACTGCTCTGACAGGAAAAACAATCATTCATCATTTTTCAGAGAGAAAACATTCATAGGTATACACGAGTCACTAAAACAGGCATTTCCTCCTGCAAACAAGTGATCCTTAAGGCTCATACACACATCAGACCATAGTCTTTGGAAAATGAAAGATCACAGATCAATTTTACCCCCTTCCATGTAGTATGAGAGCCATACTCTACACAGTCTATTCTATGGAGCTGAACTCCCCATCAGAAAGAAATCTTTGCAAGATGCTGCAGACACAAAAGATCAGTATCTGCAAAAGATCTGTTCCTGCAAACGATCCGTTCCTGCAAAATGCATTCATAGTCTATGGTATCTACAGATCCTCATACACACCTTGTTTAACAGACATTCATCTGCAGATCAGACAATCATCTGCAGATCTGAAAATCCATCCTGGTGAATCTGATCTGCAGATGAATATTTGTTAAACAAGGTGTGTATGAGATCTGCAGATATCATAGACTATGAATGCAATTTGCAGGTACTGATCTTTGGCAGGAACAGATCTTTTGCAGATACTGATCTGTTGCATGTGTACAGCATCTGTGTGTGCAGCATCTTGCAAAGATTTCTATCTGATGGGGATTTCAGCTCAATAGAATAGACTGTGTAGGTGTGGCTCTCCTACTACATGGAAGGGGGTAAGATTTCTGTCTGATGGAGAGTGCAGCTCCATAGAATAGACTGTGTAGGTATGGCTCTCATACTACATGGAAGGGGGTAAAATTGGTCTGTGATCTTTCATTTTCCAAAGACTATGGTCTGATGTGTGTATGCACCCTGAGTGTGTGTGTGTGTGTGTGGGGGGGGGGGGGGCACTTGGTGGTACCGGGCCTAGGGCACTGGAAAGTCCAAATCCGGCCCTGAGCACGCGATCAGTAACAGCTTTGCCATGCAAACTACTTAGCACCCTAGTTTGCACATGCAAAGCTTTTAGGCATGCTAACTGTGTTAGCACGCTTTAGTAAATCAAGCCCAATGTGCCCTCTCATTGGTGATCACAAAACAAGAACAGATTACATAGCAAGTATCAATCATTTCTTGATCTCTCTTCTGTTTTTTTTTTTTTACTTCTCAATTATTTTTTTCCCTTTTTCACTAAAGTTCCTCTTCAAGCTCAAGGGAAGGGAAGTAAGCTGCTGCCAGATAGTATCCTGTATTTTGAACCTTGGAACCTGTTGCTGCAAAGTCTCTCACCTTGTGTGATTGTCACCCAATCATTCACAGAAAATCACATGAATGCAATTTATATAACCAGATGATTTCTATTTACTTGACAGCTGAAAACGAAAAATCTACCATCTTTACATGTAGCACTTTATCAATTAGTTTAGAATCTGTTAATTGTACAGTTTTTCCACCAGCGACAAGAATGTTAAAGACTTATAAATGCTGCAGTAAAAGCTTGCATTAAGAATTCTCATTTATTTAACAGTTGCCTGCTCACTTTTTCTGGAAAATGTTAATTACCAAATTTTGTTTTCTGATTTGCATTTTAATTGTATCTTATGTAAACTGATTAACTTCATAATTACTCGAATAATTGAGAGCCACGTTTAAAATAAACAAAATAAATCTAGAAATGATGTTGTCCTTTATTACATGAATTTAAAACAATTAAATGAAAACCACACAAAAAGCGTTATGCCTAATTACTTTTTAAGTAAAGCGTACTTTTCTTCCACTGTTTTATTAGGTACAGTATGTCACAGAGGTACAGAGTCTTGCCAGATTTCTAATATGTATTCAAGGAATTTGCTTACTCAGTCAAATATGAAAGTAAGTGGCTTATTTCCATTGTCTGAAGCTCAGAGCAAAGTCCTTTGAACCAATTATACATTTATGACTCAAGAATATTCATAGACTTAAGATGATGATCAATGCCAATGCAGGCTGGAATAGAAACCTAGTAGAGACCTGCAGTAGTGCTCAATGGATCTGTTCACCAATGTAAAACAAAAAGATTTTGTTAAGGCCCGGACCCACGTTGTGATTTTTCAGACTATTTTCCAGACGACTGGCGATTTTTTGAGCAACAAGTGGTCGTTTATGCAATCTCACGATGTGGGTACAGGTGCACGATCACGCGAACATCGCTTAGCGTCGCACGGTAATAACGACCATCAAGGGGCGATCAGATCTGTAAGATCCCTGACGACTCCCACGCAAAGTACCGTGATCGCTTGAAGTCTCGTCATGCCCATCATGTAACATCACGCATACCTGTCGGCCAGAAGATAAAGGAAGATGGATCGGTGGAGCACTCGTCGTCAGGGAGACGTCACTGGATCCATCTCCCTGCATCGCGAGGTGAGTACTTTCCTTTAAACATTTTTTCTTTTGAGCCATGATGTGAACATACCACACTCTGTTAATCATGTTCAGCTGCCTACACTTCCTATATTTTTATAGCGTCTCTTCTGGGCACATTATGTCATACTTTTCCATTAACATTATAGACCTAATTTACTTTCTGTACTTTTTACTTTTAATGGGTGGCTTCAAATTGCATAAATAAAGACTAACAAAAGAAACAAAATGTATACATTGGTTCAAAACTGTACATAGGAAAAAGTAATTTGCAGTACATTGTACTTTGGGACAAACAGATGCCTTACGTACACATGTACATATACATTTAACATTTTGCAGTTTTGTTTGAAGTAATCCTATAAACGAGAGAAGATTCCTGCTTTGTTCTAATCAAGTAATGATGACATGAAGTGGTACACTACTAGGCCTTCAGTGCTAGCAGCGATATTCAGGTATGTACCACCAGGGCTTAGGTGTATGACAGTTATATTCTTTTCAAATGATCAAACAGAATATAACTGTCATACATCTAAGCTCGGTGAGTGCTGAATCACTGCAGGGAATTAGAGACATTTTATTTTATGTCTCTGTATGTGCTAAATCACTGTAGGGATTAAGAGACTTTTTCCCCGTGTTATCTGTTTCATTGCTGCTGTTAGTGAACTTTGTTGGGTATGATAAAAGCAGTGAACACTGATTTATGGAGGTGTATATTTTACTGTCAGTTACTGGACTAGTTCAGTTCAGGTGATCTTACAATTCTTAAAGAGAAACTGTAACCAAGGTTTGAACTCCATCCCAATCAGTAGCTGATACCCCCTTTCCAATGAGAAATCTTTACCTTTTCTAGATCATCGGGAGGGGGGGGGGGGGGGTGTCTGTATGACTGATATTGTGGTGAAACCCCTCCCACAGTGTGATGTCAGGACCTACTGTCTGTGAACAGTATTGCACATTGGGAAATAACGGCTGCTTCCCACTGCCACACAATCAGTATCTCCCACTGTGCATATAAATATAAATATATAAATATATATATATATATATATATATATATATATATATATATATATATATATATATATATATATATATATATATATACATACACAGTGCTCAGCATAAGTTAGTACAGCCCCTTTAAAAAATATGCTCAATGAACAAAATAATAATTTCCAATATTTTCACAAGGCTGAGTCTTATTGAACACTTGTTTAACTCCATAACATGAAATTAAGGTTAATAATACAACTTAGATCACAAAATCTTCAGTTTTATTCAAATTGGTTGAAGCAAAAATGAATACGCCCCACAACAAAAACTACTACATCTAGTATTTTGTATGACCACCATGATTTTTAAGGACAGCACCAAGTCTTCTAGGCATGGAATGAACAAGCTGGCGACATATTGCAACATTTTTTTCCCATTCTTCAAGAATAACCTCTTTTAGAGCCTGGCTGCTGGATGGAGAGTGATGCTCAACTTGTCGCTTCAGAATTCCCCACAGGTGTTCGATTGGGTTCAGATCAGGAGACATACTTGGCTATTCAATCACCGTCAACCTGGTCTTCTTCAGAAATGCAACAGTAGCTTTAGATGTGTGTTTTGGATCCTTTTCGTGATGGAAAAGTGCACAACGACCAAGTGCACAGAGTGATGGCAGCATCTTCTCCTTCACTATAGAGCAGTACATTGTTGAGTTCTTGATACCATCAATGAAATGCAGCTCCCCAACACCAGCAGCATTCATGCAGCCCCACATACGGACACTGCCACCATCAAGTTTCACTACTAGGCATCATGCATTTTTCTTTGAAATCCTCACCTTTATGACGCCATAGAGTTTTGAAACCATTTGTTACAAAAACAGTGATCTTTCTCTCATCACTCCAGAGTATAGAGTCCCCGTAGTCTTCATCTTTTTCAGCATGGGCAGGGTAAATACCTGAAGACGAAAATGAATGTATAATTATTGCAAAGTTATTGCCAAAATGTTCAGCTGAATTAGATTCCTTGATCAGAAACAATGTTGTCCAAAACACCGTAGAGCCCAATTATCTCTGCAACTAAGATGTTTGCCTTGCTTGCTGCAAAATAAGTACATATGAAATTTAAATGGACCATCTAAAAAAGTCCATAACTGACTACTAAAGACAGCAATCTTCATGTCTTGGACAGAGTGGCTGGAATAGTAGGTACTGAGTCTAAAGGCACACTCAAAAGGCCAGCCCTGAAACTACTTTGAGGTGTCATGCCCAAGGCCTCCACAATATGTCAGCCATGACTATCTGTGCATTGTGATTGGATTCAATAAGAGCACAGACTTGGAAACAATATATAAGAAGTGGGAGGGACTTGGAGGCATGCCTGTGGGGAGGTTTAAGTGACTTTAAGGTAATTACAGAAGAACACATCTAAAAAATCCTTTATAAACCTTCACCAGACTTCATGCGACCTGTTGAAATTCCCTTATCTGTTCAAGCCAGCATTTCCCACAATAGTAAACTGTTCCTTATAAACAGGGAAGTTTCCTACCTGTCTGAAAGAAGCAATCATAAGGCCACTACGCAATAAATCATGCCTAGATCAAGATATCTAAGCAGCTATAGACCTGTCTCCAACCTCCCCTTTCTAGGAAAAGTTATTGAGAAAGCTGTGTATCTCCAACTTGAACTCAGGGTTCCAAGGAAAAACATCTTTGACCCCCTGCAATCTGGCTTCAAAAAGCACTGCAGCTGTGAAACAGCCCTCGTCCAGATTTGCAATGATCTTATCATGGCCAGAGATTAGTGTTCCATCCTGATACTGCTTGATCTGCCAGCAGTTTTTGATACAGTTGATCATGAAATTTTGCTTAACTGGCTGCAAGAGTGCCGTGGCATTGATGCTTTAATCTTCCAATCATTCTCCTTCTTCCTGGCTGGCAGAACACTAAGGGTAGTCTTGGGGCCTTTCTGATCCAACTCTGTACTGCTAAAATATGGTGTGTCCAATGACTCAATACTATCCTCTTTGTTGTTCACCATATACAAGCTGCCACTTGGAAAAATCATCCAAAAACACGGTCTGACATACCACTGCCATGCTGATGACACCCAGCTGTATTTGTCATTCAAACCCGACAAGATAGACCCCATTCTGAAAAGAAACACATGTTTAACTGAGCTTCAAGAGTGGATAATTGACAACTGGCTTAATGTAAATGCTTACAAAACTGAGGTTCTTGTCATCGGACGTCAGCGGCTAACAGCAACAGTTGAAAGGATCCGCACCGTCTAAAACATAGGTATTTATTAAAGCTCTTTAAAATGACATGAGAAAAGTCAAAGTGCGCTCCGGATCACCATTGACGCACAGCGTTTCGGATATAATCCTTCCTCCGAATGGTTCCAGTACACACAGACAGTGTGTACTGGAACCATTCTGAGGAAGCATTATATCCAAAACGCTGTGCGTCAATGGTGATCCGGAGCGCACTTTGACTTTTCTCATGTCATTTTAAAGAGCTTTAATAAATACCTATGTTTTAGACGGTGCGGATCCTTTCAACTGATACATGTGATCCCTGTGACTCCAGGGGTGATCCCGGCACGTCGCTCAATCCATCGGTGCAGATGTAACTACATCACTTGATACAAAGAGCGCCTAACAGCAAAGCAGCTCCAGACACAGTCAACTCCACTGAGGTTAGGGAACTCAGACCTTACTAGCTCCAACACTATGCACAGCTTGGGTTTACTGATTGATGGGGAATTAAACTTCAGGAATCAAATTTCAGCTGCTAATATTGCAAAAAAGTCAGCACCTCATTCCTTCAGAGATCCTTCCACTACTAGTTAATGCTTTCATCACCTCACAGCTGGACTATTCCAAATAAAGACCTACACCACCTGCAGCTAGTACAGAATGATGCTTTAAGGTTGTTGAAAAGCCAACCCCGTCATTACCACATAACACCAATCCTTTGCTCACTCCACTGGCTACCCGTAAAATGGAGAATCCTCTTCAAAATTGGCATCCTAACATTAAAATTCCTTCATGACTTAGGCAACCCAGATACACCTCCCACATCCCCAGATCAAAAGGATCTAATAACTTGACCATCCCCATAGTCCAACTAAAAACCTTTGGAGACAGATGTTTCTGTCATGCTGCCACTACCCTGTGGAATGCCTTGCCAAATTTAATCAAGACAGCTCCAACCCTGGACACGTTTACATCAAAACTGAAAAGCCATCGGCTAAAGGTGGCCACACACCATACAATTTTTTAAATATCTGTTCAATTTAAGAATTGCAATAAATTTTCTGACTGATTGTAACATTTCAAAAATATGACCAATGTACCACACACCTATGTTCAGTTTTTCCCCAATTATGATAAAAATGATTGGAAACTCTGAGAAAATTGCTTGGGTGTGTATATTAATAAATTGACAATCTAACACACACCATACAATCTTTAGAGAAATTGAAGAAAAATATCTGGCATTCCGGATAGATAAAAATCGAAAAAAAATGAAAAATCCGATCGATCGAATTTTTCAGTCGAATGAAAAAAAAAGCTTTCGATTTTTTCGGGAGATCCGATCGTTTTTATCGAATTGCCATAAAATTGGATCATTTTATTGTATCATGTGTGTCCACCTTAAGATCTTTTTTTTCTCTGCCATTGTAAAGGTAGCCATACATAGGTTGATCATGAGCCAATGTGCCTATACAATCAATCACTCTAATCAGAATCTGATTGGATTCTGACCAATTCCTTCCACACATAGCACATTGATTTTCAATAGATTCCAGCAGGAAAGCTACTGAGCATTAATCAAACCACGTGTTGCACTGTTCAATGCAATGCAACTGTGTAGTCCACCAATTGACCACACTCACACACACACACTCCTGCTCCACTCACAATCAACAGAATTCATTGATATTTTGGGATAACAGATTTTCATTGCCCCAAAATCCTTGATCAATAGAATTCCTATTTTTTTTTTTCATTAAAAATATTTTTTCTTGGAGAGGGTTAGGACAGCACTCATGTAATTTTCCAACGGCTAGTGTGCGATGACCGGTCCTGCGTACCAGCAGGAGTGATCCAGCAATAGTAGGTAAGGTCCACTATATCCAAAAAAACACGCTACAGCCCACTGTTTTGGGTCTGATTGTCCGAAACAGTGGGCTATCAGACCCGATCAGACCCAAAACAGGGGCTTTAGCTGCCTTACAGCATGCACTTTTGAAACTACTCTTCAATAAATACTTGGTTTTTTTTTATGAAGTGGTGCGAACGATTACCTTCTATTAAAAATATCTTATTGCACAACAAAAGATTTTCTTTTGTTGTGCAATAAAGCTATTTTGTTTAGAATGCAAGCATAGACAGTTGTCTCTAGGTAAGCAATACCCTTATTTTTTTAACTGCTTTTAATTAATGGTTAAGGGCTCTGCCTCTGACACAGGAGACTTGGGTTCGAATCTCGGCTCTGCCTGTTCAGTAAGCCAGCACCTATTCAGTAGGAGACTTTGGGCAAGACTCCCTAACACTGCAACTGCCTATAGAGCGCGTCCTAGTGGCTGCAGCTCTGGTGCTTTGAGTCCGCCAGGAGAAAAGCGCGATATAAATGTTCTGTGTTTGTTTGTTTGTTACCTCCCTAAGTACATTATGAGTTGTTATCCTCCAGTTTTAATATAGTTACAGGGGATATGTGCACACATATATTTAGATGTTACTATTTTTTGTGTGAAATAGTGGTCCTTTAAATAATAATATAATCAAGGTTTGGGTGTATTCAGTATTAATACTGACAAATGTGGGACTAGTAATAATGGGTGGTAAATATTATTTTCCTACCCAGAGGTTAGAGTTGAAATACTGCAATTTGGGAAGGATTACTTCCCGTTAATCAGAGATCTGTATAGTATGCAGCCTTACAACCAGTTTGCTACCAGTGCTCAGGCATCAAAATAAAAAAAATTCATTTATTTTTGTCAGTATTAAATGTTGTAGCTAGAGACTATGGGGCCCCAGAGCAAAGGTTTCATCGGGTCCTTGGAACTAGGGACTCTTAAACAATGCCACCTGCCCCTACCCTATGGATATGAGTTGATAGCCAGTTTACATTCCCCTGCAATGTACACTGAGTATAGTCCTATAGAAGGAACTTCAGCCTAAACAAACATACTGTCATTAAGTTACATTAATTATGTTAATTAAAATAGATAGGTAATATAATCTCTTACCCACCTTGTTTTAAAAGAACAGGCAAATGTTTGTGATTTCAAGGTGGCAGCCATCTTTTTGGTTGAAAGGAGGTGACAGGGAGCATGAGACACAGTTCCAACTGTCCTGTGTCCTGATCACCCCTCCCAGCTGTGCACACTAGGCTTCAAATCACAAATTCAAAATAAAAACATAATTTGCGCTAAAACAGCAGAACGAGAACAACCACATCAGAAATCCTATCATGCTTTGAACAGCATCAAGGGAAAAATTCCCGGGCAGATTTCTTTGATTGGGCGGAGCTTAGCTTCTGCGCAGCTAAAAATGAGGCTTGGGTATGAAAAATTCAAAAGTTCTGATGGTGTGAACTGTTAAAGAATCACCAAGCCTTTTCAGTGCTGCTGAGCAGTGGCGTCCCTACCATAGTGCGCAGGGGGGCGGGGCGCACCGGGTGTCAGACACCCAGGGGGGTGTCACCACGACCCCCCACAGCAGCACAGCAGGAGGGAGAAGCAGGGCTAGAAGGAGGGGCAGTGGGGGCAGCGGTGGGGAGGGGGGAAATATCCCCCCCTCCCTCACCTGGGACCCCTCCTTCTGCCTCTCTCCCCCTCCAGAATAGCGGCGACAAGTGCGGGGCGGCCGGAGGCGTATGAACAATTACTCACCTGATTTCCGTGTTCCAAGCATGGAGCGCAGCGTCATGACGTCACAGGTCTCTGTCTTCAATGCCGCCCACCGTGCTTCCTGATTAGTGGAAGCACAGTGGGCGGCATTGGAGGCGGAGACCTGTAACGTCATGACGCTGGGAACGCGGAGATTAGGTTAGTAATTGTCTATACGCCTCCGGCCGCCCCGCACTTGTCGCAGCTAGTCTGGAGGGGGAGAGAGAGGCAGAAGGAGGGGTCCCAGGTGAGGGAGGGGGGGGGGATATTTCCCCCCTCCCCACCGCTGCCCCCACTGCCCCTTCTTCTAGCTCTGCTTCTCCCCCTCCTGGGCATCTTTACTGGGGGCAACTAAACTAGCTATACTGGGGGCAACTATACCAGCTATACTGGGGGCAACTATACCAGCTATACTGGGGGCAACTATACCAGCTATACTGGGGGCAACTATACCAGCTATACTGGGGGCAGCTATACTGGGGGCAACTATACCAGCTATACTGGGGGCAACTATACTGGGGGCAGCTATACTGGGGGCAACTAAACTAGCTATACTGGGGGCAGGTATACTAGCTATACTGGGGGCAGCTATACTGGGGGCAGGTATACTAGCTATACTGGGGGCAGCTATACTGGGGGCAACTAAACTAGCTATACTGGGGGCAACAAAACTAGCTATACTGGGGGGCAACTATACTAGCTATACTGGGGGCAACTAAACTAGCTATACTGGGGGCAACTAAACCAGCTATACTGGGGGCAACTATACCATCTATACTGGGGGCAACTATACCAGCTATACTGGGGGCAACTATACCAGCTATACTGGGGGCAACTATACTAGCTATACTGGGGGCAACTATACTAGCTATACTGGGGGCAACTATACTAGCTATACTGGGGGCAACTATACTAGCTATACTGGGGGCAACTATACCAGCTATACTGGGGGCAACTATACCAGCTATACTGGGGGCAGCTATACTGGGGGCAACTAAACTAGCTATACTGGGGGCAACTAAACTAGCTATACTGGGGGCAACTAAACTAGCTATACTGGGGGGCAACTAAACTAGCTATACTGGGGGGCAACTAAACTAGCTATACTGAGGGCAGGTATACTAGCTATACTGGGGGCAGCTATACTGGGGGCAACTATACTAGCTATACTGGGGGCAACTATACTAGCTATACTGGGGCAACTAAACCAGCTATACTGGGGCAACTAAACCAGCTATACTGGGGGCAACTATACTAGCTATACTGGGGGCAACTAGTTTCACTGGGGGCAACTATACTAGCTTCACTGGGGGCAACTATACTGGGGGAAACTACTAGCTATACTGGGGCAACTATATTAGCTAATACTTTAAATTACAGTTAGCTCCGCCCTCATCCGGTCATGACCACGCCCATTTATTGCCGCGAAGCACGCCGCAGGTTGTGGCCACGCCCATTTTTAAAGGGGGGTGTGTGTCTTTTAATACCCAGCACCGGGTGCCAAATGCCCTAGGTACGCCACTGCTGCTGAGTAGATTTTTAGTTTGGAGGCTCACTTCAAGCTAAAAGACAAAAGTCAGAGGGTGAAGAAACAAGGGAAAGTTAAAAGTAAGCACACCAAGTACAACCTGGACCACCTCTGCTCCAGTGCCTCATATAGGTTGCTATGGCTATTGCTATGCCCCTGGTCGAGTATAACAACACATCCCAATACATTAAGCATTTGTGTAATCAGGGCAATCTCCTGAGATAGCTTAAGTTTAGAGTTTCTTAATACCAATCTCAATAACAATGTTTTAAAGCCAAAGGATCAGCATTGCAAGCCAGCACCTAGCATTTTCAGAAATATCGGCTATTTCTTTCATGGCTACATAGTACAATAAAATCATTTTGTTTCTATTGTGAACACTTAACATAGGGACTCATTATTTTATTTAGGTTACAGCACCATCTTGTGTTGAGTATTTACAATTGCAGAAATGATTATAACCCAATACAAGCAAACTGTGTAAATGAAAATACAAATGAAAACTACTCTATTTTTAAGCAACTTTGTGTAAAAGTAAACATGAGCAGTGCAAGTCTGGTGCCTGATAATAAACTATGTAATCTGAGCTTAGCTTCAGTAACAAATATATGACTTTTTATTCCAGAAATAAACTTCAAAAAGTACCAACCAAGCCTCCTCTTTAATGCACTGTATGGCTTCAGTGACTGACAGGGAAGCTCAGATGTGATTGTGTGTACTTGTATATGCATGTACTCACTGTGAGTGCTATATATTACTTTTTCCTATGTCTATGTTACTTACAGTAAGTAGTAACAAACTGACAGGTTTTGTACTAATCCATCTCCTCTTGGACAATTCCCAGTATTTCCTTTATTATTTACAAAACCACTCCCTAGAAAGATCTATACAAAGATGCCAGCCAGCCTCCCTAATTGTCTGAACAAATAGTAACGGTTGGTTCACACAGAGGGCGATTGCTCTGCACTTGCCGATCCCTAGCGATCAGCAAATCGCTAGTGCAGAGTCACTGTATGAGCAGGGCCGGATTTGTACTCTTTACTGCCCAAGGCCACTGTCACCAACCGCCCCCTTCAGTATAGATAGCGAGATGACCCCTCCCCCTTCCTTCCAGTATAGGTAGCTTGGGAATAAAGCCTGTGGACCTTAAAGTGAACCTCCAGACTAAAAATCAATTCAGCAGCACTGAAAAGGCTTGGTGTTTCTTTAACAGTTTCACAGCATCAGAACTTTGTTTTTCTTACATAAGCCTTATTTTTAGCTTTACAAAGGCTAAGCTCCACCCCATCAAAGAAAACTGCCCGGGCTTTTTTCCCTGATGCTGTGCAAAGCATGATGGGATATCCTATGTTGTTATTCACGTTGCCTGGCAACTGGGAGGGGTGATCAGTTGGAACTGTTGCTCATGCTCCCTGTCACCTCCTTTCAACCAAAAAGATGGCTGCCCTCATGAAATCAAACATTTGCCTGTTCTTTTAAAACAGGGTGGATAAGAGATTATATTACCTATCTATTTTATGTAACATAACTAATGTAACTTAATGACAGTATGTTTGTTTAGGCTAAGTGGTTAAAGGAATAAGAACACACAGCATTACATTAGCAAGCGCTTTTCTAATCACTGGTGCTTAGAAAAGTGCTGGTAGTGTGAACCAGCCTTAAATGTTTTTAGAAATAAAGAAAACCCTGAGGGCCTGAGCCCACTAACGCAGTTGTGCGCAGTTGTGTTCGCTTTTCAGAAACACATCAATGTTACAGATGCTGAAAAGCGGACACAACTGCGTTAGTGGGCTCAGGCCCTAAGAAACCGCAATAAGGAGATGGTTTAGTCAAAACCAATCAGATGTGCTAGCTTTTTACTTCCTACTGTAAAGTTGCCATCAATGATGCAATGTTGATTGTACAATCTTACCAAATCTATGTAGTAAGGTGTAATGGATGGCGGAGATACCGCCGCGCGGTCTGATAGCGAGGCGGCTGAGGCCGCGTTCAGACTGGCGGTTTCTCCGCAGCAGCAGCGTGCGTCTGATTTGTCTGAGCCTAGTAGTGCACACAGATGGAGAGCTGCGCGCGCGCGCTAACAGGCAAGCCCTTTATGCCAATAGGAGAGGTATCAGCTGATCTGGACGATCAGCTGATCCCAGCACAGCAGGTGATTGGCTGGATGGGACTGGGCGGCGCTGAGGAGCGCTCTGCTATATATACTTCTCCCCTGTCAGTTGCCGGTTGTCTGCCGTTGCAAATGCTTACGTGTTAGCACTCAGACCATAGTCAGATCCTTCAGTGTGGTTGAACCAGGTGGACCTGGGAATCCACACTTAGCCAGATTACTGTGTTATTATTGTGTTATACTCCAGACTAGTTCCAGGGTGTTGAGACCACGGACCTCACACCCAAGACTAGGGATACTGTGTTATTATTGTGTTATACTCCAGACTAGTTCCAGGGTGTTGAGACCATGGACCTCACACCCAAGACTAGGGATACTGTGTTATTATTGTGTTATACTCCAGACTAGTTCCAGGGTGTTGAGACCACGGACCTCACACCCAAGACTAGGGATACTGTGTTATTCTTGTGTTATACTTTAGACCAGTTCCTGGGTGTTGAGAACACGGACCTCACACTCTAGACTAGGCCTATGCTTGATATCTGTTATGACTTATTGCTTTCCTGACCGTCCTTCTGCTCTCTGATTCGGTACCTGCGCACATCTGATTTCTTGTTGCCAACCCTGCCTGTCCCTGGTTACTGTATCAGTCTTCTGTCTCTGTACCTTATCTGCTCGTGTGTTGCCGACCCGGCCTGGCCGACCTTTCTTACTGTCTACAGAGACTCCCTGTTTCTTAAAGGGACCTCTCTGCAATCCAGTCAGGGACTCCATCTCTTAGGTGTCCTTTGACTGCTGTAGAGTCTGATTCCCAGCAGTCAGGGAATCACTGGCTCATATCCTGTCACACCAAACACTTACTCTTTGTCAGGTGTCCAGAGGTTAGTTATACTTGTATTATTGGTGATTCTGCAGATCATCAACAATCAGGTATATATCTGTATTCTTGGTGATACTGCAGATCACCAATAATCAGATTCTCTCTGTGTGTTGACACCAATCGTTACATAAGGGTAAGCAGTAGAGTATTGTATCATGTTAGCCATCAGAAAAAGAAAGACGTTTTGAATCAGGATGATACCATTTACTGGCTTAGAAGAAAAGGAGTAAGCTTTTGGCTATGAAGCCTTCCTCAGACTTTATTCCTGTATACTGACATTTAAAGCACACAGCTTATTTACAGTGGTGAAAGGGGTATCAAAGAATCCAGGCACCAGTGTAGGCCTGACAGCCATTTTGTGTAACATTTACCTCTGAGGCAAAGGTGACTATTGATTGGATCTTTCTGGAGTTGGTGCCTGGATTCTTTGATACTCCTTTCACACATCGACTGCAATTTAGTCTGGAGGCACAACTACTGCACCTGATAACCCCAACATTTACTAATCTATCTAGTGCCGATCAATTCTCCTCTATCTTTTACTGGATTATATATAGTGGTATTTAAGCGTAAACTCAGTAAATATATTGTATTTTTAATGGATTCTTTGAAGTGTACCTGTAATGATAAAAGTGCACTTATGGGATACTCACCTCGGGGCGGGAAACCTCTGGATCCTGGAGAGGATTCCCCAGTCCTCCTCCTTCCATTCCAGCCCTGGGACTCCCAATGGCTTGTCTTCTGCTCGCGCATGTGTACAATCGCGGTCCTGCTCAGGCTTCAGCAGAAAAAGCAGAGCACATAGTTCATATTACTGCACATGCATGAGCAGTCTGCGTCTACACAGTAGCATTGACCTGATCGGGTTCGGCTTTTTCTGCTAGAGCCCAAACAAATACATGCTACTATGCAGGCGCAATGCAGCTGCGCTACGCCCCATCACTGGATCAAGCTGGTGAAGGACAGGGGAAGCCTCTCCAGGATCCAGAGGCTTCCATCTCTCAAGGTAAGTATGCATTTGTTGCCGTTGCAAACCTCCCAGGTTTTCTCTAGGTAGTCCATCATATTGCATCGAAATGGTAGAAGATAGTATAAATAGGCACCTTTAACCAGCTCCCGACCGCCTCACGCCGCTTGGCGGTAGGAGCGTGGCCCTCTGGGGACCACCTTTAGGCCGATTGGCGTCAAATTGCGGGAGGGATTAGCAGGGAGTGCACGCGCTTGCTTGCTAGTAAACAAAGCCATCATCTGCCTGTCAGCCACAATCAGAGCTGGCAGGCTGAAATGAAGAAAAAAGAAAAAAATATATATACGTGTACAGCACTGCAATCTAGAGCAGAGCTGTAAAGAAGAGATGCCTATGATAGTGTAGTGTATGTAGGCAACCTAGGGCTAATTTAGGCTAATTATTTTTAATTACTAAAAAATAAAATCGCAGCAGCAATCAGAGACCACCAAAAGAAAGCTCTATTACTGGGAAGAAAAGGAGGTAAAATTCATTTGGGTGCTAAGTTGTATGGCTGTGCAATAAACCGTTAAAGCTGTGCAGTGCTGAATTGTAAAAACTCAAGTAAAGTGCATTTTACTCTGGGCAGTAGTGCAGCTAAGGAGCTGTGGACCTAGTGCATGTTTTACATTGGGCCCCCAAGGCATTTAATACATAATTCATAATTTGTGCTACAAAACCTGCCCAGGACATCCACAATATGAGAGGTGTAAACAGAGGACAGGAACAGTTTGCTAATGATTACCACTATTCAAAGCATATATAGAAGTGATCATTACCAACATAGCACCATTGAAGGGCTAATACTGCTGTTAAAAGAGGGCCCCGGTGTCGTCGCATCCTCTGCGTCCCCCATTGCTACACCACTGACTCTGCGTCAAATGGACATCGTTGATCCTTTTGAATGTTACAGTTCTTCACAATAGTGGTCCTTTAAGTAATTTGCCTAACCAGTCGGGAGCTTCTGGTAAAAAAAAAAAAAAACACTGAAAAAAACTGTCTGGGCAGAGCACTTATTGGGAGAGATAGAACCACGTAGGATGTATTGCTGTCACCATGTACAGACACCCTGAGAAGCTCTTGTTGGCATAGCTGGTAGAGATGGCCCAAACTTCCGATTTTAGGTTCGGGAACCTTCGCGAACCACAATAGACTTCAATGGGGAGGCGAACTTTGAAAACTAGAAACATTTATGCTGGCCACAAAATTGATGGAAAAGATGTTTCAAGGGGTCTAACACCTGGAGGGGGGGCATAGTGGAGTGGGATACATGCCAAAAGTCCCAGGGAGAAATCTGGATTTGACGCAAAGCAGCGTTTTAAGGGCCGAAATCACATTGAATGCTAATTGCAGGTCTAAAGTGCTTTAAAACATCTTGCATGTGTATACATCAATCAGGGAGTGTAATTAGAGTACTGCTTCACACTAACACACCAAACTCACTGTGTAACGCAGCGCAAACAGCTGTTTGTGTTGTGATGGCCATGCTGGACTGGTGCGCACCATGGCGAGATTGCTCTTCCTCAGTGATATCAGGTAATGTCTGACTGCCTTGTCAACTTTCAATGGTTCTTTCTTTACCATTGTTAAAGCTTACATCTATTTTTTTAAATACTTGTTCTGCTTTCTGTTCAATACCTGCAACGAGAATCTGTTATGGAGGGCAAGTCTGCCATTGTGAGTGACTATGGGTAATGGCCAGGGAATCAGGGTTCGATTCCGGTACGGAGTGGGAGCCTGAGAAGTGGCTACCACCACCGCACATCCAAGTAAGGACCCATTTGCTGTATAAGTAATGTACCTGCCCTGACTGTGCTTTGCAGACCAGGCATCTGTGGTCAGATGGACCCTTGACCCAGCGCTGTATGCCAGAGATGACACCACTTGCCTTTAACGAGAATGTGTTATGAAGGGCAAGTCTGCCATTCATTCATCTGTATGAAACTTTAGATGGTACTTTCTAAGTAGCATGGTGACCACGGGTAATGGCCGGGGAGAATCCGGGTTTGATTTCGGTCTGGAGTGGAAGCCTAAGAAATGGCTACCACCACCACACATCAAAGGAAGAAAGCAGGCACGCTGTGGGCAAAGGAGCAGGAACGGCTACCACACATCCAAGGAAGGCAGCAGGCATGGCATGCACATCCCGAGGTAGTGACCAAAAATAACAATACAGGAGGACTTTTGAGGCCCTGCTGTATATGAGATAAATCAACTTTAAATCCTTTGACGAGAATCTGTTATGGAGGGCAAGTCTGCCATCCATTCAAGTGAAAGGTATGCACTGACTGCCAGGTATAATACAATGTGCAGTCAAAGATGCAGTGAAAGACATGCAGTGAATGCAAACAGCTGTTTGTGTAGTGACGGCCGTGCTG
This sequence comes from Hyperolius riggenbachi, assembly GCF_040937935.1. Classification (NCBI taxonomy): domain Eukaryota; kingdom Metazoa; phylum Chordata; class Amphibia; order Anura; family Hyperoliidae; genus Hyperolius; species Hyperolius riggenbachi. Next base: position 329,221,022 of record NC_090650.1, read on the forward strand.
GACTGGTGCGCACCATGACGAGAGTGCAGGTGATGGTGGCTTTCCAGCCCATATGGTCGCTGGGCTGAGGTAGCTGAATGACAGAACAGTGGCTTTCCAGCCGATCAAATTTTGTCTGTCCACAATGAAGCAACAACCTTATTATCTTTGGTGTGCCACCCCCAAGACACTCATATAGCTGGCGGTCATTGCTTCATTGTGATACGCAAGCCCCTTCACCGCGGCAAGGTAATTATCACGAAGGGAAATTGGCACATGTACATGCCTTTTGTTTTGTTGTTGCAGCTGCAGTGCAGCCAGAAAAATTAGGCAGGCATGTACATGCACCAGAAAAATTATTCTAGCAGCGGCCTTAAAAATTCAGGAATCTGCCTAGAGTCCTGGACCCTGTTGGTGGTGGCGGAGAAGGCAGTCAGGTATCCTGCAGGCAGAGTTGCTGAGTGGGGAGCAACTTAGTCTTAGGGCAGACAGCCAGTCACACGGCATGCAGGCAGAGATGCGGTGTGTGGGGACTGACTTAGTCTTCGCGCGGGCAGTAGCCCTCCGGGATCCATGCCTCATTCATTTTGATGAAGGTGAGGTACTGAACACTTTTGTGACTTAGGCGAATTCTCAGCGACAATGCATCCAGCTGTGCTGAAGGTCCTTTCTGACAGGACGCTTGAGGCAGGGCAAGAAAGAAGTTGGATGGCAAATTGTGACAGCCCTGGCCACAGGTCAAGCCTGCGCACCCAGTAGTCCAAGGGGTCATCGCTGCTCACGGTGTCTACATCCACACTTAAGGCCAAGTAGTCGGCTACCTGCCGGTCCAGGCGTTGGTAGAGGGTGGATCCGGAAGCGCTAAGTTGAGGTGTTGGGCTAAAGAATGTCTGCATGTCCGACATCACCATGAGATCGCTGGAGCGTCCTGTCCTTGCCTGTGTGGACATGGGAGGAGGATTACTGGCAGTGGTACCTTTATTGCATTGTGCTGTGACATCACCCTTGAATGCATTGTAAAGCATAGTTTCCAGCTTGTTCTGCATGTGCAGCATCCTTTCTGCCTTCAGGTGAGTTGGTAACATGTCCACCACGTGGTATCCGTATCGTCATCATAATCATCTTGCCCAGCTTCTCTTGCCTCAGACACCTCCAAAACTGCACCAACAGCAGGTACTTCATCATCCTCCTCCTCACGCGTTACGTCCATAGTGTCGCCGCCTAACTAAAAAAATAGATCACAAGAACAAGATTAGCTCTCAAAAGAGCTGTTGAGGGGTACTTTCTTAGCAATAAGAATCAGCAAGGAGCAAGCTAAGAAGCCTACAAAAGCCTAACTAAGCTTTCCCTAGGAGAGTCTGCAGCAGCTCTCCCTTCTCTAATTACTGCAGGCACACGAGAGAGAAAAATGGTTGACGCTGCCTGCATTTTATAAGGGGGGAGTGGCTCCAGGAGGAAGTGTAGCCTGATTGGCTACAATGTGCCTGCTGACTGTGATGTAGAGGGTCAAAGTGGTGCACTAATGGTGCACTATTGGGGCGAATCGAACTTCCGGTAAAGTTTGCGGTTCCCCGCGATTGCGAACCCTGGAAGTTCGCCGGGAACCATTCGCCGACGAACCGTTCGGGCCATCTCTAATAGCGGGTACCAAACTGATAGTGTAACGCATTCTGAAGCATGTGAGACTCTAAACTTGCAACTACATTATATTACTACATTCGATTTGTATGGAGCCCATTATTTTAAACTTGTTTTTCTTATAATAGATTTTTTCATACATATGTTCTAGAGAAAATACACACATCATATGAGCATCACATTAAAGGCAGCCATACACTGGTCAATTGCCAACAGATCAACCAACAGATAGATCCCTCTCTGATCGAATTTGATCACAGAGGGATCTAATGGCTGCAGGGTGATAAGTGCTCACTAACCACCCTGTTTAGCCATGCATGTCAAGTGGCTCTGACACTCGCTGGCGATCCTAAAGCCCGAAAGTCATACATGCAAATACAAAGATGGCTGAGTTGGGATATCGGTATCATGCTCCAGACCCACCTGTGATGACAATGAGGGCTACTTATTGCTTCATAACTACTACCAAGCTGGAATAGGTGAGATTCAATGGCTCCCCCTCCTGCACCAGGACTTCCACAAGCTGCACAGCAGTGACTAAGGCTGGAGACAGAATTGGCATCTTAGAAGACACCACCAGGGATCACGTACCAGTACTAGAGCAGACACAAAGCAATACCTCTTACCTACTACAATTGTAGTCATCCTAGCTGCCAAGACATTTCATGTGATGGAGGGGCCATACCTGCAGACAGTACTAGCTAGATCAAAATTTTGGGAATGTCTTGGCAAAATGGGTGAGAATAGCATATAAACGTCCTACATCTTGCATATGTGCCAACTCCTGGATATTGGATTCCCTTTCAATAGGCACAGATATGCGGCAGGGATGTTCCCTCTAACCTTTGCTCTATGTATTAGTGGTCGAACCTCTTGGTATTAGAACTCCCTATACACCCAAAATGGTTGGAATTAAAATTAGGTAGCTTACTCGAGTAAAAATCAAGTATGCATACAGATGACTATCCTTTACCTGGAGATTCTCTCCACATCACCTTTAACTTAAAATCAGGGAAACTGGTTCCTATTCAGGCCTCTCCAAAAATTGGTCCAATTCTGCTCTCTTAAAGGACAACTGAAATGAGAAGGATATGGAGGCTGCCATATTTATTTCCTTTTAAGCAATACCAGTTGCCTGACTATCCTGCTGTTACTATGTCTCTAATACTTTTAGAGATAGACCCTGAAAAAGCATGCAGCAAATCCGGTGTTTGACATTGTCAGATCTGACAAGATTATCCACATGCTAGTTTCTGGTGTTATTCAAACACTAGTGCAGCCAAATAGAACAGCAGGGCTGCCAGGAACAGGTGTTTAAAAGGAAATAAATATAGCAGCCTCCATAGTCTTCTCACTTCAGTTGTCCTTTAAATAGACACTGAAGCGAAAAAAAATTATGATATCATGAATTGGTTGTATACTATAAAAAGTCTACCCTATAGTCAATTTCTTAGAACTAGATGTAATGCTAGCACTTGGGAGGACTTTATATCCCAATCGGAAGAGTTGAGGGAGAGGTTTTTGAAGAGAGGTTATAGCCAGACACTGATCCAAGAGGCAATTTTGAAAGCTGCCAAGAAAGATAGGGGTCAACTATTATCACCTTCCCAACATACTCCCTAGGAACGCTTTTACATGCACTTTACTTATTCTCCCACGTACAAACATGTAAAATCTTCTATTAATAAGAATTGGTGGATCATCCAGCAGGATAAAACATTGAGAAAACGAAGTGAATTATTACCCTTTGTTTCTTAACACGTAGCCCCAATTTAAAGGACAAACTCACTAGCAGTGAATTTGTCAGCCCTCAGACTCAAACTTGGCTGGGTGACAATCTCCCGGTGGGTAATTACCATTGCGGACGATGCTCATCTTGTAATTTTATTATCAGGAGTAGCTACTTTTCCAGACATGGAAAAATCGGCAGATTTAGGCAATTTATTAATTTCCAAACTAAGTGCTTGGTCTATGCACTAACCTGTCCTTGTGACTGAATTTACGTGGGTGAGACCACTAGACCTTTAAAGGATCGGTATCAAGATCACTGAAGATCTGTCCATAATGGTATAGGGAGCCCCAGGGTCATTGAGCACTTTCGTTCAGCACACCAGGGCGACGTCACCCTGCTACGCTTTCTTGGGCTAGAAATAGTTACCAGGGATAGACGAGGGGGAGACTGGCATAAAAAAATTGCTACAGAGGAAATCCTATTGGATCTCCTTTTTTGATGCGACTGGGTCCCTTGGCCTAAATGAGAAGAATAACTTCAGTGTTTTTGTAAACTAAGGCAGTGCATATTAACTTGTTTTTTTAAAAATGTATCATTTCCCTTTTGCTACGCTTTTTATGTAATTTGTGTATTATCCCAATTTTTAGTTTTTTGGTGACATATTTCTTTTTTTGCCTAGGTGCAGTGAACTGTCCTATTGATCGAGGGTTTGAGCTAAGTTCCGGGTGGTGAGTGCATAGACTTGCCAGCCAATATAACCATTGATAATTATGAGTTTGTTTGGGGTTTGAAATTAAGCTTGAAGGAATGTCTCTTTTTTCTTCCCCTTTAAATATAGTTGTCATTTATGCAGCGCTCGGCTATCCTAACATGGCCACTATCGTTTGTACCTTTGTCGTCTAAATCACTGAGACAGCATTAGCCTGGTGAGCCATGCATACACGGCCAATGCTGATTAGCATATGGTGGCACTCGGGGCCGTGTTGCTAGTTGATCCCCTCCTTTCAAACTTCCGGCTCTGTTATTTCCGGTGTAGGCGGAGAGTTACGCGACGTTCAACAACATGCGACCGGACGGTCGCATAAGATTATTAATGCCGGCGTGCGTTTCACTAGGCGGAAGCTGACAAGTGGTCGCATTGATTTGGTCCGCACAGCGTGCGCTCCATAGGGCGGATGTAGTCTGCTTTTTTCGTCCTCTCTAATTAGGAAGGGGAACCTTTTTGGGAATCAGCTCACCATGCTATTGGCTCATCAGAGATGATGGAAATGGGGATTGGAGGACAGCCACCTGCAGCCCTTATTGCAATTAAGTAGGTAATTACCTTAACTGTTAATCAATTTGTCGTGGGATATGCATGTATTCAGATGTCCTGATGATGCGCCACACACTACTGGCTTGAAACAGCTGTAGACCTAACCCCCACTGACTTGTACACCTCTCCAGCATAATGGTACTGTGCCTGAATGATTTTTTTCAACGTTGAAATAAATTGAATTTGCATTGGATGTGAGGACCTGCTTTTCTCTTCTATTGGATATGAATTGGTTGTGTAGGGATAATTACTAGAACATTGGTAGAAAAAAAAATATTCTCATTTTTATTTTCAGTTATACAGCTTTGTTTATAACACTGCATCATTCTCTAATATGTGCAATTTACACACTACTCAGCATTCTAAATGTTTTTTACAGAACAGGCAGTGAACTTTTGACCTGTCCTGAACTGTTCTCTGCAAAAGAAAAACACAATACAGTTGAGATAAAATCAGAAATCAGAGCTCTCTGCCACTTTCAAAGTCATAGAACGATTTGCATACATAACTGGAGTTTAACTCTTCCTGTACTGGAAACAAATGATAGACTTATGTCTCTGCTCCTAATGCTTTATTTCTTAGCTGTATTACACATACAAATCATCATTTTTTTCACTTCAGTGTCTCTTTAAAAGTTGATAATGCACTAGAGCCCTTTCCCGCTTTGAAATATCCCTTGCAGTCTGAAATGCTTAAAGGACTTACGAGCCCAAATCCGTAAAAAAAGGTCTGTACCTGTATGACGTTTGAAGGCACGGAGGACGCCATCCGCGCCCTCCGTGCAGCTCCGCCGTGTCCCCGTTGCTTGTCCTCCCCCCAGCCGGACCCCGACCTCCAGCCCGGGTCGGGCTCTCCTGCCTCCTCAAATATGGCCGCCGGAGGAGGCCGCGGCTGCGCAGTCCGCACCGACGCGAGTGCGGCTGCGCACCTCTAGGGCCTCCCTCCTCGATCCACGCATATTTGAGGAGGCAGGAGAGCCCGACCCGGGCTGGGGGATCGGGGTCCGGTCGGGGGGAGGACAAGCAACGGGGACACGGCGGAGCTGCACGGAGGGCGCGCATGGTGTCCTCCGTGCCTTCAAACGTCATACAGGTACAGACTTTTTTTTATGGATTTGAGCTCGTCCTTTAAAGGACCTCTGTCGCAAAAACCTTAAAATGTAAAATATATGTAAACATATACAATTAAGAAGTATGTTTCTTCCAGAGTAAAATAAGCCATAAATTACTTTTCTCCTATGTTGCTGTTACAGTAGGTATTAGAAATCTGACAGACCCGACAGGTTTTGGACAAGCTCATATCTTCATTGGGTGTTCACAGGGATTTCTTGATTTTCAAAATACACTTAGTGAATGGCAGTTGCTCCGTCCACTTTGCAAAAAAAAAGTGTACGGTGAGCAGGGAGGCTGGTCAGCATCTTTGTATAAATCTTTTTCAGCTAATGTCATTATGAAGAATAAAGGCCATGCTGAGAATCCCCTATGGAGAGATGGACTAGCCCAAAACTTATCGGTAATGTCAGCTTTCTACTACTTACTGTAAGTGACAGCAACATGAGATAATTTATGGCTCATCTTACTCAGGAAGAAACATACTTCTTATTTGTATCTGTTTTAAATTGTAAGATTCAACAGTTCCTCTTTAAAATATTCAGAAGTTCCGTTACATAGAGAGCTATCTCAATACATCAAAAACAATACCCTCCCTCCAATATACTGCATACAACAGAAGCTAAATGGCTAGTCCAACTCTTTCAGTGGTAGGCAGGATTAACCTAGTTAAATGGTACTATTACTGAATGTTTTATATTTAGTATGCCATTTCCTTTGTACAAATGTTAGCATCTATTACTTTTACTGGATATGAATTTTACACAGTGACACTTCGCCAATACAAACTTGTGTTAACTGGCTCTAGTATGTCAATCTTTCTTTATGGATGAGCCGGTAAGTAGTACATTTAGTTTTGCCTGTGGCAAAATTTAAACTGCTACTTTTTAGGCATGGGCTCCAGTAGTGTGTCAACTCACACATGCTGTCACCTCTTGCCAATGCGCTGCTTCTGTAAAAGCAGAAGTGTCAGGAAGATGGAGAGCAGTGTCCAGCCCATCATCTAGAGTTGGCAACGTAGGCAAGTTGACACACACTGTCACAATCACCAATATGCAGGTTTTTGTGTCATCTCAAGGACACAACACTGGCTCTTCCATAATATTTTCAAAAGGGTAACAGAAAAAAAAAAGCCAAAGTTGTACTAAATGCAAAAGAGACAAAAAAGTGAGGATTTATTCTTTTTAATTTAAAAATACTATTATACGATTACCCACAGAAGCATAAAAAGGGTTTTGTTTTTGTAGATAATGGCTGCTACACAGGTTTTCAAATAATTGTGCTATTGCAATATTTATTACATTAACCACTTGCCGACCAGGGGTGATTTGCCTGATCTGTGCTGCGTGAGCTCTCCAGCCCGCAGCACAGATCAGTATTATGCCAGGGCGATCAGACTTCCCCCCTGCCGGGGGGTCTGATCGCCGCCGGCCATCTGCGTTTTGCGGGGGGGGGCTCCTCAAAGCCCCCGCAGCCATTTCCGCCCTCTGCCTCCTTACCTCCCTCCCTCCCTCCGTTCTGCGCATTGAAGGATAGGCTTCCGCCTATCAGATGCCGGCGATCCCCGGCCAATCAGAGGCCGGGGATCGCCGATCTGCCCTACGGCGCTGCTGCGCAGCAGCGCCGTATGATGTAAACAGCGGGGATTTCTTCCCCGCGTGTTTACATTTTGCCGGCGAGCCGCGATCGGCGGCTCTCTGGCTGTTCACGGAGACACCCTCCGTGAACTGACATGGAAAGGCCACTCGATCGAGCGGCCGTTTCCATGGTTACCCGCAGACGACCAGTTTACGCCAATCGGCGTTAGCTGGTCGTCAAGAGGTTAAGAATGTGTATATTTTTAAACTGGCATCTAAATCTATAACATAAAAAAAAGGGAACATGAATCCCAACTCTGGAAGGCTCAAACATTTCAGTAAAGGTCACTCATCCGAGTCAAGAACCAACAAAGCTTCTGAACCTCAGAAAAACTTTTTTTTTGCCTTTGATTTCAGGGGTCTCTATGCCTGGAACTCCAAATCATTTTGACATACAATTTTTTTATTTTTACTAAAAGCATCTTTTGAACTGAGACCAACAACCTAGTTAGCATAGATGTAGACTCAAAACTGTGGGAAATACTTGACCTACTAACCATCCTACATAATAAAACCCTATGTGACCCTGTGTCATTCTCCTGTCTGTGTATTTTGGCTACTGCGCATGTGTAGCAGTTGTGTATGGACAGGAGGAGGATGGGGACCGGGGGGGGGCATGTATGCAAGTGCGTATGTCCGCGCTAGGTTATAAAAAAAAAAAAACCTTTTCCAAAGCGTACAACCAGTTTGTTGGTAACCAGCTGGCTCTCCCGAATGTTGGTGGATAGCAGAGTAGATGTTTCTTACAAGGAAAAAGGTTAGCATTTAACACAGGTACCAGGCCTGGGACTTGCCAGTTTTGGTACTGCAGGTCTTAATTTCTAATAAAGCAATATTTTCATGTATAGGTCACACTTCTATAAATTTGTATTGCCTGGGTCTTTTACATGGTTGCTTTAAAGCGAACCCAAACTAAGAATGAAACTTGAGGATAATTGTATGTGGAGTAGCACTGGTACTGTATGTTATAATTTAAGTAGGCCTCAGTTATTTGGCCTGAGTTTTAGGTAAAAGGCTTGTTTGCAGAGGTATACCTTTAAAGAGTTTTCAAAGATGCAGGCAGAAGCATCTCAGTGTCTGCTTGAAGCAAATGATACAAGCAGATACTGAGAACATGTTCCTGAAGGAAGGCCACAGGCCTACACTGCCCCAGACAAATGGACTACGAGAACAATAAACATAGGCCATATTTACAAAATATCACATTCCTGGATGTAAGTGAAAGGCAGCATGGAATATTAATCGAGTAGGTGGGTATTATGACACCACGAGGGGTCTAAGCCAATAGTCGGGTCTGGGGGATGGCTAAGATGGTCACATTTAACTCTTTTCTAGTCAGTATTAAAGGGCGGATGGACCAATGGAGCGCATTCTTACTCTTACTTTCACGCTCTCCATCTACTGATTTCTACTGACTGGAACCATAATTATTTCCTTTCTTGATGTAAGCGGATATAATGTATGCTGTATATACCTAGTTAGATGTAACTTAGAATAGAAAGAAGATGACCTGATTACCGCCACTAGGAAGGTAATCAAGAGGCTGCAACACAACGGAATGACTAAAGAAGACTCTGCTTTGCTAAGATATGATGAACTGTATCTGTATATCGGTTTCCTGAATAAACTACTTGTATATTGAAGAAGCCTGAGAACGGTCTACCTCCAATAATGCTTGCTGTGTTGAGAGTCAAGTTATCTCACAGTCTGTGAGGTGCAACTTTAAGAAGTTGCTGGTGTCGAAGCAAAAAGGTGATTTATAACACTGTACATCATATTCTTATTCACAGTTTAAGGAGTCAAACGTCAATATTAACCACTTGAGGACCGTAGGCTTTCCCCCCCCCCCCCCCCCCAAAGGACCAGACCCTTTTTTTCCATTCAGACCACTGCAGCTTTCACGGTTTATTGCTCGCTCATACAACCTACCACCTAAATAAATTTTGGCTCCTTTTCTTGTCACTAATAAAGCTTTCTGGTGGTGCTATTTGATTGCTGCTGCGATTTTTACTTTTTATTATATTCATCAAAAAGACATGAATTTTGTCAAGAAATGACTAACTTTCTGTGCTGACATTTTTCAAAGAAAGTAAAATTTCTGTATACATGCAGCACGAAAAATGTGGACAAACATGTTTTTAATAAAAAAAACCTCATTCAGCCTATATTGATTGGTTTGGGTAAAAGTTCTAGCGTTTACAAACTATGGTGCAAAAAGTGAATTTTCCCATTTTGAAGCATCTATGACTTTTCTGGCCACCTGTCATGTTTAATGAGGGGCTAGAATTCCAGGATAGTATAAATACCCCACAAATGACCCCATTTTGGAAAGAAGACATCCCAAAAGTATTCACTGAGGCATGGTGAGTTCATAGAAGATTTTATTTTTTGTCACAAGTTAGAGGAAAATGACACTTTGTGACAAAAAAGAAAAAGAAAAAAATTCCATTTCTGCTAACCTGCGACAAAAAAAAAAAAAAAATGAAATCTGCCACGGACTCACTATGCCCTCTCTGAATACCTTGAAGTGTCTACTTTCCAAAATGTAGTGGGATGTGGGTGTCAAAAACACCCTCTAGTAAAAAGATACAGGAGACAAAAGTGGGAGCCCAATGGTGTAGTATGTCAAAAACAATTGAACGTAATAAAAGTAAGACACTACTCACAAAGGTGGGTTGCAGAGGGGCAACCGACCACAGGAAGCAGGTGGAGACAACAAACCCGACTCCACTCGGGGTGGTCCCTAGGGACCTGGATGCAGTCGCTCTCCTTGGTAAAAGAAAGGGGACAGATATCCGCCGTGGTCGAAGCCACGTGTGGTCTGTACCCACCCCTCTGACGGATGAGGTAAGGGGGTGTGATTGCACAATAAGGGTATAAGAGGCGCCCTGGTGTAATAAAAGCATCTAAAAGCAGTTTAAAAACGGGAAATAAATTTGAGGTAGCTTACCTCAGTGACGAAAAAATCTTTGTATTTTACAAAAGTTTTTATTAGTAGCACAGGCAACGCGTTTCGTGGGTCAGGCGGGGAGGCTCCCTTTGCTGAATCTGTCATTTAGTTTGGCACGGTTATTGGCCTAAGGAAGCGGGCTCTGACCCGCGAAACGCGTTGCCTGTGCTACTAATAAAAACCTTTGTAAAATACAAAGATTTTCTCATCACTGAGGTAAGCTACCTCAAATTTATTTCCCGTTTTTAAACTGCTTTTAGATGCTTTTATTACACCAGGGCGCCTCTTATACCCTTATTGTACTTTCCAAAATGGGGTAATTTGTGGTGTGTGTTTACTGTCCTGGCATTTTGGGGGGTGCCTAATTGTAAGCACCCCTGTAAAGCCTAAAGGTGCTCATTGGACTTTGGGCCCCTTAGCGCAGTTAGGCTGCAAAAAAAGTGCCACACGTGGTATTGCCGTACTCAGGAGACGTAATATAATGTGTTTTGTGGTGTATTTTTACACATACCCATGCTGGGTGGGAGAAATATCTCTGTAAATGACGATGGTTTGATTTTTTTTTTTTTTACACACAAATTGTCCATTTACAGAGAGATTTCTCCCACCCAGCATGGGTATGTGTAAAAATACACCCCAAAACGCATACTACTTTTCCTGAGTACGGCGATACCACATGTGACACTTTTTTGCAGCCTAGGTGCGCTAAAGGGCCCAACGTCCTATTCACAGGTCATTTTGAGGCATTTGTTTTCTAGACTACTCACGGTTTAGGGCCCCTAAAATGCCAGGGCAGTATAGGAACCCAACAAGTGACCCCATTTTAGAAAGAAGACACCCAAAGGTATTCCGTTAGGTGTATGGCGAGTTCATAGATTTTATTTTTTTGTCACAAGTTAGTGAAAAATGACACTTTAAAAAAAAAAAAAAAAAAAAAAAAAAAAACAATAAAAATCAATTTCCGCTAACTTGACAAAAAATAAAATCTTCTATGAACTCGTCATACACCTAACACCTATACTTTGGGGTGTCTTTTCTAAAATGTGGTCACCTGTGGGGTTCCTATACCGCCCTGGCATTTTACGGGCCCAAAACCGTGAGTAGTCTGGAAACCAAATGTCTCAAAATGACTGTTCAGGGGTATAAGCATCTGCAAATTTTGATGACAGGTGGTCTATGAGGGGGCGAATTTTGTGGAACCGGTCATAAGCAGGGTGGCCTTTTAGATAACAGGTTGTATTGGGCCTTATCTGATGGATAGGAGTGCTGGGGGGGGGGGGGGGTGACAGGTGGTGAGTGATGGGTGTCTCAGGGGGTGGTTAGAGGGGAAAATAGATGCAATCAATGCACTGGGGAGGTGATCGGAAGGGGGTCTGAGGGGGATCTGAGGGTTTGGCCAAGTGATCAGGAGCCCACACGGGGCAAATTAGGGCCTGATCTGATGGGTAGGTGTGCTAGGGGGTGACAGGTGGTGATTGATGGGTGTCTCAAGGTGTGATTAGAGGGGGGAATAGATGCAAGCAATGCACTGGCGAGGTGATCAGGGCTGGGGTCTAAGGGCGTTCTGAGGGTGTGGGCGGGTGATTGAGTGCCCTAGGGGCAGATAGGGGTCTAATCTGATGGGTAGCAGTGACAGGGGGTGATTGATGGGTAATTAGTGGGTGTTTAGGGTACAGAACAGATGTAAACGATGCACTTGGGAGGTGATCTGATGTTGGATCTGGGGGCAATCTATTGGTGTGGGTGGGTGATCAGATTGCCCGCAAGGGGCAGGTTAGGGGCTGATTGATAAGTGGCAGTGACAGGGGCTGATTGACAGGTGATCAGTGGGCTATTACAGGGGGGATAGAGGCATACAGTACACAGGGGGGGGGCTGGGGGGGTGATCAGGAGGGAGCAGGGGGCAGTTTAGGGCATAAAAAAAAAGAATAGTGTTTACAGATAGTGACAGGGATTGATGGGTGATTAGGGGGGTGATTGGGTGCAAACAGTGTTCTGAGGGGTGGGCAGGGGGGGGGGGTCTGAAGGCTGGGGTGGGCGATCAGGAGGGCTGTGGGCAAAAAAAAAAAAAAATGTGTGGTGCATACTTATTACTGCTTCCTCCTCGCTGGTGGTCTCTGGAACAATGAGACCAAGAGGCGAGGAGGAAGCGTGTATTAGGGCTGGTTCAGACGGGCGTTTTTGTGGCGTTTAACGCAGCGTTTCAGACGCAGCGTGTTTTGGGATCTACTGCCATCCCATGCAAGTGAATGGGAGCGTTTAGAGCTGGCTTTTGCAGGCTTTCATGAAAGCCTGGCAGTAGATCCCAGCATTGTGTCTAGTCTCAAAAGCAACATGCTGCTTTCAGAGGCAGTAAACGCGAGGAAACAATAGCAGAGACCAGAACTGCTAGCCTTGAACGCTTTTCAAAAGCTTTCAAAAGCTAGCTTTTAAACGCTGGCGTTTAAACGCTGGCGTTTGAACGCAATGCCAAGCAAAAGCTCAGCAGACGCCCGTGTGAACCAGCCCTAAAGCACTTTGTTTACCTAGCAAAGTGCTTTATACACTTAATTTAGCTCGATTGTGGATTTCCTCCACTCGCTGGCGCTGCTAATTGTTTAACTCCTGTCATAGGGTCACATACACTTTGAAATACTTTCTGATGTTGACTGACAGAATGCATTTAAAACATACAAGAACTAGAGATTCAATGTCATAACTGCAAGTGGGCAGATCTGCAGTTCTGAAATTGCTGCAAATATTTTTAATTCTTCCAGTGGGCTCTGAAAAATTTCACAGCTATTCTTATTTTGTTCTAGCTACTAAGGATTGTCAATAAGATGCAAATAATTCCAAGGATGATGACATTTTGTAATACCAAATGTACCGTATCTAAATCTATGCAGCTTGAAAATAGAGGAATCAAATGCCAAAGCAGCAGCATTTGATTCGCCCATTTCAAGCTACAAACATAAATTTACATAATAGCAAAAAAGCATGGACTCAGAATAATTTACATCTCATTGACCATCCCTATTGGGCACTTTCATACATCATTTTCCAATACAGCAGCATACAGTAACCAGACAGTACCATGAATTATGAAAATTTACTAAAATACTTGGAAGCCATTGATACATATAACAGCATTTTATTTAGCAGAAAGGTTTACAGAGTGAATGTGCAAAAGCGGAGATTTAGAAAAAAAAAACAAAAGTATTAAAAACAAAACAAAACTGTACATTAGAGGTGGTGTTCTATGCATCCTAGCAACAAAGACTGTACACTTTTTAGCTTTAAACAATACTTTACATACAAGGCATACCTAACAGAATTAGGGAAAACAAAATATAAAAACGCGCACCACAATTACATTTCTTTCAGAAGACAAATATTTTAACAAATTAAATATCAGTGCAATTTATCTTGGATTAAAGTTGGGGGGGGGGGGGGGGGGGAAATACTTCAATCATTTGGGTGTATTTTTGGGAATGGACAGACAATTAGCTAAATAAGATGTAGTGTCTACAGTAAATTTTGTATTTTGTTAAGTGCATACATGAAAACAATAAGGCTGAGTGACCACTAGAGGGAAAGGGTAAGCTGGCAGGATCAAAACATTCCAATAGGTTTACATGAAGGCTTACCTAGCATCTACTATAAGGATCATACTGCAATCTGCTTCAGGCATAGCAGCTCTGCAATGATATGCAGTGGATAAGCAAATCCTCCATTTTTAAACGGAAGGACTTGCTGATATTTGTTTTCAGTAAAAAGAACAGTAATGGATGAAGCAGGAAAAAAAATCCACTAGGGCCAGATTTACACCTTTTCCACCCCAAGACCAACTATCTTGTGTTCCCCTTCCATGTGCAGCAGCCCCACTCCCATTCCACATGCAACATAGACATACAGTAGTCCCCTCATGTACAGCTCCCTTAGGCAGAAGGTCCCCTGTAACATGTATTGCCGCTCTATTTGCAAACTCCATTTTCTGTTTGCAGCCACCTACTCCATGTACACGAGTAATTAAAACCCTATATTCTAGATTTCTGCTGAAGTACATATAGGATAAAGACGTGATCTAATGTGGCAAATCACAAATGATTTTATGTTTTTGTGGGAAGTTGTAAACATAACACTGACTCAAAGTTCAAGGGGGGGTGGAGTGGGACACCCATGAAGGTGCAAAGTGTTTATGACTTGTGCTTCATCAAAAAAGTATAAAAAGGCAAAGATCACACTTGTTGAAAATTGCAGACATTTTGCAGCAATGCAAAAAAGAAACCATCTGGGATTCTGTATAGCATAAAATACGACAACCTGCACAATATATGTAATTCCTCATTGAAATTCCACAGATCATGCATGCATCTTGCAAGAAATAGTCTGTAGTTCCCAGAAACAAGTGTGAGCCTTCCCTAATAGTACCTTAAGATGTATTTGAACTGTATATGTGAAAAGAAAAAATGCAAACAAAATAAACCTTACTATTCTATGAAAAGCTGTACAAAACAAGGTGAAAAAAAAAACAAAAAAACAAAACAAAAACTAAAAAAAATATCACACTATAATACACCTGGGCTAAAGCAATAAAGACCACTTCACTTTACCACTTGTACTGTTATCGGCACCCAATAAATAACAGTGCTGAAAAGGGGACAGTTCAAAACTAATAATAAAAAAATTAAAAATAAAAAAAAAATCATAAAAAAAAAAAAAAACACACATCTTCACTTTCCAGGACCCTTTCATGCTTAAAACATGCTTGTTAATAAAAAAAAAAATAAAAAATGAAAGCATGAACTGATGTTGCACACAAAGTGCACTTTAACACACCTACAGCATATAGAACTGTGTAAAAACACATTTAAAATCCTTTATTAAAAAAATGAGTGTGCTTTCAAAACACAGGAATATGAAGTCTCACACAGGCTGTATTTCAAACTTCCCTAACTAATATAATTCAAGGGAAAAAAATGTATTTTGCCTTAAGTCATGGCTGCATGAGCTTGGCAAGTTCAATGCACAAAAAAAATAAGAGCAATAGTGGTATGTATGCACCAATCTGTTTTCCTTTCTGTGGTTTGCAGATTAATTTACGAGAACATTTGTACGATTTAAAGGAGGAAGTTTCTCAATGCATCTGAATTGTTCAGTGTATGCAAGAACTGGAAATTCATTTTCCTGAATCATTGGACTTTTGGAAACTATTTACCCCCTCTCAAGATGAGCAGTGTTGAATCAAACAGATCAGTACTAACTCATTCTATTCCATTAAGCTTTTAAATGTTGAAATAATTTCTAAATATGTAGTACTGTCACTTATGAGCAATTTGTGAGTCTCCTATGCTAGGCACTATCACCTGATCACATTACTTCTCCTTCCTCTGTAGGCTTAAACAGGAAACAGTCATCTGATTGCAAAAGGTAAACACACACCCTATCCTTTAGGATAATTTGCATTGAATTTGTTCATGTTTGGTTAGATGCAGGGATTATCTTTCTTTTGAAAACACATAAAAAAGTTCAAATTAAAAAACAAAATGTAAAGAATACATAGTTAGAAACTGTCCCGATTCACAGCCTGCATGTATCCATTTCTAAAGCAAACCACACCCCTGTAATATAAAAGCAGAGGTAATTACTCAATATCAGATACTCATCTATTTGTCACGTTTGATAGCTAGATCCATGAAGGTGACAAACATGTACAGTTATGACTGGCTAGGGTCATTTGTTGCCAGCTGCTTTGCTCTTGACATTCGTAAAAACGTGATTTTGTTTAGGAGACTGGCTGTGCAAACCATCCAACCACAAGAGGGGGCATTCAACTTACTAAGCACATATTCAGAGATCCACTTTAAAATAGGTTAAAAAAAAAAAAGGTATCCAATAATTTAAAAATGATCTTTACATTTTCTACAAAACAACTGCTTTTAAAAAACAAAAGATGCAAATACTAAGGGTTGATAATATCAGCGAATCCACAAATGCTTTTGCTCTTCAGATTATCGAATACAAAATTCATAATAGGATGTATTGGGCATCGCCACGTGATTCCAAACACCATGGCAGATTGGCAGTTGAAGCCAGAAACCGGTATTCTGATTCAAGCACAAGATGGTTGAACAACTTTGCACTGAGAAGTAGTATGGCTTATCATCAGGGTACACCCATTACGAAGGGAATGTAGGCACACAGTCGAAGAGAGCTAGTTTCCTGGCTGCAACATAGTTCTTATTTGACAGGAACACTTTCTAAAACAGGAGAAAGTATAAGTTCTGATTTGTCTTCTACATTCAAGATCAAGATGCTTCCGTGAGGGTATCTTTAATGTATTACAGCCACGCAGCTAGCATTTTCAGGAGATGGTCATCGATGACTCCTGCCGTGTTTCTTTCAAAAAAAAAAAAAAAAAAAAAAGGGGGGGGTGTAATTTAGGGCTAAAGGTCACAGCTATTAATTTGATTTTGGTTCAAGTAAAATATCGCATGATGATGCAAGATATTTTTTTTGGGGGGGGGGGGGGAGGGAGGAATTAATTGAAGAAGTTGCTACTTTATCTTGCACAGGGAAACCCTGTTTTTCATTTTATCATGAGAAAGAAAGGGGTGTTAAGCAGATCATGGTGGAAAAGGCCGATGTTGTAACCACTCATTTCTTTGCACAAACTTCTGCTAATGTCCTAAATTTGGGTTCCAGTTGATTTAAAAAGTCCATTCTATCATCTTCTCCTCGAAGGTCACTGCAACACCCTACAGAGCCAGCTGCTGAACCTCTGCCTTCATAATTGTATGGGAGAACATAATCTTCGCCATGTTGTTGTTCCTCACTTTGTCCACACATGTAAAGTTTCTGGAACATGAGACAACAACATTTAAAGTGTTAGATCCTAAAGTTCATTTTTCCTTAAATGCAAAAAGTAAACAAAACACATTTAGGCTAACTTCACAGTGGTGCACTGCGGTGTGATGCAACGGAGGCATTTTAACGTATAGAATCACACTGAAATTGAGAGTCTGTGCAATGTTCAGAGTGCATCCAGTGCAATGCAATCCAACAGACTGACATCCCAGTGTGTTCATGCATAACATGCGTAATGAAGCATACTTTTCAATGACTGTATGCTTCACTGTATGCTACGCAACAAGCACAATGTGACTTTCCCAATTTCCCCAGGGCCCTTTTATCATTTATGCTATGTTGAAATCCTGCTAAATGTCTAGGTTCAAATAAATTAAAGCGGACCTGAACTCAGAACATCTCTCTCTGCTCTAAAAGATATGCAACAGCATAATAGCTGTAACAAAAATGTTTGTTTAAAAGGTGATACAAATCCTAAAATAAATCTCCAGTGTTTCTACTTCCTGCTTTCATGGAAGCAGACATATTGTTAACACCTTGTGCTTTCAAATGAGCTTATCTCCTATGGCAGTCATATGACACAGGGGAGAGATCAAATTACAACTTGAGATTAGAAACAGATGAGGGGAAATTAGACAGGCTAAACTCTCTAAATACAAACAGGGTGCATTTCTCTAGGTTTTCCTTCTGTCCTGTGCAAAAGTTCAGGTCCACTTCAATTAGGTTCTACATATTATTGCATGGATGAGCATTCCTCATGCAGATACAGTATGTATACCTACATCTCCGATGTGAGTGTTCATAAAGCTGTGCCAGTCTGAATAGGTATGCCTGCTGGAGTCAATCCTTTGATGTCCCCCTCCTCGTATGGACTGCAGAGTTTGACCTCCCCCACCGGCAGTTATGAGGTGTTCTCTTATTTTGGTTGTAGATTGGTTCAAGTTTTGTTCAATTTGATGCATTTCTTGCCCATTTTGATCATAAGAGCCTCCTGCAGAAGCTCCACTAACACAGGGCTTTATAATGTGTACTGGAACTTTAAAATTTGGATCCTAAAAAAAAGATGAAGAGGATTGTTAGGAAATTTATGGTAAAAGGGACAACAAGCAAACCTACACAAATTTGGTCAACCATTTACATTTCACAAAGAAAAATAAACTTGGCATTTCTAGAAAAAGAAAAAAAAAAGTGAATAGCATGAGCAAAGTTGCCTAACCTGCCATCTCATATCCAAAATGCATTCGTATGCAAGTACAATTTTTTTTTTTTTTTTTTTTTAGAACTGCCAGTGTAGTCTTGTTAAACTCAAAAGAAATTTAATCACAGCAGGTCTTCTTGGTGCTCAGCGCCAGCTGCTTCGTGCCCGAGTTGGGCGCCGCGATAGCTACAATGCTATAGTCCACGCAAAAGTACCATATATAATCTAATATAAAAATCGACCAAAATATTTCACTCTTAAAGCGGAATATAACCCTGCATTTCAACTTTGCTCTAAAACATTATTTACAGCATATTATATGCAAAAAGCATTTTTTTTTTTACTAGACCAGCATTGGAAGGGTTAAACAGAGGTTTTAAGTTTCGTGCAGACGTTCAGATAGTTACATTCTATTTAGTTAGATGTATCTATTGATAAACAGTTACACACTCTTTGGCTGTCCTCCAAGCTCCTTCTCAGTGAGAGAGATGAGTCACAATAAACACTTAAAAGATACATATTTGTAAACAAAAAGTATCTAACTGAAGTTCGGATGCGTCTGCAGAAATCTCTAGGGACTTTAAAGCCCTGTGTAACCCTTCCAATGCTGGTCTAGTAAAAAAAAAAAAATGCTGGTTGCATATAATATACTGTAAATAATGTTTTAGAGCAAAGTTGAAATGCAGGGTTATATTCCGCTTTAAGCTGGAATTTTTTTGATGACTCAAGTATAAGTTGACCCAGGAAAGTGTAGTCAGCATGAAGAAAATCCATAATGGCACAGATTGCATAGAAGTGCAGATCAAAAATTGTATGACTGCTTGTTGATGGTATTGTATCAATAATGGCCATCTTTAAAGGATACCTTAAAGGGATACTTAAGTCAAATAAAAAAAAAAAAAAAAAAAAAATTGTTTTACTCACCTGGGGCTTCCCTCAGCCCCCTGCAGCTGTCCAGTGCCCTCGCAGCATCGCTCCGAGCCTCCTGTCCCCGTCGGCGGCTGCTTCCGGTTTCGGCGACAGCCACCGACGGGCTGGGAACGCGAGTGATTCTTCGCGTTCCCAGCCACAATAGCACCCTCTATGCTGTTATTGCGGCTTTCTTGCCGCAATAACAGCATAGAGGATGCTATTGTGGCTGGGAACCCGAAGAATCCCTCGCGTTCCCAGCCTGGAAATAGTTTTATGGCTGTAATTAGTAAACAGTGAGTTGTAAGCCGGCCATACATTATACAACTGTGTTTTTTGATTTGCACCATAGTTGAAGAGCAATAGACATTACAAAAAGCCACTACAATTTTGCCCAATTGCACAGTTTTGTCTGATTGAAAGTCTAAATAGGCAATTAGACATTTACACTATACTCCAACTAGATCTTGACTAGAGTGAAACTGTCACTGCATACCTGGTGTAATCAACAACCCACTGTAGTTTCAGGTGGAAATTCCAGAACTTTCTAGTGTTAGGGTTGAAGGTTTCTCCCAGTATTGAGGAATGGTGAACTACAACAGTTCATAAGAAACCTTAATATCTTGTCTCATGCACAAGACCTTGGAGACGAGCAAAAAAAAACAACCCCAATTTGTTATACTAAATGCTTCATTAAGATCTAAACCTGCACCACCAGTGAACGCCCTGAAATGGTTTATAAAATGACACAGGTAAGCCTAGCTATCAAACCTTTCCCAACCCTATATTCTGGCTTTAGATGAAAAAACTAAAAAAAAACATTTTACTGCATAGACTTACCATGACATCTGCTCCAGGGGCTTCTGTGTTTGTTACAATGAGGTTTTGTTGTGCTGCATCATCAGGGAAACCCAGTTTACCTTTGCCCGCTCCAGCACCACACAGGCATGCAGTCAAAAGACCTGGGAAATGGGGGAGAAAATGAATTTTTGTATTAAAAAAAAAAAGCATATTTTTTTCACACCTATTATGTTAAAAGGACTGGAGGAATTTGAATGGACCTCTGGAATTCTACACAAATGAAAACAAGTTATAGCCCTAGTCTACTCTCCCACACTTAATTGTTAGAAAATGGAGGAGAATAGGAAGTGCTATTTTCAGTTGATACCAATATTCCAACTACACCCTGTGATGGAAAGATTACCTCTTTGCAGCCAACACTGCAACCCAGCTCAGATTCATTTTTACGAGGAGATGCAGTGATGGCCACACATTTTTCACTAGCTCAGGGATGAGGTTGGCTAGATCAGATGATATGATGATCTTTGCTCACTGGGAAACACTGGCTGTTCCTCCAAGGCTACCTCATGTGGGTGTTGGTCTGATAGTGGGAGGATTCTGACAGCATCCTGTTCAGTAATTTGATTATCAAAACTTTAAAGTAGAAGAGGACCCACATATACACTGGAAGTCCTATAAAGAAAACTGTTCATGGACTTCTCTGGTGGTCTTGCTCACTGGCTTTAAAGGGTCACTGTAGTAAATCAATATTATTACTATTTCATATTTATGTAGCACCAACATCTTCCGCAGCGCTGTACAGAGTATATTGTCTTGTCAATTAACTGTCCCTCTGAGGAGCTCACAATCTAATCCCTACCATAGTCCTATGTCTATGTATGTATTGTGTAGTGTATGTAACGTAGTGGAGGCCACCATGAAAACAAACAGGTGGAGAGGCTAGGCAATTAAGTCACACTGGGTGGTGGAAAAGGAAGGGGGTGCTGGCTATCCCAAATTGAGGCAAGGCAAGGACTGGTGGAGGCATTGCTGGGCTTCTGAACTTCCAAGTTCAGGACTCACCACAGCCAAGACAGTGAGAGCAGCTAGCACTGCTGAGGAGGCAAGAGTATAGTATACAGTTTTGGCACCTGTTTGTTTTGATGGTGGCCTCCACAATTATGCTTCAGCTGAGGTGCAGCATTAGTAATTCACTGACCTCTCTGACATTCAAGTATATATCTATTTGGGAAGTACAAATTAGGTACATTTCTGTCCTGTACCCTCACACATTCCAGCCATTTTTGTGATTAAGGCTGCAGTTTGGTACTGAAAGGCCATACGAGCACACCCTTTAATGTGCTTACAACTGCATACATGAGGTATTAGGTAGAATATACAAGATAGAGATAAATGACTTGTTGAACAGTAGGATGATACAAACAGATACTTACACATAAGTGCAGCAAACAGCAGTGCTGACAGAACCATTATAAGAATTGCCAGTCCTCCAAGTGCAGCAGATCCACCCCTACGGCCCTCAGCACAGTTCAAACTATCAGGGCAATCGCACTTTAGTATTCTTACAATGTCCACAGAGATGCGACCTTGCTGATCAACTATCTGTACTGGAAGTGAGTACTCTCCATTGTCATTATTACCGGCGTCTTCAATTTTAATGGAGGATGCTGTAGAGAGACGCAAAATACTTTAAATTATTTCTATGCATTAGAAAAAAAAGAAACCGTTCATTTCATATTAAAAATTGTGTGCAAGCTCTTCAACAGATACGACCAAAATTAGGAATTGTAGAACATTTTCCAAAACTTCTTCCCAATGTTTGCAGTATTGATGAAACTTGATATAAATCAAACATTTGCCAGTGCTACTTATCAATAAAACACCCTAATTTAACTTAATGGACATGGTTGTTTTGGAAAATAAAATAAACTCACTAATGGTCATTTTCATGGAGAAAATAAAGTGTGGGCCAATTTCACAAGGGGGGGCAATTTTGGCCTCAACTGCACATACAGCACTTCCAGAAGCAAGTGATTACTGCCCCTAGCATTGCTGAAGTATAGTGATGTAGAACAATAGGTAATTAATATATATATATATATATATATATAGATAGATAGATAGATAGATAGATAGATAGATAGATAGAGATAGAGATAGATAGATAGATAGATAGATAGATAGATAGATAGATAGAGCATAGCACTAGATGCTAACAGCATTCAATGGACCTGACCTGACTTATGCAAACCATCTATGCTGCCGGTGATTTGGCCTGTGGCGAACAGGAAATTCATAGCATAAATGTGCAGTAGACCAATCTGTATTTTATTAGGAAACAACCATGTTCGGATTGATCAGTATAACAAAAATAATGATTCCAACATATTTCAGAAACTATGGCACAAAGAACCATGGCAGTTTTGAAGGAAAAGGGAAGCCACGTACAGCATTAAAGCACACCTGAACTTAAGAGGATATGGAGGCTGACATTTCCCTTGAAAACAGTGCAAATTGCCTGGCTCTCCTGCTGATCCTGTGCCTCCAATACTTTTAACCTTTGACCCTGGACAAAAAAATTGATCATCAGATCACTTAAAACGAGTAGAGGAGCCCAATGCATAAATCATAGGCTAATAAAGCTGTTGCTCTTATAAAACAGAGAGGTAAATCTTTCCCTTGAAGAATATGGACCAGTCTATTGAATAAAAAGTCTTATTTAAGCACATAAAATTGACAACTCATTTCGTGGCTGCTCACCTGCTTCCTCAGGTCAGTGAAAAAAAAAAAAGTGTGCCTATAGTAAATTGTATACATTTTCTAAGAATTATTATATAAAACCATCCATTACAGTTCCCAAAAACCTTTATCATACACCTCTAATTATAATAAATATGCATAACATTCTGCAGTCAAAACTATTCATTGGTATTGTCAATTCAGCATTTTAGTTTATCACGATGATATATTTACATAAAGCTAGTATGATAGAGGTGTGACGTATGCGCAGTCACCCACCAATTCCTGTTCCCTTTGCTGCAATTTACCATAAAGCCTCAGACCCTGAGGGAATCCTGAAGGCAGTCAGCACTGCAGGCAAAGTAACCTTTTGGATTGGTTGGTGAGTCCACACAGTCCAATTTCAATTGTATATACAATCGATGCAATCTGGGCTCTCATATAGAGGCCAAGTCGCTGACACCAATCCGTAAGAACGTGTGCGAATGCTCCAAGTCTAACTCTAGCAAAATCCTGTAGGAAAAAGGGTTAATTTGACAGCCTTTCAAGAGATAGAAAAACAACAATATTAATATTAACACGGTTGTGGTAACGTGTCTCTGGAGATGTGAATCCTTGTTGCAGAGATTTTTCAGAACAGCACTTAGACGAATGATTTTTTAATAGTTTACTTAAAGGAGTTGTCAGGCAAAGTTTTCTAAAATAAACGCTACTTACCGGGGGCTTCCTCCAGCCCCAAGCTCCCAGGACCTCCCTCGCCGCAGCTCTGCCCGCAGCAGTTTGCCGGAGCTCCGACCCGGTCTACGGCGATGACGTCAGAGCGACCTGGAGGTCGCTCTGTACTGTGGCTGCGCGATCGGCGCTGTCAATCACCGCCACGTGGGCTGGAGCGGACTGCGCAGGCGCAGTAGTTCTGTGCCTGCGCAGTCCGCTCCGGCCCACGTGGCGGTGATTGACAGTGCCGATCGCACAGGCGCAGTACAGAGTGACCTCTAGGTCGCTCTGACGTCATCGCCAGGGACCGGGTCGGAGCTCCGGGTCGGAGGACGCGTGTCCTGAGGTATTCCACTGCGGAACACACGGTAGCTTGCTTTCGGGAGGTGGTAGGGCCATGCTGAGTGGTCCCACCACACACAAATCATTTTTAATAATTGTCTGCTAATTTTGAAATGGCTAGTATCGACAGAAAACGGATTAATTTAGTAAAATGTCTGAATGACTTATTCTTTCATATCAAGGTGAATTATAAGTCATTTCTCTACTCTGGTTCCAGCTATGTGCAGGAATGTTGTCACCTAATGATTTTATGAGGGGTTCTGGTTGTCCAAGCATCCCCTTATCTTTACTAGAATGGGGAATCTTCCTGGAGGAGCTTTATTGCCCCCCTGCAGGGGCAAACGCAGGATTTTTAAGGGGGGGTTCCTGAAAGGTCCGGAAGCACTTATGTCCCCTAGTGCTCCATACTGCCCATGCACAAAAGTGCGCTGGCGTATTACGGAGCTGCCTATCTTTGGAAGTACTCAAGGACACGAGTGTTTCTGAGGGCTTCTGGTAGCAGCAAATGTGAAAGGGGTACAGCGCTGGAACAACTCCCCAAGAGAGTAACAGGAGATAGACTTAGTTTGGACAATTCAGTGGAATATGCTACATAGTGTCACATAGCGCAAGCGATACCCATATGATGCAGGGATATATGCATCTGCGGAAGATGGCGGCGCTATATAAATACTAAATAATAATATTTTGCCTCACCAGGATTGCACTTTTATTTAGCTTTCCTGTATGACAAGAACACACAGCCAGCTCTAGGGGAAGAGGGAAACAAAGGTGAATGAAGGAGGCTGGTGCACACCAAGAGTGCTTGTGAGCGTTTTTCAAATCAACAGTGATTTGAAAAGCGCTTGACTAATGTTACCCTATGTGGGTGTTCCCACAGCAGCGTTGTGATTTTTTCAAAATCGCAGGTATACTGCATGTAGCATGTTTTTGAGCAATTCATTCAAAAATCGCTCTGAAAATCACTTCACAAAATCACACTCACAAATTGCTAGCGTTTGCTATTGTCATTTTGGCGTTGCACTAGCTCAGAGAGAGGAGTGGAGAAATTGAGAATAGCCTGAGATGGAGCAGAGAACTTATCTGTATTGCAGTCCCACATCAGACAGGCTACTTGCCTGTAATCGGACTCCTGTCCCTGTCAGTCTCTCACACAAGTCAGAAAGAAGCCCTCCTGGAGTCTAGGGACTGTCAAAAACTTTTCAGCTTGTTAAACACCTTACCCACACATGCAGTCATTATAACAATGGGGAGAGACCAGACAGATGTTTGCCCACGGACCCTGAGTCCAGGCAAGCTCTGCATCATGCTGTGCATATTTACCAGCTTGCCTGCACTCTAATTTCATCATGTCTGACACTTCTGTGCTGTGGAGAGTCCAGGACTCCATAATCAACATTCTCTCACTGCAGGCTGCATCTGCTTGTGAGGGAAGCTGGGCTGCCTCTCTCATTCTATTAGCTGGAGGGAAGCACCAGAAGTAAGAAGGGAGGGAGAATGAGGTTGTTTATATTATGCGGGCTTCCCTGGCTGAATACACAGCTCAGTGCAGGGGGGAGGTTCCAGACACCCGGAATAGCCCCCTCAGTTCGCCAGTGCCCTGATAGATAACCTTTTTCCTGTGTGGATGGTCTGGTTTTAGGGTAAATGGCTTCGCTCAGTAAGTACAAACACTCACATTCCCCCAGTGCAGGGGTTGTGAGATGGAAGAACACTCATTTTCTAAAAAGCAGGCTAATTTAAAGGGGTATTCCAGATAAGAATTGGTGTGCATTTTCATGCACTTGCCGTAATGGCGTTCGCAAAATCGTGACAAGAGGTATAGGGTAAAGGTTTTTATGAACTGTAATGGCTTTTGTAAAATCATAATAATATGTACTCTATTATAGGCACCGTTGTTTTTTCACTGAC
This sequence comes from Hyperolius riggenbachi, assembly GCF_040937935.1. NCBI lineage: Eukaryota > Metazoa > Chordata > Amphibia > Anura > Hyperoliidae > Hyperolius > Hyperolius riggenbachi. The sequence goes on from NC_090650.1 coordinate 329,246,842, forward strand.
CTGAGGAAGCAAGTAACCACAAAACAGTCAATTTTATGTGCTTAAAGAGACAATGAAGCAAAAAAAAAAAAAAAAAAAAATTATGATATGATGAATTGGGTATGTACTACGGATAATTACTAGTAGATTAGTATCAAAGAAAATATTCTCATATTTTTATTTTCAGTTATATAGTGTTTTTTGCATCATTCTCTAATATGTGCATTTTACACGACACCCAGCAATCTAAATGTTTTTACAGAGCAGGCTGTGAACTATTGACCTGTCCTTTGGCAGAGAAAAAAAAGAAAATCCTTGCCTGACAGTTCAGATAAACTTCAGAACTCCGAGATCTCTGAGACTTTGAAAGTGGTAGAGCTCAATGGCTTTTTTGCATAGATAACTGAAGTCTCTAAACTCTTCCTGTACTGTTAACCATATTAGACTTATGTCTCTGCTCCTAATGTTTTATTTCTGAGCTGTACTACACATACAAATTACTAGATCATAAAAAAAAAAAAAAAAAAATTTGCTTCAGCGTCTTTAACCACTTGAGGACCCACCCTTTACCCCCCCTTAAGGACCAGCGCTGTTTTAGCTGATCTGTGCTGGGTGGGCTCTGCAGCCCCCAGCACAGATCAGCGTGCAGGCAGAGCGACCAGATCGCCCCCCTTTTTTCCCCCACTAGGGGGATGATGTGCTGGGGGGGTCTGATCGCTCCTGCCTGCCGGGTGTTGCGGGGGGGGGGGGGCACCTCAAAGCCCCCCTCCGCGGCGAAATCCTCCCCCTCCCTCTCCTACCTGGCCCCCCCTGGAGATCCGGGCTGCACAGGACGCTATCCGTCCTGTGCAGCCAGTGACAGGCTGTCTCCTGTCACATGGCGGCGATCCCCGGCCGCTGATTGGCCGGGGATCGCCGATCTGCCTTACGGCGCTGCTGCGCAGCAGCACCGTACAATGTAAACAAAGCGGATTATTTCCGCTTGTGTTTACATTTAGCCTGCGAGCCGCCATCGGCGGCCCGCAGGCTATTCACGGAGCCCCCCGCCGTGAATTGACAGGAAGCACCCGCTCGCACGAGCGGCTGCTTCCTGATTAATCAGCCTGCAGCTGGCGACGCAATACTGCGTCGCTGGTCCTGCAGCTGCCACTTTGCCGACGCACGGTATAAGCGTGCGGTCGGCAAGTGGTTAAATAAAAGACCTTTTTTCAATAGACTGCATTAAGGCCAGTGACACACCAGGACGTTGCGTTTAGGGGACGTTATAGGGCACATAACGTGCCCCTAACGCAACGCCTGGTGCTCTCTGGTGTGGACGTCGGAGTGAGCCGCGTTGTGCAGCTCACTCTGGCGTCCAGGATGCGTACTCTTGGACGCATGAGGCATCACGTGGCTCCGCCCGGCCAATCGCCGCACAGAGCGGCCGCTCCAGGAAGTAAACACTGCACGTCACAGTGCAGTGAATATTAATTAGCCATGTGCCCGGCCACTCTCCCCTCCTCCCCAACATGACTGAGCATGTGCAAACAGTCTAACACGGCTTAGCCGCCTAGAACGCACAGCATGCAGCACTTTGCTGCGTTACAATGTAACGCAACGTGGGCAGTGTGAACAGCCCACTTGTGTTACATTGCTGTGCGTTGGGGGGAGCGTTACAGGCTGCACTAACGTGCGCCTGTAACGTCCCTGTGTGCAAGAAGCCTAAAAGCTTTATTATTCTCTCTTTTATGCATTGGGCACCTCTACTCTTATTTTAAAGAGACACTGAAGCGTCGGGTAGCACGGGCGATCGGGTAGGACTGCTTGTTTACAAAAAAAAAAAAAAAAAAAAAAAAAAAAAAAAAAAAATTCTTCAAAAAACGGCCCAGCGGGGCCTGAGCGGTGCCCTCTAGTGTCTCTCGTCCAGAACGCTAGGGAGGTTAAGAAACTCCAGTTGTGATCTGTGCAAAACAGCCATTGAGCTCCACAACTTTCAAAGTCGCAGAGAGCTCGGTCTTCTGAAGCTTATTATCTCAGTGTCTGGCACTATTATTTTTCTGCAGAGAACGGTTCAAAAGTTCGCTAGCCTGCTCTGTAAAATCATTTAGAATCCCGAGTAGTGTGTAAACTGCAAATATTAGAGAATGATGCAATGTAAAAAATACAAAACAAAACACCTATATAACAAAATATTTTCTTTGCTACTAATGTTCTAGTAATTATCCGTGCTATACAACCAATTCATCATAATTTTTTTTGTCTCTTTAAGGCCCAGTGCACACCAAAACCGCTAGCAGATCCGCAATACGCTAGCGGTTTTGGGAGCTGATTTCAGAGCGATTCTAGGTATGTTTAGAGAGGTTTTCTAAACATACCTAGCGGTTTTGCGTGCGTTTTTGTGTAGTAGATTACACATATTGTTACAGTAAAAGCTGTTACAGAACAGCTACTGTAACAAAAATGCCTGGCAAACCGCTCTGAACTAGCGTTTTTCAGAGCGGTTTGCGTTTTTCCTATACTTTACATTGAGGACGAAACGCTTCCGAAAACCGCAAACGCGCAGGAGGCGCGTTTGCGGCTTGGCAAAAACCGCAAACCGCCGGTGTGCACCATCCCATTGCAATACATTAGACAAGCGTTTTTAGAGGCGGATGCGGCCGGCGGATCGCTCCAAAAACCGCTCGGTGTGCACTGGGCCTAAGTGTCTCTTCATACATCTTTAGAGGTGATGGCTTTTATTTGTCCTAAAGAACATTCGGAGTGCATCCAACCAGTTCTGAAGACAGACCAGGAAAACAGAGCAGGGGTGGTTAATTTCTCTCCTCTGATGGTGGTTGCAATGATTTGCAACCCACCTTTGTGAGTATATACACATCCTTAGCAATTTGCTATTCCGAATCTTACAGGATTCTGCACCATGGGCTCCTGTTCTCATACGGCAGCCAAATAAATCAGCATGACTGCCAGGCAACAGGTATTGTCTAAAAAGAAATAATGTTGCACAGGGAAGTAGCTAGGCTACATGCCCACACTACTGTTAAAACTTTGTGGGGCCCCATACTAAAAGAAACCTACTCTGATAAAACGGATTACATTTGCCGATTAGCAAAGCTGTATAAACTGTCTAAATGCCGTTTATTGCTGCTTACCTGTTTCCACCACACCAGAACATGCATACAAAGATCTAAGTACATTTAATGTAACTTACGGCCTTCCTGAACTACATTCCACTGAGCTGAAAGTCTTGGGTCCTTGCTGTCATCCAATTTAACTCGGTATGTAGATCTGTCGATCGATCCATCTTTGTCAACTATGTCAACAGTCGCAGATGTTCTGCCCATCTTGCAGATAGTGATAGCACTCCTTGACAGACCTGGTTGATGCTCATCACGATCCTGCAGGTTTATCACAAGTGTGCATGTTCCAGTCTTGCCAGCTGATGAGGTTACAAGGGAAACAGAATGTGATAAAGCTCTGAGGTCAATATATTCCTTTCATGCAATTAGCACTAAAGAAAAACACATCTGCAAAGGAGGGGGAAAAAATGCACAAAGACATCTCTCTGCCCCTCAACCTGTTTGGATTTATAGGGCGGAGAGGGTGAAGCAAATCTCAAGTGGATACAATGTTAAATGGGGGAAAGGCCACCACAACAATCACAGCTCTAGTGTTTGGCTTCATAGCCGTCAGGTACTGGCATCCAAACATTAAACCTGAGAGCAAAGATGACAGAAGTGCATTATCAGTGGCCACTAACAGTCCAATTTCTGGTTAAACATCATTCGAGGGGTCAGATAAATCTGATCGCATTGGTTATAAATAATCTCTGTTGATGGACACAATCAATCATGAACGATTATAAAGACAGTCCTCTGATTGTCAAACCAAAATTTGGATTTTCTTGTTGGTTGTGATAGATAACAAGCAAAGATTGGTTTGTTGATGGTGCAATAAACGATGTATAACGATATTTCACTTCCGTTAAGAATTCTCTTATCGCCGAAATGATTTTTCACTAGAATTTGGATGGTTAGTGGCAACCTTTAGTGTTAGGAGTTATTTTGGTTATTTTGGAAGGTTACTGCAATTCTGACTGAAATGTCTTTTAAGAGTCAGAAAGCAGAGATACAGCATCAAAAGCATTCAGCTGCATCTGATCAGCATGTAAATAACTCATCAGCTGCAGCTCTGTGTGCTCTGTATCTCTGCTCCTTGCTGAAAAACTGAGAAAGCAGTGTGTGTGGGCAGGGCAGAAACAGTAAATCATTCCTCTGAACAAAGACAGGAAAGTGGCACCCATCTACATGGTATGGCTCAAATCTGATGTCGACTGGGAAAGCAGAGCTCTGATACATGAGGCATTTCCTTCACACAGGCTGTGAGTAAACACAGGCCTGGTGTTACTGGCTAAAAATATATAACACACACACACAAACACACACACACACTGCCAGTATTGAGGCACTTGTTCTATGATCTGATGAAGCGGACCGCGAAATGAGTTTTCAAGTGTCTGGTTTCTATTAAAAATGTTATCATTTGGGCTACCCCCTTTTAGAGGTAAGCCTATTTAGGTTTTATCCAGCTGACTTTATCCCTTCCACACATTACATTTGGGGCGACTCCTTCCTCCCAGTAACATCCCACACCAAACCCCTCCGCTTAGTGTGTTGGCCATGTATGTTGGTTCCTTGGAACCCGTATACCCCATTTTCTTTTCCTGGAGAGCGACCTACATTGTCAAAGACTAAAGAACCCGAGTGAGGATGGGATTTCCTCACCAGCCGTTACACTGTGGTTGCCAGTCTTGCAACCCATTCTTGTGGAGTATTCTGCACATACTGGTGTTGAGTGTCCCATATGCTCGACATGCTACACTATGAGAGGGCCCTGGTGTCCCAGTCTTTGTCTCCTTTGGAAGGTCCTTGGACTCCATTGGTACCACACCTTCTACTGTGTATATAGTTTTGTCACTAACTGTCCCTTGGAGGAGCTCACAATCAAATCCCTTCCATAGTCATAGGCCTATTGTAGTCTAAAGCCAGTTAACTTCTCTCCATATTTTTGGGATGTGGGAGGAAACCCATGCAGACAATGGGGAACAGAAACTGCTTGTAGATGTTGCCCTGGCTGGGACTCAAGCCAGGGACCCAGCGCTGCAAGGAGAGCATGATTATGCACATAAAAAAAAAAAAAATCTTTATTCTACTGTCCAAGAAAAGACACTGCACTGATCAAACGTACACCTACTGATCAACTGGTTGGCAGCTAGTGAATCAATTGGAGCCTTTAATTGGCTCCTTTTACCTTCCTACCTGGGTCATAATGTAAACTCATGTTAGTAAAGTCTTTTTGCTTATCACTATAAACACTTTTTCGCTAGCAAGAGAACTTATGAAAGCACCACACCTTCCCCTTCATCCACTCAAAAATAAATAACACATCAATTTTGCTTTTAAATTAGAAACAGAAGGCAGCCCCAGTTTATAGATTTGGGGCTTAAACATGTTGGTTTTATCACAAAAGGGTCACTCAAAAAGCTTAGTATACAATATTTTACTGCCCCTGCAACACTGACTGTATATACAGACGATACTCAAAACCCTGCCATACTAATTCTGCTGGGAGAAGAAGGATGTAGTTTGTTACCTCTCACCCCTTTTTTAACTGTTGCTAAGGAAATTAATGGAGAAGTGGGTGAGAGGTATTACCAGAACATCAAATCCCCTCCCTCCACTGTTAGTCTATCTATGTAAAGGGTTGTGACACAAAGTGGGGTTTGGAGAGACAGGCGACTAAGAAAGTATGCAGAAGAGGTTGTAGCTGATGTGGGGGCCCCAATGTAGGCAAGTATGGCGGCTTGGAGGGAAAGATCCCACCAATGTGTTGAGAAGAAGAAGAATATGGGATGCAATTAATATGACCAGTACAACTAACACAATTCAGTTACTGTTATGCTTCAGAAACACCCAAGGATAATTTAGAATGAAAAAAAACAGATTTCACTTTGTAAAAAGGAACTTACATTGATCAGTTGCCAAAAAGGTCATGTTGTACTTGTGATTTGGAACTTCATTGGCCTCGTAGTCCAGAACTTTGGCAGTACTAATGCGACCATTGTCACCCACGGTCACCCAGTTAAGGGGATCAGACAGCTTTGAGTATCTGTGTGGAAGAGTTAGACTATTAAAGAACAGAAGAAAACATTCATGTAAAGCTACCAAATGAGACTCCCACCATCCAATTTCCCAGGCAGCATATCTGGTCTAATGCTACGTACACACATGCGACAACGATCGTTCGTTGTCAACGACGAACGAACTTTTAATTGATGAAAGAACGACCTAAGTAAAGTTTTAAAAAAGGTGTGTAACGATCAGATCGTTAGAACGAACGTTACATCACGTAAAAGCAACTATTGCGCCTGCGCATAAAAATGAGAAGTTCCATGGAGAAATAGTGAAATGCGCATGTCAAGTCTAGTACGAACGACCGTTTCCAACGATGTACTACTTTTGCAAACGTTCGTCGTTGGAAAAAAATCCGCAAAGCTAGATCGTTCGTTTTTAACGATCTAGCTCGTCCGTCGTGTGTAAAGTGTAAAGTAATAAGTGTTGCAGTAGAGCTCATTAAATGACTCTGGATTTCCACAAAACATGCACCGTTGGTGGGCCTTGAGGACAGGGTTGGGGAACACTGCTTTAACCCTCCTGGCGGTTTATTAAAATCCGCCAGGGGGCAGCAAAGCGGTTTTTTTTTTTCATGTAATGTAGCGAGACAGGGTCTCGCTACATGATAGCCGCTGCTCAGCGGCATCCCTCAAGCCCCTCCGATCGCCTCCGGCGATCGGAGATCAGGAGATCCCGTTGAAAGAACGGGATCTCCTGGAGGGCTCTCCCCCATCGCCATGGCGACGGGCGGGATGACGTCACAGACGTCGTGACGTTAAAGGGGACTCCGATCCACCCCACAGCGCTGCCTGGCACTGATTGGCCAGGCAGCGCACTGGGTCTGGGGGGGCGGCTGCGGCGCGACGGATATCGGCGGCGATCGTCATGCACACGCAGCTAGCAAAGTATAAAAAAATAATGATGCAGTATAAAAAAATAAAAAAAATAATGATGCAAATCGGCCCAGCGGGGCCTGAGCGGTGCCTTCCGGCGGCATAGCCCGTGCTCAGCACGGGCTTACCGCCAGGGAGGTTAAAGGACATCCAAGGTGAAAATAAACTGATCAGAAAAACTATTGCATCTATCCTCAGTCTCCTAAAAATGACTTTTGTTTTATTTTACATTTAAATCTAGTTTTTAAGTTTACTGTTTCATAGTCTCTGCTCAATAACACCTTCATTGAAGTATGCCAGAGCTCAAATCTATGAATTAGTGACCCTTTTTATCCCTTTCCTGTTTTCAGAAGCCATTTACTGACAGGCAAGTTTTATGGCTGTAGTTACTTATCAGTAAGAGTTATGCTATAGTCTGACCCAGTCCAACCCGGTCAAGACCCAGACAGAAACTGTCACTTGCATACCTGATGTTTAACTTTTTCAGGCAGAGTGGATTTTTCATGTCACCTCGGTTGTCCTTTAGGCTGCTTTCACAGTGGGACGTTACAGGTGCACGTTAGTGCGGCCTGTAACGCTCCCCAAACGCACAGCAATGTAACACAAGTTGGCTGTTCACAGTGCCCACGTTGCGTTACATGTAACGCTGCACGTTGTAGTGAAAGTGCAGCATGCTGTGCGTTAGACTGTTTGCACATGCTCAGTGGGGGGGGCGGAGGGGAGTTGCCGCTACAGTAGCCGCGCACATGGCTACTTAATAGGCACTGCACTGGCGGCCGCTGATTTGCCGGCGGGACCACGTGATGCGGAGTGTCTCGCTCCGCATCACGTGGTCCCGCTGGCCAATCAGCGCCACTCTGGGAGACCTTATGCGGATAGAGCCGCCTGACGCGGCTCACTCTAATGTCCTCTCCTGCACCACCATGCGTTGCGTTAGGGGCACGTTATGCGACCATAACGTCCCCTAAGATGCAACGTCTTAGTGTGTCTGTAGCCTTAAACCATTTCTTGCCAAAGTTGCTGTAGAAGATGCTACTATTTCTAAAAATGAAGTTAGCAGTTGTATGCACATTTATATTCAAAGCCTTACTTTATGCCATTAGAGTTTTTAGTCTCAGGGTCAATTGCTTTGTATTCCGTAACCAAAGTTCCAATTGTCTGATTTTCTTGAAGATTTACTTCTTTAATCCGTGGTTGGCATTCAGGCCCCTCATCGACATCCAACACAATGACTGTCACAGGAATAGTGGTGAGGCCTTTGCTTTTGGTCCCAGAAGGTGTTATAAGGCTTACTTCATTAGCAACTCCCACTTGCAGCAGAAATCTTTTGTCTTCTTCATAGTTTATTGGCTGAAAAACACAGGCATATGAAAAATGATTTAAGGTAGGGCAATTATAGAATTGACACTTTGGGCTTAATGTTCTGTAGTGTGCACTATGCCCGCCTTACATTGTCAGGAACCGGCCCGCGGCACGCCTGCGTATACGGTTCCCGACTGCTGGGTTTGACCAGATTAAGCGGGGAACAGCCTTATTTAAGCTACAAACAAGGCTGGAACCCCTCAAAACACCTCTCACTGCCACCACTAGCGTTGCTAGACACTTCCACTCTGCTGTCGAGTCCTCAGCGCGCACTCCGCGTTTTCGTATTTGGGTCAGCTTTGCGCTTAGGCCAAATACGGGAACGCCACGCACCCACACACACACACAGTTGCAATCTTACACTGTCGTGAAGCAAAGACCCACTAACAGTCGTTCCGAACGATACTGTTAGCTACTCGCACTGGCGTTGTTCGTACGTTGGGTCAGCTGCGCGCTTAGGCCAACGTATGACAAACGCCCCCACACACAATGCAATTACAATTTCCTACGGTAGTGTTGCTCAAGCGTACAATTAGGCATGAACTTATACACGGTTACACTTCAGTCTCTTCTAGGCTATGAGTGTTAGTTTAGTACGGCAGAAGTCAAACTTATTAAATAATAATTTAATATTTCAGAAAAAACATAAAACAGTGCAGAACTGAATATATACAAAAAGATTACAAAAAAACAAAGTAAAAATAGTTACAAGATAAAATGTACAAAGATAACACACAAAGCGATTTTGCTTACCAAAATAAACGGGAAATAAACGTACCAGCGTATCGATCTGGTGTTGTTGCGGGCGGTACGCACTTCTGGTCAGGAACCAGGTTAGTTCTAGCCGTGTGAGCTACCTCCAAGAACTACAAGTTGTGGCTATCCTAGCTGCGGTTTTATACTATGAAATACGCCTGGAGGCTGTAAGCCTGTGTGGACGGGGGGAAGCTAGATTTAATAACATCCTCAGACATAATTTGATTTCCCAGAGATCTGACATCCACATGTGAACAGTGTCCTATACAACAAAAGACTTTGTTAACCTCCAATCTCCCCAGGTTACAGGTGACAATTGATTAAGGCTTTCACATTGCAGCAGGATGTCCTGTGTGATCTGCTTCAAAGCAACTGTCTGATTAAGTGTTTCCTAATTACCTGTTTTCTGGCTGTCCAGAGGAACTGTATGCTAATGTCCCAGCCCCCTGCTTCCAGAGATATTCAATTTCCACAGGTAAAAAATGGTATCAAAAGGACTTCACCCATTTCTAATAGCCTGTCATGTACATTTCAGAGGTTCCTGTGTTAGTCTCCAGACACTGGTCCTCTGGCTTAGTGTATTGAGACAATGGGCCATCTCCTGAGTTCAAACAGCCAGGCAGATAATCCCATTAGCACTCTCAGAGGAACTGCATACAGACTCAAAGCACCTCATGGTCAAGACAATCACCCATTTCCTGGCCCCAAGCAACTCAAGGTAACAGCTCCCTTCTGGCAGACTTACACGGAACACAGGCAGAAAAATGAAAGAATATATTCCTTTATTCCTAACATCATCAGCACCCCAATATATCACCACAACTCCCCTCTTTAGAATGGGGCAAGGCAGATGATCTTCCCAGATTATCCTGCCAGCACCTACATTGTTGGTTCTGCTTGACGGGACAGTCCATCAGCATTCCCATGATTGCTCCCCTTCCGGATAGCGCTGGCAGGTGGTTCTAACGAATCATCCTGCCAAAGCCTACATTGACGGCCTGGCCGGGTGGGGTAACCCTTTAGCATCCTCAGGAGGGTTCCCCACCTGTCAGTTAGCTCCAAGCTACACGAATGGAAAGCTAGGTCAGGTTGCTGCAATGTGTCGTTGCCCTTGGCAACCTGACGTAACCAACCAGGGGAATGGGAGTCAGTGACAACCGTGAATTGGCGACCATAGAGACAGCGCTGCAGCTGGGGAAGGGTTCCCACCGTCGCTACACGCACTTCCTCTATAGTGGCAGGAGCTATCTCTCGGTCCCTTTGGGGAACGATTATCTGCCGGTCTGCCTCCTCCACTTCGGACAGCTCCGAGGGAATAACTCCCCAGGACCCTCTCAGCCCGCCCCTCCCAGCTGGTGACCTGCTGGCTAGCCCCCTGAGCTCTTCCAGGCTGCTGTCAAATCGAACAGCCCCAGAGAGCTCAGTGCTGCCTGTCACACATTCCAGGAAGGCTGCAGACGGAGAGGCTCCTGGGCCCTCAGGGCCAGGTTCCGAAGTGGATGTTGCTGACCCAGCAACATTTGTCCCTTCAGTGGGCAGTCCCTCTGCTGTAGACCCGCTAGCGCTGTGGGTTACCACGGCAGCTGAGGGAGTGCCCACATTACACATATCATAGACCACATCACCTTTGGTCTTAAAAACATCTGAAGGGGAAAGACCTGGCCTGGTGCCGTCTGCCCCTTCAGTGGGCAATCCATCTGCTGCAGCCCAGCGAGCCCGGCTGGTTACTCCTGCAGCCGACGGAGGGTCCACCTGACACACCGCATTATGTAGCACAACACATATGACATCAGCATTATCCATCTTACACATATTGACATTTAGAACATTACATTCCACATCAACATTATCTGTATCTTTACACACATTGCTACTCAGCACTTCACAAGTAGCATCAACAGTTCTGGCATCGATCGCCTCGATAGTCCGTGCATCATGAATGACATTATCAATTTCTGCATTCTTTGTATCAACATGTCCCACTCCAGGCCTAGGCACTGGAGAATCACTAGGGCTGGCTCCTAGCACACAGTCCATAGCCCCTGGGGCCTCACCAGCACTCCCCACTTGCACTGCGTTATCAAATAGTACCTTGCAAGAGTCCTGAACTTCTGCTGGGGATGCAGGCTCCACGGGGGTTGGATTAGGCTCATACCGGGCTACTAACCGTCCCAGGTCAGTACCCAGCAAAACGTTGGTGGGGATTTTGTCAGTTACCCCAACTTCTTTCAGTCCACTGCCGGCCCCCCAATCCAGGTGGACCAAGGCGGTGGGTATGGCTGGGGTGACACCCCCAATTCCTCTGACAGCAATCATTTTCCCAGGTATGTACTGCTCTGGGTTCACAAGCTGGGGATGTATGAGAGTCACTTCTGCTCCAGTGTCTCTCAGCCCAGTGGCAACTGTACCCCCAACCGTGACAAGCTGCAGATTCTCTGCATAGCCAGTAGCATTCCTGGTAGCACACAAAGCCGTTGGGACTTCACTGGGGTTTGAGGCCTCACTGGATTTTGGGGCCTCCCTCTTCCTCTCTGGGCAAGTCGTGCGGATATGACCCACCCTGTCACATACAAAGCATTTCCGAGTGTCAGGTTGCTTGAATCCAGGAGACAGCGGTGCTTGCCTCCTCTGGGTGCTGGGTGAAACAGGTTTAGCAATCTGTTCTCCTCTCCAGCTGGGCGTAGTAGTCCTCCGGGACTCAGGTGCTCTATGGGCGGTGTAGGAATCGGCCATTTCCGCAGCCTCATCCACTGTCTTTGGTTCTCGATCCAGCACAAACAGCCGGACCTCAACAGGACAGGTGTGGAGGAACTGGTCTTTTATCATCAGTTCCTGCAGGGCATCTAAAGTTTCCACTGACAGTCCTTTTACCCACTGCTGGAAGGCAGTGCGCAGGTTGCAAGCATGATCCAGGTAGCTGTCATTAGGACCTCGCTGCACTGTCCTGAAACGTTTGCGATACACTTCTGGCGTGAGGTGGTATCGCGCAATAATGGCTTTCTTAATTGCCTCAAAGTCTGTTTCTTCCTCCTGGGGGAGACTCACAAACGCCTCCAGGGCCTTGCCTCTCAGCCCTGGTGTGAGGTATCTTGCCCACTGCTCACGGGGCACCCCATACTGCCGACAAGTCCTTTGAAACCCCTGTAGGAAAGTGTCTATGTCAGAGTCCTTGTCCATAGCGGGGAACTTATCCAGGGGAATTCTGTGGACTCGCTCACCTTCGCGTTCTGCGGGTCCAGCAGACCGGTTCTGCTGCTGAAGTTTAGCCAGCTCCAGCTGGTGTTGCCGTTCAGCTCTTCCCTCCTCTGCCCGGAGTCTGTCCCTCTCGGCCTGGAGTCGCTGGGCAGCTTGTTCCCTCTCTGCTTGCCGATGTTCCAGAATCAGCTTTAGGCGCAGTTCGGGCTCAGCCGAACCTAGTAGCTGTAGGTCGGCTTCCAGAGATGTCATCTCCGTGTTAGGTGGATCATCCAGGACATCGTCTCCACTCGCATCCTGTGGCGGGAGCGATTCCTCCTCTGGCGTGTCGTGAGCTGCATCTGCTGACGTTGAAGCACGGGCTCGTTCTGCCTCATCATGCTCCTCGAGCGCACGAACTAACTGCTCCTTAGTCTGGCCGCTCACCGTCTCGATGCCTTTGTGCTCACACAGGTTGAGTAGTATCTCTTTGTTTTGCCTTGCATAGCTGGATGCTTTCTGAGCCATCGTGTTGCACAAAATAAAAAGAAAAAAAAAAAAGGGGGGGAGGGAAAGCAAACACCAAGTGTGTATCTTTGAACAAAAAAAAAGTATATAGATTCTGCACTGAGTAGACTTCTGTAGGCTAGTTGCTTCTAGCAAGCTTCCAGCCTTTAGTACTCAGAATAGCGAGCTAAACTGCGTACTAATGTACTAAACGATCCCACCACTGCCAGCCAATTATGTCAGGAACCGGCCCGCGGCACGCCTGCGTATACGGTTCCCGACTGCTGGGTTTGACCAGATTAAGCGGGGAACAGCCTTATTTAAGCTACAAACAAGGCTGGAACCCCTCAAAACACCTCTCACTGCCACCACTAGCGTTGCTAGACACTTCCACTCTGCTGTCGAGTCCTCAGCGCGCACTCCGCGTTTTCGTATTTGGGTCAGCTTTGCGCTTAGGCCAAATACGGGAACGCCACGCACCCACACACACAGTTGCAATCTTACACTGTCGTGAAGCAAAGACCCACTAACAGTCGTTCCGAACGATACTGTTAGCTACTCGCACTGGCGTTGTTCGTACGTTGGGTCAGCTGCGCGCTTAGGCCAACGTATGACAAACGCCCCCACACACAATGCAATTACAATTTCCTACGGTAGTGTTGCTCAAGCGTACAATTAGGCATGAACTTATACACGGTTACACTTCAGTCTCTTCTAGGCTATGAGTGTTAGTTTAGTACGGCAGAAGTCAAACTTATTAAATAATAATTTAATATTTCAGAAAAAACATAAAACAGTGCAGAACTGAATATATACAAAAAGATTACAAAAAAACAAAGTAAAAATAGTTACAAGATAAAATGTACAAAGATAACACACAAAGCGATTTTGCTTACCAAAATAAACGGGAAATAAACGTACCAGCGTATCGATCTGGTGTTGTTGCGGGCGGTACGCACTTCTGGTCAGGAACCAGGTTAGTTCTAGCCGTGTGAGCTACCTCCAAGAACTACAAGTTGTGGCTATCCTAGCTGCGGTTTTATACTATGAAATACGCCTGGAGGCTGTAAGCCTGTGTGGACGGGGGGAAGCTAGATTTAATAACATCCTCAGACATAATTTGATTTCCCAGAGATCTGACATCCACATGTGAACAGTGTCCTATACAACAAAAGACTTTGTTAACCTCCAATCTCCCCAGGTTACAGGTGACAATTGATTAAGGCTTTCACATTGCAGCAGGATGTCCTGTGTGATCTGCTTCAAAGCAACTGTCTGATTAAGTGTTTCCTAATTACCTGTTTTCTGGCTGTCCAGAGGAACTGTATGCTAATGTCCCAGCCCCCTGCTTCCAGAGATATTCAATTTCCACAGGTAAAAAATGGTATCAAAAGGACTTCACCCATTTCTAATAGCCTGTCATGTACATTTCAGAGGTTCCTGTGTTAGTCTCCAGACACTGGTCCTCTGGCTTAGTGTATTGAGACAATGGGCCATCTCCTGAGTTCAAACAGCCAGGCATATAATCCCATTAGCACTCTCAGAGGAACTGCATACAGACTCAAAGCACCTCATGGTCAAGACAATCACCCATTTCCTGGCCCCAAGCAACTCAAGGTAACAGCTCCCTTCTGGCAGACTTACACGGAACACAGGCAGAAAAATGAAAGAATATATTCCTTTATTCCTAACATCATCAGCACCCCAATATATCACCACATACATAGCAACGGTCGCTGCCATGCGAGGAGTATGCCTTCCTTAGTTACGCGCATTGCTTCTTTAGCAATGCGCGTTAACATTAACTGCAGGTGGTCCTGCTTCTGTGAAGTATCGCGGTAGCAATACTTCAATCACGGCCGCTACTGTATTAATTTACTTAATGTAAATACAGTAGTGGCCGTGGGTGAAGTATCACTACCGCGATACTTCACAGAAGCAGGTCACCCCGCAGTTAAATGTTACGCACATTGCTAAGGAAGCAATGCGCGTAACTAAGGAAGGAACACTCCTCACATGGCAGCGAGCGCTGCTATATAAGGCGTGCATAGTGCACACTACAGAACATTAAGCTGCGCAGCTTGATGAATCAAGCCCTTTGGTAGTAAAAAACGAGTATTAATCTAACAACGGATTTTTTTTTTAGAGCACTCAAGCTGAGGCAGTCATTGAGCGGACATGGTCTTTAGCAAGTGTGCAAGTGATCAGTGGCAGTTCAGGAAAACCACACAAACAGAACAGTCATTTGCCAGAGGATCCAGTTCAAACTCCTAACCCTAACCTACAAAGCTCTCCACAATCTCTCTCCCTGGTACAAATCCTCACTAATTTCCAGATACAAACCCAATCGCAATCTCAGATCTGCACATGATCTTCTGTTGTCGTCCTCTAGAATCACCTCCTCACATTCACGCTTACAAGATTTTGCACGCGCTTCACCCCTTCTCTGGAATGCCCTCCCACAACACATCCGTCACTCGCCAACCTTTGTTACCTTTAAACGCTCTCTAAAAACTCATTTGTTCCGACAAGCAAATGCGCTACCTTAGGCCACTTCCCTTTGTCCTAAGACCAAATTGCACTCCTACTAGGCATCCTAAAACACACTGCCTTTATATATTTTATCGTATACTACCCCTCCGCTGGTTTCCCTACATTCCCTTTAGAGATTGTTAGCTCGCAAGGGGAGGGCTCTCTCTCCCCCCCCCCCCCCCCCTTTTGTGTCTTTTTAACAACATTGTATTCATCATGTTACTTTTATCACTGTCATTACCAATTCTGTATGCTGTATCATTTTTTGTATTTTGTCACCAATTATATATCTTGTATATTAGTGTACACCATATTATGTACTATGGTATTATGTACCCCATGTTTGTTTCTTACTTTGTACAGCGCTACGGAATATGTTGGCGCTTTATTAATAATAATAATAATAATAATAAGCCTCATGTCTAAAGTGTTCACCCTCTCCCACCTTAATTACTGAAAGTGAACACATGAACTTTCATATGCTCTACAAAATACATCTTCTAAATTCTGGCAAATCAGGAGCTTAATAGTTAACCAAGTAGAATTAACATCTGTGTCGGTATGGATGAGCCTGATCTACCCAAGGAAAAATAAATTGGTATGGATGAGTCAGGCTCATCCAGCAGTTCTACGGCAGGGTTCCGTTTTGGGGGTTTTTTGCATGCGTTTTTGGTATTAAAATTTGCTTTTGTATGCAATTTGTGGCAGGCTCTGGAGACCAGCATGCAGAAATTTGCACATCAACACAAATTTTAATGTGAAAAAATACATGCAAAACCTTGTACGGTTTCTGCCAAGAAACTGAGGGCCCGTTTCCACTTGAGCAAATCTGCATGCATTTTCTGCATGCAGATTTGCATAGCCAATAATAGTGAATGGGCCTGTTTCCACTTGTCAGGAAAACTGAGCGTTCTACTGTGCAGGAAAAATCTGCACAGCAGAGCCATCAGAATTTGCACACCGCAAGGCTAGTCTGCGATTCACCTGTAATGTAATAGGAAATTTGCATGCGTTTTTGCTATGCGAATTTTCATACGTTTTCGTGTAAAAATCAATGTAAATGTACACAGGCACTGATATGGTTAAAATCGCATACCTACAAAGATACCCGAAAACACATGCGAATTTACTTGAAAATTCTCATACAAACCCATGCAAATTCGCATGCGAATTTGTTTATGCGTTTTCCGCAAAGAAATTGCAGTGCAGTAGCGGAAACGGGCCCTGAAGAGTGGGGAAATTATGACCTGGCACAAAGGGGAAAATTAAAAAAAAAAAAAAAACACATTTTACATGATTGAGTTTCAAACTTATTATACTCGAAGTGTATACTAGATCTTGGTTGACACATTGTGGTAAGTTACAGGGAACAATGAAATGAAAATTAACAACCACTTTTTGCACATAAATCAAGCAGAAATCAAGGCAAAAAAAAAAAATTACACATATACACACACACACACACACACATATACACACATACATTTTATATGTATAATTCTTTGCACTCACCTTTATAACGGTAAGAAGACCCTCATTAGTCTTTGGATCTGTAGTAATATTGAAAAAACCCTTCTCATTTCCTTGTGTGATGGAGAAAACAGCTCTCCAGTTTGGAGTGTTGACCAAGTCATTGTCCACTACAGGGATTCTCAGTATGACCTTTCCGCTTTCATTTTCACTCACTTCAGTCTGATACTAAAAGAAAGGATACACACAAGACATGAAAATTCAAATTTTTGCAATTTAGAAGATTGCGTTATCCTAATGCACAGGCTACAGTGTCTCTCTGGAAAATGTGTGTGAAAATACCTGCGTACCAAAAGGAAAGCGCATCTTGAGATTAAACATGCAAAAATCACTACATTCCTTTAATAGATTTTAAATATTAGAAATCAAAAAACTGGATATAGTGTAGAACTTCACATGCTGTTTTGCCTCCCCATTTACTACAAAATGTGCACTTTTCAGGTTACATCGCTGGTTTATAGCAGCACTTTTCAATTTCATGGGGGGGGGGGGGGGATTGGGGAGTGTGTCACATACCCTCATTTACTACAGTAATCCATATAGAACCATAAAACATACATTAGGACTGTGCCTGCAAAGAAAGCTCCTGGCAACGGGAGAACAACCAGGAGCAGCACGTGTGCACACCCACACAGAAGAAGCCAACCCGGCCAGATCATGGACCATTATGGTGAGGACAGCTGATAAATGGCAGCTGCAGCAAGGGACACAGACTATGAAGGGCTGGAAAAAGCCCCAGGTCAGTCTAACTTTTTCTCATGTTACCTTTGAGGACTAAAAACAAAAAAAAACAAAACAAAAAAAAATTAATAATAATAATAATAATAATAATAATAAACTAGAAACCAGTAGTGAGACAGCAAGTAGAAGCCAATATTCTGTTGCTCTCCCCCCCCCCACACGCTTGTTTACATAAAAGCTAAATTAGTGTTAATTCTCAAGCTCCAAATATTTTGATGCTGGTGAATTTGAGCTAGGCGGGATGGATATGAAGAAACTAGAGGTGAAAACTAGTGCCCATCTAAGGAAATGGAGCTGTAAATTGATAAGTGTTACAATTATTTCAATTAGCTCCTATGCACACAGTTCTTCATTCACCACCATTCATAAATAGGGTGTTCTAGGTTATGTAAATTGTATCTTCAAAGCAACCCATTTTAAAGGTGCACAAATATGCACAATTACTGTCACTGGCATGGATAAGGACTCGATCCCTCAGGCAACAGTTCAAAGAGGAGTCTGTATAGACGCATCTCCTGCCAAGTGCACAGCAGAGCAGCTAGCTACATGACAGCCGCTGTGCAGCGGCATCCTCCTACCCTCTTCGATCGCCTCCGGCGATCAAGCCCGTCCGGAAATCCCGTGTTGAACGGGATTTCCATTAGGGCTTCCCCCGTCGCCATGGCGCCAGGCGGGATGACGTCACCGACGTGACGTCAAAGGTAGTCCCGATCCACCCCTCAGCGCTGCCTGGCACTGATTGGCCAGGCAGCGCATGGGGTCTGGGGGGACGTGGCGCGTAGCGGTGGTGATCGGGCAGTTACACGCAGCTAACACAGTGCTAGCTGTGTGTACAAAAAAAATTATGCAAATCGGCCCAGCAGGGCCCGAGATCCTCCTGCGCGGCATAGCCCGAGCTCAACTCGGGCTTACCGCCAGGAAGGTTAAGCTATACAATTTACCATGTTTCTTAGTTTATGACCCTTCAATTAACTATTCTTAGTTTTATCCCAGAAGAGGTTTCACCTTTTTAATAAAATACCTTTTAAAAGAGCACCTAAAATTAGATGAATATGAAGGTTGACATACTGATTTCAATCCTACTGAATCCCTGCCTCTAATACTTTTAGCCATAGACCCTGAATTAGATTAGATGTTTCTGAAGTTTGACTGGATTTGCTGCATGCTTCTTTCAAGCGTGTGATTGAGATGCTCCTGACGCATGAAAGATCAGCCGGATGACCGGCAGCTGCAATTATTTAAAGGGAAATATGGCAGCTTCCACATCCCTCTCACTCAAAGTATCCTTATTGTACCAGAGATGTACAAAGATTTTTTTTTTTTTTTTTTTTTACTTACCCTGGGCTTCCTCCAGCCCCATAACCACGTCTGCAAGCACAGAAGACCCCGACTGATCTAACTGAGCCAGTTACCAGGGCTGATTGTGACTGAACGGCAGACCGCGGGAGGACGGCGAGGGACTCAGGCGTGCTTATGGGGCTGGAGGAAGCCCGGGGTAATTATATATATATATATATATATATATATATATATATATATATATATATATATATATATATATATATATATATATATATATATATATATATATATATATATATATATATATATATATATATATATATATATATATATATATATATATATATATATCTTTGTATTACAACAACATCTCTGGTTTACTTTAAAGCCAGATAATACTCGAAATAAGCAAGTATGACAACATTAGCAAATGAAATAACCCCCCCCGCCCACAAAAAATAAATAAGTGCTGCAAAGAGAAGATGATGTAGAGAAGATAAAAAAAAAAAAAAACCCTTCTGGGAGAAAGTTTAGGAGAAAAAAAAAAATAAGGGCTTAGGTCTTCTAATGTTAACTTGTGTCAGTTTGAGATACTTAAAGGAAACCTGAAGATACTGTGCCCGACTCTCCCGGCATTGGGATCCCGAACAAGGTCACGTGCAGCCAGGACTTGCAAGTCGCCAATGCCGACACTGATGTGGCAGGAGACCGCACGTTCATTGAGGACCGGCGCGGGCACAGGGCAGCTGCAGGGGTGTCAACACTAGCAGAAGTCCCAAGTAAGCTTAACTTTTTTTTTTTTTTTTTTTGTAAGTATCTTCAAGTTTTCTTTAAGCATTAGCTTATTAGAGTGTGAACAGTATAAGTATTTTGACAGTGCAGAAGAGGTGAGAGAAACTTACCGATTGTTTTGTGAAAGCTGGTGCATGGTCATTATTATCAAGGACTGTTATAGACATGGTGCCAGTAGAAGACAAACAGCCAATACGGCCATCCATATCCCGCACTTCAATTATAAGTGTGTAGTGATCTAAAACCTGCAGGAAGACACGTCAGAAGTTAGAACACTGATGGAAATTCATTTGAGCTAAAATGCGCAAAGAAGTTACACAATTTCACTTTTAAATTTAAAAATGAATGTAAACTAAGACATAACCTACTAAATGTTTTAAAGATGTGGTATATTATGAAGTCAATTATAGAATTCTAAACACAAGTCATCCTGTTTTTACTGTCATACATTTTTAATAAGTACAATACAATACAATAACATTTGTAAAGCACTGAAAGTAGTAACTTTGTCAGGTGTTTGTTTATAGTAACAAGTGAAAATTGACTTACCGTATATACTTGCATATAAGCTGACCCACGTATAAGCCGACCCCCCAACTTTTACCTCAGAAATCAGGAAAAAGTCATTGACTCGCATGCAAGCCCCCCCCCCCCCCCAGTATAAATATTATGTGCTCCCAGCATGAGGTGGCCCCCTCTCCATAACCAAATGTGCACCCAGATGCTAGGCAGCCCCCCTCCCCATAGCCAAAAGTGCACCCCGGTTAGGCAGCCCCCTTCCCACAACCAAATGTGCACCCAGTAGGCAACCTCTTGCTTAAACCCCCCCCCCCCCCGTGTCACATGTATCTACAATAAGATTTTGGTACCTGGGCTGTGGGGGTGGGGTCGGGAGTCTGGATTAAATCGAAGTCACCTGCCGTCCTGAATGGCAGGAGAGTGCCAGCAGCAGAATGTGCAAAAGAGCGGGGTCTACGGTATTAGTGGAGGGCAGGATCAGATGCCAGCAAAGCAGGACAGGTGCTCCTGCCCATCAGCCACTCGCGTGTCCCGCTTTCCCTGCACGGCGGTGGCCAGAATACGACATGCATCCGGTGCTGGCAGTGACGTGACTGGAATGACAGAACCCATGCTGAAACACCAGCGCAATGATCAGGGATCCCCTCTTCCGTCCTGCACATGCTGTGTCTCATATAGATGACGCCATCTAGTGGCATCTTTAGACAGCACCTGCAGGACGGAAGAGGGAATCCCCGATCGTTGCACTGTTTCAGTGCGGGTTCTGTCACTCCAGTCACGTCACTACCAGCACCGGATGCCCGGATCCATATCACATTCTGGCCACCGCCAAGCAAGGAAAAAAATGGGACCTGTGAGTGGCTGATGGAGTAGCACCTGTCCCGCTTTGCTGGTATCCAATCCTGCCCTCCAATAATACCAGAGACCCCGCTCTGCCCCAGGCACTCTCCTGCCATCCAGGACCGCAGCTCCTGTCCCACACAAAAATGGCCAGTTAAAGTAGGTGACTCGCATAGAAGCCGAGGGATGGACTTTTGGGCACATTTTTTGTGCTCAAAACCCCGGCTAATATACAAGTATATACGGTACTCTCACTACAGTAAACTGAAATAGGTTTGCCATAGGGCATTGCATATTTCCAACTACTCCTATTTTTATGCAACTACTTTTATATGTCACATGCAGGTAAACACATTCAATTTTCATGGCTTGGCAAAACAATCATGTGCCCAATGGAATAGCTCTGCAATCAATGGACTGTATTTCCAATTTGCAATAAGCTCTATGTAGAGAAAAAACACAGAAAAAAAAAAAGTTTACCTCTCGGTCAATCATGTTTGAAGTTGTAGTGATGATGCCATACTCCGGGTTAATAGTAAACATGACAGGTGATGGAGGAATCTGCCTAACCAAATAATACCTCAGAATGGTGTGCAGAGATTTTGGTTCATCTCTATCTGTAGCATTTACTCTTCCCACAACAGTACCTATTGAAACAAGACAGAACATAGTGGTCAGTCAATGTACACATATAATAAGAAATACTTTGCCAGAAATAAGATAAAATACAGGAATAAACTGAGGGCTACAAGTAAAGGTCATTTTTACATTAATGATAAAAAAAAAAAAGTTGTAAAATCTTTCCATTATGGCTTTACATTTTTTTTTCTTTGTTAAATAGAAACCTCCATGGTTATGGCTCCTTTCATACTAGGACGCTTTCATTGCATTGTGTTACCCTTTTTTTCCCGCAGGGTAACACTAAAGCAATGAGTGTGACCCTGGCCTAAGACATCAGCATCCTCCAGCTTCCGCAAAATCAGACCAAGCCCCAAACCATCCCCCCCCCCCCCCAGATTTCCTATTTAGAGGTTATTTTGTATATAATTTACCGTGCTCTATCTTCTGTGAGCAGTGACGTAGTTAGAGATTATGGGGCCCCATAGCAAGCATTCATGGGCCCCTCAGACGCAAGCACTCTTTAGCTATGCCACCTGTCAGTGGATAGAAGTTAATCTGCAATTTCAATTCTTGTGCAGTCTGCACTGCATATAGTCCAGGAGCACAGAGGGTGGAGGAACAGTGTATAATCAATACATGGAGCATCACCTGGGCCCCATAAGCTCCAGGGCCCCTTAGCAGCCGCTATGGCTATTGCTACACCCCTGCCTGCGAGTGTGCTTGTATAATTCATTCTGGATTAGGATTGGGGGAGAAAACAAAAAAATTTAAACACACACACTTCTGTAATATTTTTTGAGATCTTCTAAACAGAAGTGTTGCTGAAGTCAGCAAACTGATTGTGCGTGACAGTACTTGAATGTGTGTCTTTACTCAGACATGCTCGGTTTGCCTTATGCTTGGCACACCTGATCTCAGTCTGCTGCAAATATGTAGTCAGACAACAAGTTTATTCTTTTGCTGCAAAGCAGTTACCATTATTAGGATTACAAATATTAACAAACCATTCTAAAGCCCAAAAGGGAACTTAAAAGCCTTTTGCATATAAAAAAACAAACAAACAAAAAAAACACACACACACACACACACACACACACACACACACACACACACACACACACACACCTTAAAATTTCTGCTAACCTCACCTTAAAAGCATAAAAACCTCTAGGAAAAAGGAAAAGGATTTGATAGAAAGTTATGAGACACTTTCACTTTGGCAGTGAGAATTGTAACTGACAAGCTTCTGAGCAGACTTGATCACTGATGGCAGTTGCTAACTGAATATATGGGGGGGGGGGGGGGGGGGAGGGTCTCTACAGAATTCAGTTACTGTAGCTAAGCAGATGTGAAAGGGTTTCTCACTAAAGAGCTTTCTGCTTGCACTTGAAAACATGCATGCTAGGGATGACCCCAGTACTGCTGTACAGTGACTCAACATTGCTTTGAGACAAAAGCAATAACAGTAAGGGCAGTACAGAGTAGGGAAACACCTTTATATTAAGAGATATGCCTTAGGCCTCGTTCACATCATACGCACTTCTGTGCGCATTTGGAAGAGTGTCTGATGTGCTGAAACGCAGGAACGGCAGAAGGGCAAAGACCGCCCTTCTACCATTCACATCTACTACAATGCGCTAGGAAGTACTTGCATACTGCTGCCTGCATTTTGGCCAGAAGCGCAGAGCTGATCCCATCACTGTCAATGGATGGGATCAGCAGCGCACACTGCATGCGTTCCGGATCAGTGCGGTCTGTGAATGCATGCTGCACGCATTTTTATTTTTTTACAATATGCGTGGCTGCCCAGTTCAGTATAGTGAATGGGATCAGCCACGTAACGCATGCAAATGCAGATGGCGTGCATTTGTACACATTGCGATAGCACAGCCATCCGCATTTGATAATGTAAACGTGGCCTAACTGTATTACTGCTTTAAAGTGTGGGTAAAAGGAAGGGTCTAAGGGCTTAAGCATAAGTGTTTTATCCACTGCAGCTAGTGATGGGCAGAAACTCAAATAAGAAAAGCTACTGGGCTAAAGAGAGTTCCGCCTCACTCAAGCGCTCGTATAGCTATTCATAAGGTAACAAAATGGTTTTAAAAAAAAGGTCCAACAGCTTACCAGCCTTGCTGTGTTCCAACACCTCAGCGCAGAACGTCTGTTCCGTGAACACTGGAGCATTATCATTGTCATCCTCCACTAGGACCATTAAATCTAGCGGAAACTCAGGGGAATATCCGTCAACTGTTTTAGCATAAACCATCAACTAAAAAAAAAAAAAAAAAAAAAAAAAGGTGATTAAACTATAAGATGTCAGATAAGAAGCAGCACAAAAGTACTCTAGAAATTATGCAGAGAGAAAAACCACGTATGTTTCATGCATGGTAAAATAAAGTTGGAATGCAAGGCATTGGGCCACCCCAGTGTCATTCATTTATTTCGATAGACAGGTGCTATGAAACTGCAACAATGAAAATAAGCTGTTGTCTACAACTATTAAAAAATAAAAATAAAATAAAAAGTTTGCATGCGTTTTACCTCTCACCTCGAAAAAGGGAACAAAAAAAACAAAAAAAACATTTTCATGTGACAAAAAGGGTCACATAAAAATAGTGCTACAACCACTGCTGTTTCTGAACTAAACACCTTATTTAACAAATTAAAAAAGCAAACTGTCAAAGAATATCACCAAGTTACAGGACAACTATAGTGAGAAGTATATGGAGGCTGCCATATTTCCTTCCTTTTAAACAATACCAGTTGCCTGGCAGTCCTGCTGATATATTTGGCTGCAGTGGTGTTTGAACACCACCACAAACAAGCATGCAACTAATCTTGTCATATCTGACAATGTCAGAAACACCTGATCTGCTGCATGCTTGTTCAGGGTATATGGCTAAAAGTATTAAGGTGCATACACAGATCAGACTATAGTCTTTGGAAAATGAAAGATCACAGACCAATCTTACCAACCTTCATGTATTATGAGAGCCATACTCTACACAGTCTTTTCTATGGAGTTGAACTCCACATCAGAAAAAAATCTTTGCAAGATGCTGCACACACAGATGCTGTACAGACACAAAAGATCAGTATCTGCAAAAGATCTGTTCCTGCCAAAAATCCATTCCTGCAAATTGCAATGATAGTCTATGAGATCTGCAGATCATCATACACACCTTGTTTAACTGACATTCATCTACAGATCAGACAATCATCCGCAGATCTGAAAATGCATCCTGGTGGATCTTATCTGCAGATAAATGTCAGTTAAATCATGTGTGTATGATGATCTGCAGATCTCATAGACTATCATTGCAATTTGCAGGAATGGATTTTTGGCAGGAACAGATTTTTGCAGCTACAGATCTTTTGAGTGTGTGCAGCATCTGTGTGTGCAGCATCTTGCAAAGATTTCTGTCTGATGGGGAGTTCAGCTCCATAGAATAGACTGTGAAGGTATGGCTCTCATACTACATGGAAGGGGGTAAAATTGGTCTGTGATCTTTCATTTTCCAAAGACTATGGTCTGATGTGTGTATGCACCTTTAGAGACAGGAAATAAATATGGCAGCCCTTTGTATCCCTGTCACTTCAGTTACCCTTTAAGGCTTACAGATCACTACACTATGAAAAAAAAATTGTGCAAACAGATACATATAGAGATTTATTATGACACATATGCCAAGTACAGTTACATTTCACAAAAATGAAACTACTATGATTAGGACTTGGACTTAATTTAGATACTAATGAAGATAAAATGCCAAATTATAAAAAAAAAAAAAAAAAAAAAAAAAAGTTTCAGCCGATGGCCTATGCAGCTCCATAAACACCAGCTGAACTCCACAATTGTCTCCAGTGATGAACTTTTGGTCAAGGGCTTTAATGGTTTTAATGAGACAATTGCCCATATGCAATTCACTTTTTCTCCTCACACCTTGTCATAAAAAGCTACCAGAAAGCTAGGAAAAAAAAAAAAAAAAAAAATAGTACTTTTTTCACCACATTTTGGATATTTTTTCTATTGTAAAAATGAAATGTGGTGAAATGTCCTAGGGCCATATGCAAGGGGCGTGGCTAGTGGCAGCAGTAGCTAGCCCAGTGTAGCCAGCACAGTTAGCCCAGTGTAGCCAGCACAGTTAGCCCAGTGTAGCCAGCACAGTTAGCCCAGTGTAGCCAGCACAGTTAGCCCAGTGTAGCAAGCACAGTTAGCCCAGTGTAGCTGCCCCAGTGTCGCCAGTACAGTTAGCCCAGTGTAGCCAGTAGTTACCCCAGTATAGTGCCCCAGTGTAGCTAGGATAGGTGCCCTCTCTGCCCCACGGCCGCCGCTCCTATTACCTTATGAGCGGGCAGTCGCTTCCTTCCTTATATTCCTCCAGGCGCTCCTCTCCTCGGTTGCAGCATCTCGTAATACAGCAACACTTCACGCGCGGCTGCTGTAAAGAAGGGAAGGAAGCAGGGCAGCGGCTCTTACAGCAGCCGCACAGGAAGTGCTGCTGTAATACGAGATAGGAGAGGGGCTATGGGGAATATAAGTGAGGAAGCGGCCGCCGCTCTTAAGGTAAAAGGAGCGGCAGGGGGAGAGGAAGAAAGGCCAGATCCGCCGCGGCCCCCCAGAAAGTTGCCCACGGACCACCAGGGGGCCACGGCCCCCAGGTTGAGGACCTCTGATCTATACTACAGACACACACACACACACACACACACACACACACACACACACCCTTATATCCTAAGCTTTTTTTCCACGCCAGTGTCACTTTAAAAGCTCATTTGAAAAAAGTCATGGAGAAATACTGCATGTTGCCTTGTTCAACAAGCACTGCTCCATTTAATGCCCAACTAAACCCAAAATGTAAGGAGGCACATTTTCAATAGCCATCAGATTCACTAACACATATTAAAGCATTCCCTTGGAAACTAGGTTTTCACACTGAAAATCCCATTCTGTAGCTCTGCAACTATCCTTATAAATGTTTTACCTAGCTAGTTTCCGGTTAAGAGAATTCTTAAAATGTCTTACCACTTACTTCCTCTGAAACTGCAAGCCACACTTCTCCAAGAAGACATGAGTTCTAGCGTAATGCAGGGATGCTTTGAGTATCCCATGGCAACACCTGGCTGATCCTGCCCCTCAACAGTGACCACAGTGGAGATGCAGCAAGCTGTACTGCAATAGCAAGTAGATTTGACCCACAACACATTCTGTCCATCTCTTTGCTTCTATAAACGGTTTATAGTCCCTTATCTTGCTTGGTTTTACACATGTTCAGTTCTGGGTCTAGCTGGGCTTTCAATATGTTCTAATAGAAGTGCATTATAAGCAATTTGGTATAGTTACTTACAGGGCATATTCACAGTGACACGTTGCGGTTTAATGCATTTAATTAAAGTCACTTGTCTGCGTTTAAAGGCAACATACTGCAAGCAGCGTTTTTCAACGCAACGTTAACGTCACACTGAACATCCCATAGGATTAGCATGGCAGTGCGGCAAGCTGCGTTATAAGACTTTATAACGCAGCTCTGCAACGTGCCACTGTGAATGCGACCTAAACCATATAAAAAAATTGGAAAAAATACAAAAAAAAAAAAACCACAGACATACCTGAAAGGAGGCATACTGTTCCCGATCCACTATTTCTGTGATATACAAATCTCCAGTTTTTTCATCCATTCTGAACAAACCTAGTGGTGTCTGGTCCACTCCTTGTCCAGTGATAGAGTAAACAATATCATACTGTAGCTGAGTGTCAGATTGGACCTGGAAAGAGAAGAATGAAAATTGTAAATAAAGAAAAAAATATCCTTTTCCACCATGAACATCTAACAAAATACCATGAACTGGACAAATACCAATGCCCCTTCAACAATGAGGTTTCTAGACAAAAAAAAAAATTTAAACAGTGGTGTATGTAGGTAGGTACATACGTACTTACTATGCCCAACATAAAAAATGTATACTAATTTACCTTAGTAAAACATAGAAAGTGGAATGCGTGGGGCTAATGAAACTCAGGAACTGAAAATTAGCCAGTAGCTTACAAATCAGTTTCTGAAAAAAAGTTTCTGCAGAAGAGGTGAGGAGGCGCCCGATATATATGCACAATTTAGATATATGCTAAAATGCATTTTTCTCAAGGAAAAGTAATAGATGGTCCTACCTTAAAGCTAATGTAACCCCAGATATAAAAAAAAAAAAAAAAAAAAAAAAAACACAACACACCTCACCTAAGGAGAGAGAAGGCTCAGTCCTAATGAGCCTGCCTTCCCTCTCCCGGTGCCCTCCGTGCTATGCAGTCTTCCCCGTTCACAACCGCAGGGACTTCGGAAGTCTTCGGGAGCAGAGTCCTCCCTAAGACAGGCGGCGCACACGCAAGTGCGTCATAGAGGGCGTGCGTGTGTGCAGTGTAGAGCGGCCTGTCTTCGGGAGCACTCAGACTCCCGAAGAATTTCCAAAGCATCCCTTCGGCCAGGAGACATCGGTATTTGACTGAAATGGCCAAATACTGGTACGGGGGGGGGGGGGGGGGGCAGGACAACAGTGGGCACCGGGAGAGGAGAGGGAGTGCTCTATGGGACCCAGAGCCTTCCTCTCCTTAGGTGAGTATCTGACCAAAAAAAAAAACTACGGTTACCATTAGCTTTAAAGAGAGCCTGAACTGGCACCGGGAGAGGAGAGGGAGTGCTCTATGGGACCCAGAGCCTTCCTCTCCTTAGGTGAGTATCTGACCAAAAAAAAAAAACTACGGTTACCATTAGCTTTAAAGAGAGCCTGAACTGATAATGAAAAGTCAAAATAACCATACACAAGTCATACTTGCCTCCTGTGTAGTCTACTCAATCTCTTTCTCCTCTCCTGCAACCCATTTGTCCACTGTGATTAATGGAATTCTCCGTCCTCCATTTTAAAAATGGCCATTACCCCCTAACAGCTTCCTGGTCAGCACACTGTTCAACTGTAATATCACCTACTTAAGCCATAGGGAAACATGGATATTACCTTGTACATTCAGTTGTAACTGACAGCTGCTGATATATAACTGACAGCAACTGGTATATTTCAGTTCTGAAATCTTGTCGGAACTGGAAGGGATCACTATAAGAAGAAAATGATGAGCTTCTGAGAGGAACAGGCGGTGAGGCAAGTATGTAATATTCATTTGCAGCTACGTCATGTGTTTATTTTAAATACATAATTTGACTCACTTCAGGTTCCCTTTAAAGAAGTAGTCCGTCCGTTATGCTTTAAAACAGATACTTTATTGGGCACTTAACTGATAACGTGTTTCGCGGTATAACACGCTTCTTCAAGTCAAATTATTAGAGGCGCTTTGCACTACACCTACATGAGGCACAGTATTCGACCTGAAGAAGCGGGTTATACCGCGAAACGCGTTGTCAGTTAAGTGCCCAATAAAGTATCTGTTTTAAAGCATAACAGATGGACTACTACTTTAAGGTAGCACCATCTATTACTTTTCCTTGAGAAAATTGCATTTTAGAATATAGAATATATCTAAATCGTGCATAAATATCAGGCGCCTCCTCACCTCCTCTGCGGACTTTTCACCCCAAGACCGGGATCACCACTTTGGAAAGTGGGCCTTTTGAAGGAGCTACGACCACCAGTTGACAAGGCCGAGAGGGGACGGTACTTCCCCACATGCGAATTAAGTGGTTGCCTACCTCGCAACCCAATTTTGTGAGTATATCAGCTATAAAAATTTGTATGAATCATTATTACTCACAGTACTACACCAGATTGGGCTCCCGGTCTCCTTACCGTACTTTTTTCTGCCTTCCCAAGCCCCATTGGGGAGAAAAAAAAAGGGGGGGGGGCTAACCATTCATGTGACTTCTTGCCCTTAGAAAGTACCTACTCAAGAAGGTAGAGCACAATACCTCATAAGTCAGTAACAAAGACCAAGTATGATCGGCCACAGTGGGCAATACAGTGTCTCATATCAGTGTTTGCACTGCCCACTGAAATAGCCTGCTAAGTTACAAAACCATCAGGAGTCAGGGCAAAGGTCAGTGAACTGCACAGCTTACCTGGTTAACTATATATGGCAATGGTCCTCTGTAGTTCTCCTGGACAGTAAAAGGCATAGGCCGCCATCTCCTCTTTGTACGCTTGAGTATTTCTCTAGCAAATCTGGTTTTAACATTCTAAAAAAATAAAGATATATTTGTATAAAAATTAGATACCGTTTAGCAGAAAGAAATTTAAGGCACAATATAGGCACATTGTAACAGCTGGACTACATACATTGTTAATTATGCATCGGGGCCATAAATCACTCCCATCAAACAGACAGGAGTTAGCAGGTAGCATTGAAGAAAATGTAAGATGTAGCATATGTCCATGAGCTTACAGTAAACCCACTGAGTGTGCAGGTTGGTGGTTAAGCATGACCAAATTGTTAACAGCCATTTCATCAACTAGCTCACTTTGTAAAAATGAATAGAATGTAATGAAATTTTAAAGGCCAATTCCCCAATTCCTGGATTTAGTTGTAATTATTTTTCCTGCGCTTTGGATATACTATTGCCATGTCCTGATTTGCAAGACTTACTGATCAGAAAGTGATGTAAGAGGGGAAGAAAAAAAAAAAAAAAAAAAAAAGTGTAAACCGATAAACCGAGAGCCCACTATAACATAGTATGTAATGTTATATTGTGATAAATGATATCCAATACAGGAATGATATAGTCACAATTGTGGCTTACCACTAATGCAACCACTATGCAAAGAGGAGCTTAAGACTGGGTACACACGTTGAGATTTCCCGCTCAATTCGCGGTTCGATTCGATTATTTCAAACATGCTCGATCGGATTTCGATCGTTTTTGCATACTTAACATGGAAAAAACGATCAAAACCCAATCGAGCATGTTTGAAATAATCGAATCGAACCGTTAGATCCCGCGAATCGAGCGGGAAATCTCAACGTGTGTACCCAGCATTACACCAGCTTATTTTAAACTGCCGTGAAATTAATAAATGACACACATTAAAATCAGACATGTATGTGAGAAACACTCAGCCTGAATGTGGATTTTTGTTAAGCCGTACACATTGAAAGTAATGTGTAGTATCTCAAAGAAATGTCAAAAAAGATCGAGATATAGATACATACATATACACACATATACACACACACACACACACACACACACACTCTCATATAAGCCGACCCGCGTATAAGCTGAGAGCAACTTTTCCAGCAGAAACCAGGAAAAAAAATTTACTTACTTCATTCTCAGATACAAGATTTACAAGAACAGTGTTCTCCTTTGAATTTACATCCCGGAGTATTATTTCAAGTGGTAAAGGATGACCAGGCATTGAAACATGCTTGAGAGCATAAATAGCATAGTGGGAATCAGTTCTAACAACTGCAAAATCAGTGTTATTGGTTTCAGCAGAAACTACATCTTCAAAGTCGAGGCACTTATGGAGTTTAACTATACAAAGAAAGAGAAAAGCCAAAATTAATATAGAACACATACAGGAGAGGTTATCAACTTTCCAAAGCTTCATGTTCTGATACTGATGCAACATTACTACAATAGACAATCTGTACTAACTAAATTAGCACCTGAGTGAAGAAACCTACCATGAATGCCCCGTTGCAGTCACGCTACTGCTTAGGAATGCGGTTGCACACAATAATGACGAACATTAATACAACATTTTGCCTAAGAACATTCTAAATGGAAATGTACTGACAGAAGTATGCCATTGCTGATTCAATTTTAAAAAGCATAAATTTCAGCATGACAGCAGAATTTTTTTTTAAAAAAAGGTATATGTGTTAGAAATAATCTGAAGTATTTCCCCCTTTCCTAAGGTCCTAATATTGCGTATTCATAAGAGCTCATTGTTTGCTCAATGCAATGCAAAAGGCAACCTCTTTTTCTTTTTTTTCCTCATTTACCATCTAGTAATTTTAACAGTTCCCACTTTAACGAAATTAGTAGCGCAATCAAAACAATTCCAGTCACAGGAGATCGGCCTTCAGGGCTCAGACGCACTATAAGCGCTTTTTGAGTGCTTGTGATTGATGAGCGCTTTCTGGAGAACTTTTTAAAAATTGTTCCCATTCACTTTCATTAAAATCTTGGTGAAAAAAAACAAACAAACAAAAAAACTGCAATTTTCTTTTCAACGCTTATAGTGTGGATGAGCCCTCAGAATTGCTGTGGATATATTGGACTTGATCCAATTCACTTTTTCCTTCTAGGAAATAATTTTACATCTTGTTTAAAATAATTTTTCAGCACTCTGCAATAGAAAAAGTAGCAAAAAGTAAGTGAAAAGTACTGTCCTAATTACACTTTGTATTTTCTTGATTGCTGTTGGCATAAAAGGCATTTCATTGATAACATGTGAAAATATTGCCTATGAAAAAAATGATTCGGATCAAGCCCATTTGTACCCCACTTTTTCTCTGCAGTGTTTTAATACTGCCACACTATAGGCTTGACTATGAACTTACTATTAAAAGTACAAACATCTCAATGGAGTTATAGTAAGGACTTTGTCCAGTCCACTCCAAAACCTTTTTTGTTTTTAACAGCCCTTCCAAATAAAGACAACCATTACCTACAGACATTACAGAATGCTGCCACAAGGCTGTTAAACAAGCCAACCCAGCCATTGCCACATAACAGAAATTCTTTGCTCACTCCACTGGCTACCCATAAAATGTAAAATCCACTTTAAAATTGGCATGCCAACATTCAAAATAATTGTTGCAACTGCATCACACCTCTCACGAACTTTGAGCAACCAGATCTAATAACTTCACCACGCTCAAAAGTCCAACACAAAACCTTTAGAGCCAGAGCCTTCTGCCATGCTGCCCCTAACCTTTTGAATGCCTTTCCGCAACCTAAATCTAGACAGCTCCAACCCGGGAGTGGTTTAATTCAAAACTGAAAAACCACCTGTTCATTTATGGTCACATAACTTTTTCCACTGTAACACATCACAAAATTGCAACTATAAACTCATCTAAGACAAGCTTATGCACTTTGGGGATTACCAGAGAAAAGCGCAATACACAAATATGCCGCAAGGAAATTAAGAACCTAAAGCTTGCCTTACGCTAATTGGCAGTCCATCAGGTAAACAATTCATACCCATCTAAAAAATAATGTGTGGTCAACCACCTTACACTTGTAAAGATGAGAAAAAAATAAATAATCAGAAATCTTGTCTAATACAGATCACGTCACCACCACTGATAGCTTTGTGCTGTTTTATGCAGTGCAAAACTATGAAGTTACCAGTTGCACCCTGCCTGCATCATTCATACAAAGAATTCTAGATGCTCTAGTTTTTGCAAGTTTTTTTTACTCCTGGTTTTAAGTAAAATGTAAAATCTATGAGCCTGGCAGTAGATATGATCCTCTGGCTACAGCGATTTCTGAAACAGTTACCAGAATACCTAAGGTGCATACTTACTAGGATATGTTCACAGTAGCATAAAATTCCTGCCATGCTTGGTACAGCGTAAACCCTTGCCGACAGAGGTTTTGTTGTGTCAGTTACATTGGACATGTCCCAGATACCATGCTATACATAACATGTTCACTGTCCAGCATTAAAAATGTAGCACACAACCTTGTGGTCTACTTATCGAAACAAAAAGGATCCATTAGCAATGGACAAGTCTGAACAGATCCTCTTGCTTAGCATAGGTTCCAAATACATGTCCGTGATACATGCCTTCTAAATCAGATTATTGGGCCGTTTTCACTACTGATGTGAACCAGGCCTTACTGAGTATAAACTGCAAGCTAGGGTACTGCTAAACCATTAGGCTTGACATTGCTGGGAAGGGCACTGCTCTTACTTTCACACAGTACTTGCTGCTGTTGACTTAATGCGAACGCCGTATGGAAGTCGGAGGGAAAAGCATGACACTTTTTTTCCCCTTTTGACAGCTGAAAATGAACCTGATAGCTTGGTATCCTTACACTATTAGAGGAGAGCTTTGGTTGTTGGGCACATACCATATATTTTAATGGCTAGAAAAATAATATTTAATATACTTCAACTGCAGCGGTAAATAGAGGATTTGGCTTTCTTACTGAGCTTCTTAATACAATATTTATGAAAAAGAGAAGTCTTCTTAAAATTAAACAGAACCAGAGGGACAGTTTTCACTCACCTTTACAAACCAGTGATCCAGTTAAGATCTCATGAGGCACAGCAATTTCTCTCTTGTGGCAAGATTTACCAATTACAACCAATGGCTAAAATAAAGGAAATACAAAAAAAGGTCAAGAAGAAGCCTTAGACTTTGTAACAATTATCTTCCATATCAAAAGTAACTTTAAATAACATGGTACTGTACAAAGGCCAACACCACAATCGAAACAGGCAAGACATTAAAGGAAACATGCACTTGCAAAGTAAAATGTGTTAATTCAGCTCCAAAATTGTTCCCCGCTTAGGAATGTAATTAAAAGCACTATAGATATGGTCCCTTCAAAGAGAAAGTAGAATCCTCGACGGCTATGATTTACAAACACAACCACAACTGCATACACCAGTTCTAATGTCCCTGCATTTTTTATTTTTACTTACAAGACTTGTAAATCAGGTATGCTTATTGCTCTGTAATATTGTTCCTGTTACTAAGAATGCCCCTTCCAATTCCTGGGTACAGACAGGAACAGGAAGTTATATGCAGAGGGCAATAATCAGACATTGCTACAGAACACAGATAAGTGGCTAAGCCTTCATAAATAAAAGGAGGAACAATAGATGGTTTGCATAGAAGGTCATGGGGACCACTACAAACAGCATAGACGCAGGGACTGCCACTGACTTCTTGTGGCCATTTGAGCTACAGAAATAAAACTGTAACAAAGCCTACTTAGAACCAAGCTTCCTACTTATACAATAATTCCCACTTATATAACAGAAAGAGCCATTTTCATTAATTTTTAAACATTTATACAGATCCACTGACACTAGCAACCAAATGACACTCCAATTTTCCAGATTCTACAATGATTCTCTCAATGAAAGCAGATTTTGCATTTAGGGAAAGGACAACTGAAGCGAGAGGGATATTGAGGCTGCCATATTTATTTCCTTTTAAAACAATATCAGTTGGCTGGCAGCCCTACTGATCTATTTGACTGCAGTAGTGTCTGAATAACACCAGAAACAAGCATGCAGCTAATCTTGTCAAATCTGACAATAATGTCAGAAACATCTGATATGCTGCATGTGTGTTCAGGGTCTATGGCTGAAAGTTCTACAGGAAAGAATCAGCAGGACAGCCTGCCAACTGGTATTGCTTACCGCTATTAACGGCAACATGACGTTTTAATACGTCCCGCATTTACGCTGCTGCTACCGCCGTGTGCACGCCACTACTGCCGCTGTTCCCGTCGGGATCCCGTGCTGGGTGATTGGGGAAGAAGACCGAACGGTCCTCTACCCAATCGCAGTGCCTGGAGTGAATGGACGTGACCGCAAACAGCGGCTACGTCCATTCACAAAAACAGGAAATGTAACAATTAAATAAAGTGTAGTAAAAAAAAAAAAAAAAAAAAAAAAAAAAAAGTGAACACTTCCTGTAAAATGTTCACCATCTTGTGGCCAAAATGTATATTACACCTACAAAATACATGAATTTTCAATTATATACACATCAATAAAAATACACTTCCAACCCTCGCCCCCCCCCCCCCCCCCAAAAAAAAAAAAAAAAATCAGCTTAAAAAAAATAAATAGTTGCCTTAGGGACTCAGCTTTTTTATTCTATATTTTATGGGGGGAAATTAATTTTAATTTATTACATAGGTGCTTGTAATTATGGCCAGAAAAAAAAAATAAAAAAAAAAAAACAGAAAAGAAAAATAACACATATTTTAAAATAATATACTGTCGCCATACATTGTGATAGGGACATAATTTAAACGGTTTAATAATCGGGACAACTGGGCAATTAAAACGTGTTTGTTTTATCCACAGGAGAATGTTTAATTTTAAAACTAGAATGGCTGAAAACTGAGAAATGATGATTTTTTTTCTTTTTTTTCTGTTTTTCTCATTAAAATGCATTTAGAATAAAAAAAATTCTTAGCAAAATGTACTATCCACAGAAAGCCTAATTGGTGGCGGAAAAAAACGAGATATAGATCATTTTATTGTGATAAGTAGTAATAAAGTTATTAGGGAATAAAAGGGAGGAGCACTGACAACTGAAAATTGCTCCGTTAGGATAAAAACCCTTGGGGGTGAACTGGTTAAAGGGAAATATTGCAGCCTCCATATCCCTCGTTACAGTTTTGTTTTTTCTAAATCTCTTCAGGATAGGAGATCTTTGCATTAGAGTTCCTCTCTCCTCCTTCCTGTCTGGCAATAATAGACAAATGAGGTAAGTGGGTCTATATAGTTGAGACTGGCAAAAAGCGTGACGGGGTTTGGACACCACCATAGACTAATGCAAATGATAGCTATAACGGTGCTCAGAGGGTAGTTTGAGCGTCGGCCAAAGACGGAGCCCAAATTATAAACCGTGTAATTCAACCACCAGCGATAGAATCGCATCTTACCCGAGTCCATGGAGGGAAGCAGGAAAAAAGGGCGCATGTGGCTAATGGACAAAAAGGGTGTACCATAGGCTGCAATGCAAAATATTGGCTATTGGGCACCAGAGAAGAAGTTAGGGCGACTGACAAATAGCGGTTGCAGAGATCGTGATAACCTCATTTACAGAATAAGGTTTGTGACAAATATTGTTTACA
Organism: Hyperolius riggenbachi; assembly: GCF_040937935.1. Taxonomy (NCBI): domain Eukaryota; kingdom Metazoa; phylum Chordata; class Amphibia; order Anura; family Hyperoliidae; genus Hyperolius; species Hyperolius riggenbachi. Next base: position 329,283,325 of record NC_090650.1, read on the forward strand.
AATTAGTTTCGACTTAGTTTAACTTATTTTATCATTTTTACATTTCGCTTTCAGGAGTGTAATAAGTACATTTTCATTTTTATAAGTACATTTTCATTTTTATAAGTATAATAAATATCATTTTCAACCTTATTGTATTACAAATATATCGCTTTTGGTATTAACCTGGTTTTCAGAATTATAATGCATAAATTATAGGTTTTCAGATTTAATATATTACTAATATATCGCTTTTAATATTACCGATATTTTAAGATTTTTTTTATGTATACGTGATTGTAAGGCTATCTATTCTATTATAAATATATAACCTTTTCTATTTATAATAATTGTAATGCATATGTGATTGTAAGAATATTTATACTATTACAAATATATAACTTACTATTCCTAAAATGTTTAATGTGTACGTGACTGTAAGGCTATTGTATTAAAAATATATAAATTATTCTATTCATGTTAGTAGTGAAGTATTTTACGGTATCAAATATATTATTGTTTCTATGGGTGTTTGTGCAGTGAGGATGGTTAGGCACCACCAGGGGGGATGGTTAGGGTAAGGCACCACCAGGGGGTTTTAGGGTTAGGGCTAGGTACAGGGAGGGTTCTGCGAGAGAGAGTAGAATTACCCGTGTATACTCACAAGCAAGCCGACCCGCATATAAGCCGACCCCCAACTTTTTCCTGAAAAACCAGAAAAAAAAAAAATGATTGACCCTCATATAAGACGGGGGTAGGAAATGCTGGCCGTGTAATTCCCCCCCAGTGTGTCCCAGTATAGCGCCCAGTATAGCTAGTATCGTGCCCCCCAGCTCAACCAACCCCCCTCCCCCGCGGCTGCCGCTGCTATTAGCTTACTGTGCGGCTTCCAATAGTCCCCTCTCCGTCTCCCGCATGTAAATAGCTCACAGCAGCTCGCTCCATGGCGGCTGCTGTGTGATGACAGGAAGCTGTAGGCAGAGCGGTTTCCTGGGCGGCATACGACAAACGAGACTCGCAAGCCGACCCCCCAACGTTTGGCCCACTTTTGGGGGGGGGGGGGTGTCAAAAATTTGGCTTGCTTGCGAGTATATATGGTAGGCATATTTCCAGTACAATATTTATAACATACAATTTATTAAAACTATGCGTATTAACACCAAGGGGAGGGGGGGGGGGTATCTAGGGGTTAGGGATAGGTATGGGGAGAGTTCTGTGTGAGAGTACAGTTAGGTATAGTTGCAGTAAAATACCTGTAGTATCTACAATTGTATTACTATGCTTAAAGTGATCCTTAAGCCAACTAAAAAAAAAAATGAGATTTACTCACCTGGGCTTCCCTCAGCCCCCAGCAGCCGATCGGTGCCCTCGCAGCTCCGCTCCAATGTCCCAGGACCCGCCGGCGAGCACTTCCGGTTTGGCCGTCACCGGCCGACAGGCATGGGAACGCGAGTGATTGTTCGCGTTCCCAGCCTGTATATCGCCCCCTATGCTGCTATTGCGGCCAGCTGGTCGCAATAGCAGCATAGGGGGCGATATACAGGCTGGGAACGCGAACAATCACTCGCGTTCCCATGCCTGTCGGCCGGTGACGGCCAAACCGGAAGTGCTCGCCGGCGGGTCCTGGGACATCGGAGCGGAGCTGCGAGGGCACCGATCGGCTGCTGGGGGCTGAGGGAAGCCCCAGGTGAGTAAATCTAATTTTTTTTAGTTGGCTTAAGGATCACTTTAATACAAGTGTAAATATCGTTTGTTGTAGATGCTATTTTGGCATTACTAGTTCAACATATTTAGCACTTGATTTTTGTTTATAACATACATATAACATACGAAAAATACTGTTTTTGACAAAAACGTCATCTATAGCCTGTGCCCTTTTTTCCAGACGCCCTTTTTTGCATGGACGCTCATGGCAACCTGGAGGGGGAATAGTAATTAACGCTGCCGGGAAATTTGCAATAGCCAAGTAGGTTTTTACGGCTTCACCCTGCACCCACATTTCCCAGCCCCCTTTTATGCATGTATGCCTATATGTTTGCTATGCAGCACGATCACTGAGTTGCACTGAGAGAGGACCCCGACTGTCTCCTAGCATTCCTGCTGCAGAGCAGAGAGGGGCGTCACAGCAGCCAGTGGTAGCGCTGTGGAAACAGCAGGCACCATCATGAAACATTTGGCATGCAAAAGTGTACTGTAGTGGCAAACCTACTAGTCTTTTGCTAACCTTTCTGTTAGGGTATGCAGACTGACAAGAGGGGTGCTGAATAGGCAAGCTGTAATCATACCCATAGCATCTTCAAGTAAAATTCCACTGAGTCATTGGACTGGAACCAAAACAACATTTGTAATGCAATTAAAATGTTTGTGCCTCAAAAAGGTTATGATCCTCAAACTCAATATTTAATTAGCATTACCTAATGTCTTGGACCCACAGGAAGATCCAATGCTCAAACAGAATAGCTGGGTTCTGCCTGGGAGAACTGGCTTATCACCAATATCACTGAAGATCTAGAAGCACCTTCTGGAAATGCATTTAAAAACGGAGGCCATGACAAACTTTTCAGGGGCATTTTAAGTGATCTTTCAAGGCAGGATATAAAATGGAGGATATTGTAAACTGTTAAAATGCTTGAAAGGTAAATCATTTTTTCACCAAAACAATCCTAACCCACTCATCTATACACATTTATAAAACTGTGGAAACCACGTCGTGCTGACATATCTGCTGTGCTCTGGAGTAGGCCAGGGAAAGCACAGGAATAGCTGTTTGGCAGGAAGTGGTGAATGGAAGCAAGTTTGGTGTACAGAAAAATTTTACATCTATGGGATTGCTGGGGATGCACCCTGTCCTTTCCATTCATGTGCAGGCTCCCCTCTGCACCAGGGGTAAGGAACCTATGGCTCAGGAACTATACAGTGGGTTGCAAAAGTATTCGGCCCCCTTGAAGTTTTCCACATTTTGTCATATTACTGCCACAAACATGACTCAATTTTATTGGAATTCCACATGAAAGACCAACACAAAAAGTGGTGTACACATGAGAAGTGGAATGAAAATCATACATGATTCCAAACATTTTTTACAAATAAATAACTGCAAAGTGGTGTGTGCATAAATATTTGGCCCCCTTTGATGTGAGTGCAGTCAGTTGCCTATAGACATTGCCTGATGAGTGCTAATGACTAAATAGAGTGCACCTGTGTGTAATGTAATGTCAGTACAAATACAGCTGCTCTGTTATAGCCTCAGAGGTGGTCTAAGAATATTGGGAGCAACAACACTATGAAGTCCAAAGAACACACAAGACAGATCCAAGACAGGTCAGGGATCAAGTTATTGAGAAATGTAAAGCAGGCTTAGGCTACAAAAAGATTTCCAAAGCCTTGAACATCCCACAGAGCACTGTTCAAGCAATCATTCAGAAATGGAAGGAGTATGGCACAACTGTAAACCTACCAAGACAAGGCCGTCCACCTAAACTCACAGGCCGAACAAGGAGATCGCTGATCAAAAATGCAGTCAAGAGGCCCATGGTGACTCTGGACGAGCTGCAGAGATCTACAGCTCAGGTGGGAAACTCTGTCCATAGGACAACTACTAGTCATGCACTGTACAAAGTTGGCCTTTATGGAAGAGTGGCAAGAAGAAAGGCATTGTTAACAGAAAGCATAAGAAGTCCCATTTGCAGTTTGCCACAAGCCATGTGGGGGACACAGCAACCATGTGGAAGAAGGTGCTCTGGTCAGATGAGACCAAAATGGAACTTTTTGGCCAAAATGCAAAACGCTATGTGTGGCGGAAAACTAACACTGCACATCACTCTGAACACACCATCCCCACTGTCAAATATGGTGGTGGCAGCATCATGCTCGGGGGGTGCATCTCTTCAGCAGGGACAGGGAAGCTGGTCAGAGTTGATGGGAAGATGGATGGAGCCAAATACAGGGCAAACGTGGAAGAAAACCTCTTGGAGACTGCAAAAGACTTGAGACTGGGGCGGAGCTTCACCTTCCAGCAGGACAATGACCCTAAACATAAAGCCAGGGCAACAATGGACTGGTTTAAAACAAAACATATCCATGTGTTAGAATGGCCCAGTCAAAGTCCAGATCTAAATCCAATCGAGAATCTGTGGAAAGATCTGAAAACTGCGGTTCACAAACGCTGTCCATCTAATCTGACTGAGCTGGAGCTGTTTTGCAAAGAAGAATGGGCAAGGATTTCAGTCTCTAGATGTGCAAAGCTGGTAGAGACATACCCTACAAGACTGGCAGCTGTAATTGCAGCAGAAGGTGGTTCTACAAAGTATTGACTCAGGGGGATGAATAATTACGCACACCCCACTTTGCAGTTATTTATTTGTAAAAAAAACGTTTGGAATGTTGTATGATTTTCGATCCACTTCTCACATGTACACCCCTTTGTATTGGTCTATCCCGTGGAATGAAATTGATGCATGTTTGTGGCAGTAATGTGACAAAATGTGGAAAACTTCAAGAGGGCCGAATACTTTTGCAACCCACTGTATGTGGCTCTTTTGATGGCTGCATGTGGCTCACAGACAAATCAGTAGGGGCTGATTCACTAAGCTACATTGCTCAAGCAGCACAGCTTAGTGTGGCAGCGCAAGCAAAATTTGAAAGTAGGCACGCTACTGCTGTAGCGTGCACTGCTGACTTACACACACTCCCCTCAAAACTAACAGCTGCTCAAATTGTCCCACTCTGGACCCAGTCAAGTCCAGTGACTTTGTAGGACGAGATCCCCGCACTTTGATTTGCCCAATAGGCGGCTTGTCACTTGACAGGCCGCCTATTGGGCCAAAGTGCGGGGATCTCGTCCTACAAAGTGAATTGACCCCCAAGTCAACTAACTAATTGTACAAGCTGTTAGTTGGTTTTTCTCCTGTCTGGCTCTCAGAGAAATTGCTGATGTTGCTGAAACCCAAGAGAAGCTGAAGACTTGTGACACTTCCGCTGCCCGGCAGATCAACTGTATACACATCACCATAGGGGACGTGAGCCCTCTGCTGCGCATGCGCACTGTCCCAGTTTGAAACAAATTGTATGGCTCTCAGAAAAATACATTTTAAAATGTGGCATTTATGGCTCTTTCAGCCAAAAAGGTTCCTGACCCCTGCTCTGCACCCATTTGACTCAAGCCAGTTGAATAGGTTTTAACTGGTCGCAAGAACGGCAATGGATGAGGGCATCCAGACTGGGCAGGTATAAGTGAGGTCTAGGCATGCCCAGTAAAACTAAGCCCTCATGCTCAGAGGAAAAAAGCTGTGCATCAGCAGATTCACTGTTGGCCATGCACAAACGCTACTCAAGCATGACAGAAAATGAAGAGGGCTGGTGTGCGATTTACTATTATACCCTACTGACCAGAAAGATCAGGCCAGACAGGCAACTGGTATTGTTTAAAAGGAAACATGGCATTTTCCACAGGTTTCACACCTAGGGATTCCTTTAACTTCACCCCCCCCCCCCCCCCCCCCACTCTACTTGCAAAGGTTAAGTGAAAACTAAGCAGGTCTCCTGTCATTCCATCAAAGACGATTTCATGAAAAAACAACAACAACAAAAGAAACAAAAAACGCATTACCATGTTATGTTGCCAGGTGAACGCAACAGACAGACCATGTCAGGTACATGGTGTTCGTTTTTCACACAGAAGAGACAGTTTTGTGAGCATCGGTATGCGCACCCTCAGGGGAACGGTGTACATTTTCACAGAGGATTCACCGCACTTAAAATTGAAAACTCCAGGATGTGCTAAATACAAGAATCCCTCAGGTTATGTCAGTGCTTGCAATTACTGTAACTACTGAATACAGTTTTTCCTCATTGCTTATAATGTGTTTAAAAGATTGCAGAAAACAGCATTTCTGCTAAAGAAAACCCCTTTATTATGGGGCATGTTTAAATTGACTTCAAGACTGTTTTACAAGACAGAGTTCATATTTTCTGCTGTGTTTGTGTACCTGGAGGGAAAACAAATGTCCCAAATGGGTACCCTTCAAGTAGAGGAAGCCAACCTAGAGGCTTCCCCATTCCCCTCGCTGGAACAACCCAAAGCTTGGTGATGGAGCTCAGTCGTACTGTGCAGACAGCTCATGCCTGTGCAGTAGCATAGAGCTCAGCTGAACAGGATCGGCTTTCTCCTTGCCACTGCACAGGCCGAACCTCTGAAGGCCTCAGTGCGGGATTGGTGGTCGGGAGGAGAAAACGTAGCAAGCCTCGGGAAGATCTAAAGGCTTCCCGCTATCGAGGTAAGTAAAATTTTGATGCATGGCTCTCACGTTTTTAACAGTACTGGGGGGGGGGGGGTAGTATTGTCTTAAAGCTAACACTTTTGTATGTTAACTCACTGCTCATGCAATTGTATGGGCATGTTCACATCACTGCAGTGTAAAAGAAAAAGGCCACACTACCCAAACACTACAGTGCATTTCTGGAGGACGTGTGCAATAACGAGCATGTTGCATAGCAAACTGTTTATGCTATGCAAATAACGTACATGTTTTGAGGCGCATAGTCTGAACCTAAGGTGACCATACACTTACTGGTTTTCCCGAATCCCGTTTGATTCCTAGCCGAGTCAATCACTCTTATCGATCACTTTTCATCCAAAATAGATTCTAGACCAGGCATGGGCAAACTTGGCCCTCCAGCTGTTGAGGAACTACAAGTCCCACAATGCACTGCATGAGTCTGACAGCCACAGTCATGACTCAGAGGGAAATGCATTGTGGGATTTGTAGTTCCTTAACAGCTGTAGGGCCAAGTTTGCCTATGCCTGGTCTAGACTATCAATTGGGGGGGGGGGGGGGTTGATCTACAAGCCACAGAGTGTCACTGCATCAAAACAGCGTTTCCTGATGAAATCTATTGAAAATAATTTGATATGGATCAATATCCCCCTGATTTGCTTCAGATCAAGGCGGAGTCGATTGTTTTGCCAGTTCGGATGGTAAGCTATAGTCGTATGGCCAAAGTAAGCCTGATGCAAGTCTGCATCTCACATTATCTGCACACCGATTCCTGGTTGGCTTCCTTTAAAATGTGTGTTAAGATAATAAAAAAAAAAAGGCTGTATTTCATACCCATATATTTTCCGTGTGCGGGTAGGAAGTTAAAAAAAAAAAAAAAAAAAAAAAAAAAACACCACACACGCAGCTTAAAGTTTCTCTAGAAGTAGCAGCATGCATTTCACGGTGTACAGCTACGTTTTAAAGAAAGTGGGACTCTGGGTCTGGACTTTTTAAAGATATAAAATACAATATAAATAATGTGCCGAGTTTCTGGGTTGTCCTGCAATGTAGATATTTAAAGCAAGTAGTAAAAGATTGTTTTATGATGTTAAACTTCAGTGCACTGATCTTGATGTTACTGTATTCAAATAAAGTTGAAAGAAAATATTAATGTGCCAAATGTGAAAATCAGTAACAATTATTTAACCATGAGGTAGATGCTTTAAAATGCTTGAAGAACAGTTTAAACGGAACCCTGGGAAGATGGACACTGGATGAAAGGGGAGGGAAGGGTGGAAACCCAATGGTGCCTAGTAATGTTACATTTTGTGTTCACATAGGTAACATCAGAAATAATGAATATGAATGATCTCAATCCTTGTATCATAGTATAATGACCTCATCATTCAGTGTACTACATTACAGCCTCTGCCAGGCCAAAACCCTTTCCAGCCACAATAGTGTGAAGAACCATCACTGGCTAAATGTGCCACCTTCCTCCAATGTCACCACGTTGTTACTTTGTCACACTTGACTACAGTCTGTAGGCTGATGACAGCTTATCCCCATGAGTCCCTGTACAAAGTTACCACTCGAAAGACAACCTACATTTCTGAGACACCGATTTAAATTGGAACTCTGTCCATTTGGTTATAGCCATTCTCCTACAAAATGGTAATGCACAACTACCAGTCAATCTCAGCCATCTACCACCAGTAGTAGGTATCCCACTATATAGACAAACACTGGACTACAGCAACACTATAAGGTTAATTCTATGAATAGCCTCATTTAACCTATATAAGCACAATAAATACCGTTCAGCTTTTAAAAACATAACATCATAAGACTGGTGATTTGAAATATCACACTTGCCCTTGTCAAGCCTTACAGACTTTGTTGCATTACAGTATATCTGAATTCAGCAAACATTGGTATTCTAACAGCAGATAAGTGGTGTGTAAAATGTTCACATAGATACTTCTCAATATAAATTCCATACTATAAATCTGAAAAAAAAAAAAACAGTCAAAAGCACAAAATCACAATTCCAAACAGCTACAACACTGAAATGTTACATTATAGAAACTAGGTTTATTTTCTAAACAATTAACCACAAACCTAAAAACTACTAGCAGGATGTTAAAGCAGAAAGGATGGCGACACCCCCCCCCCCCCCCCCCCCAAAAAAAAAATACAGATACCATAGGCCCAAATAAAAGATGCACAGAACAGCTGGGCTGTAAAGAGAATATAGCAGTGGGATTAATATCTCTAATCTAGATAAAATAACAGCTGTAACAAGCCAAGGACCACCAAGTAACTTGCAGGGGGAAAAAATGGTTACATTCAACACAAGTAGTGCAGCACATAATAACCTGTCAATGGGTTGTGTCTCAAACAAATAGGCAACAAATTAGCAATACTGGCCAATCCAAATAAAAGAGATTCCCAAACAGTGTAACAGCACAAAAAATAAATAAATGTATCTTTTCCAGATGTGATCTAGACATACTAGAACCCCAATAGGAACAAAGAATGATTTCCCAGAGGTTTCCTTAGTTAGCCACTAGGCAGCAGAAAATGCCTTTATATCATACCGGCTGCACCACTTTATTGAGGAGTGGCCAATCTGATGTTTGATGTCTTCCCTGCACATACTGGTGCGATCTAGATTACTTTATAGTAGTCGCTAAACTCTTGCTACTATTTGAAATATGAATCGCTGCTTTGCATGGTGATACACGTACGCTGTTATGCAGCCGGTTCAGCAATATTTACCTAAACAGGTAAAGAAAAGCTTAAAAATACTAAAACAAAAACAAAGCAAAAAACAAACGTTATAAAGCGATCGAGCTTCAGAAGAACTCACCAGGAGCAGCGCCAGGCAGCAGTATAGCACTAGAGTTCCTTTGGGTGACCCTGTAGAGCCCATGATGAGGGTCTCCAAGTAGTAAATGCACTTGACAAGTTCCTAGAGAGTCCCAGACGTAATGTACCGGCAAATAATCGGGGTATCAGCAGATAATCAGCGATATCGGCAAACGTCCAAGCGCAGCGCTGATCCCGACAACCTGTCCCCCTGGCCGTCGGTTCCCAGTCCTCTCTGCCCGCCCAGACCTCTTCCTATCTGGGGAAGCCTCCTCTGAAGCCTACAGCTCTGCTCCGGCAGCAAACGGAGACTCTCCTCTTCCTTTTTCTTCCCTGATTACACTCTGCACCTGTCCCCTCCCTGCTGGAGAGCATGAAGGTGTGCCCAGCCAGAAGGTGTGGCCACATCCAGTTTCATAAATAAACTTTTTGATTCAGTCTCAGTGCTCCCTCCTTTCTGTGTCTGACTCACTTCTGTGCAAGGAAGGGCAAAGTCCTCTGGGCTGTGTGAGCAAGCCGGGCATCAGACGTAATGCACCGCCTGCAATGCTGATTGTTCTGCAATGAGTATAACGGGACAGGGCTGGGAGCCCGCAGGGAAGCAGACAGCACGATGGGCAATTCCTGTGTATACGTGTATGTGGATGGGAAGGGGGGCTGCATTCCTCTCTTCTCTCTGAGATAACACACACATGATTTATTCTTCTTTCCTAGGTGACGGAGTGGATGTGCTGCTCACAGAGTGGAACTGAATTTTCTATGCACTGAAAATGTGCACCATAAAGTATGTATACCATAACTCACACACAACTCAATCAATGGGCTTGATTCACACAACGGTGCTAACATTCACACGATAAATTTGTGTTATCCCACGAACGCAAATTTATGCACATAAAAATAGTTTTTTTTCACGTGAAAACACTAAAATGCACGAAAAGCCATGCTAACAGTTAGCACCGTTTTGTGAATCAAGCCCCATACATGCTCTGATCTCTATGGCTGTGCCTGCATCATGCATGGTTACAAGTGACAGGCATGAATAAGTGACTTAAGTGTTTTTCTATACCTGCCCAAAGGATCCAGCAACAAGTTCATGTAACTCACTGTTTCCTTCACATTAGTGAGGTTATGGTACTAATTAACCCTCCTGGGCTTAGAGGTTATTTGCAAAACTAGCATTGTTAGTCAGACCTGACAATTGACCCTGAGACAGTGTATGCTTTTTTAATGTGCCTTTTAGGCTGCTTTCACACTATGCTTGTTGTGTTGCCATAAGAACAAAACAATACAGAAAAGTTGCATTGTGCGATAGAAGTGCGATGCAATGCATACAGTACAATTGAAAGTATGCTCGCTAGGTCTACACTTGTCCCCTGCAGAACGGATCCGTTTAAAACAAAACGGATCCATTTTTGTAGACAATTTTTTTTTCTCTCTCTGTTTTGACAGAAATGGCTTTTTTTTGCAAGGAGGTTTCCAGTCTGTGGAAACGCCCCCAGCCCTAGCCGTGGGTGGGGGGGGCCGCCATGTTGAAGGGGTAGAGCAGGCAGGAAGGGGGCAGCAGTGGGGAGGGGGGTCATCTCCCCCCCTCCCACACCTGGGTCCCCGCTCCCCCTCCAGCTAGTTTCACATTTAAAAATCATTTTAAATCAATATAATGTAGCAGGCGGCGAGCAGCAAACTTACTTCCTTCCGCTCCACCGCTCGCTGCGTCACTTACTGCAATGCCGTCCAATGAACATCAGAGGACGGCATTACAGGAAGTGACGCGGCAGTGGTGGGACGCAAGGAAGTAAATTCCCTGCTCTCCGCCTACTACATTATATTGATTTTAAACAATTTTTAAATGTGAAACTAGCTGGAGGGGTAGCATTACCCCTCACCACTTCCACCCCCGTCCTGCCTGCTATACCCGTCCAGCATGGCGGCCCCCTCTCACCCTCAGGCTGTGACACAGAAACGGATCCGTTTCTGTGTCCAAAACTGCCTGTGTAGGGGGGATCCGTTTTTCCATTGCTTTTCACTACCCCTCCGGTTATCCGGGGTCAGTGAAAATGCAGCAAATCCGGACTGTCTGTTCAGGTTTTGAAAATGGGTCCCCGCAAAAGCAGACGGATCCTTTTTTTATTCTTGGGTGAAGACGACTGCTATTTTTAACATTGCTATCCGCAGCTCTGGTTTTGATCCTAGCTGAAAAACGGAGCCACGGATATGTTTCCGGACCTAGAGGTCGATTCACGAAAATTGCCCCTAGACTATGATACATGCACTACACAATACACCCATAGACATATGACTATGGTAGGGATTAGATTGTGAGCTCCTCTGAGGTGAAGCAAGTAAAAATAGCACTGGAGAATTTGGAGCAGTCGGTGCCGCCATAGGGTGTAATAGGAATTATGGCTGACGCGGTGCTCAAACAGTAATTTGGGTGCCGTCAAAAGACGGAGACCAAATGACGATAAAAACAGCGCAATAGCTGGTAGCAGATTTATGTATTTCCCCACTATAAACGGTGAGCTGGAGGGGGAACAGTATTTAATGCCGCCGGAACTTTTGCCGGAACTTTTGCAGGAGCAGGGTTAGCCATTTTTCGGCTTCACCCTGTGCCCAAATTTTTGGCGGCTTAGTATGTACGCCATATGCATAGGGACAGTTAAAGTGTAAGTGAGATAAAAGCAGTTTATAGATACCTGGGGCTTCCTCTAGACCCCTTTATGCTGATCGCCATCCTCCTCTGCCGCCTCATTCCTCCTCAATCTGGTCCGGTAATTTGGCCAGGGGGCCAGTTGGTGAAAGGTGCAGTACGGCCGCGCTCCCCTGTTGCGCTCCCGTAGCCGGGAGCATTCTGAGCCTGTGCAGTAGTATTGTGCAGGTGCAGAATTCTCCCCGCAACGGGAGTGTTGAGGCATGCGCATGGCCACGCATTCGCAATAAGCCCCCACTCCCAAATTCACTGGAGCAGATTGCAGAGGAACGAGGAGGCGGAAGAGGATGGCGAGGGACGGATCAGCGTGAAGGTGAATGTGGTCTTAATTACGGTGCCCTTGTGATCAGCAAAACACATGTGCTTTGAATATTTCGCACAGCTGGTCTGGGTCTTTGAAGTAATGCTCTTTACCTTGATAATCTTGTAACCTTTAAGATGCTGAGGAAATCAATGCAAATTGAATCCCCCTATTCACAAGTATAGTAATTGTTGGCTTAAAGCCTTAAAGCAAACCTGAAGAAAGATTTAAACAAAAAGTTACATACTCACATAATTAGAGGGAAGGCTGTGAGTCCCATAGTGCCTTCCTAGTCACCTCTAGAGATGGCTCGAACCTCCGATTTTAGGTTCGCGAACCGCAATAGACTTCAATGGGGAGACGATCTTTGAAAACTAGAAACATTTATGCTGGCCACAAAAGTGATGGAAAAGATGTTTCAAGGGGTCTAACACCTGGAGGGGGGCATGGCGGAGAGGGATACACGGCAAAAGTCCCAGGGAAAAATCAGAATTTTACGCACAGCAATGTTTTAAGGGCATAAATCACATTGCATGCTAAATTGGAGGCCTAATGTGCTTTAAAACATCTTGCATGTGTATACATCAATCAGGTAGTGTAATTAGTGTACTGCTTCACACTGACAGACCAAACTCACTGTGTAACGCACCGCAAACAGCTGTTTGTGTAATAACAGCCGTGCTGGACTGGTGCGCACCACTGCGAGAGTGCAGGCGATATCGGTTTTCAAGCCCATATGGTCGCCGGGCTGAAGTAGCTTAATGACAGAACCACAGTGACTGTCCAGCTGATCGAATTTGGTCTGTCCACAATGAAGCAATGACCTTATTATCTTGAGTGTGTGTCCCCCCCTCACCCCCCCTTCACCCCACCCGAGACACTCATATAGCTGGCGGTCATTGCTTCATTGTGATAAGCAAGCCCCTTCACCGTGGCAAGGTAACGATCCCAAAGGGGAATTGACACATGTACATGCCTTTTGTTTTGTTGTTGCAGGCGCAGTGCAGCCAGAAAAATTAGACAGGCATGTACACGCACCAGAAAATTTATTATAGCAGGCGCTGCTAGCAGTGGGCTTAAAAATTCAGGAATCCACCTGGAGTCCTAAACCCTGTTGGTGGTGGCGGAGAAGGCAGTCAAGCGTCCTGCAGGTAGAGATGCTGTGTGGGGACCGACTTAGTTTTGGGGCAGGCAGTCACACGGCATGCAGGCAGAGATGCTGTGTGTGGGGACTGTCTTCGGGCAGGCCTGAGTGTGCTTTGCCGACCAGGCATCCATGGTCAGATGGACCCTTGACCCAACGCTGTGTGCCAGAGACAACACCACTTGCCTTTCAACATCACGGTACAGTTTGGGTATCACCTTTTTTGAGACATAATTGCATAATGTTATCTTACACTGCGGTGTGTGGCTTTGTTTTTGTGTGCTTTCCTCAGGTGGTCATCCCATTGCAGTTTGTGCTTTGTAATCATGTGCATTTGTAAGGTAGTTGTCCCTACGTGGGTCTCAGTCTTTCCACGGCTCAATTTTCGGTGGCAGAGAGTACAGATGGCATTGTTCTCATCTGAGGCAGACACGCAAAAAATGTAAACTCCACTGAGCTCTGGGATGATGGCACTTTGGTGATGGCTGTCAACGGAGTATTAAGTGGGGTGCCAGAATCAGAGCAGGAGGAGGAAGATATGTCACGCTTCCGTGCGGAAGCTGAGGAAGACGAGGTGTTGTGTGTTAAATAGTCAACTACGTCCTGACAATATTGGGGGTTGATGGCATGTGCCTTCTTCTGAACACTGTACTTTGGTCGACGAGGACCACACAAAATCACGACAGTGCGACCTCGAACAGACCTTCTGGGTGACCTGCCTCTGGCTCTGCCGCTAGTTTTGTCCATATTGGGGGGATGAAGTGAAAGGTATGCACTGACTTGACTAATATGATGTGCGGTTACACAGGTGCAGTAAAAAGGTGACTGCTGGTACAACAATATGCGCTTACACAGGTGCAGTAAAAGGTATGCAGTGACTGCTGGTATATAATACAATGTGCGGTCAGTCACAGGTGCAGTTACAGGTATGCACGGACTGGTATTACACAATACAATGTGCAGCTGTCACACACACAGGTACCGTGAACAGGTGCAGTGACTGGTGAATAACACTGCATGCTTCTGTCACGCAGGTGCAGTAAACATGAACAGGTATGCAGTGATTGGTATTACAAATGTGCAGCTGTCACACACACAGGTACCGTGAACAGGTGCAATGACTGGTATATAACACTGCATGCTTCTGTCCACGCAGGTGCAGTAAACATGAACAGTTATGCAGTGATTGGTATTACAAATGTGCAGCTGCCTGTCACACACGTGCAGTAAAAAGGTAGGCACTGAATGTGCTGGGTCTGGCAGTGGCACAGTAGGAATTAGCAAGGGGCCAAGGGCCAGCTGCGACTGACTGACAGTGCTGTATATGCAAGTGTCAGTGGGACACACAGAAAAAAAATAGATCACAAGAACAACATTAGCTCTCAAAAGAGCTGTTGAGGGGTGTTTTTTTTAGCAATTAGTATCAGCAAGGAGCAAGTTAACAAGCCTAACAAGAGCCTAACTAAGCTTTTCCTATGTCTCTGCAGCAACTCTCGCTTCTCTAATTACTTCAGCCACACGAGTGAGGGAAATGGCCGACGCTGCCTGCCTTTTATAAAGGGGGGGGGGGGGCTCCAGGAGGGAGTGTAGCCTGATTGGCTACCATGTGTCTGCTGACTGTGATGTAGAGTGTCAAAATTGAGCCTAATGATGTAGTATAGGGGGCAGGTCGAACTCGCATATAGTTCGCGGTTCACCGTAAACGCGAACTACCGAAGTTCGCGTGAACTGCTTCGCCGGCGAACCATTCGGGCCATCTCTAGTCCCCTCTTCATTAGTTCCAGCGCTGTCCCGCGTTAAAATTTAGTTCCTTTGAGACACCTCAGGAGCCTTCGGAAGCACTTGCGCCTCAGAGTGTTTCCAAAGATGGCCAGCTTCTTACTGCGCATGAACGAGTGTGCTTGCTCAGTATGGAGCTACTCATCTTCAGAAGTACTTGGGGACACAAGTACTTCAGAAGCCTTCCCGAAGAGTCCCAAAGAGCTATTTGACCTGAAGGTCAAAAAGCTTCAATACAGTGCTGAAATGACGGGACTTAAAGAGGAAGGAGAAGGCTCTATGAAATCCAGAGCCTTTTCTCTAAATTAGTTAGTATCTAACTTTTTGTCTCAGTCTCTCTTCATGGTCACTTTAAATGCTTACAGTTGTTTAGTGATTTCTGCTGAATTATTATTGAAGATCCGAATTTGAGCTTCTCTTTTCCAAACAAAAGTATGGCTTTATGTGCTTTTAACAAGCTTATTATTCTCATTTTATTGGTATAGTCCAAATATCTAGACTTTAACATTCTTGGCTGCTGGTCTCAATGATCCTTCTCAGCGTGTTCTCTCCACATTACAACCTGCATCTATCCCCCATTCCCCAGTAATTTGGAAAGCTCCCTCTCACAAAAAGAGTGGAAATCTGATCACCATCCTTGTAGCTTTCTGTCAGGCCTATGATTATGAGGTCATTTCAATGAGACCTATTTTCTAGGTTGTCTTATTTTGAAGGTCCAGCTCAGACACCTTAGATTCATGCTTGTCCTGGCTACTATCACAGCCCAAGATGGGTGTTTCAGCCTCATCAAGTCTGGTGGCATGAGTCTGTAGCTGCTTCCTAATGGAGGACAGTGATCTTGTGACCGCCACCTCCACTGTTTCTATCAAGTCTGGCCCCACTGTTTTGGCTACTTCCCGTGCAAGTGTCTTCTAGTTAATCGCATGCTGGAGCTTATCACCCCCATCATCAGCACTACCAGATTCTCACTCACACTCAACAGCCTTTGTTCATGAGCTCTGTGTCAATGATTTTCTGGTGGGCACCATCTTTGAGGGAGTTGGACCTGTGGCGGATCTATCTTTGTTCCAACATCTGGTGAGAAATCCTTCCATTCATTTTGCCTAGATGTCAAGCGAGTGTGGGCCACCCAGTAAATCTGCGCACTGGGTGTTTGAGGACTTACTGTCCATTATTGACAGGTCTGGTGGAGGAGCGCCTCTATCTCTGCTCTTCCATGCAGGTGCCAGATCCAGAAGTCCTCACCAATTACTTAATCAAAGCAAATGCAGTGTATGCAGGCTCTGTGAAAAACTGCACGTAGCTTGGAATTGAGCCAATCAAAATGTCTGGAAGTGCAATTGACTGTACTAATTCCAACTTGCATTCAGTTAGTATTTCATTGACCATGTCTACTTCCAGGTGGTCTGAAGCCATGCCTCATGATAGGCTGTTATCCAGTGGGTAGGCATGACTTCATCTGGCAAGGCAAGCTCTCTCCTACATGCCCATGAGAGGAAAGAGGGATTATTTTGTATTGACAAAGTGTGAGCCAGCAGTCAGCCACTGATAGCTAGAGATTATTGCCAAAATCCCACTTTAGACTCAACAGGAAGCAGAATTTTCTTAGGTGGAACCAGAACTTTGCACAGGTCTGACCAGGTTTGCAAACTATTGATTAATTACCTGACAGCGGACTAATTTGTCAGACTGACATGTATACTGCTAATTATTAGCCTTCTGAATCTGATTAGTGCTGTGTAAGGTTCCTGATCAGCTCAGGGGTGTTTTGCTCAGTATAGAGCAAGAGAAAATTGCTTGGTGAATTTCACGCCCGATTTAATTTATTATAGGGGGGTTGGGAGGGTAGTAACTCCAGTTTTGATGATAAAAAGCAGCCTCTTCAGCCTGCATCTATATACTGCAAATGTAAGTGACACTATAGAGGGTTCAACTTTCTAAACAAAAGCCTTATATACAAGTACATGTACTGTCCCATTATCCTGCAGGCTATTGATGCATGCTGTTGCCATGCAGAGAAGAGGAAGGACGATGTTGAGGTGCACATGCACAACTTGGAGTGGGCAGGATGAGTAGGAGATCAATGGCCTTAGCATGCATTTAGGCATGTTGATCCACCAGGTAATCAACTACCAGTGCATTGAAAGGTTTGGGGGGTGTTATACTCTTACTAGATTCTAGCTGGGAGTGACCCCAACTGGCCATCTAGGCCATTAACCATCTAGCATGTGTACAATGCTTAAACTCTATTTAGCATTATTACAGTGCTGACTGTGCTCTTATATGAGTTAATATAGTGGAGTATTTCCCAGTGTTAAGCTCTATGCCAGTGGCATAGCTAAGAAGCTGTGGGACCCAGTGCAAGTTTTATATTGGGGGCCCCCCAAGCACTCTATACATAACAATTGATACGGCACACCAAAACCAATCAAGGACAACCACAGTGTCATAGGTGCAAAAGGGGACTGGGAACAGTATGTTAATGATCACTACTATTCAATGCATCTATAGAACTGAAAATTAACAGCACATGACTAATGAAGAGCTAATACTGCGGTTAAGGGTGGGCCCTTCAGGGCCCCTCTGGCCCAAGGGCCCTGATGCGGTTGCAACCTCTGCACCCCCTATTGCTACGCCACTGCTCTGTGCAAACCTGTCCCTCAACATGGCTACTTGATCTTGGCCTGCATGGGATGGCCATCTCCACCCACATGCTACGTTCTACGTCTGTTCATTTTGCACACGTACTTGCACTACTATGTTTTCAATGCCTGCATCTGTTCTTCAATGCATTTCTGTATTGCTACCTGCTAGTTATGTTCTGATGTTGTTGTTCTTGCACTATGCTCTATGCCAATGTGTACCACAAATAATTCCGGGTGCGGCAACTGCTGTACTTGGCGAAATAAATTGATTCTGATTCTGATTGTGATGTCACTCCTTTCCCATGTTCCTCTCGGTTTTTATTTCATTTGCACAACCTCCCTTCCATATGGTTAAAATCTCACTGTTTGCTTTTTGGCTAGATTGGGAGTAGGGCTGAGCTCTCGGATTCCGAATTTCGAGTTTGCCATCGGAATTTGGCAGTTCCGAGTAAGCTCTCGAAACCCAAAAATTCGGCAATTCCGAGTACCGAATTCGCGTTTACATTGAAGTCAATAGTGCTAAATTCCATGGTTAATTGTAAAGCCCCCTTACATGCTATCATCACCAAATTTGGCATGTATGTTAAGCAGATGAGTAGGAACATGGTAAAAAAAAAAATTGTGAAAAGACCTTATAGTTTTTGAAAAAATCGATTTTAAATTTCATAGGAAAAATGTTTTTTAAACTGTGTAAAATGACACTGCTGCAGAACAGGTTACTGCATTCCGAGTTCTGTATACATATTGTATACATTTCATGAAAACAGACAGCGTGGGATCCCCCCTCCCAAGCCTCCTTAACCCCTTGTCCCCCATGCAGGCTGGGATAGCCAGAATGCGGAGTCCCGGCCACGTGGGGCTTCGCACCCTGAGCTATACCAGCCCACATGGTCCATGGTATGGGGGGGCTCTGGAGGAGAGCGGCGGCCAACCTCCCCCTCTCCCCCAGAGCCCTTGTCCAATCCATGGACAAGGGGCTCTTCCCCACCTCCGGTGCCACAGGAGGAGGTGGGGGCCGCCGACGTCCTGGGGGTTCATGGTGCCATCCGGGGAGCCCCTTTAACAAGCGGACCCCGGAAGCCGCCCCCTCCCCAGGAGAAATGAGTTTAGGGGTACACGGTACCCCTTACCCATTTCAGCAGAGTTAAAAAAAGAAATAAAAACACAACGAAAAAAGTCCTTTATTGTTCTAAATTAACCAGGGATACTTACCTTGGGATAATCTCACGCCAGTAACCTCAGGAGTGGTCCCACGCCAGTATCCTCTTATGACATCCCACCTCCCTCCCACACTGACGAACTCCCACCACTGAATGGTCACAGTCAGCCTCTGCATCTGTATAGCAGAGGCTGAGAACACGAAAATGTTGCCTTTAAAACAAGAAATTTCGGCAAACAGTGATGCAATCAAAATGGCCACTGGGAAATCCCCGATCGCTGGGGGCCACACTAGAGTGGCGAAACCAGTGATTTTTCACATAGATGGTGGGTCCAGGTGACCAGAGCAGGAGGTTCCCTAATCCCCTGGACCCACCCATTCATGCGGAATAACGCGTATTCTGACACTCTGAGGTGGCCTCCGGGGAACAGGGATTCCCCAGCAGCCATTTTGTTTATGACGGTACACGAAATTTCGACGAAATCGGAATTCAGCTGTTCCGATCAGCCCTAATTGGGAGCATGGATGTTCTTGGAGGGCTCCCAGGATTTCTATTCAGGGTCAAACCTCTACCATTTGATCAGATGCTGCACAGTTCTTTCCCCTTTTTTCTGCTATACAAGATCTTTCAATTTAAATTCTTCATTTAATTCATTTTTCTATGACAAGATAGGAGACAGAAACTATATAGATCTGTAAAAATTCGCCGACTTTAGCGGTTAATAGCAAAGCCGCCTTAACCTCCTTGGCGGTATGGACGAGTACACACGTCCATTACCGCCGGAGGTCGCCGCTCAGGCCCTGCTGGGCCGATTTGCACCAAATAAAAAGCAGCACACGCAGCCGGCACTTTGCCAGCCGCGTGTGCTGCCTGATCGCCGCCGCGAGCAGCGGCGAAAGAGGGTCCCCCCAGCCGCCCGAGCCCTGCGCAGCCAGAAAAAATAGTTCCGGCCAGCTCTAAGGGCTGGATCGGAGGCGGCTGACGTCAGGACGTCGGCTGACGTCCATGACGTCACTCCGCTCGTCGCTATGGCGACGAGGGAAGCAAAACAAGGAAGGCCGCTCATTGCGGCCTTCCTTGTTTATTCTGGGCGCCGGAGGCGATCGGAAGAACGCCTCCGGAGCGCCATCTAGTGGGCTTTCATGCAGCCAACTTTCAGTTGGCTGCTAGTGTTGGGCGAACACCTGGATGTTCGGGTTCGGGAAAGTTCGCCGAACATGGCCGCAATGTTCGGCATGTTCGGGCCGAACCCCGAACTCCCCGAACATCCCGCTTTTGGGGGCCCTATGGGGTCGCAGGCATAAGGGGGGAGCATGCCCCGATCGCGGGGGGGGTCGGAAATTCCCCCCACCCCCTCCGCTAGCGCTCCCCCCTCTGCCCGCTTCCCCATTCAAAAGTTAGGAAGTGAAACTGTACCTGTGCGGTAGTGGGTGGCTGGCAGTGGGCGGCACTATGGAGTGACTGAGGAGGAGGAGGAGTCCGGAGAGTGACGCGTTGAGGGAGGCCGGGCAGTGGGCGGATCAGCAGTAGTACCGTACTACTGCTGAACCGCCCGCTGCCCGGCCTCCCTCAACGCGTCACTCTCCGGACTCCTCCTCCTCCTCAGTCACTCCATAGTGCCGCCCACTGCCAGCCACCCACTACCGCACAGGTACAGTTTCACTTCCTAACTTTTGAATGGGGAAGCGGGCAGAGGGGGGAGCGCTAGCGGAGGGGGTGGGGGGAATTTCCGACCCCCCCCCCCCCCCCGCGATCGGGGCATGCTCCCCCCTTATGCCTGCGACCCCATAGGGGGCAGTATTCGGGCGAACAGGGCCCTGTTCGGCCAGGCAATGAGCCGTTCGGGCGAACCCGAACAGTTTGGCCGAACACCACCAGGTGTTCGGCCGAACGCGAACATCACCCGAACAGGGTGATGTTCTGCAGAACCCGAACAGTGGCGAACACTGTTCGCCCAACACTATTGGCTACATGAAATAGGTTTTTTTTAATAAAAAAAAAACCCTCCCGCAGCCTCCCTGGCAATTTTTAATAGAACGCCAGGGAGGTTAAGACCTAGACACACCAAATTTTCAGGGTTTATTAAACAGAATCTTCTGAACAAGATGCAAAACAAGTTTTCAAAAAGACCTTAAAGTTTTTGAGAAAATCGATGTTAAAGTCGGATAGAATTTCCGCGATTTCCAGCGGAAACTTCCGCGATTTCCTGCGGAAATCCGCCTACAGCACTTGCATTACCGATTTCCGCATTCCGATGCGGAAATGCAATTTCCGATCGGAATTTCGGAAATTGCATTTCCGGAGAATCCGAATGAGCATCCCTATTTAGGAGAATTGTGAATTTTCTTGGACTTCAGGAACTGAGGAATTCAAGTTTAGAATGGGTATAGCAGACGAGTGAGAACCAAAGTTTGCACACTGTGGAAGAATTAATAGCATTATTATAGGCAAACTCAATGGGTAACCGAGATGTCCGATCATCTTGTGAAACTCAAAGGAAAAAGTTTATACATTGTCCAGGGTTTAATTGGTAATTTATATTTGCCTATTTGACTGTGTGTGATAGCCAGAAGACAAAAAAAATGTATCCCTATTTTGGAGACTTCTTGATAGAACTTGGATGTGAATTGAACCCTATTGAGGCTATGTCTGATGGGACCCCATAAAACTTAAGTCTCTCTCAAGAAAGTCTGGGCAGTAGTCTTCACTATTAGGTTACCCTTCACTGGGAACAGGTGGGCCATCTTTATCAAATGGTCCACCACTACTAGGCTGGAAGAAAATCCTTCTGAAAGAAAACTGCAGTGCTACATACATTGAAAAAAAGATTTGTGTTTCATATCATCCTATAAATCCAGTTCCGATCCAGAGAAAGAGAGAGGAAAATCTCATGGCAAGCTGTGGTCAATTTTATCTCAGAGGGTAAAAACAAAACCCTCTCTGACCTTAGATCAGTGGTGTCAAACTCAAACACAAAGTGGGTGGAAATGTAACACTGGGACCTAGTTGCGGGCCAATCTCAATATCTACTGGCCACCTTCCTCCTTTATAAAGTTTCTTGCTATAAAATAGCATAACCACAAGCCAATTCTGTAGTATGGTTAAATGATATTACCGTATTTTTCGCCGTATAAGACACACTTTTTCTCCCCAAAAAATAGGGGGAAAAAGTCCCTGCATCTTATACGGCAAAGGCAGGGAATTCCCGACTTAGAAACGCCCGCCGATACGGACCGCGGACCGCCGCCACGTCGGAAATTCCCTGCCTGTGTGGCTGCACCCGACCGTTGCCTCTGCCCGCTCCCCATGCCTGTAATGTGTCGGCGTGTGTAATAAGTTCCCTCCCGCTGTGTGGCTCATCTCTGCGTGCCCCCGCTAGTGTT
Organism: Hyperolius riggenbachi; assembly: GCF_040937935.1. NCBI lineage: Eukaryota > Metazoa > Chordata > Amphibia > Anura > Hyperoliidae > Hyperolius > Hyperolius riggenbachi. The sequence continues at coordinate 329,305,554 of NC_090650.1, forward strand.
TAATATGCCCGCTCCCCCGCCTGCCTTATCTCCCTCCCCCATGTGGTTGCTGGCCCCCCCGGGTGTTAATCTGCAGCGGCTTACCTCTCCGCCATGCCCGCGAGGATTGGAGACCTTCTTCACAGCCGCGCATCTCGCTCTAGTGATTGGCATGTGGTGATTGCGTCATTATCACATGCCGATCACTAGAGCGAGATGCGCGGCTGTGAAGAAGGTCTCCAATCCTTGCGGGCATGGCGGAGAGGTAAGCCGCTGCAGATTAACACCCGGGGGGGCCAGCAACCACATAGAGTTGAGCTGAAATTTTCGTAATTTCGCATTACTATAATTACGCATGCGAAATTTGCGATTACGATGCGAAATTAGCGTAGCGAAATTGCCATTAAAATCGTAATTGAAAATACCGTAAGCGTAATTTTCAACGCGAAATTTCGCGTTTTTTTTCAAAAAGACCTTATAGTTTTTGAGAAAATCTATGTTAAAGTTTCAAAGTAAAAATGTATACATTTGAAAACCCGCCGACTTTAACGGTTAATAGCAAAGCCTGCTTAAAGTTTAGGAACACCAAATTCCTAGGGTATATTAAGGGGATCAGTGGGAATAAGAGGAAAAAAATTTTTTTCAAAAAGACCTTATAGTTTTTGAGAAAATCGATTTTTAAGTTTCAAGGGCAAAAATGTCTTTTAAATGCGGAAAATGTCAGTTTTTTTTGCACAGGTAACAATAGTGTATTATTTTCATAGATTCCCCCAAGTGGGAAGAGTTTTACTTACTTCGTTCTGAGTGTGGGAAATATAAAAAAAAAACGACGTGGGGTCCCCCCTCCCAGACCTCTTTAACCCCTTGTCCCCCATGCAGGCTGGGATAGCCAGAATGCGGAGCACCGGCCGCGTGGGGCTCCGCACCCTGACTATACCAGCCCGCATGGTCCATGGATTGGGGGGTCTCGGAAGGGGAGGGGCAGCCAAGCTTTCCCCTCCCCCTCCGAGCCCTTGTCCAATCCAAGGACAAGGGGCTCTTCTCCACCTCCGATGGGCGGTGGAGGTGGAGGCCGCGATTTCCTGGGGGGGGGGGTTCATGGTGGAATCTGGGAGTCCCCTTTAAAAAGGGGTCCCCCAGATGCCCACCCCCCCTCCCAGGAGAAATGAGTATAGAGGTACTTGTACCCCTTACCCATTTCCTTTAAGAGTTAAAAGTAAATAAACACACAAACACATAGAAAAAGTATTTTAATTGAACAAAAAACATAACCACGAAAAAAGTCCTTTAATATTCTTAATTAACCATTAATACTTACCTGTCCCTTTAAATAAATGATCCCACGCAATATCCTCGGAAATGTTCTATCAGTTACAATGTAACAAAGTTATTACAATGTAACAACTTTGTTACATTGTAACTACGCCGCACCCGACGTCACTCACCGCCGCCGCCGCCGCCGCGTCTGCGCTGCAGGACCCGACAGAGCTCTGAGCTATAGCTCAGAGCTCTCGAAAGCATCTTTGTATTTGGGCTCCAAGGAGCCCCATTGGTCCTTAGCAGACCAATGGGGTTCCTTCTGATTTGAAGGAACCCCATTGGTCTGCTAAGGACCAATGGGGCTCCTTGGAGCCCAAATACAAAGATGCTTCTCAGAGCTCTGAGCTATATAGCTCAGAGCTCTGTCGGGTCCGTGCAGGACGCTAAGTCCCCGCCGGCTCCGCTGCCCTCCCCGCCTCTCCCACATGTCACCCACATGTCACCCACAGCGGGAGCAGCGGGAGCTGCGGGGACTTAGCGTCCTGCACGGACGCGTATGCGGCGGCTGAGCGGCGAGTGGCGTCGGGTGCGGCGTAGTTACAATGTAACAAAGTTGTTACATTGTAATAACTTTGTTACATTGTAACTGATAGAACATTTCCGAGGATATTGCGAGGGATCATTTATTTAAAGGGACAGGTAAGTATTAATGGTTAATTAAGAATATTAAAGGACTTTTTTCGTGGTTATGTTTTTTGTTCAATTAAAATACTTTTTCTAAGTGTCTGTGTGTTTATTTACTTTAACTCTTAAAGGAAATGGGTATGGGGTACAAGTACCTCTATACTCATTTCTCCTGGGAGGGGGGGTGGGCATCTGGGGGACCCCTTTTTAAAGGGGACTCCCAGATTCCACCATGAACCCCCCCCCCAGGAAATCGCGCCTCCACCTCCACTGCCCATCGGAGGTGGAGAAGAGCCCCTTGTCCTTGGATTGGACAAGGGCTCGGAGGGGGAGGGGAAAGCTTGGCTGCCCCTTCCCTTCCGAGACCCCCCAATCCATGGACCATGCGGGCTGGTATAGTCAGGGTGCGGAGCCCCACGCGGCCGGTGCTCCGCATTCTGGCTATCCCAGCCTGCATGGGGGACAAGGGGTTAAAGAGGTCTGGGAGGGGGGACCCCACGTCGTTTTTTTTTTATATTTCCCACACTCAGAACGAAGTAAGTAAAACTCTTCCCACTTGGGGGAATCTATGAAAATAATACACTATTGTTACCTGTGCAAAAAAAACTGACATTTTCCGCATTTAAAAGACATTTTCGCCCTTGAAACTTAAAAATCGATTTTCTCAAAAACTATAAGGTCTTTTTGAAAAAAAAATGTTTCCTCTTATTCCCACTGATCCCCTTAATATACCCTGGGAATTTGGTGTTCCTAAACTTTAAGCAGGCTTTGCTATTAACAGTTAAAGTCGGCGGGTTTTTAACCACTTCGCCATATCTGGACGCATATATCCGTCCAGATAGGCAGTGGTGCTGCAGCCGTGTGGTGCACGCGATCGGGCGCGCGCCCGCGCGCGCCCCCGCTGCCTCCCGCTGCCCCCCCGATCAGTGAATGGGAATATAATTCCCATTCACCGATCCAAGTCCCCGGCAGAAATACCGACGCTTTCTCATCAGAGAGCGTGGTATTTCTGCCCCCAGGAAACAACTTCTCTTCATTTTAGTTCCTAGATGCGACATCGTTCGCATCTAGGAACTTTTTGAATGTGGCCATCTTGTGGCCAAATAGTAAACTGCACCCACATACCTGAATTGAATAAAAAATACATTATTTTACATCTAAAATTGGCTATTTACCTCCCAAACTAAAATTACCCAAATACATTTTTGTATTAAAAAAAAATAATAAAAAAAATTACAATTAAAAAAAAAAAACTACATAAATAGTTACCTAAGGGTCTGAACTTTTTAAATATACATGTCAAGAGAGTATCTTATTACATTTTTTAAAATTATAAGCTTGTAAATAGTGATCGACGCAAATTGAAAAAATGCACCTTTATTTCTAAATAAAATATCGGCGCCATAAATTGTGATAGGGACGTAATTTAAATGGTGTAATAAGCGGGACAAATGGGCACATAAAATACATGGGTTTTAATTACTGTAGCATGTATTAATTTTAAACTATAATGGCTAAAAACTGAGAAATAATCTTTTTTTTCCATTTCTATCTTAATCTTCCTGTTAAAATGTATTTACAGTAAAGTGGCTCTTAGCAAAATGTACTACCTAAAGAAAGCCTAATTAGTGGCGGAAAAAACGAGATATAGATCAATTAATTTTGATAAGTAGCGATAAAGTTATTAGCGAATGAATGGGAGGTGAACATTGCTTGGATGCATAAGATTTTCGAAGCTGTAGGCTGAAGTGGTTAAATGTTTACATTTTTCCTTTGAAACTTTAACATCGATTTTCTCAAAAACTATAAGGTCTTTTTGAAAAAAAAATGTTTCCTCTTATTCCTCCTGATCTCCTTAATATATTCTCCAAATTTGAGGCTCTTAGCATTTAAGGGGGCTTTGCTATTAACCCTTAAAGTCGGCGGCTTTTTTATATTATACGGAGCGTTACGGTTGAACGCGAAATTACCGTAGCGTTTAATGCGAAATTACGGCATGATACGACTGTAATGCGAAAATTACGCGAAAATTACGCTTACGCGAAATTTCGCGAAATCCTTCTTCATTACGATTATGTACTTACGGCCATAATCGTAATTACACTAATTACGCGAAATTTCGCAAAATCGTAATTAGGTCATTACGCTCATCTCTACAACCACATGGGGGAGGGAGATAAGGCAGGCGGGGGAGCGGGCATATTATACACTAGCGGGGGCACGCAGAGATCAGCCACACAGCGGGAGGGAACTTATTACACACGCCGACACATTACAGGCATGGGGAGCGGGCAGAGGCAACGGTCGGGTGCAGCCACAATTTACACACATGCGGGGGACACAGGCACATGGGGCAGGCATGAGGGACACAGAGGACACGGCAGGCATGGGTGACACGGGACACATGGGGTACACAGGCACATGAGGGACACATGGTTGAACTCGATGGACGTATGTCTTTTTTTAACCAAAATAACTATGTAACTATGAGGCATGCATTGGGGACACAGGCACATGGGGCAGGCATGAGGGACACAGAGGACACATGGGGGACACAAGCACATGGGGTAGGCATGAGGGACACACAGAGGACACATGGGACATGCATGGTTGCCACAGAGGACACATGGGACAGGTATGGGGGACACAGAGAACACATAGGGCAAGCATATAGGGCAGGCATGAGTGACACAGGGCACATGGAGCATGTATGAGGGACACACAGATGACACATGGGGCATGCATGGGTGACACATGGGGCAGGTATGGGGGACACAGAGGACACATAGGGCATGCATGGGGGACACATAGGGCAGGCATGGGTGACACATGGGGCATGTATGAGGGACACAGAGGACACATGGGGCAGGTATTGGGAACACAGAGGACACATGGGGAGACAATGGGACACAGGAGGACACCATTTGAGGGGTAACATGTACAAGACCCTCCTGGAATATGGACGCACCAGGTTTAGTATATATCTTTTTTTTCTCTGGTTTTTGCCCTCTAAACCTGGGTGCGTCTTATATTCCGGAGCGTCTTATACGGCGCGAAATACGGTATATAGAATTAAAATGAATCTGCTTCAAGCGAAGAAAACTCTGTTACAACGTATCATGGTCTCAGTGTGCTTAACTACTCAATTCTGGAAGGCGGACCACACTCCAGGACTTTTACGATCATGTTGATGCTCCTATTGATGTGAAGATGATGATGTTCTTTCCCCTCTGAACAAAACAAAATGAAAAAATGTCTCATACAATGGTCAGTCTGGACATATTTTTTGCAATAAGGTCCATGGTCCTGGTGGCCCCCTTCCACTGTTTTATGCCTGTCTTACTCCCTCAGTGCACACTTGCTCTTAATTTGTATTTCTGGTAATCTCAGTGTGGTGCAAAAGTCTCATGCGCTGTGTATTTCTTGCTATAAAATTTTCAGTGCTTAATTTACTGTTGGATAACATTGCTTGGCCTTGTAATTTTTTGAATCCCTTTTGTAACATATAGCATTTACCTTCTTTGCTATTTTTAACCTTGCTAATATTTGTATAACTTGCACTGTGCTATGTGCCACTTTCAATCAATAAAAACTGATTTACAAAAAATAATAATAATCTGCTAAGAACTGTTCCTTGACCAAAAATAAAAACCTAAATATAACAGCTGATCTATAACATTAACCAATAAATACTTATATCCGAATATATTGCTCATGTTTAATAACTCAGGCTTAACGGGCCCAATAAAGAACGATAGTGTTTAAAAATGATGAGTTGTTTCTCCAGACCTATATCACTCTATGAGTCTGATGCACAAAAGGCTGGAAATTTTGCCATACAGGCAATGCACAGCAAGTAATTGGGTGCCCGCAAGGGGCAGATTAGGGTCTGATCTAATGGGTAGCAGTGACAGGGGGTGATGGTTGATTGATAGGTGATCAGGGTGTGATTAGAGGGGAGAATAGATGCAAGCAGTGCACTGGCGAGGTGATCAGGGGGGTCTGAGGGTGTGGGCGTGTGTTTGGGTGCCAGCGAGGGGCAGATGAGGGTCTGATCTGATGGGTAGCAGTGACGGGGTGATTGATGGGTGATCAGTGGGTGATAAGAGAGGAGAACAGATGTAAACAATGCACTTGGGAGGGGATCTGAGGGCGGCTCTGCGGGCGATCTGAGGGTGTGGGTGGGGGATCAGGTGCCGGCAAGGGGCAGGTTAGGGTCTGATCTGATGGGTGGCAGTGACAGGGGGTGATTGATGGGTGATTGACAGGTGATTGACAAATAGATGTATACAGTACACAGGGGGGGGGGGGTCTGGGGAGGATCTGAGGGTGTGAGGGGGTGATCAGGAGCCCCCAGGGGGCAGTTTAGGACCTAATCTAAAACATAGCATTGACAGATAGTGACAGGGGGTGATTGATGGGTGATTAGGGGGGTGCTTGGGTGCAAACAGGGGTCTGAGGGGGTGTGCAGGGAGGGTCTGAGGGGTGCTGTGGGCGATCAGGGGGCAGGGGGGGCAGGATCAGTGTGTGTGTGTTTTTACTATAATGGCTGCCCCCTCCCCTGGTAGTCCCTCGATCACTGGGACCACCAGGGGAGGAGGCAGCCTGTATAATACACTGGTATACATTACAGCCTGGCAGCCTGGTATACATTACAAAGTGTATTATACACTTTGTATGCGGCGATCGCAGGGTTAACAACCCGCCAGCGCTGCTAAATGGCTGGCGGGTTGACGTTGCGGGTGGGCGGAGCCTAATGCCGGCGGATGCACGCGATCCCTGGCTAATCAGTCCCCCAGGTGCCGCCGCCGATTTGCGTTACGCGGTCCTGGGGGTGCCACTTTGCCAACGCCTATTGGTAGTGGGCGCTCGGCAAATGGTTAAAGTCGCAGAGCTCACAGAAGCTCCTATGCATAGATAACAGCTGAAGTTTCTTAACTCTTCCTGTACTGGAAACAATATGAGACTTATATTTGTGCTACTAATGTTCTATTTCTTAGCTGTACTACACATACAACTCATTATATCACAAGTTTATTTTCACTGCAGATTCCCTTTAAAGTGTACCCAAGGTGGATACAATGGGCACAAATGGCACACAGAGGCATGTTCCCATCTAAAGGACATGCCTCTCTGTCCCCTCTGAGCTGCTCCCTCCCTCCACCACACAGCCCCCCACCCTGGATCTTAGTGACAATGAGTTTGTCTGCAAGCCTAGCGGGGAAGAGGTGTCCTTACCAGGAGAGGCACCCCTGCATAATGCCCCTTCCTTGCCCCTCAGGCCATCCTATTGGCTTTCCCCTGCCTTTCACCCGCTCCCTTTTCCCCCTCTATCTGCTCTCGGAGGAGAGCACAAAGCTGTGAGTTCAGTGTTGCTTGTGAGCCCGGGGTCATGACCATTTTTGTTTATTTTCACAAAAGTGAAACTACTTGCCGGCCGGTGGACAAGTGGAGCGATGTCGGACATCTAGAAGCTGCTCAATCTTCTCAGGGAGGAAGGCTGCTCCCGGTAAGTTTGTTTATTTTACTGTAACGTTCCACTTTGGATTCTTTTTAAATTGTGCTCTGTATACGTCTGTCTGAACTCTTCATCTCCTCACGTTGTAGTTATCAGCTTGATGGTATCTACAATGGGAGTGACATAGCATCTGATCACATGTGATAGATATTTATGACTCACAGATGCAGTAAGATGTTCTAACTTATGCCCAAGGTACTTTCTATGCCCAGGGTTGTCATTTATGCCCAGGACACTTACTGAACTTAAATGACTCACCCCCTAATACACAGTGCGATTTTTGTTTGATCCTGAAAAAATATTTCCCTTTGTGAATATAAGGCAGCATCTTTACTTAACTTGTACTGCAGTCCCATTATAAATAACCAGCTATGTGATTTGGCATCTTCTAATCTGAGATCATTGGACTGCTGAGCCTTGTGAGCAACGCATATGTAGATTATTATCATGATAGCATGAAACACCTTTTTTTCTGTTTCAGTAGTAACACAGATGTATCTTATGGTGATGTTAACCTCATTCTGCAAAGTTTAGGGCTGCTAACATAGTAAGCACGTACGTGTTGTACGGACACTCTTGAGCTGGACGCAGGGTGACCCAAATGAAGGCTCACCTTGCTGCCACTCAGTACCCAGCGGCGTTAAATACTATCCCCCCCCCTTCGAGTTGTAGCAACTCGGAGGGAGATGTAATTCAGGGTCTGGTGGTTGCCGGAGCCCTGAATTACCCATACACAGGGTGCGCATCATAGCACTAGTGAGCACCGGGCGCCGAAAGGACCTGATTCATTGTAAGCAGCCTCAGGAAGGTTCACTCTCAAGTTTTCTGTCCATTCATTTATGCATCCTCTGGTTGTTGTGCTTTTTTTTGATGGCCACCGGTAGCATATTAGAGACTTCTGAGTAAGATTGGCCTCGGCACTGACACTGGGGCTTGTCCTTTTATTGATGGATGTATGTAACCAGTTGTAGAACCATCATGGGAAGTGTTATGCTTAGCCGGCCTTTGACCTGTGCGACCAGAGCGGTCGCTCAGGGTGCCGGCTACCAAGGGGGCGCTTAATAGCTGGTTACCTATACTGAGAGCACCTACACCTGACTTTCTATACTGGGGGCACCTATAGCTGGCTAGCTTTACTGAGAGCACCAACACATGGCTACCTATACTGGAGGCACCTACGCCTGGCTACCTATGGGGGCGATGGAGACCTTCAACTGACTATACTGGGTGCACCTATGCTTGCAACCTATATTGAGGGCACCTACACATGAGATCGGGGGGGGGGGCGCACTGCGGCTAAAACGCGTGGTGCAAATTGTCGGTGCTGTACGATCATTCTAAATGGGGGGGGGAGGGGCGGCTAACTGTCCCACTGATTGTTTTTATTAATATTCCTGAAAGGTTCTAGCCTTCATTTTTAAGTGTATTCAGAATAATGCACTCTTTCCATCCATTCGTGGTTATTTATAGTATTTTTCCTATTATACATATGTGATGTGTCACAGAGTTCTGAGCATTTGGCATGATGTGGCACAACGTCAAAAAGGTTGCTAACCACTGTCCTAGGAGATATCTCAGGAGAAAAGGTGAATTGCATATGGGCCTGTTTGTTTGTGTGAGTGCGTGTGTGTGCGCGCATGCGTGAAGAGGTTGAAAGGGGGCACAAAAATCAGGTTTCGCTCAGGGCGCTGGGAAACCTAAGGCCGGCCCTGGTGTTATGTGAATTCATTGTTTGTGTGTGAGTTGAGCTGCTATTCTTGTATTTTTTTGTTGTCGAATTAATCGTTTTGATCTGCAAGTGTTTTACATGTAGGTTATAAGCTTGATTCAGTAAATCACCAAAATGCTATTTAGACTCCAAGTGAATACAAATACTTGTTTACAGGAGCCCTTAGGCCTCAACCACACTAGCTAATACAGGTGGACCAGCAATCAGAATGCAATGCACGTGATCACATGCCATCTGAGTTGTCGTGCGGTGCATTGCGCTGCGGATCCCATTCACTACAGTGAAAGGGGCAGCATAGCCTTTTTTTTGCAGAAAATGCGTGCAACAATGCAATATCACATCACACTGCTGCACAGCACATAAAGGCCCATATGCACTTAACTTTTTCTCCTGAGTTATCTCCTCGGAGATAATTTTCATCTTCTCTTTAAAATAACTTTTCAGCATTTTACAATTAAAAAAGTACTTAAATGTTGGTGGAAAAAAGTACTATCAAAATGATTCTGAGTATCTTCTTGCTTGCTAGTGGTTTAAAATGCATTTTATGACAAGGGCCCATATGCAATTAACGTTTTCTCCTAGGTGATATTTTCAAACTAGCCCATAAAATGCCTTTTAAACACCCAGAAAGCAAGAAAATACTCAAAATTATTTTGGCAGTACTTTTTCTTTTTCAGTGTGAAAATATTACCTAGGAGATATAAGAAACTTTCCTGCCCTTGAAGTTTCCACAGAGACCCGGGCGGAATTCGTCGCTTCCGGGTCTCGGCGCTTGTTCCCCACTGATGACGTCATTGCTGAGACACAAACCGCACATGCTGATAGGCAGAGGATGCGCTCGCAATACGCCCTCCGGAAATGTAAGCAATAGTCAGCTGACTCCGGTCAGCTGACAGCACGGTGTTAGCTGACATTACAGCTGACACCTAGGTAGGCTGTGATAAGGATAGCTTTGGCTAGTTGCTGGGTGCGCACTCACTTATTGATATTACTGGATCTTGACCTTTGGCTTGTATTGACGATCCCTGTCCATGTGATTAACCCTTGCTTTGTTTCCTGGATAACACTTGCCTGCTGCCTGGACCGACCTCTGCCTTGTTTCTTGGATAACCCTTGCCTGCTGCCTAGACTGACCTCTTCCTTGTTTCCTGGATAACCCTTGTCTGCTGCCTGGACTGACCTCTGCCTTGTTTCCTGGAAAACCCTTGTATGCTGCCTGGACTGACCTCTGATTTGTTTCTTGCATAACCCTTGCTTGCTGCCTGGACTGACCTTTGCTAAGTTACTGGAAAAGCTAAGTACGCCTGAACTAATCCTTGCAGCAGCCGTTAGCCCTGCCTCCAGGAAGACAAGATTTACGACCAAGACTACGACCAAGTCTTGGAGGGGTGGGTTTGGGGGTGAAGGGACCCACGTTTAGCAGCGCGATAGCGGCGGTTTAGCAGGGGCACACATGCCCCTGCTAAGTATGAGCTCTGAAGCGAGATTTATTCTCGCTTCAGAGTCTCTTTAAGACCTGGGGGTAACCGAAGTCAGGAGACATATTTAGTGTCCTGTTCAAGCAGGGACTTGTCTATAGGTGAAGACGTAGGCTGAGCTCAGAGCTGCGGCACTAGATTGGGGCATAGAGACTGATCGGGAACATAACCTGTCAGGACTTGCAGGAGAGAACTGAGAAGAAAAAGTGAATTACATATGGGCCAAAGTGTGAATGTCAGAGTGTGCAGTCTGTGGACTTCTGATGTTATTGCTTGTCACACACCATATGCATTGGCGAAACGCGCACAGCAGCACATATAGGTCTTGATTCACTAAACCGTGATAACTCATATCACGGCTGCATTAGCGTTTTCGCACATAATCACAAATTTTCACATGCAGTTGCAAATTTAATTTGTGATTGTGCGCAAAAATGTGCACAAAAACGCTAGAGTTATCACAGTTTAGTGAATCAAGCCCATAGTGTGAACGAGACCTTAGACTTCCTTCAGATTAAACCGAAAACAAGTAGAAGGTGAAAGAGGTGTTGTTTCAGAGTTCTCAGTTATATCAAATAAAAAGCTAATTGCAAGAACTTGTGAATCATATTCAGCCTAGTCTCGGGCTTGCTGAAAGACTTGTCATAGTTTTCATCTTCAGCTATAAAGTACATCTATCATGTGTGCCTAAGAAACCTATTAAGTTTACTAAGCCGTTAGCAGGATAATATCGCACTGCCCAATATGTCACCTTGTGATTATAATTAACATTCTGATAAACCTACTCTTTCACCATTACCAGTGCTATGGGTCAGAAGAATTTATGAATCATTAGTTATAGGATAAATGAGTGGTGATTTACATAGCTGACATATTACATTTCAGCAGTATGTGTTCCCCTGTGTGAATTATTAAATATTTCTCATCCTCCATACTTTAGGTTTACAGCTTAGTCATATGCTACACGTCAAAGGAAGCCTGAAGAGTAGGATAGCGTAACATTTACTACACTATGAATAGGCACCTGATATTGTTAATGCATTAGTAGCACAACATAGACATTGTACCGATTCTTAAAGGACAACTGGGGCAGGGCAAAATACTTGAGTTTTACTTACCTGGGACATCTTCCAGCCACCTGTAGTCTTTCAGGTTCCTTGGTGACCTCTGGGTACCCTCTGTTCTGATGCTGTCACTCCAATTAAAGTTTGAGACTGGTTGAGTTGTGGACTACAGCGCATGTACTGCCTTAGCCATGTCCATCCATGGGATTGTTCTGCACATGCGCAGTTACAAGTATTTACAACCTTTGCATGCACATAACATTACGAGCTGCACATGCTCAGAGCGCAACCGAGGAGACACAGTCAGTATAGCACATGCGCTATAGTACGCGACCCAGCTGGGTCATGGACTTTACTTGTGGTGACAGCAGAACAATGGAGGGTACTCGGAGTACACAGAGGAACCTGAAAGACTATAGGGGGGCTGGAAGAAGCCCCAGGTAAGTAAAACTCAACTTTTTTCCCTTGCGTCAGGTCTCTTTTAAGGGCACTTTTACCACGTTGCACTGCAGAGATTGTCTGTACACTGTAATGTTATGCAGTTCAAAGTGTATGACCAGTTTACACCTCATTAGTTGCACTGCGATGCAACAGATCCTGTTGTTACAATGCAAATCATGCAGAAACAAGCAGTAGTTGAGGTTTCAAACCTCACATCAACTACCGGTATGTACGTATTTATACTTGTGCTGCTGGATATTCTGATTCCACTGTGTGCTGAGCTACTGATGTATCTATGCGCCACACTGTTGTCTGTTATGTGCTATGGACAGTGCTACAGAAGATGTTGGCACTTTATACATAAATAATAATATTTCTTTGGTCACTCATTTTGGTTCTTTTTCCTCTCATCATTTTAGTGTTCAGTTCTTTTGGGGGGGTTTAAGTGATATTAGAGAGTCCAAAGCAAACTATGCTTAACAATTTATTTTCAGACTGCAGGTTTTGAAGCTGCTGTTGGGCCCCATAATAAACCGCATTCACAGACAAGATCAGCCTGCCAGTGGCCTTTATCACAAATTCTGTGCTAGGAGTGGCTGAAACACCAATGGAAACCTTTGAGTGCATTGTATACTTGTTATAAAACATGGGGCTCGATTCACAAAAGGGTGCTAACTCAGTTAGCACGCCTAAAAGCTTTGGGCGTACTAACTAAGGTGCTAAGCAGTTAGCATGCCCAAAGCTTTTATTGATCGCGCACAAAGTTTAGCGCTGCGCGGTGCCCATGAAACCTTGCACCGGGCGCGACTATAACGTTGCACCTGGTGCCCCTAAACGTCGCACTGGGTGCGCCTGAAACGTCACATAGTGCGCCGTTTCGGGCGCACCCGGTGCAACGTTTTAGGGGCACGCGGTGCAACGTTTCACGCGCACCGCTAAACTTTGTGCGCACAAACTTTTTGACCGCGTATTAGCACACGAAAGTCTCTTTGGGCGTGCTAAGGGGCTTTTCACAGGCGTGCTAACACTGAGCACCCTTTTGTGAATCAAGCCCATGGATATCACCAGTACTTACCTGGCTGTATAACTAACCCCTCCCCCAATAACAATACTTAACAAACCCTTGGGAGAAAAATAATCCGCTAGCTTGCACTTAAAGTGGAACTTTAGGGCATATTCACAGTGGGATGTTGCGTTTTAATGCGACGTTAAAGTCGCAACACTGTCTGCGTTTAGAGGTAACGCACTGCAAGCAGTGAGTTACCATAACGCAACATTTTTCAACGCGACGATATCGTCGTACTGTGAACGGCCCATAGGATTATCATTGCAGTGCGTTAAGCTGCGTTATACGACTTTTTAATGCAGCTCTGCAACGTGGCACTGTGAATGCAACCTTAACCCAGGATTGAACTTCATCCCAATCAGAAACTGATACCCCCATTCCCATTAGAAATCTTTACCTTTTCCCAGTTAGATCATCAGGTGGGTCTGTGGGGCTGATATTGTGGTGAAACCCCTCCACAGTGTGATGTCATGACCATGGTCCTTACAGTTTGCTGTCTGTGAACCTTGTTGCATTATAGGAAACTATGGGCCTGATTCACAAAGCGGTGCTAACAGTTAGCACGCTGGTGAAAAGTCCTTTATCATGCCTAAACTCAGTTTAGGCATGATAAGTTTAGGCATGATAAGTTTTTAAGCACCAACTGCGTTAGCACCGCAGTGCACAGCTGATCAAAAGTTTTGCGCTAGCAAAGTCTGGTGCACTTCGCATAGAGTTTAATGGCGCTGCTTTGCGTGCGGGACTTTGCACGCTATCTACACTTATCTAAGCTTAGCATGCCTAAACTTATCACACCTAAACTTATCACACCTAAACTTATCACGCCTAAACTGGCTTTTCACCAGCGTGGTGCAATGGTTATCACGCCTAAAGGGCCTGATTCACAAAGCGGTGCTAACAGTTAGCACCCTGGTGAAAAGCCCTTTATCATGCCTAAACTCAGTTTAGGCATGATAAGTTTAGGTGTGATAAGTTTAGGCATGATAAGTTTAGGTGTGATAAGTTTAGGCATGATAAGTTTAAGCGCCAACTAGGTTAGCACCGCAGTGCACAGCTGATCAAAATTTTAGCAAAGACTGGTGCACTTCGTATAAAGTTTAATGGCGCTGCTTTGTGTGCGGGACTTTGCAAGCGATCTAAACTTATCTAAACTTAGCATGCCTAAACTTATCACACCTAAACTTATCATGCCTAAACTTATCACACCTAGGGCTTGATTCACAAAGCGGTGATAACCCAGTTATCACGCCTAAAAGACTTTAGGCGTGATGACCTTTTCACCACTGAGTTATCACCGCTTTTTCCTGCTCTTCGCGCGAAGTCACCGCGCGTACGCGCGTGAGCGCGTGCGCGCAAAGTCCCATAGGGCTTAATGGGAGCTTTGCGCGAAGCGTCGGGTGCTGCGCGCGCGTACGCGCGGTAACTTCGCGCGAGTTTCTTCTTATCATGCCTAAAGTGAGTTTAGGCGTGATAAGGGCCTTTTCACCAGCGTGCAAACACTTTGCACCGCTTGGTGAATCAAGCCCCTAAACTGGCTTTTCACCAGAGTGGTGCAATGGTTATCATGCCTAAAGTCTCTAACTGGGTTAGCACCGCTTTGTGAATCAAGCCCTATGGGCTCGATTCACAAAGCGGTGCTAACCCAGTTAGAGACTTTAGGGGCTCGATTCACAAAGCGGTGATAACCCAGTTATCACGCCTAAAAGACTTTAGGCGTGATGACCTTTTCACCACTGAGTTATCACCGCTTTTTCCTGCTCTTCGCGCGAAGTTACCGCGCGAACGCGCGTTCGCGCGTGAGAGCGCGCGCAAAGTCCCATAGGGCTTAATGGGAGCTTCGCGCGAAGCGGGGACGCTGCGCGCGCACGCGCGCGGTCGCGCGCGCAAAACTTTGCGCGCGGCAACTTCGCGCGAGTTTCTTCTTATCATGCCTAAAGTGACTTTAGGCGTGATAAGGGCCTTTTCACCACGGTGCTAACACTTTGCACCGCTTGGTGAATCGAGCCCCAGGCATGATAACCATTGCACCACTCTGGTGAAAAGACAGTTTAGGTGTGATAAGTTTAGGCATGATAAGTTTAGGTGTGATAAGTTTAGGCATGCTAAGTTTAGATAAGTTTAGATCGCTTGCAAAGTCCCGCACGCAAAGCAGCGCCATTAAACTCTATGCGAAGTGCACCAGTCTTTGCTAGCGTAAAACTTTTGATCAGCTGTGCACTGAGGTGCTAACGCAGTTGGCGCTTAAACTTATCACGCCTAAACTTATCACACCTAAACTTATCACACCTAGGGCTCGATTCACAAAGCGGTGCTAACAGCTAGCACCCTGGTGAAAAGCCCTTTATCACGCCTAAACTCAGTTTAGGCATGATAAGTTTAGGTGTGATAAGTTTAGGTGTGATAAGTTTAGGCATGATAAGTTTAGGTGTGATAAGTTTAGGCATGATAAGTTTAAGCACCAACTGCATTAGCACCGCAGTGCACAGCTGATCAAAAGTTTTGCGCTAGCAAAGTCTGGTGCACTTCGCATAGAAATTAATGGCGCTGCTTTGCGTGCGGGACTTTGCACACTATCTACACTTATCTAAACTTAGCATGCCTAAACTTATCACACCTAAACTTATCACACCTAAACTTATCACACCTAAACTGGCTTTTCACCAGTGTGGTGCAAAGGTTATCATGCCTAAAGTCTTTTAGGCGTGATAACTGAGTTATTACCGCTTTGTGAATCAAGCCCCTAAACTTATCATGCCTAAACTGAGTTTAGGCGTGATAAAGGGCTTTTCACCAGCGTGCTAACTGTTAGCACCGCTTTGTGAATCAGGCCCTATGGGCTCGATTCACAAAGCGGTGCTAACCCAGTTAGAGACTTTAGGCATGATAACCATTGCACCACTCTGGTGAAAAGCCAGTTTAGGTGTGATAAGTTTAGGCATGATAAGTTTAGGTGTGATAAGTTTAGGCATGCTAAGTTTAGATAAGTTTACATCGCTTGCAAAGTCCCGCACGCAAAGCAGCGCCATTAAACTTTATACGAAGTGCACCAGACTTTGCTAGCGTAAAACTTTTGATCAGCTGTGCACTGCGGTGCTAACCCAGTTGGCGCTTAAACTTATCATGCCTAAACTTATCACACCTAAACTTATCATGCCTAAACTTATCACACCTAAACTTATCACACCTAAACTTATCATGCCTAAACTGAGTTTAGGCATGATAAAGGGCTTTTCACCAGGGTGCTAACTGTTGGCACCGCTTTGTGAATCAGGCCCCATGTCTTTTTCCAACTCCCAAGCAAGCAGTATCCCCCTCTGTGCAACTTTCAGTAAACAAACTTTACACACAGATCACCTGGCAGGACTAAAGATGTCACCACCAGTGATACATTTCAGAATGTGAAATCAGTGAGAGGAAGGATTTTACATTTACAATGGACAAACACTGACTAATCTATAGATGAATATTGTAAAAAATAAAAAAAACAATTTTATTCCTTGGGCTTGATTCACAAAAGTGTGCTAAGTGTTAGCACGCCTGTGAAAAGGCCCTTAGCACGCCTAAATAGCTTTAGGTCGTGCTAAGCTTTGCGCGCAAAGTTAGCGCCGCTCAGTGCGCCTATAACATCGCACCGGGTGCGCTCGAAACGGCGCACGGTGTGACCATTCGGGCGCACCCGGTGCAACGTTATAGGCGCACCCAGTGCGCCGTTTTCGGCACACCCGGTGCAACGTTTCACGCGCACCAAGCGGCACTAAACTTTGCGGGCAATGAGTAAAAGCTGTGAGCGTGCTAACTGCTTAGCACTGTAGTTAGCACGCCCAGAGCTTTTAGGCATGCTAACTTAGTACGCTTTTGTGAATCAAGCCCATTATGTGATTTTTACTACAGTTCCCCTTTAAACCCATCACTATTAAAAATCCCCCATGATAACTGATCTGTAAAATGTCTCCTGATTTTACTCCTGCAGAAGGATGACCTTTCATTCTCTCCAGAGCCAAGAATGCTACTAGAGTTGTAGTGGCAAAGACTATCTAGCTGTGTTGTTGTTCCTGCCTGCACACCAGCCTCACATATAAGGTGTGTAAAGCTTTATGCTGGGATGGTGTCCCTGGGTGTGTGCATATATGAACTCTCCTCCTGACAGGCTTAGCAAGTGTCTTAATGAGGGTGTGAGAAAGGCCTAGCTGTGCTTAAGTTAAAGCCACAACAAAGAGTTAAAGCACACATAACATAGAATATAAGCAGTGTGTTATGTACAGCCGTAAAGGCTTTCCGATGTTTATTTCACACAGAGCCGGGACAAGGTCCTCCAGCACCCAAGGCTGAGACACCAAAGTGCGCCCCTCCATCCCTCCCACCCCAGGCATCACACACTGATTGCTATTAGACTAAGAGGCGCCAAAGGGCCCACAACCTCCCCAACACCTTAATATCTAGTTATATGGCTTGCAGTCACTGCCATGTATCCCCTTTTCTTATTTCTTTCTGCTTCAATCACAATTAGGAATGACAGCTGAATGAACTCTGCGCCCCCTCCTACACTGCGCCCTGAGGCTGGAGCCTCTCCAGCCTATGCCTCGGCCCGGCCCTTTTCACAACACTACAGTCTAAAAAACATGCACACTTGACAGTGGCATAACTATAATTCATGTAGGCAATGTTCACACCTCTTCCCTTGGTGTTTTTCACGGCCTAGGTGCACATCTCACAAGGGTCATAAAACAAGTGTGGCCATCATGGTCTTTATTCCTATAACAAGTGTAGCCAAAAACACACCTGATCTGAAGTATAGTCCCCTGTATCGGAGGAAGGGGAGGTTAGTAGTTGGGGGCCCCTCACAGCTCTGGGCCTCCCTGTGATCTTACGGGCCGCTCCCCTCTAGTTATGCCCCTGGCACTTGAGTGGAATATTCATCTATCTGAATTCCCTCACCTGCAAGCCACATTTGAGCATGTTTGGTAAACTCAGTTGTTTGCTGCATTACCTCATGTTGTAATGCTTTGTGAAGTGAAGTCACTGTACTTAGTTGAATTCCTATTTTAGTATCTACATGTGATGGATTTAGCCATTTTTTGGTAATTATTACATAGACCTAGCTATTATCATACTGCCCAGGTCATATGATGTAACCGTTACTAAGCATGACCTGTAAATTATCTTTAAATTATACATAAGTACAAAATAAACAGGTCCAACAAGATGGAAACTAACTCCACAGTAAATGATGAGCTTAGACTTGGTATTATGATTGGGCATTCGATTTGGGACTATATCTTATCATGCATGTTATTTATGTTATTTATGTTATTTATGCTGTTCAGTTGAATGCAAAGCATATTTCTACCTATTTGAACAGTTTGGGGTGGTATTTTGTGTTTCCTGTCTTGGTGGTGTATGATGTCATCTCAAAGGACCACAACCCTGTTTTTCTCTTTATTGCTGTAAAACTATATTTCTATGAACAGATAATATATTAGCTCAGTACAACCAAGAAATAAACCTCTCAACTTTCTGAGACTAAAAAGAGGACCACTTTTTAGTGCAAGCAAAAGACACTTTCCCAGCACACCTCCAGTCACATCTTCATGATATTGCCAGTCAAGCACAGTATGAAGAATTAATGAGCAAAATACATGATTTCATTTATTTCCATGTATTTTCCATGTCCAGCCTCTCCCTTGAGCAGCAGCTGCCCAAGGTCCAGGCCTATGTGGCCTTTCCAGATATCTAGCCCTGATGGGGAGATGGTAGTAACATCGCAGAAAAGAACAGAATGCAGCTTATGCCATCAAGCCTTCAGAAGCAGTGAGTGTGGCAACAGTTTACAGGTCAATGCTCCACTACTCCAGCTATTGGTAGGTTGTTTTGCTTATTTCCAATTCAAGAAGTAAAAATATAGGTTAAATTCACACAAAGTGCATTGTGCATAAGCCACATTACAATGCGATGTCACACCGCCTCAATTCACTAAGCTTTATCAAACACTTTATCAAACATTTGATAATTTACCTCATGGATACAATCTAATTTTGAATTCACTAAGATGTTACAGATTTATTGAACGTTTTATCGATAAAACATTCGATAAAAATATAACCCCTTAGTGAATTCAAAATTAGATTTTACCCATGAGGTAAATTATCAAACATTTGATAAAGTGTTTGATAAAGCTTAGTGAATTGAGGCTAATAATATCTGCACTCTTTCTACACTGTAGAAAGTGCATTTAGGTAATGTGCTCTATTACAATGCAAGGAGGTGAACATGCCCATGCAGCTGTGTGGGCAGTGCGTTCACACACAGCGATCTGCATAGTGTGAATGCACTAGAACACTAAATGTGAAGCAAGCTGAAAAAAAAATAGTCATAGAGCCTTCCCAGTCCTCTCGGTATCCCCTCATTTCTTTGGGAGTCCTTGTGAGACTTTGTGCGCAGTACTCATCTTTGGAAGCAAAGAGTTGTTCCATAATCTTCTCAGGACTCCCAAGGGCATATTTGACCAGTTGGTGGAATAACTTTATCGGGGGAAGGGAAAACAGAGGACCAAGGACACGGAAAGAGAGGACCAGGAAGGCTCTATGGGATCCAGAGCCTTCCCTCTAGATAAGGACATATTTAACTTTTTTTTTCAGTGGATTCAGTTTTACTTTAACCTCATTGGCGGTAACCCCGAACGTAGTTCGGGGTAAGCCGCGCAGGAAGTTTTCTCCGGCCCTGCTGGGCCGATTTGTCAAATTTTTTTTTTTTTTGCTGGACGTAGCTAGCACTTTGCTAGCTGCGTCAGCACACCGATCGCTGCCGCCCCGCGCTCGATCGCGCCATACGCTGCCTGGCCAATCAGTGCCAGGCAGCGCTGAGGGGTGGTTCGAGACTCCCAATAACGTCCCGTCATCCCGCCCCATCGCCATGGCGACGGGGGAAGCCCTCCAGGAAATCCCGTTCTTTGAACGGGATTTCCTGATCGGAGATTGCGGGGGGATGCCGCTGAGCAGCGGCTATCATGTAGCGAGCCCTGGGCTCGCTACATGATATAATAAAAAAAAAATTAAAAAAAACTGCTGCGCTCCCTCCTGGTGGAATTTTTTATGCCGCCAGGAGGGTTAAGAGAAGCTTTTAAAAATGATAGTTAGCTGTAAATTTAAATAAACATAATTTTATTTACAGGAAGAGTTGGGAAGATCCAATCCCTATGTATGGCAATTTTATAATGAAAGTGAAATTTCCCTTTAACCACTTGAGGACCGCGGTGAGAACCCCCCTAAAGACCAGGCCATTTTTCCCTAAATTGGCCACTGCAGCTTTAAGGCCTTGCTGCAGGGAAGCACAAATCAGCACACAAGTGATTTCCCCCACCCCCCTTTTCTCCCCACCAACAGAGCTCTCTGTTGGAGGGGTCTGATCACCCCCCCCCCCCCCCCAATGTTTGTTTTTTTTATAAATATTTATGTTAATATTTTTTAGATAAATGTACCTATTTTGTTTATTTTTTTCCCTAAACTCCCTCCCTCCTCCTAGCCAGCCAGTGACGGTGATCGGCTGTCAAAGGCTTCAGCCTATGAGAGTTAATCGCTCTCCTGTGTCCCAGGGGGACAGCCGTGTCACGCTGTAGATCGCAGCGCTGTACAATGTTTATAGGTTTCGCCGTCCTGGCGCTGCCGCCGTGTTCACGCCAGTTGGCTTGGAACGGTCGGCAAGTAGTTAAAAGCAGCCCTGTCACTAATCTGGTCAGCGTTATAAGATGAGGCATGCATTATCAGAAGTGACAGGGAAAACACCATGCTTGAAGAGGAACTGTCAGCCATACTATCTCAGAAAAAACCATATATATATATATATATATATATATATATATATATATATATATATATATATATATATATATATATATATTTAGTTAGATAAATACTTGCTCTACTTACATAACATGTGTAGTGTACTGTCCACATTTTGATTTTAGTGATTTTTCTATAGTAAAAAAAGAGAAAGGGCTTGTTTCCACTACACGCAGATTCTGCATGCAGAAAACTGACTCCAATGAATGCCTATGGGAAATCTGCATCAGAAAAATCGCGTTCAGTGGAAACAGGCCCATAGGCATTAATTGGAGTCAGTTTTCTGCATGCAGAATCTGCGTGTAGTGGAAACAAGCCCATAATCCTTCTTAGGATTTCCCATTTTGACTGTGTCTATCTTGAAGCCAATCCTGACATCATTTCCTCCCTTACTCTGTCTGTGTATCATTGCCTGCCCTCCTCCCAGTCTTCAGACTCTCCCACCCAGCTCTGCAGTGCATTGTCTCAGCATGAGAGATATTGGCCAATCAGAGAGGAATAGAGGTGTGGGAGGGGAAAACAGGACAGAAAGAGGCTTTAGCCAATCTGTAAAAGGAAAAAGAGAGTAAAAGGAATCAAGAACAGGACTAATCTCCTGGGCATCAGTATTGGACAATAAACCTGCACTCGCATTAAAGGACACCTGAAGTAAGAGGAATATAGAGGCTGCCATATTTGCCTGGCTGTCCTGCTGATCCTCTGCCTCTAATATTTTAGCCATAGCCCCCAAACCAGCATGCAGAATAGACTAAAGTTTGACTGATTGTTTGTTTCAGGTGATTCAGACACTACTTATGCGTGAAAAATCAGCAGGATTGCCAGGTAACTAATATTGTTTAAAATGAAATAAATATGGCAGCCTCCATATCCCTCTCACTTCAGTTGTCCTATAAGGGACCAACAGAGGGGTTTGAGGGCAGAAGGGACGGGCCAACCCCAGTTTCTGTGTAAATTTGCATGATATCTTCATTAATGTAAGGCCTGGCCGATTCTGGTCTCAATTTTGCAATCTCCACCAAAGTCTTCAAACTATGTGGCTCGCCCCCCACAGCCTCGGGGGACAAGTTGCGTCTACCCAGCACACTGTTACACCCAGGCCTTATTGCGCAAAGTATAGAGACCAGTGATGACGTCACGCACATGCGCAAAAAGTGCCCGGCAACAGGAACGCGATCTAGGATGCACTCCGCCAGGCAGCGCAGGCGTCCTACTCCGGGTCAGAGCAACCCGGAAGTAGTAAACCCCCCAGGGATTCAGAGATGTTTGCCGGCGAACAATTCGGGGAACCGTTCGCCAAATCTCTGATAGAGACTGAAGGAAGGAAGACAGAGATACCACCAGAACCCACTAGGCAAAGACAGGCATTACTGGCAGGAGTAGACAGACAAGAAACGGAGGAAGATGGCCCAGAGTGACCGCAGCTCTGAGCTTTTGGTAACCGCCACAATCAACAAGACAAGGATGGAACATTTACCAATCCAATTGCTACTATAGTAATGTAAACATCCACACAAATATAAACAAGACTGGACAGAACAGGAAGACGCATAACCAACAGCAACCGCTAGTATTGTACATCCAGACAGGCAGGGCTAGAGGGAGCATCTGCCAATCACAACTGCAGTGATGGCGACATCCAGACAGGCAGGACTAGAAAGAGCGTCGCAAATAGCAACCACAGCTATGGTGACCTCCAACAGCAGGATTCGAAGAAATGTTGCTGTTTGCCCACAAATGAACAGCAATGGTCCACAATGAAGCAAGGGAAGGTAAACAACAATTGTAACAAGACCCAGCAATACAGCTATGGCATTGGCATAAGCTGATCGCTATCACAGGCAAGGTATCAAGACAGGCAAGGTATCAAGTCATCTGCTAAAGAGAGCAGGCATGGAAATTCCAAAACCGGTTCATGGTAATTAATCAATCCTCTGCTATTCTAAACTGCAGATTGATTGCAGGTGGAAATGACACTCATTTCAAATGCTAGCAACACTATGCAGTTGCATGTGTGCAGGGGAGTCAGCAGTGGAGTAGAGTAGTGGAGCTATGGGCCCCAGTGTAAGTTTTACATTGGGCCTCCCAAGCACTCGATACATAACAATTGATATGGCGCACCAAAACCAATCAAGGACAACCATAGTGTCAGAAGTGCAGGAAGGGGATGGGAAACAGTGTGTTAAAGGGAACCTAAACTGAGAAGGATATGGATTTTTCCTTTTCAAATAATACCAGTTGCCTGACTCTCCTGCTGATCCTGTGTCTCTAATACTTTTAGCCACAGCCCCTGAACAAGCATGCAGATCAGGTGCTCTGACTGAAGTCAGACTGGAATAGCTGCATGCTTGTTTCAGGTCTGTGATTCAGCCACTACTACAGCCAAAGAGCTCAGCAGGGCTGCCAGGCAACCGGTATTGTTTAAAAGGAAACATCCATATCTCTCTCAGTTAAGGTTCCCTTTAATGATCACTGCTATTCCCAGCATCTATAGGAGTGAATATTACCAGAACAGGACCAATAGAGAGCTAATACTGTGGTTGAGGATAACCAAAGGGTCCCAATACGGTTGCAACCTCTGTGGTTGCAATATCTGCATCCCCTTTGCTACGCCACTGGAAGTCAGTCAGAAGTGCCTGATTGCAGCTCAGCTGCAACCAACAGAACATGTTGCAGATAGAAATTACACTTATTGCAAATGCATGCAATACTGTGGGGATGTCAGAGCTGAATGATTGCAGCTCAGTTGCAACCAACAGAACATGCTACAAATGAGTTAATGACAATCAGCCTATATCTCTGGAGATACTGATTGTCTCTTTCATATGCTCAGTCTCCAGTGCCTACGATTATAAAAAGAATTTGCATTAAAGTGAACCCGAGGTGAGAATGATATGGAGGCTGCCATATTTATTTCCTTAATACTGTCAGCCATAAACCCTGAACAAGCATATGCAGATCAGGTGTTTCTGACAATATTTTCAGATCTGGCAAGCTTAGCTGCATACTTTTTTTTTCTGGTGTAATTCTGACACTACTGCAGCCAAATAGATTAGCAGGGTTGCCAGGCAACTAGTATTGTCTAAAAGGAAATAAATAGGGGCAGCCTCCATATCCCTCTCACCTCGGGTTCACTCTAAGTATGTACTTGAATGACACGAGGACAGTGTTGAGATGCCTATTGAGGTAACAATGACATTTAATTATAGTTATGTCGCATATATATATATTGATTTCTTCAGATCAAAGGTAGGCCTGCTAGGCCATACAACTGTCCATTACTGACGTGTATGTGCCACAGGGATGTGAAATTAATCACTACCTTCAGTTTCTTAAAAAAAATGTCATCTATGTTCATTATTGTAATTACTTGGGTAACCTTTTGGGGAGAGGATCCTGAACGCACTCACTATATTGCTTAGCCGGTTGCTGTGACCCTACGCCCTGTTTATTAGCTTAATTTGTATAATGCTCATCGCTTCTCTACACACCCTTATTGTTAAAGTGTTAACATGACCCTGCCCTGTGTGAGTAGCTCACACGCCTTTAGACGTAGGCACAATGTGAAGCTTGGCATTGGAAGTGGCAGGTCACACCCTCTGATCTAAAACCTCTGTAAAGCCTTTTTTACATTGTTAAACTTCATTGGAAAAAAAAAAAAACATCAAAGTGAATGGAAAATCACAAGGCCAAAAAATAATGCCAACAGATAACAGAAGTATGATAAAATACACCCCCTGGGGCCCACTGTCACTCACTGATCCAGAACGATAAGTATCATCTACCTTCTTTGCTATTTTGCAATGATATGCTCGAATACAGGTTTATGCACTAATGTATCTGCACTATAACTACACCATGGGCTCGATTCACAAAGCGGTGCTAACCCAGTTAGAGACTTTAGGCGTGATAACCATTGCACCACACTGGTGAAAAGCCAGTTTAGGCGTGATAAGTTTAGACGTGATAAGTTTAGGCATGATAAGTTTAGGCATGCTAAGTTTAGATAAGTTTAGATCGCGCGCAAAGTACCACACGCAAAGCAGCGCCATTAAACTCTATGCGAAGTGCACCAGACTTTGCTAGCGCAAAACCCAGTTGTTGTTTAAACTTATCACGCCTAAACTTATCACACCTAAACTTATCACACCTAAACTTATCACGCCTAAACTTATCACGCCTAAACTTATCATGCCTAAACTGAGTTTAGGCGTGATAAAGGGCTTTTCACCAGCATGCTAACTGTTAGCACCGCTTTGTGAATCAGGCCCCTTATCAGCAATAAATGAGTCTCTAGTGCCAGGCCCAGAACTTTGCCTCTGTATGGATTGTTAAAATACTGTGTATCCACAGGGATGGTTTGGTTTTAGGTAAAATAGGGCACTAGGTAAAAATTAATGTTAAGCCCATAATGGCCCATACTCACGGGCTACATTTGTGGCCTGTCGCCAGCACACGTGAGCATGTGCGCGAAATACCGGCGACAGCTCGTCGCCAGGTCCCTCCGCGTACACACGCGGAAGAGGGATCAGCTGTGCGACGGAAGCTGTCACCGACGTTCCTCCCCCCAGCCGGAAACTCAGTTCTCTGGCTATCAGGTTGCTGTCGCTAGTCCGCATACACACGCGGACTAGCGACAGTTGCGACGAAGTTGCGGCGGCAACTGACGCTTGGCGATTGACCGCGCCAATCGCCTGGCAACAGCAGCGACGGTTCAGGGTGCGCGCCCGTGTTGCGCCTCATACTCATGGGCGACCTGTCGCCGCAAGACGTGCGCCGCGTGTTGCGGCGACAATTGTAGCCCGTGAGTATGGGCCATAATAGTTTCATGCTGTATTGACAGTAAACTTGTGACCTCTCTTATCGCTGACTTGTGGCGCCCCTAAGGACCTTGGGACTTATGGGAAATTGTCCAGTTTGACCCTATGGAAGCACTGGCCCTGGATATACAGAGGATCAATGATTTCCTCCTATATAATCAGATTGGTTTAAAAGCTTCTGTTACTAAGTTACTGTTGTTAATTATGTTGTACCAATAACTTAGAAGTCAAGGAAAAAGTTAATATTACATAGTGTACATTTTCCCAAAGAGCCCGAAGCACCTGTCCTTCCGTTTAGTGACATCATTACATGTGCTGTGCTGCTCCTTAAGCAGTTTTTCAAGACTCAGCAACAGACTGCCTCAGGAGTTACGACTTAGGTCATCATCAGTAGCGTCTGGCAGAAGGCGGTAGCTGCTGTGTGATTCACCGAAGGCAGTTTTGCTGAGCTTGCTCATCATGTGTACAGCGATGGTAGGAGAAGTCTGACAAGGAGAAACAAAGGTGTGCACAGACTGTATTTCGAAACTCTCAGAGTCAGTCTCACTAGTTCTTTTGTCAAGCTGTCAGGCTTGGTTATTGTTATTTTCTTCAGCAGGCAACAGACGGGATTTTGAAAGGAAGGGCAGACCAAAACATTTATACAGACCAGTACATTCATAGCTGAATAATTTGGGTAGACAAGAAAGTTCATACTGTCAAAGCAGAAAGACTGCACATTTATTCTACAAACCTACAGGCATGCAGGCTCCTAAAACAGATGGCCAAGATTTTTTTTCCAACTATACTATCTGGACCCCACTGTCCAGGGGAGGACTGGCCCAGGGGGACGGGGGGCAATTGCCCCCCGGGCCGCCCGAATCTTGAGTAATTAGGGCCGGCCGCTGCTATACGCAGCGGCCGCAGACATACCACAGGTGACAGGTTCGCAGTGGGGATCGCAACCTTGCGCGATATTTCCTGGCAAGTTGAAGTATCCAATCAGAGAAGGGGCTGAGGAGGCCGGCCGTGGTGTGCCCTTGTGCGTGGCTGCGCCTGCGGTGGATGTGAGCGGCACAAGGACACAAATAGCTTAGGTCCTCTCCGGCCCGGTGGGTTGACCCTGCTTGACTCCGCCCCCGCCTGGAGCCATTGCCGCCCTTAACGTGCTGCTGTGCCTGCGGTGTCATCGGAGTGAGCTGTCTCACTCTTCAGCTTTCTGTGCTGGGGGGGCTGGGGGCCTGGAGCTGCTGCTACGAGTGGCTGGCCTGGCTGGAGGAGTCGGACACAGTCCTCCCCTGTGCTGCTGTGCCTGAGGTGTCATGGGAGTGAGCTGTCTCATTCTTCAGCTTTCTGTGCTGGGGGGGCTGGGGGCCTGGAGCTGCTGCTACGAGTGGCTGGCCTGGCTGGAGGAGTCGGACACAGTCCTCCCCTGTGCTGCTGTGCCTGAGGTGTCGTCGAAGTGAGCTGTCTCACTCTTCAGCTTTCTGTGCTGGGGGGGCTGGGGGCCTGGAGCTGCGGCTACAAGTGGCTGGCCTGGCTGGAGGAGTCGGACACTCTGGGGGCTGGGAGTCGGAGATGCCACCTATAGATGCTTGCTGCTGTGGAGGAGGAGGAGGTGTAGGACTGAGGAGACAGGAGGATAGAGGAGGTCGGGTCCAGGTTGCCAGAGGAGAAGGTGGTTTTTATAAATTTTGTTTCTGTACTTCTTCTCCCTTCTTGTCACTGAGTTACTCACACTTTGCTGCCTGCCTGCTACTGCTGTCAAATTCAATTCTCTGCCCAGGCCAGTGCCCTCTGAGTTTTTTTTTTGTGTGATAATCATTCCCATTCTGACCCTGGCCTGAGGGGGAACGTTTTTTCTTCTTGTGGTGTGATTGGCGGCAGGGGAGGGGGGAGGCAGGCAGTTAGGCACTGTCAAACAGGTAGTTGGAGGGGGGGGGGGGGGGGGGTAGGTGTCAGAAAAGTCGTTTGTATGGTGGGTGGGCAGGAGTGGGGTTAGGCATCACCAGGTAGGTAGGTTTGTGTGTGTGTGGGGGGGGGGGGGGTTTGTTTAAAGGAGCTATCAGGCATTTTTAATGAAATAAGTGCTACTTACCCGGGGCTTCCTCCAGCCCCACGCTCCCAGCATGTCCCTCGCCGCAGCTCTGCAGTCAGCCATGCGCTGCCGCTGCCTCCCAGTCCCCGGCGATGGCACCAGTCCGACCTGGATGTCGGCCTGTACTGCGCCTGTGCGAGCAGCACTGTCAATCACCGCCACGTGGACCGGTGTGTACTGCGCAGGTGCAGTAGTTCTGCGTCTGCACAGTATGCTCGGGTCCATGTGGCGGTGATTGACGTCATCGCCGGGGGCTGGGAGGCAGCGGCAGCGAACAGCTGACTGCAGAGCTGCGGCAAGGGACATGCTGGGAGCTTAGGGCTGGACAAGCCCTGGGTAAGTAGAACTTATTTTCATAAAAAAAAAAAAGCCTGATAATAACTCCTTTAAGGTTAGGCATCAGACACAGACAGGTAGATTGTGCGGAGAAATGGGGTTAGGTGTGTGTGTGTGTGTGTGTGTGTGTGTGTGTGTGTGTGTGTGTGTGTGTGTGTGTGTGTGTGTGTGTGTGTGTGTGTGTGTGTGTGTGTGTGTGTGTGTGTGTGTGTGTGTGTGTGTGTGTGTGTGTGTGTGTGTTAGTCATTACAATTTGAAGATTTGCACACAAGAAAGATGTGGCTTTGGGCTGGGGATGCCGTGAAACGGGCCTCTAGTTTGTGTTGTCCCCCCAGGCCAAAAGGTCCCAGTCCTCCCCTGCCACTGTCCATAACATATAATTCACCCCAAACCCCTCTCATAATCCAAGAAGTCCCCTTATGCTCCAGCAAAAGTATCATGTGGAGGTCTTTCTGGCAGGCATCCTGATGCCATTTATCTGGCTCAGCGTAACGCCTTGCTGTGTTTTCTGAGGGTG
The DNA here is from genome assembly GCF_040937935.1 of Hyperolius riggenbachi. Lineage (NCBI taxonomy): Eukaryota > Metazoa > Chordata > Amphibia > Anura > Hyperoliidae > Hyperolius > Hyperolius riggenbachi. The sequence continues at coordinate 329,334,355 of NC_090650.1, forward strand.
GGGGATGGTGCATGTACCACTTTCATTCTTCTCTCTCCTGGATTGGAGGTGGTTGTGTGGTTGCTAAAGTCACGTATCACCCCCTCTCATTAACAACAGTAGAAGAAAGTGTATCCTGTAGCCACACTTTCTTCTACTGCATTGGCGGTGTTGTCAGCAATCCAAAAAGTAATACAGTCCATCAAAATTAGCTCCTTTTTTGGCCAACATTTGTTGTCGTCTCTTGTTCTCTTTGGTGTAGGAAATTACTGAATATTGTTTTTCATCAATATCTTTCTCTTATTCCCTCTCCAATTCTCATACTGATCTCCCCCCTTTTCTCGCCTGACACTAGCCTCCCATCTCTGCTCCTAACACTAACCTTCCCTATCTCCTCTTCCTAACACTAGCCTCACCCTCTCTACTCCTAACACTACCTCCCCCTCCTCTGTCTATCACTAACCTCACCTTCTCCTCTCCTAAAAATAACCTCCATCTCCTCTGCCAAATGCTAACCTCTCCCCTCACTGCGGCCACTATATGAGGTTGGCTACAACGTAGCTAAGATCAATAGCAATACTAACACCAGCCTCGCACCTTCCCCTGCAACTCCAACTGTGGGTGTGCCTAACTAACTATTGGCTACACGATAGCCAATTACTTGGCTACCTCTTAACTGAGCACCTCAATCATGTGCCAAGTTTTAGGTCCTTGGCACCCCATAAACACAAAATGACAGACACATGTGCACCAAAGATGCCTGCTTTGCCTTTTTTGAACCAACTGTAAAATAGAAAATGCTGTCCATATATTTTCCCGGCCATGTCCCTTCCCAGCACTGAAATGATGAAACAGAGTTAAAATCAGTAATGAAGGTACATGACTATATTGCATTATTGCTAAGAACTAGAGTTGGGCCGAACGGTTCGCCGGCGAACGTGGTTCGCGCGAACGTAGGTGGTTCGCGTGCGGGTACCGCACGCGAACCTTTTGCGGAAGAAGTTCGGTTCGCCCCATAATGCACTGAGGGTCAACTTTGACCCTCTACATCACAGTCAGCAGGCCCAGTGTAGCCAATTAGGCTACACTAGCCCCTGGAGCCCCACCCCCCCCTTATATAAGGCAGGCAGCGGCGGCCATTACGGCCACTCGTGTGCCTGCATTAGTGAGAGTAGGGCGAGCTGCTGCAGTCTCTCATATAGGGAAAGATTAGTTAGGCTTAACTTCTTCCTGGCTGCATACCTGTTCTGTTCAGTGAGCCCTCAGCCCACTGCATACCTGTACTGTGATCCTGCCACTGCATACCTGTTCAGTGATCCTGCCACTGCATACCTGTTCTGTTCAGTGAGCCCTCAGCCCACTGCATACCTGTACTGTGATCCTGCCACTCCATACCTGTTCAGTGATCCTGCCACTGCCTACCTGTTCAGTGATCCTGCCACTGCATACCTGTTCTGTGAACCCGCCACTGTATACCTGTTCTGTTCAGTGGACCCGCCACTGTATACCTGTTCTGTGAACCCGCCACTGTATACCTGTTCTGTTCAGTGGACCCGCCACTGTATACCTGTTCTGTTCAGTGGACCCGCCACTGTATACCTGTTCTGTTCAGTGGACCCGCCACTGTATACCTGTTCAGTGAACCCGCCACTGCATACCTGTTCTGTGAACCCGCCACTGTATACCTGTTCTGTTCAGTGGACCCGCCACTGTATACCTGTTCAGTGAACCCGCCACTGTATACCTGTTCTGTTCAGTGGACCCGCCACTGTATACCTGTTTAGTGAACACGCCACTGCATACCTATTGTGTTCAGTGATCCTGCCACTGCATACCTGTTCTGTGAACCCGCCACTGTATACCTGTTCTGTTCAGTGGACCCGCCACTGTATAGCTGTTCTGTGAACCCGCCACTGTATACCTGTTCTGTTCAGTGGACCCGCCACTGTATACCTGTTCTGTTCAGTGGACCCGCCACTGTATACCTGTTCTGTTCAGTGGACCCGCCACTGTATACCTGTTCAGTGAACCCGCCACTGCATACCTGTTGTGTTCAGTGAACCTGCCACTGCATACCTGTTCTGTGAACCCGCCACTGTATACCTGTTCTGTTCAGTGGACCCGCCACTGTATACCTGTTCAGTGAACCCGCCACTGTATACCTGTTCTGTTCAGTGGACCCGCCACTGTATACCTGTTCTGTTCAGTGGACCCGCCACTGTATACCTGTTCTGTTCAGTGGACCCGCCACTGTATACCTGTTTAGTGAACACGCCACTGCATACCTATTGTGTTCAGTGATCCTGCCACTGCATACCTGTTCTGTGAACCCGCCACTGTATACCTGTTCTGTTCAGTGGACCCGCCACTGTATAGCTGTTCAGTGAACCCGCCACTGCATACCTGTTGTGTTCAGTGAACCTGCCACTGTATACCTGTACTGTTCAGTGAACCCACCGCATCAGTGCGCATACCTGTGCAGTTAAGTGAACCCACCTACCTACGTGAGTGCACGCAGTGTGATATACCACTCCGTGCATACCCGATATGGACAAAACAGGTAGAGGAAGAGGTAGTGGCAGAGGCAGAGGAAGGCCACCCGGTAGGTCTGCGCGAGGTCGTGTAAATGTAATTTCATGTGGACCTGGCCCACAGTACAGTGCTCGGAAGAAGGCACGTCCCATCACCTCCCAAGATTGTCAGGACGTGGTTGAGTATTTAGCGACACAGAACACCTCATCTTGCTCAGCCACCAGCGCTACTACTAGCACCACTTCCGCTGCATTTGACACTTCGCAAGAATTATTTAGTGTTGAAATCACTGATGCACAGCCATTGTTGTTACAGCCAGATGAATTTTCACCAGCTAATATGTCTGAGTTACGCGGCAACACTATGGATGTAACGTGTCAGGAGGATGAAGGACCTACTGATGGTGCAAGTTTGGATTTGTCTGAGGCAAGCGAAGCTGGGCAGGATGACTACGATGATGACGGTAATAGGGATCCTCTGTATGTTCCCAATAGAGGAGATGAAGAAGGGGACAGTTCAGAGGGGGAGTCAGAGAGTAGTAGGAGGAGAGAAATTGCTGAAAGAAGCTGGGGCAGCTCTTCGTCAGAAACAGCTGGTGGCAGAGTCCGGCACCATGTATCGCCACCTATGTACAGCCAGCCAACTTGCCCTTCAGCATCAGCTGCTGAGGTCCCCATAGTGCCCACATCCCAGGGTGGCTCAGCGGTGTGGAAATTTTTTAATGTGTGTGCCTCAGATCGGACCAAAGCCATCTGTTCGCTCTGCCAACAAAAATTGAGCCGTGGAAAGGCCAACACTCACGTAGGGACAAGTGCCTTACGAAGGCACCTGGAGAAAAGGCACAAACAGCAATGGGATGGCCACCTGAGCAAAAGCAGCAGCAGCACACAAAAGAAAAGTCACCCTCCTTCTCCTCTTCCTCCTTCAGGTGCATCATCTGCTTCTGCCGCTTTCTCCCTTGCACCTTCACAGGCACCCTCCTCCACTCCGCCTCTGCCCTTGAGCGGTTCCTGCTCCTCTGCCCACAGCAGCAGTCAGGTGTCCGTGAAGGAAATGTTTGAGCGGAAGAAGCCACTTTTGGCCAGTCACCCCCTTGCCCGGCGTCTGACAGCTGGCGTGGCGGAACTGTTAGCTCGCCAGCTGTTACCATACCGGCTGGTGGACTCTGAGGCCTTCCGTAAATTTGTGGCCATCGGAACACCGCAGTGGAAGATGCCAGGCCGCACTTATTTTTCAAGAAAGGCCATACCCCAACTGCACCGTGAAGTTGAGAGGCAAGTGGTGTCATCTCTTGCGAAGAGCGTTGGGTCAAGGGTACACCTGACCACGGATGGCTGGTCTGCCAAGCACGGGCAGGGCCGCTACATTACCTACACAGCCCATTGGGTGAACCTGGTGGTGAACGATGGCAAGCAGAAAGCGGCGGACCAAATTGTGACACCTCCACGGCTTGCAGGCAGGCCTCCTGCCACCTCCTCTCCTCCTGCTACATGCTCTTCGCTGTCCTCCTCCTCCTCCTTGGCTGAGTGGCAGTTCTCCTCTCCAGCTACACAGCCCCAGCTCCGCAGGGCCTATGCTGCATGCCAGGTACGACGGTGTCACGCCATCTTAGACATGGCTTGTCTCAAAGCGGAGAGTCACACTGGAGCAGCTCTCCTGGCTGCTCTTAAGAAACAGGTGGATGAGTGGCTGACCCCGCACCACCTGGAGATAGGCAACGTGGTGTGCGACAACGGCAGCAATCTGCTTGCCGCTTTGCATATGGGGAAGCTGACACACATACCCTGCATGGCACATGTCATGAATCTAGTGGTTCAAAGATTTGTGGCAAAGTACCCTGGCTTAGCGGATGTCCTGAAGCAGGCCAGGAAGTTCTGTGGGCATTTGAGGCGCTCTTACACAGCCATGGCACGATTTGCAGAAATTCAGCGTAAAAACAACATGCCGGTGAGACGCCTCATTTGCGATAGCCCCACTCGCTGGAACTCGACCCTGCTCATGTTCTCCCGCCTGCTAGAACAGAAGAAAGCCGTCACCCAGTACCTCTACAACTGGAGTAGAACGAAACAGTCTGGGAAGATGGGGATGTTCTGGCCCGACAACTGGACACTGATGAAAAATGCATGCAGGCTCATGCGGCCGTTTGAGGAGGTGACCAACCTGGTGAGCCGCAGTGAGGGCACCATCAGCGACTTAATTCCCTACGCGTACTTCTTGGAGCGTGCTGTGCGTAGAGTGGCGGATGAAGCTGCGAATGAGCGTGACCAGGAACAGTTACGGCAGGAACAGGCATGGGACCAATTTTCATCAGACCCAGCTGTTTCCTCAACACCTGCGGCAGTACAGAGGGGGGAGGAGGAGGAAGAAGAGAGGTCGTGTGCAGAAGACGAGTCAGACTCAGAGGATGATGAGCAAGGTGTTTCTTTGGGGGAGGAGGAGGAGGAGGAGGAGGAGGGGACAGCGGCAGGAGAACAACCGCAGCAGGCGTCGCAGGGGGCTTGTGCTGCTCAACCTTCCCGTGGTATTGTTCGCGGCTGGGGGGAGGAGGTTGACTTACCTGACGTCACTGAGGAAGAGCAAGAGGAGATGGAGGGTACTGGATCCGACTTTGTGCAGATGTCGTCTTTTATGCTGTCCTGCCTGTTGAGGGACCCCCGTATAAAAAACCTCAAGGGGAATGAGCTGTACTGGGTGGCCACACTACTAGACCCTCGGTACAGGCACAAAGTGGCGGACCTGTTACCAACTCACCGGAAGGTGGAAAGGATGCAGCACATGCAGAACCAGCTGTCAACTATGCTTTACAATGCCTTTAAGGGTGATGTGACAGCACAACGCCAGCAAGGTACCACTGCCACTAATCCTCCTCCCGTGTCCACGCAGTCAAAGACAGGACGCTCCAGCGATCTCATGGTGATGTCGGACATGCGGACGTTCTTTAGTCCAACGCCTCGCCGTAGCCCTTCCGGATCCACCCTCCACCAACGCCTCGACCGGCAGGTAGCCGACTACCTGGCCTTAAGTGTGGATGTAGACACTGCTGTGAACAGCGATGAGGAACCCTTGAACTACTGGGTGCGCAGGCTTGACCTGTGGCCAGAGCTGTCCCAATTTGCCATCCAACTTCTCTCCTGCCCTGCCGCAAGCGTCCTCTCAGAAAGGACCTTCAGCGCAGCTGGAGGCATTGTCACAGAGAAGAGAAGTCGCCTAAGTCACAAAAGTGTTAAGTACCTCACCTTTATCAAAATGAATGAGGCATGGATCCCGGAGGGCTGCTGCCCGCCCCAAGACTAAGTCAGTCCCCGCACACACAGCATCTCTGCCTGCACGCCGTGTGACTGGCTGCCTGGCCTGCCCCAAAAAGACTAAGTCGCTCCCAGTCCCTCCACACAGCATGTCTGCCTGCAGGCCGCTTCACTACCTTCTCCGCCACCACCAACAGGGTCCGGGACTCCAGGCGGATTGCTGAATTTTTTAGGCCGCTGCTAGCAGCGGCCGCTGTAATAATTTTTATGGTGCGTGTACATGACTGCCTAATTTTTCTGGCTGCACTGAGGGCAGCTGCAACAACAAAAGAAAAGGCATGTACATGCGCCCATTCCCCTTCGTGATCATTACCTTGCCGTGGTGAAGGGGCTTGCGTATCACAATGAAGCAATGACCGGCGCCTAGATGAGTGTCTCGGGGGGCACACAAAAGATAATAAGGTCGTTGCTTCATTGTGGTCAGACCAAATTTGATCAGCTGGACAGTCACTGTTCTGTCATTCAGCTACATCAGCCAGGCCGACCATATGGGCTGTAAAGCCACCAAAACCTGCACTCTCGCCATGGTGCGCACCAGTCCAGCACGGCCGTCACTAGTACAAACAGCTGTTTGCGGTGCGTTACACGGTGAGTTTGGTGTGTCAGTGTGAAGCAGTACCTTAATTACACTACCTGATTGATGTATACACATGCAAGATGTTTTAAAGCACTTTAGGCCTGTCATTTAGCATTCAATGTGATTTCTGCCCTTAAAACGCTGCTTTGCGTCAAATCCAGATTTTTCCCGGGGACTTTTGGCGTGTATCCCACTCCGCCATGCCCCCCTCCAGGTGTTAGACCCCTTGAAACATCTTTTCCATCACTTTTGTGGCCAGCATAATTATTTTTTTTTTCAAAGTTCGCATCCCCATTGAAGTCTATTGCGGTTCGCGAACTTTAACGCGAACCGAACGTTCCGCGAAAGTTCGCGAACCCGGTTCGCGAACCTAAAATCGGAGGTTCGGCCCAACTCTACTAAGAACCTCACGTTAACCTCATGTTAAGTTATCATAACCACACTTAAAGGTTGTGTAGATTCCTTTCCCCCTAACACCTTAAAGAGGAACTCCAGTGAAAATAATGTAGTAAAAAAGTGCTTAATTTTTACAATAATTATGTATAAATTATTTAGTCAGTGTTTGCCCATTGTAAAATCTTTCCTCTCCCTGATTTACTTCCTGACATGTATCATATGGTAACATTTTTACTGCTGACAGGTGATGTCAGTGGAAGGAGATGCTGCTTGCTTTTTGGGCAGTTGGAAACAGCTGTAAGCAGCTGTTGTTTCCCACAATGCAACAAGGCTCCCGCAGTGTAATGTCAGAACCATGGTCCTAACTTCACACTCTGGGAGGGGTTCACCACATCAGCCATATGGAGCCCCCTGATAATCCGTTTGTAAAAAGAAAAAGATTTCTCAGGGGAAAGTAAGTATCAGCTACTGAACGGAATGAAGTTCAATTCTTGGTTACGGTTTCTCTTTAGGGCTGTGCCTGAGCAGTCTTACTTATTGCTGACACCTTTACCTTTAAGATGGACAGGGGTTCACCATAGCTCCTCTAATTCCCATTGTGTCCCCTACACTTGCCATGTGTATGTGTGTGTGCATGATTACATAATTACAGCACACTGTCAGGCTGAAAGGTCCTGTGTACTTCCACTCCAACCCCTGCATCAATCCAGAGACCAGGCACAGCATCACAAGAGTGAGGGTTCCTAGGTTTTCCTTTTTTTTTTACTTACATACAAATCACGTTTTGTCAAAGGAAAACAAGCATAATGACCCTCATGGGTCATTGTGCTTGCTTTAATGCATTGTACCCATTACAATGCATTAAAGAAAACAAAGGGCCTGATGCAATTGTCAGACTCGCCAGCCTTAAACGCTGGTGAGTCCGATAATCAGGCGACTATAAAGTCGCCTGATCCAATTGCATTTAGCCCTAGGCAGGGTGCTAAAAGAACTCGCTTGGGCGATATTATCGCCCAGCAAGTTCCTTACACCCTATCCTATTACACTTTGCATGCCTCCGGTAGACATGAGCGTTAGCTTAGACCTGTAAAAAGCAGGTCTAAACATGCTAACGCACGTCATCGCCACTGCATCTGGGGATCTCCTTTAATAAGGAGACCCCAGAGCTCCCTCCCGGCCGCTGCTCGTCTCCGCAACCCCCCACAAAGCTACAAAGTTAATTGTAAGCAATTTTCTTACCGCCGCTTTACACCCGTCGGCCGCCGCATCTCACCACAAGTCCCCGCTGTGTAATTACAGTGTATGCGTTACTGTAATTACACTCGCTAATAACAGAGTCCCGGCAAAGCATCTTTGAATCAGCCGCCGGGGCTCCCCATTGGTTCATAGGCTAAGCCATTTGGCTCAGCCTGTGAACCAATGGGGAGCCCCGGCGGCTGATTCAAAGATGCTTTGTCGGGACTCTGTTATTAGCGAGTGTAATTACAGTAACGCATACACTGTAATTACACAGCGGGGACTTGTGGTGAGATGCGGCGGCCGACGGGTGTAAAGCGGCGGTAAGAAAATTGCTTACAATTAACTTTGTAGCTTTGTGGGGGGTTGCGGAGAAGAGCGGCGGCCGGCAGGGAGCTCTTGGGGTCTCCTTATTAAAGGAGACCCCCAGATGCAGCGGCGGAAAATGGAATGCAATGTTTTAGGCGCACCCGATGCAACGTTTTAGGCGTACCCGGTGCATTGTTTTGAACACGCGCAGCGCTAAACTTTGCGCGTGATAAGTAAAAGCTTTGGCAGTGCTAACTGCTTAGCACCGTAGTTAGCACGCCCAAAGCTTTTAGGCATGCTAACTGAGTTAGCACCCTTTTGTGAATCAAGCCCTTAGTGTGATTTGCCTTCTTAAAACAGAAGGTACTTGCGATAATTCAGCTTTAAGTAAACATCCGTTGTTTGATTTATCACAAGTACCTTCTGTATTAAAAAGGCATAATCTCACTAAGCCTTGCTTTTTATTAGGAGGGCTTTTTGGTATCTTTTAGTCCCCTATACTTTCCTAGTGGTTTGGGTCACCCCGAGCTGCTTGGTTACTCTGCTACATTGCAGAAAGGTATAGTGCTACTGCATCTAATAATTGTCTAGTGCAAGAGGATTCGAGGAATCAGTAATGGTTGGTGTAATTTGCCTTCTTAAAACAGAAGGAAATAATTCAGCTATAAGGCCTGGTGCACACCAAAAACCACTAGCAGATACGCAAAATGCTAGCAGATTTTGAAACGCTTTTTCTTCTTTTTCTGTAGCGTTTCAGCTAGCATTTTGCGGATTTGGGAAGCGTTTTTGGTGTAGTAGATTTCATGTATTGTTACAGTAAAGCTGTTACTGAACAGCTACTGTAACAAAAAACACCTGGCAAACCGCTCTGAAGTGCCGTTTTTCAGAGCGGTTTGCGTTTTTCCTATACTTAACATTGAGGCAGAAACGCATCCGCAATCCAAAATCTGCAGCAGCCCGGGAGTATGCGTTTCTGCAAAACGCCTCCCGCTCTGGTGTGCACCAGCCCATTGAAATACATTACCCTAGCGGATCCGCACCCATAAGCGGATCGCAAACCGCAGCAGAACCGCTCTGGTGTGCACTAGGCCTAGGTGAACATTTGTGGTTACCCACAATGCACCACTAATGAATATGCAAATTATCTCTTTTCGCCCCTGTAAACCAGGCTAGCATCCAGAACGGCTGGTGTATAGCAAGCCTACAGCTTTAAATGTAACACAGCCACAGCAACCTTACACGTAGACAGCCTGTTTCAGATGAAAAGAGATAATTTGCATATTCAGTAGTGGTGCATTGTGGGTAACCACAAATGTTCATTTATAGCTAAATTATTGCAAGTTTCCTTCTGTTTTAAGAAGGAAAATTACAGCAAACATTGCTTTTTAGTAGGAGGGTTTTTCGGCCTCTTTTATCCCCTTATACATTCCTAGTGGTTTGGGTCACCCCGAGCTGCTCGGTTACTCAGAAATCAGTAACTAATGATGCTCTTGTCTTTGGAAATACAAGGAAAAACATGGCATCATTTTTTGCTAGAAGATAATACTTGTAAGACTGATTTGCTGGTCATGGCCATTTGCTAAAGCAAATAGTAATCACAGCAAATCAGAGCTTTACATGTGTTCATACTGAGTGATCACATGCTTCTCAATATGTTCTTCTCATGGACACAAGAATCCCTATAATTATTTCTTGTCAATTTCTAAAGTTGTCCATTACACTCATGATAACCCCAAGTTACAAGTACAGTTTTGATTAAGGAGATTGAAGAAGAACGAAGTTCTGTAAGAATGTTCTGTATGTAATATGAATTAAATGCAAAATCAATTTTGTTGTGAAACTTGTTCTTTGACCACATGGAAAAGAAACATATTTTCTGGTGTCATCTTGATTTTGATTGAGCATTGCTAAGAAGTCTTCTCGATGTTTACGTACCCCACTGTATCCAGAAGTTGTCACGTTGCCTGTTGGCAATCAGGTAGAAGTGCTTTAAGAATCATGATGTAGAGACACATCCTTAACCACCCTGGCGTTCTATTAAGATCGCCAGGGCAGCTGCGGGAGGGTTTTTTTTAAATAAAAAAAAAACTATTTCATGCAGCCAACTGAAAGTTGGCTGCATGAAAGCCCACTAGAGGGCGCTCCGGAGGCGTTCTTCCGATCGCCTCCGGCGCCCAGAATAAACAAGGAAGGCCGCAATGAGCGGCCTTCCTTGTTTTGCTTAGATCGTCGCCATAGCGACGAGCGGAGTGACGTCATGGACGTCAGCCGACGTCCTGACGTCAGCCGCCTCCGATCCAGCCCTTAGCGCTGGCCGGAACTTTTTGTTCCGGCTACACTGGGCTCAGGCGGCTGGGGGGACCCTCTTTCGCCGCTGCTCGCGGCGGATCGCCGCAGAGCGGCGGCGATCAGGCAGCACACGCGGCTGGCAAAGTGCCGGCTGCGTGTGCTGCTCTTTATTTGAAGAAAATCGGCCCAGCAGGGCCTGAGCGGCAGCCTCCGGCGGTGATGGACGAGCTGAGCTCGTCCATACCGCCAGGCTGGTTAAAGGACACCCGAGGCGAAAATAAACAAATGAAATAAACAATTGTATCTATCTTTCTTCTCCTAAAAATGACTTTTTAAGATATTCCACAGTTTTATTTTATGCTTAAATCTACTTTTTAAGTTTTAACTGTTTTATTGTTTTTGCTCAATGACACATTAATTGAAGTATGCCAGAGCTAAAATCTATGAACTATTGAACTTTTTTATCTCTTTCCTGCTCTCAGAAGCCACTTTCTGCTAGGAAAGTGTTTTATAGTTGGAATTTCTTATCAGTGAGGGTCACACTGTAGTCACTTCCTGTCTGAGTCAGGACTGAGTCAGCCACTTACATACCTGATATTTAACTGTTTCAGGCAGAGAAAGAAAAAAAGGAACACAGCATAGTTATTTGTGTGCTAGGCAGTGTACATACCCATGTCTATGTCACATGTCACCTCAGGTATCCTTTAAAGTGGATAATCATCCAAACCCAACTTGCACTCGATCTTATTAAGAAATGGGAGTATTCTGAACTGCAGATTCAGCCTAAACAAACATACTGTCATTAAGTTACATTAGTTATGTTAATTAAAATAGATAGGTAATATAATCTCTGACCCACCCTGTTTTAAAAGAACAGGCAAATGTTTATGATTTCATGGGGGCAGCCATCTTTTTGGTTTAAAGGAGGTGACGCAGTATAAAACACAGTTCCAACTGTCCTGTATCCTGATAACCCTCCTCCAGCTGTGCGCTAGGCTTCAAATCCCAAATTCAAAATAAAAAAAAACAAATTTGTGCCAAAACAGCAGAAGGAGGACAACAACATCAGAAATCCCATCATGCTTTGCACAGCATCAGGGGAAAGATGCCCGGGCAGATTTCTTCTTTGCAGCTAAAAATGAGGCTTGGTAAGAAAAACAAACTTCTGATGCTGTGAAATTTAAAAAAACACCAAGCCTTTTCAGTGCTGCTGAGTAGATTTTTAGTCTGGAGGTTCACTTTAATAGCATTCAGAATTTGGCATAGTGGATAGCACGCTCACCTTTCAAGCACTAACATCCCATTTCAAGGTAAAGCTAGGACATTATTTTCATAAACAGTTTCCAAACATTTACTATTGCTTTTAATTAGCTAAAATACTAGTTTGGTGTTGTTTATATTGGATTTATCATTTTCTAAAACTCTAAATTTGTTATACTTAAGTATATTAAAGTGGTATGAAACTAAGCATTTTTTCTTTGCTCTAAAAGATTATTTACACAAAACCTATTACCAGAAAAAAAAAATGGTAGCAGAACAGCATTAAAAAAGTTAACACAGCACTTTCTTTTTCAGTGGGCAGCTTCTGGCCACATCCGAAGATTTGATATCTTATCTTTTGTTTACTAATTGTAGCTCACAAAGAAATGTAAACATTAGCAATGTGTTGATCACTAGATATACTTTAATATATAAATACAGCAGCTATGCAATAAATTGCAATGGCAGCTTTCAGAGCAGATAAACTGCACTTTGGGAACTTGTAATTTGCAAACAGACAATGTTACTTGTGCACAAAAGCAAATATGGTAATATACAGCAAATGGGGTACCTTTATGTAATCAAAAACATAAAAAAATACAAATCTATGGGTTTTCTGTTTTTCCCAATGTTTAAAACTAAAGGCAATTTAGGCAAATAGGTAAGGGACCTGCTTAAAAACCCTGATACTCTGTATCTAGGACAGGAGTGTGTACCTCTGCATTATCAGTGCAGTGAGGTTTATACACCCCTAATCCCCATTTCTAGACACACTGCTATGCCCTGTGGTGTCTAAAGTTTTTGGTACTTTGTGTTAGTTGGCTGGAGGGTGCTTATTTTCTTTATTTGAAAGACTAACATAAAGTTGCTGGTGACTAGAATTTAATGGACCTTCCAGTTAGTGTTGGGCGAACAGTGTTCGCCACTGTTCGGGTTCTGCAGAACATCACCCTGTTCGGGTGATGTTCGAGTTCGGCCGAACACCTGACGGTGCTCGGCCAAACCGTTCGGCCACATGGCCGAACTAAGAGCGCATGGCCGAACGTTCCCCGAACGTTCGGCTAGCGCTGTGATTGGCCGAACGGGTCACGTGGTTCGGGCCCGAACGCGCTCTGATTGGCCGAACGGTCACGTGGTTCGGGTAAATAAATACCCGAACCACGTCATATCTCCGCCATTTCTCTGTGGGTTTAGCTTTGGGTAGGCAGGCAGGGTAGTTCGCTCTCCAGCCACGCTAGCCAGGGTCCCCCCCAGTCATTGTGTGTCGCTGCTGGGAACAGTAGTACACCGCTCGCTCAGCCACACTATATATAACATTGTTTACTGCCACTGTGTACCTCGCTCAGCCACGCTATATATAGCATTGTGTTTTCTGACACTCTGTGTACACGGCTTAGCCTGACTAATATAGCATTGTGTGTACTGCCACTGTGCACCTCGCTCAGCCACGCTATATATAGCATTGTGTTTTCTGACACTCTGTGTACACGGCTTAGCCTGACTAATATAGCATTGTGTGTACTGCCACTGTGCACCTCGCTCAGCCACGCTATATATAGCATTGTGTTTTCTGACACTCTGTGTACACGGCTTAGCCTGGCTATATAGCATTGTGTGTACTGCCACTGTGCACCTCGCTCAGCCACGCTATATATAGCATTGTGTTTACTGCCACTCTGTGTACACCGCTCAGCCAGACTATATACCGTTGTTTACTGACACTCTGTGTACACCGCTCAGCCAGACTATATACCATTGTTTACTGACACTCTGTGTACACGGCTCAGCCTGACTATATAGCATTGTGTGTACTGCCACTGTGCACCTCGCTCAGCCACGCTATATATAGCATTGTGTTTTCTGACACTCTGTGTACACGGCTTAGCCTGACTATATAGCATTGTGTGTACTGCCACTGTGCACCTCGCTCAGCCACGCTATATATAGCATTGTATTTACTGCCACTCTGTGTACACCGCTCAGCCAGACTATATACCGTTGTTTACTGACACTCTGTGTACACCGCTCAGCCAGACTATATACCATTGTTTACTGACACTCTGTGTACACGGCTCAGCCTGACTATATAGCATTGTGTGTACTGCCACTGTGCACCTCGCTCAGCCACGCTATATATAGCATTGTGTTTTCTGACACTCTGTGTACACGGCTTAGCCTGACTATATAGCATTGTGTGTACTGCCACTGTGCACCTCGCTCAGCCACGCTATATATAGCATTGTGTTTACTGCCACTCTGTGTTCACCGCTCAGCCAGACTATATACCATTGTTTACTGACACTCTGTGTACACGGCTCAGCCTGACTATATAGCATTGTGTGTACTGCCACTCTGTGTACACGGCTCAGCCAGACTATATATCATTGTGTGTACTGCCACTCTGTGTACACCGCTCAGCCAGACTATATAGCATTGTGTGTACTGCCACTCTGTGTACACCGCTCAGCCAGACTATATAGCATTGTGTGTACTGACACTCTGTGTACACCGCTCAGCCAGACTATATAGCATTGTGTGTACTGCCACTCTGTGTACACCGCTCAGCCAGACTATATAGCATTGTGTGTACTGCCACTCTGTGTACACCGCTCAGCCAGACTATATACCATTGTTTACTGACACTCTGTGTACACGGCTCAGCCTGACTATATAGCATTGTGTGTACTGCCACTGTGCACCTCGCTCAGCCACGCTATATATAGCATTGTGTTTTCTGACACTCTGTGTACACGGCTTAGCCAGACTATATAGCATTGTGTGTACTGCCACTGTGTACCTCGCTCAGCCACGCTATATATAGCATTGTTTACTGACACTCTGTGTACACGGCTCAGCCAGACTATATAGCATTGTGTGTACTGCCACTCTGTGTACACCGCTCAGCCAGACTTTATAGCATTGTGTGTACTGCCACTCTGTGTACACCGCTCAGCCAGACTATATAGCATTGTGTTTACTTCCACTCTGTGTCTGATGGGCCTGGGAACAGTAGTACACCGCTCACCTGCCACTGTATAGCATTGTGCTCTGTGTCGCTGCTGTGAATAGTGGTACACCGCTCACCCGCCACTGTATAGCATTGTGCTCTGTGTCGCTGCTGGGAATAGTGGTACTGTATAGCATTTCTGTACTGCCACTGTACTGCTGCCAGACAGTCAGCGTGTACTGTAAGGATAAGTGAAATGAGGAAGAAATCCGGTGAAAGAGGAAGGGGCAAGGGAAGAGGTGTTTCCCCTGACGGTTCACGTACAGGCCACAGGGGAGCACCCAAGAAAACCCACTCAATACCGCCCATGTTGTCCAGGACAACAACCCTCACAGATCCAAAAGAACAGGACCAGATAATTACTTGGATGACCTCTCAAGCGTCCAGCAGTGGGTTAAGCAGCACCAGCACATCACGCACGAGGTCCGAGTCCTCAGCCAGTTACAAGGAGCCAGTGGGCACAAAGCTGACACAACCGGCAGCGACACCACGCACACAACTGCCAGATAACCAGTCCGATGAATTACCTCAGGACACAATGGGGTATTCGCAGGAGCTATTCCCAGCCCAACAAACTTCCACCTTTCAAAGGTCAATGGAGGAACAGCCAGAAATGTTGTGCCCGGATTCACAACCATTAACTGTGGGAAATGCACCGCGCACTGAAATACAAGGCGAGTCCGAGGAGGACTCGGAAACCCAAATCCCAGAGCAAGTTGGGCAGGAGGGGTTGCAATTGCAGGAGGTCGGCCGACAAGATCTGGAAGACGACGTTGGAGTGAGCTGCGCAGAGGTTGTTCTGGGGAGCTCTACTCCACAGCGGCGGCCCCCCACAATGACATATGACGAGTTTGAGGAGATGGAAGAGGAGGGTATGGACAATGTGGACAGAGACCCAGATTTTGTTTGTGAACGAGAACATCGCCGTCGTAGCAGCTGCACAGATGAGTCTGTTGAAGAACCCACTGCTGCACGAGTTCGCCTTGTGCCACAAGGTAGGCGGCGCGCAATTTCAGGCACCACAAGCGTGGAAGTTCAAGTGAGAGGCAAAAGAGGAGCAAACAGAAATCGCCAGCAAGGAGGCAGGTGCTCCAAAGTCTGGGCTTTCTTTGAAGACTGCACTGAGGATGTTACCATGGCGATTTGCAAGGTGTGAGCAGGGGAAAAAGTATTAACAACCTCTCCACCACCAGCATGAGCCGCCACATGCTATCCAAACATCCCACTCTGTGGGCAAACGCGGCAGGACAGGGTACCAGCAACACTGCCTCCCTTGGGTTCACCAGACTCACCACCAGACCCGCCTCAGCAGCAGCAGTAGCCCAGCCATTGCGTGGTTCACAACATTCACAAACATCAGACGACGCTGACACTGTCACTTTCCGGAGTAGTGCTCTTGAGGTCTCCCAGTGTTCATCAAACACAACAACCAACAGCCCTTCCGTGTGCAGCGCTACGGTTCAGTTGTCTGTGTCGGAGATGTTTGAGCGCAAGAGGAAATTGCCAGCAAATGACCCCCGGGCCGTGGCAGTAACAGCCAGCATAGCCAAGCTTCTGGCCTGCGAAATGCTGCCATATCGAGTGGTGGAGACAAACAGCTTCAAGGGCATGATGTCAGTGGCCATCCCACGTTACGTGGTTCCCAGCTGCTACCACTTTGCGCGCTCTGCAGTGCCTGAGTTGCATGAGCACGTGGTCAGCAAAATAACCCGAAGCTTGAAGAATGCCGTTGCCTGCAAGGTTCACCTCACCACTGACACTTGGACGAGTGCGTTCGGACAGGGTCGATACATCTCCCTTACCGCGCACTGGGTGAACCTTGTGGAGCCTGGCAGCGATTCCTCACCTGCTACGGCGCGGGTGTTGCCCACGCCGCAAACAGCTGCACCGCCGTCCCTCCCACTGGATAACAACAGCAGCACCTACCTCTCTGACTCCTTCTCCTCCAACGCATCTCAAAGCTGTACCTCATCCGGAAACGCTAACCTAGCAGCAGTAGGATCGTGGAAGCAGTGCAGCACAGCTGTTGGCATGCGTCAGCAAGCGTTGCTGAAGCTGATCTGCCTTGGGGATAAGCAGCACACAGGGGAGGAAATTTGGAAGGGAATAAAGGAACAGACGGATTTGTGGCTGGCACCGCTGGACTTGAAACCGGGCATGGTTGTGTGTGATAATGGGAGTAATCTCATTCGCGCTTTAAGGTTGGCTAAGCTGACACACATCCCTTGCCTGGCGCACGTGATGAACCTAGTAGTTCAGCGGTTCCTGAGGACATACCCAGGCGTGGCCGATCTTCTGTTGAAGGTGCGTCGAGTGGCCAAACATTGTAGAAATTCCAGTACTGCTTCGGGGGCACTCGCCAAGATGCAGGAGCGCTTCAATCTCCCCCACCATCGCTTGCTGTGTGATGTCCCTACGCGCTGGAATTCTACGCTGCACATGCTAGCACGCTTTTGTGAGCAGAAGAGTGCAGTGGTCCAGTACATGACGGCGCAGTACCGAGGCGCATCCGGACAGCTGCCAAGCTTCTGTGGATCCGATTGGGCCAACATGTTGGACCTCTGCCAAGTCCTCCAAAATTTTGAGCAATCCACGTTGCTTGTGAGCAGTGACAACTCTTCAGTCAGCATTACCATACCACTGCTGTGTTTACTGAAGAGGTCAATGTTGAAAATCAAGGAAACAGCTGTCATGATGCAACTGGGGGAATCTGAAGGAGAAAACGATCAGCGTGATGGTACCAACATCAGGCCATCCGCCTCAGGGAACGCTGGCCCCAGCAGCTATGACGAAGAAGAGGAGGAGGAACAGCTGGAGTTGGAGCAGGAATTTCATGCCACCACTGACGAGGGCCAGAGCGGTGCACGTTGGACTTCCACAATTCAGCGCGAATGGTCAGCAGAAGCAGACCAGGAGGAAGGTGACGACTATGATGCATCACAACAACTATCACAACGCTCACAAGAGGATGATGAGGATTCTGGTAGGACTCTTGCACACATGGCTCAATTCATGCTAGACTGCATTGAACGCGACCCACGCATTGTGCGCATTCTGGACAACACCAATTACTGGGTTTATACCCTTCTGGATCCACGGTACAAACACAATGTTCCAAAACTGCTTGAAGAAAGAGTCAGACAGGTCAAAATGGAAGAATACCAGCAGGCCCTTGTGGAGACTTTAGAGAGGAGATTGACATCCTCCCCCTCCTCTAGCCAGTTGTACGCCGACAGACTGACTTCCGCAAACCCAGGACGACCAGGAGGGCAGCAAACAACGCAGGCCGCAGCTAGTGCCCAAAAGGGAATGGTATCGGCAGTGTCCTTGGATTGGGAAAATTTTCTGACACCCATGCAGCAGCAGCCCACTGAACAGGAAGCGTGCAGATCCACCTCCAACACCGATCGCCTGGAGAAGATGGTCAAGGACTACATGTCAGATGACGTAGCTGTGTCGAACAATCCATCTGCACCCTTCAACTATTGGGTATCGAAGCTAGACACCTGGCACGAACTGGCAATGTACGCAATAGAGGTGCTGGCTTGACCGGCAGCCAGCGTTATGTCGGAACGCTGTTTCAGTGCTGCCGGAGGCATCGTCACAGATCGGCGTATCCGCCTCTCCACAGAAAATGCAGACCGTCTGACTCAAATTAAAATGAATCAATCCTGGATTGGAAACGACTACGCAACACTCCAGGACCCCAACCAAGTAACATGACCAATGAACATCTGGGATGGTGTAGCGTTTCCGGTCCCTGTTTATTGAACCTCTCATCTGTATTACATTTATGACTGCATGGCGGCAAAAAGCATTGCTGCTATATCCGCACGCTTTTTGTCCTCATGCAAGGCCTGGGTTGTTGTGTCTCAAAAAGCATGGCCTTCTCCTCCTGCGCCTGCTCCTGCTCCTGTTCCATCACGTGTGCTGCTGCTGCTGCTGGGTTAGCGTTGCCGGTCCCTGTTTATTGAACCACTTATCTTTATTACATTTATGACTGCATGGCGGTACAAAGCATGCTATCCGCACGCTTCTTGTCCTCATGCAAGGCCTGGGTTGTTGTGTCTCACAAAGCGTGGCCTTCTCCTCCTGCGCCTCCTCCTGTTCCATCACGTCTGCTGCTGCTGGGTTAGCGTTGCCGCGTGGTCCCTGTTTATTGAACCACTTATCTTTATTACATTTATGACTGCATGGCGGTACAAAGCATGCTATCCGCACGCTTCTTGTCCTCATGCAAGGCCTGGGTTGTTGTGCCTCACAAAGCGTGGCCTTCTCCTCCAGCACCTCCTCCTGTTCCATCACGTCTGCTGCTGCTGGGTTAGCGTTGCCGCGTGGTCCCTGTTTATTGAACCACTTATCTTTATTACATTTATGACTGCATGGCGGTACCTCATGCAAGGCCTGGGTTGTTGTGTCTCACAAAGCGTGGCCTTCTCCTCCTGCGCCTGCTCCTGTTCCATCACGTGTGCTGCTGCTGCTGGGTTAGCGTTGCCGGTCCCTGTTTATGGAACCTCTTATCTTTATTACATTTATGACTGCATGGCGGTACAAAGCATGCTATCCGCACGCTTCTTGTCCTCATGCAAGGCCTGGGTTGTTGTGTCTCACAAAGCGTGGCCTTCTCCTCCTGCGCCTCCTCCTGTTCCATCACGTCTGCTGCTGCTGGGTTAGCGTTGCCGCGTGGTCCCTGTTTATTGAACCACTTATCTTTATTACATTTATGACTGCATGGCGGTACAAAGCATGCTATCCGCATGCTTCTTGTCCTCATGCAAGGCCTGGGTTGTTGTGTCTCACAAAGCGTGGCCTTCTCCTCCTGCGCCACCCTCCTCCTGTTCCATCACGTGTGCTGCTGCTGGGTTAGCGTTACCGGTCCCTTTTCCTGGAACCTCTTATATGTATTACATTTATGACTGCATGCCGACAAAAAGCATGTTACCTGTGCAAAGAAAACAGACATTTCCCGCATTTAAAAGACAGTTTTCCCTTTGAAACTTTAAAATCGATTTTCTCAAAAACTATAACCTCTTTTTGCTAAATTTTTTTTCCTCTTGTACCCACTCCCAAGGTGCACATACCCTGTAAATTTGGGGTATGTAGCATGTAAGGAGGCTTTACAAAGCACAAAAGTTCGGGTCCCCATTGACTTCCATTATGTTCGGAGTTCGGGTCGAACACCCAAACATCGCGGCCATGTTCGGCCTGTTCGGCCCGAACCCGAACATCTAGATGTTCGCCCAACACTACTTCCAGTGTCTCTCTCTCTCCCTCCCCCCCCCCCCTTCCCCCTACTGCCAGCTTCTTTGCCTGGAGTGAGGGAGCTAGTATACCACTGGAGGAGAACCACCACACCATTTTTTTATCATTTAATCCCAGATTGCCTTTGGGTTATTAGATACCATCTGACTCAGGTCTTAAATTGGTTCTTTTGTCAAACATGAAAGACAGCTTAATTATGAATTATGTGTCAATACCCAGAGAGATAGATGAACACGATTTCACAAATATCTTTTAATGTATGCACTTAATTAAGTGCACATTTAGAGCAAGACTTTTATCGAGGATGTTTAATGTTAATGAATCATGAAATAAACCGAAGTCAGCAAAAACCTAAACACATGTTATAAGCACTAAATGAGTTCAGTGAATCAGGCTCCAAGTATGTAATGTTGAGAGAGACCTGTCCACACGTTAATGAAAATCATTTAAAGGGGCACTATGGCAAAAAATTGTAAAATGTAAAATATGTGCAAACATAGACAAATAAGAAGTACGTTTTTTCCATCGTAAAATGAGCCATAAATTACTTTTCTCCTATGTTGCTGTCACTTACAGTAGGTTGTAGAAATCTGACGGAAGCAACAGGTTTTTGATTACTCCATCTCTTCATGGGGGATTCTCAGTAAGGCTTTTATTCCTTATAAAGATATTCCCTAAAAAGGATTTAAACAATGATGCTGGCCAGCTTCCATGCTTGCTACACAGTTTTTTGGCAGTTGGACATAGCAAATGCCATTCACTAAGGGCTTGTGAAAATAAATAAATCCCTGAGAATCCCCCCATGAAGAGATGGACTAGTCCAAAACCTATAGCTTCTGTCAGATTTCTACTACCTACTGTAAGTGACAGCAACATAGGAGAAAAGTAATTTATGGCTCATTTTACTCTTGAAAAAACGTACTTCTTATTTGTTTATGAAAAACAAAAGTTTGCTTTCTTAAAACAGAAAGAATTTGCGATAATTCAGGTTGGAATGAGCTTGAGATGTCTCCCAGTGCATCACTGCTGAATATATGCAAATTAACCATTGTACCCTTAGAAGCTAAACACACCTCCAGAACCGCTGGAATGCAATGATGTGTCAGCTTGTTAATTTGTACAGAGCCATAATAATCCAACATGCATACAGACTGTTTCGGATTGTTTGATCCTCATCAGTGCATGGCATGGATTAATTTGGCTCTATGCAGTAGGGCTTGTAACACCGTGAGGTACAGACTAACCAGCAAGCTCATGGTGACCCAGAACTCATTGGAGTGTGTAAGGGACTACAATGGTCCTAAAAGCCCCCTTACTAAGATGTTACGCTTACCCACAATTTGATAAGTTAAACTGCGCTCCACGGAAAAGCACCAATAGAAATAAAAACCTTGATAGGGGATCACAGCCTGTTTTAAGAGTCACCTCAATCCAATCAGTACACCGTTCCACAAATACTTGCTGCGCCTACTTAGTCCTATTCCCCAGCAGAGATAAGACCCCTATAATAAAGACAAAGTAGAGAAAACGCACATAGTGCTCAGCACTGTTTGGACAAAAATGCAATCTCCACCTCGTGCCACACTCCAGAGGGACGTGTCTTCACCAATGGGGATAGAGACAACGTTCCCCACTCGTGAATTCACTCACCGGATGGCTGCTTGTCAATTTGCACGTAGTGATATGCAGTAATCCACGCTCCTCGGATCAGTCTCCACATAATTCTTCTTAATTAAAAGTAATAAAAAGGCATTCCTATTATTGAGACATCAAAGCAGCCCTTGGCCGCGGATACAAGGTGCTCAGTCCTCACTAGGTTGCCTGTGTTTCCGGAATGTCAGCGTGCTGCCTGGCTCCGCCCTACGCGTTTCGTCGCAATGATGTTAAGAAAAACAAAAGTTTTCTTTCTTAAAACAGAAAGAATTTGCGATAATTCAGGTTGGAGTGAGCTTGAGATGTCTCCCAGTGCATCACTGCTGAATATATGCAAATTAACCATTGTACCCTTAGAAGCTAAACATGTTTGCACATGTTTTACATTTTACAATTTTTCGCCATAGTGACCCTTTAAAGAGGTGAGTTTTCAGTTTTATGTGAGCTTATTTTTTTATGATTGGTGTACAAAAATCTACATACGTGAAGGTAAAATCGCATACAGTATGTGCCACGCTGGCACACATAAATATGAGTTGGGTTATTTAGAGAGATGGGTTAGAGGCAGAGGAAAGTAGTTAGACCCACAGGCAGGAGCCTAAATGCACCTGTATAGACAGATGGACATGTAAACAATACGCAGCCATAGGATTCTCGAGTCTCTTCAGAGGTAAAATAAAAATATGTTATTAATTTGATTAATGCTCTTGGAAATTTGGGGTTGGTTTGTGTATTTTGATAGTTGATAGCTGTTTCACCTTACAGTGCTGGAGTCCCATGCTCAAATCTTGGCCAAGGTCATTATATACATAGAGTTTTAGGCCTGGTACCCACAATTTTCAGAATTTTGAAGTACCGTGTTTTCAGTACGACTTCTTGGAGTGATCATCATTCACCAGTAACTGCTAGCTATGGATTGCTTCTAAAAATATTACAAAAATGTCTGCAGGACCCATGATTTGGAATTAGAGAAATCGTGTCTGTGGAATCTTCTGCATTACCTACATTAGCCTAGTGCTTTTGGGATCGCCAGTGATTCCAAAACAGGCTAAAAATGCTGTTGTGGGTCACAAGCCTTTATGTGCTACTTATGTTTGGGTGGGTTTTCTCTGGACACTACAGCTTTCAGTTAATAAGTGAAAGGAAACCTGATATGACAAAATAAAAGCATATATACTTACCTGGGGCTTCCTCCTGCAGTACTTCTCAGGTGCAGGAGGGCGATGGGGGGGAGCACGGCCGGGCCGCAAATGCCCAGTAGATCACAACTGAAGCCGACGGAAGGATTTACCGGGCCAGCCAGTGGAGGATAGAAGCAGCTGGGGGCTGGTAGAATCCCCAGGTACATATAAATACTTTTATTGTGTCTTCTCAGTACACTTTAATTCGTTTTTCTTAAAAAAAACTGGCCTTAGTCAGTGATAGGGACATTGAACTGTTTCTATGGGAAAGATTTGATTGTCAACTCCTCTGAGGAATACTTAGTTACATGATTACAACTCAGCCTCAATTCACTAAGCTTTATCAAACACTTTATCAAATGTTTGATAATTTACCTCATAGGTAAAATCAAATTTTGAATTCACTTAGGTGTTATATATTTATCAAATGTTTTATCGATTAAAATGTTCAATAAATCTATAACACCTTGGTGAATTCAAAATTAGATTTTACCCATGAGGTAAATTATCAAACGTTTGATAAAGTGTTTAATAAAGCTTAGTGAATTGAGGCCTATGAGTATATCCTCTGTAAAGCATTGAGGAGGATGGCAATGCTATGTAAATGTATAACCATTAATAATTTAACCTATGCTTTATGCTTATGCAATTTTTAATACAAGAAAATAAACTAGCAATTTTATGTGACCGGTTTATTTCCTTGTAGCCCCACCTAATGTCAGAGAAAAAAAAATGAGTCAACAGTGTCAGTAGTGAGCTTGGGGAGTGCACTGCACATATCAGTGAACAAAATACCTGCAAACAGAAGTCTATTTTTTTCCTGGATGTGTGTAAAAGTTGGGCGTTTATTTTTCTCTGCAGAGGGATTGCATGCCTATGTAGTTAAATATTAATCCAACTGCCACATAGAAGTGCTTTACATCACTGCTTCCTTTAGTGTGGCTATTAGTTATAATAATGGAAGCACACAGTGGATGTATATAAACTATTTAACCTGCAAAAGGTTTTAAAAATTCAAAGAGCAATTTTGCTGCAGTGGATAATTGTATATTGTCAGCTGCACCTCCAGAATGTTTTCAATGGATATGTTGTGATTGTGCTTACTCTGCCAGTGGGGTGGCTGCTGTATCCAAACAATGCATCAGGCTCCTGCAGAGCTTTTTGTTGCATAAGCAGTTACGATTAATCAGGACCGGATTTACCATAAGGCACTGTAGGCACGTGCCTACAGGCGCCTGATGATGGAAAGGTGGCTCACTCCCCTCCCCGAGCGCATCCCTCTCTCCTTCCCTATGCAGAGTCCTGAGCACAGCATAAATAAAAGGTTACTCACCCAGCTCTCTGCAGTCCACTGATGAACTCCCTTAAAGCGGAATATAACCCAGCATGTCATCTTTGCATATTATGATCTAGGGTTCTACAGGTAGTGTGCTTACCGTCTGGGTTGTATGGTGGGCCTGAGGAAAACTAGTTCTGCCATGAAGCAATAGAACATTCTTTTGCTCGCTCTGCTGTCATCCTTCTGGTCATTTATCTTGCAGCCGGTTTAATGGACCTCAGGGCACACTTAAGCTGGAGGCCACCTACCCTCCTCTCACCAATAAAGTCAGCCCCCACCCCCAATGCTCTCACCCCACTGCTCCCCGGGCCCCTGCACATGTACCTACATGTTGATCACTCACCCGTCCCAGTGCTGCACTGTCCGTATTGTCTTCAGACACACTGCCTGCCTGCAGCAATGCCAGGTGAAGTGTCGAAATCAGGTGCCCCATAGCAGCATGTAAGGGTAATTTGGGGCTCCGTTGCCGGACTCCGAATTACATCTTCCTCCAAGTTCTGACAACTAGAAGGGGGAATAGTATTTTATCATTCGGCTTTCCTGGCACCCAATTCACCGGCAAAGCATACATACATACATACTTACGCGCGCCAGGTCGGGTTAGTGATTAGTATGTCGCTACATGTACAGAGGGCCCGGGGAGCAGTGGGGAGGAGGGACAATGTAATGACTGGTGATGGAGTTTTGTACAACTCATTTAAACTAATTTCCACTTTTATAAATAAATAGACTGATCATCTTGTATACTTAACTGTCCTCTTGTTGTTTTATGGACCTGATGTCTAATCTGTATTTACAATAAAACATTAAGTGCCTGATTTATAAATACTGTGTAAAGCAGCAGTGACTTGCGAGTTGAAAAATGACTAACTACGGCAATTATTATTATCATCAAGGGATGAAAGTCAGGTTTTGGCGCCTAAACTGCCATTCCCCATCCAAATTTTGTCGCCTTTGTAAGAATTCAACAAACTGCGCCTGGGGCAAGAGACCCGCTTGCCCCCCCTAGATCCGTCCCTGTGTGCAGCTGTACACACACAACGTCAGTTCAGTCATTTATAAAAAGATAGCTAGACCATCACTATGGGCTTTTATTCCTGAATCCCCAGGCAATGTCTGCAGTGAGTACCGGCAGCAAATACAAATTCCCCACCTGAACATATATGAATTTGCTGCAAAGGATCACCATTAGTTCATTTGTGTGGGCCAATGGAAAGCCTCGATGGGAAGTTCAGATATTCTGAATTCCATTTTGCAGACAGTTGCCGTGGGGATTAGAGTGAGTGTAGACAGCTGTTGGTACTGCTTCAATTATTAAAGACAATTACAGAGGCAGTGAAGAGTAAGAAGTAGAAGTGGCTTATAACACTGGATATTTTTCCCTTTTAAATAATTTAAATACCGGTACTGAGTATATGTTTCCTTTTTCATTACACATTTTTTACATATAGTGGCATCTGCATGCTCATTCTGGGCCAGTAACTTAGAGGCAGAGCATCAGCAAAGAAGTCAGGCAACCCACATTGTTTATTAGACAATGAAGATGGCGATGACAGTCTCACTTCAGGTTCCCTTTAAACATCCCATAATTATGTTTAACTGTCTAGCAAGACCAAGCAAAAATATGAAGCAATGAAGTGTGGCTCTACTTTTTACTGCTTTCTGTCACTGCATCCCCGTAATTTAAGCTAACATGAAAATGTGTGTTAATACATACAAATCCCTTTAAAGTTATTGTCCAGCAATTGCAGTCAATCAAGCAGTACTGGGACTGTTTTAGTGGTAGCAGCTACTAGACATTCATTCAATGGTGGATTTCAGCTTCCCCTACTGTAAACTGAGCTGATTAAGAATGACCCCAAGCAGCCCTCCATTTGGTCTGCTTCACTGTAATGCCTAGACCAGGAGTCTATTAGATTCCACTACTAATCTACATTTCCCATTTAAAATATATTCATATTTTTAAAAGGACACCCGAGCTGAAAATAAACGAATGAAATAAACAATTGTATCTATGTTACTTCTAGAAATGACTTTTTAAGATATTCCTCAGTTTTATTTTATGTTTAAATCTACTTTTTAAGTTGTAACTGTTTTATTGTTTTTGCTCAATGACACATTAATTAAAGTATACCAGAGCTAAAATGTATGAACTATTGACCCTTTTTATCTCTTTCCTGCTCTCAGAAGCCACTTTCTGCTAGGAAAGTGTTTTATAGGTGAGGGTCACACTGTAGTTACTGCCTGTCTGAGTCAGGTCTGAGTCAGCCACTTACTTACCTGATATTTAACTCTTTCAGGCAGAGAAAGAAAAAAAAAGGAACACAGCATAGTTATTTGTGTGCTAGGCAGTGTACATACCTATGTCTATCTCATCATGTCACATGTCACCTCGGGTATCGTTTACGTAAGGTGATAAAATTCAGCAACATTATGTATTGGGAATAGGCACATTCAGCAAGATTGCCAGCTTCAGATCTCAGTGGAAAATGTAATTGAAGTAGGGGGTCCTAAAGACCAATATATAGGTACAGCAGGGTCCTGCTTATCCAGAACTCAATTAACTAACATTTTCAACCAACAACCAGCACAAATCGCAGGCAGTTGTCACTGTGGGGAAGGAAGTCTTCTTAGGCTGTTTGCAGGCTCTGCTGTGCTGAAAGACTGGGTTCCGTGGCTCCGAAAGGTTAATATACTTTCAATTACTGTATTTTAACATTTAATATAAAATTCATGCTATGCTTATAGAGTGGGTTGTAGTACTCTATTAGCTGGGCCTATTTTTAACATTGAGTTTTAAGCAACCAGAAAACACACTAATCCAACATCAGCAAATCCCAGTCAGATAACCAAGACTCTACTGTAGTATATTTTTTAATGATTTGCCAAACAAAAATTCTGTATAAGAATTGCCCCATTTTCATCTGTTTTCTCTCTAAGGGCTAGTTCAGATGGACGTCTGGCCCAGCCATCGGTGGCAGCTCAGTGTCTCGTTGCAAATGCTTTTCTGCAAGATTGCAGAACAGCAGTTGTTGGCTTTCGATGGCACGTTTTAAGCAATGGCTGTCATCTGAATGGACAGAGTTTAAACAACGAGCACCAGCCTTTACAGCCACAGAACCAATCATGTGAACAGCCCTTATTTAAGTGGTTATACCTGAACGCTCATGGATAAGGCTACCTGAATACCTGAGAGAAAATACATGCAGAATGCGGAGAGGGAACAAGAGTACTCTCTATGGCCAAACAACATACACGCTGCTATAAAATAATGACAGGGTGTGAGTTGCACTGTATACAAAACACCATCTTGCCTGGAATATTATGTTCTGGTTTTATGTAATCACATAACCTGTTTGGCAAAAAAAATGGGGTGGATCATTTGTGAAAATGAGCATCATTCCTGTTTACCTAGGGCAACACAGACGCTAACTATGGCCCAAGTTCTGGAATATGTCTTAAAGTGCTGCCACTGCCAGAGCTAGTAGGGAATGTTTTTGGCATGTACTTCCTTAAACTAGTACTCATGAATAGGCAACACGCCCTATTAGGATACAACATAGCAGATTTAGTTCTTAGGAAACACAAAATGTGTTTTCATAAATGAACGGCATAGTCAGGATTTTACCAGTTGGGGGGGCTATTTAAATTCAAGTGATTCCTTACAAACAGGTTCCATTCCGGGAGCTTGTTTGTAAGTTAAGTCCTGTGTAAAACGTGTATAAATGATTTACATTCCGACATCTCAGGGCAACTGTCAGTCTGGTCAAAGTCTCTTGGAAACGGGCGTAACAATAGTCCCTGCAAGGGATGCAGCTGCAGGAGGGCATTTAGGGGAGAAGCCTGAGGGGGGCCCCTGGCTCTGGCTTTGTGTGGCCCAGGCCAAAAAGTTATCCATTAGCTCCTTCCTGTGTCACATCTCCATGGTAATGGCATCATATGACATGCGTCATATGACACACCAAAGTATCACACGCTGGCAGCCAGCGTGTCATATGCAGATGCAATGCAGGAAGCGGTGAGTGGGTAAGTTTTAACCCCCTCTAAATTGCACCCTAACACCTCTGCAGGGGGAGGGAAGGGAGAAAGAGAAGAATCCAGCCGCCTATCGGTATCAGGCCTACAGGCAGTAGTTTGCCCAGCGCTGTTCTAGCATGTGTACAGTGGCCTCAAATCCCCCCTCAATGCATCTGAAAGAGTTCCAAATGGCGGATTTCATTGGCCAAACAGTGGCAGAGGGTATTCTTCTCCTGCTCCCCCTCCCCCCCCCCCCCCCTTCAACCATGCTCCATGCTACTGCACTGGCCGGGTGGGGTTAAATCATTCTTGTCATTGACTGTGGCCATTGCCTTCCACATCATGTTCTATTACACCGATACATCCTCCTTCACAGCTGGAAGGAGGAAGCATTGGAGTGATGTGGAACATGATGGCCAGAGGCATGCAACAAGGGTGAGTTAACTCCCCGGCTGTGGCCCACAGAGTCTATTTCATACTAACGAATACTCATGTGAAATGTGCCAATTTATTGTAAATGATTTAATCAATATACCTTGTTTTTTCATAATCTCATCTCAAAGTGTAGTTTATAATCACTATGAATGGAAATGAGAATAGCCATACATGTTTATTAGATAGGTATACGCATTAGTACCCATTAACGGTACAATTTTAGTAAATACTCAACTTTCCCATTTGATAATTGCAATTGGATTGGAACAGTTAGTTCTGTTGATTGACTCTAATTGAAATGAGTGGACTGGTTATAGCTTTTAATCTCATCAATGGCCATAATGGATGATATACAATAGTCTTCTTCCAATTGCTATTATTGGATTGGAAGGTCACTCAGAACAGAAAATTGTACTGAGCATGGGCACCTTTGGCTGTGTACTAAAGAGAAACCGTAACTAAAAACTGAACTTCATCCCAATCAGTAGCTGATACTGTAATGCTTGGGGAGTATACTTTCTGAGTCAGCGTGTGTGTTTAAGACTATGTAGCTGGGTAATGGAAGAGGCTACACAGGTGGCCACAGGAGTAATGAACAAGGGAGCAAGATTGCCCAGAGAAATTGCAGCTCTGGGCTTCCAATACCGCTAGATGCTATATGATACAATACACAACAGACGTAGTCGGTAACAGGCTAGAGTCATACACGTTAGATCAGATGGCAGTGGTACAGTGGACTAGACAGAATCAGAGTCGGTAACAAGCTAAAGTCATACACGTTTCTAAGTCAGTCTGGCAGTCGCATTGAAATACATTAATTGAGTAATGAAAGTTGCATTTATATACAATGGCTGCTTAGTGCGACGCCGCACTAATCCTCAGGCTGAGTAACAAGACAAACAACAGACAGACGGAATGCTTTGCCAATCTAGTCGCTGCCCCAGCGACAGCAAACATTCACACTTTCATAGACAAGACTAACATGTAGGAGCGTAACTAATGGCAACCGCTGCTTTAGTTAGGTCCTCAGGAACAAGGCAAGAAGGAATACTACCAGTCACCAACGTGGTGATGGCAGAATCCAAGCTATCAGGATCAGAAGGACTTCACTGTATCCCCACGGATACAGCAACGTCCAAGCAAGAAACAAGGTTAAACAATGCAATATTCAATTCACATGAATGACCCAGCAACAACTCAGGGAGCTGAACGCTATGTCGGGCGGAGTCTGAAATGGGAAGCAGACTTTTATATCGACATCAGCCAATGGATGCAGGCTTGCAAATTCCCACACAGCTGAATGCTAATTACTCAATCCTGAGCCAGCTTGATTACAAGCTGCTAGCTGAAGGACTCTCATAACAAATACATGCAATATTATTCAACAACATGCATGTAGGAAATCCAGGGCTATTTGGCAGTTCAACTGCAGCAAGCAATGGGAGGAGTCATGACAGCATCCTGAGCTGCTCTTAACTGCAGAGTGATTGCAAATGACAATGCGACTTATTGCGAATGCGCAACCGAATGCAAGCAGATTAGTCAGAACTGCCCGGTTGCAGTTCCTCTGCAACCGACAGAACATGTTACAGGAGAGATTCTGACAGATTCCCCATTTCCAATGAGAAATCCTTTTCACAAACCGATCATCAGCGGGCTCTGTATGGCTGATATTGTGGTGAAACCCCTCCCACAGTGTGAAGTTAGGCCCATGGTTCTGGCATCACACTGCAGGAGCCTTGTTGCATTGTGGGAAATAGCAGCTGTTTACAGTTGTTTCCAACTGCCAAAAAAGCAAGCAGCATCTCCTTCCACTGACATCACCTGCCAACAGTAAAAATGTCACCATGTGATAAATGTCAGAATGTAAATCAAGGAGAGGAAAGATTTTACAATGGGCAAACACTGACTAAATCATTTATACATAACTATTGTAAAAATGAAGCACTTTTTTATAACATTATTTTCACTGGAGTTCCTCTTTAATAACGTGCAAATCTAACAGTCAGTATGTATATAATTGAAAATAACTGACCCTCTTTGCTCTGCCACAGTCCCTAAAGGTGTGATACTTAATACCCACAATGCTCATGGAAGCAGAGACCATGTGATATGGTATTTAGTCACGTGTCACATGGCAGAGTTCGGAAGCACCCATTCCCTGTTTGTGGAAAAAAAATGTATATATTTTGTGGTATTTTAATGGGTGCCTGTTGTTTATTCATGAGATGTGAGATGTTATATGCATAAATGGGTGCAGTTATTGGAAGACTTATAGTAGCACATACATTTCCATTTTGATTATTTGATAGCACATTTAATCCAATAAGACACTTGCATCTATGCCAAATCAATTTGAAGATTTAGGAGAAATTGATTAGATGTGATTGACCGGGATAATTTTGCTTACATTGACGCAAATATTTTTAACAGTCAGAAGATCGTGTTTAATTCAAATGTGTTTGATACAAAATCAATATAAAATTGCATTAAAGTCAATGGCCCAATATGCAAATCACTTTTTCACCTTAGTTAACTCCCAGGAGATAATTTACATATTTTCTCTAAAATAACTTCCAAGCATTTTACAAGTACCATCAGAATTATTGTGAGTATCTTCGTGCTTGGAAGAGGTTTATGAGAAGGTGTGAAAATATCACCTGCATGTGAACTGCAGATGGGCTTATGTTGTTTTATTGTTCCAGAGCTACACTGAAGAGTCTTGTATCCAAAATATTATTTGCCTCTCTATTGGTAATTTGATGTGTTGGATGACTTCACTGACCAACAGGAAGCCTCATTAGCTTAGGTCAGTTTACTCTCACCTCTGCTGTGCCTGCAGAAGAACTAATCATGTTGTCATGTAGGTTGTTGGGGCCTAGTGAGTGTCAAGGGGCCCATCCACCTGCCACCTTCTTTGACCTCTCTTCACTTCAGCTTCTCATAAGGACCAAAACGAGGGCACAAATCTACTACCTTGCCTTGGGCCCCATTACATCTTAATCTATCTCTGATCAGATGTGACTTGTAGACATGTGTGATTAGATTGATGCAGCTTTCTCCATGAGCCTTGACACCTCTGTAATGATGACTGACAGCTTTTCATAGCATACTAATTAGCTTCAGGTTAAATAGGGCCCTGCAAGCGGTTAACTCAGGTACTGGCTACCTGGATCATCTGCTAGAAAGTGGGACTTGCTTCCAAACTTTTGCCCCTGGATAGGGCTGATTGGCATATTAGACATTTTCTTCTAATCATAAACGCTTCTGGGGCATTCTAAGATAGCTAAAGCCAGCTCGCCATACAAGCTGTAACACCTGTCTTTTTGTGCTTATCCCTTTCCTTCTATTCTTCTATGTCTCATTATTGGTCCCTTTTACTGTCATTGGTAGTTAATGATCATTACTGAGGCTCAAGTGTCAGAAAGGGTCAATACCTACTGAATGGAATTGGCAAATTAATGGAGTAAAGATAACTGGCTTTTGATAATTTAACCATACACAAGGATTCAGGGTTCATGGAGAATGAGGACACAGGAAGATAAAGAAAGCACCCCTGTGACTACTCAGACCCCAGACCCTAATCAATAAAAAAAGGCTTTTGACTTAAAGTGGACCTGAACTCAGAACTTCCTCTCTGCTCTAAAAGATACTTAACAGTATAATAACCTTTAAAGAAAAACATTTCTTTGTTACAGCCGATACAAATCCTGCAATAAATCTCCAGTGTGTCTGCAGTCCTGGCCAAAAGTTTAGAGACTGTCAAAAATATTGGAAATTAGAAAAGTTGTTGCTTAAGTTTTTATAATAGCAATTTGCATATACTCCAGAATGTTGTGAAGAGTGTTCAGATGAATTGCATAGTCCTTGACATGAAAATTAACTAAATCCCAAAAAAACCCTTCCACTGCATTTCATTGCTGTCATTAAAGGACCTGCTGAGATCATTTCAGTAATTGTCTTGTTAACTCAGGTGAGAATGTTGACAAGCACAAGGCTGGAGATCATTATGTTAGGCTGATTGGGTTAGAATGGCAGACTTGACATGTTAAAAGGAGGATGATGCTTGAAATCATTGATCTTCCATTGTTAACCATGGTGACTTGCAAAGAAACGCATGCAGCCTTCATTGCGTTGCATAAAAATGGCTTCACAGGCAAGGATGTTGTGGCTACTAAGATTGCACCTAAATCAACAATTTATAGGCTCATAAAGAACTTCAAGGAAAGAGGTTCAGTTCTTGATAAGAAGGCTTCAGGGTATCCAAGAACGTCCAGCAAGCGTCAGGATCGTCTCCTAAAGAGGATTCAGCTGCGGGATTGGAGTGTAACCAGTGCAGAGGTTGCTCAGGAATGGCAGCAGGCAGGTGTGAGCGCATCTGCATGCACAGTGATGCGAAGACTTTTGGAAGATGACCTGGTGTCAAGAAGGGCAGCAAAGAAGCCACTTCTCTTCTAAAAAAACATCAGGGACAGATTGATCTTCTGCAGAAAGTATGTTGAATGGACTGCTGAGGACTGTAGCAAAGTCATATTCTCCGATGAAGACCCTTTCCGATTGTTTGGGGTATCTGGAAGAATGCTTGTCAGAAGAAATGTGAGCGCTACCATCATTCCTGTGTCATGCCAACAGTAAAGCATCCTGAGACCATTCATGTGTGGGGTTGCTTCTCATCCAAGGGAGTGGGGTCACTCACCAATTTTTCCAAAAAAAGACAGCCATGAATAAAGAATGGTAGTAAAACACCCTCCAGCAGCAACTTCTTCCAACAATAGTTTGATGAAGAACAATGCATTTTCCAGCACTATGGAGCACCATGTCATAAGGCAAAAGTGATAACTAAGTGGCTCGGGAACCAAAATATTGAAATTTTGGGTCTGTGTCCTAGAAACTCCCCAGTTCTTAATCCCACTGTGAACTTGTGGTCATTCCTCAAGAGGCAGGTGGACAAACAAAAACCAACTTATTCTGAGAAACTCAAAGAAGTGATTATGAAAGAATGAGTTGCTATCAGTCAGGATTTGGCCCAGACGTTGATTGACAGCATGCCCAGTCGAATTGCAGAGGTCCTGAAAAAGAAGGGCCAAGACTGCAAATACTGACTCTTTGCATAAATCTCATGTAATTGTCACTAAAAGCCTTTGAAACGTATAAAGTGCTTATAATTATATTTCAGTACATCACATAAACAACTGAAACAAAGATCTAAAAGCAGTTCAGCAGCAAACTTTTTGATAGAACTAATATTTTTGACCGTCTCAAAACTTTTAGCCAGGACTGTACTTCCTACTTTCATGGAAGCAGACATATTGTTAACATCTTATGTTTACAAATTAGAAGCTTTGCCATTGCAGAGGAGATTCCTGAGCTGACACAGCTGAAGAGATCAAATTACAGTGGTGATTAGTCACAGATGAGGGGGGATTAGACAGGCTAAACTCTAAATACATACAGGGGGCATTTCTCTATGTTTTCCTTCTGTCCTGTGCAAGAGGTTAGGTCCATTTTAAAGTGAACCCGAGATGAAAATAAACTGATTAGATATACAACTGGATCTTTCCTCCTACTCCTAGACATGACTTTTTTTTAGACATCTTGTGAATTTATTTTATGTATAACATTAACAAACAAGATTTAATGTTTTATTGTCTCTGTTCAATTGCAATGTCTCAAGCGTCACAGAACAAAAAATACATGAATTATTGAACTCTTTCTTTATCCTTTGCAGTCAGAAGCCTAGTTATCTGCTTAGGAAAGTGTTTTATAGCTGTAATTTATCAGTGAGTGATGCTATATCATGACTGGGCCCCGACTGAAGAAAAAATGTAATTTGTACAGCTGGAAATTCACTCTTTCAGGTAGGTAAAAAATAAAAGAAGCACAGCATAGGTGTTTGCGTTCTTACCACTTTATATAGACATGTCTATCTCAACATATCACATGTCATCTCGGGTACACTTTAAGATCTTGCTATGGCGTGATGTTTGGTTACTTAAAGTCACATTAGGTTTCTGAGACAAAACTTGCTTAGAATTATAATAGAGAAGAACAGGAAAAGGATGAGAATTCATTTTCTTTTTTTCCACACTAAGGTTGTCTATCTTAGCATAGTGTGCTACTGCTGGGCCTGTTAGGTGATATGTGGTAACATGAATGGCATGCAGGCAACTGCAAATACTTGCTACAGTTGAGCCAAATTTTGCCTAAAGATGAGATTTAACTAAAGTTTGACTTAAAAGTAAAACTTCGGGGCAGGGAAAGAAATAGAATACTTCCATTCTTACAGTTTTACTGGCTGAAATATTTTTTTTTCAAATGTTTGTTTTAATATTAAACCTTGTTACCATATTTCATATTTAAAAAAATAAAGCCCTTTCAGTGATCAGTGATTAATACTGGGATAAAACACATTGGGCTTGATTCACAAAGCCATGCTAACTGTTTAGCACGGGCGTGCTAAACAGTCAGCACGTGAAGTGCCACTCGTGGACTTTTGCGTGCGCAAAGTGCCGCAATTGCGGACATTTGCGTGCGATAGCGCGGACTTAATGTCCGCGATTGCGGCACTTTGCGCGCACAAAAGTCCGCGAGCAGCACTTCACGTGCTAACTGTTTGTGAATCAAGCCCATTCAGTACCTAATTTCCTGCCCAGTTTTGCATTTGAGTGCAACTAGGCTTCTTCATGCTATAAATGCCGTCAGTCTTAAAGAGAAACCGTAACCAAGAATTAAACTTCATCGCAATCAGTAGCTGATACCCCCTTTCCCATGAGAAATCTATTCATTTTCTCAAACGGATTATCAGGGGGCTCTGTATGTCTGATTTTGTGGTGAAACCCCTCCCACAGTGTGATGTCAGCGCCTCACAGCACTACGGTACTGACATCACACTGTAGGGACCTTGTTGCATTGTGGGAAATAACAGCTGTTTTCAACTGCCAAAAATGCAAGCAGCATCTCCTTCCAGTGACATCACCTGCCAGCAGTAAAAATGTCACCATGTGATAAATGTCAGAATGTAAATCAGGGAGAGGTAAGATTTTACAATGAGCAAACACTGACTAAATAATTTATGCATAATTATTGTAAAAATTAAGCACTTTTTTATACATTTTTTTCACTGGTGTCCCTCTAAATGTTAAAATTCAACACATAAAAAGGTTAATAGCACACACCATTACTAGGTGATGTGATGACTCTACTGTTCCGAGTGCCCACAACAGAGATGATATAGTTTGTTTGTTTTTATATATATATATATATATATATATATATATATATATATATATATATACTTCCTATTGCCATTATATTATTATTATTATTATTATTATTATTATTGATTTATAAAGCGCCAACATATTCCGTGGTGCTGTACAAAGTAAGAAACAAACATGGGGTACATAATAATACAGACAATGGTGTACACCAATATACAAGATACATAATTAGTGACAAAATACAAAGAATGATACAAAATACAAATTATAGAATTGGTAATGACAGTGATAAAATTAACATGATGAATAAACTGTATAATGGTTACCAAGACACAAAAGGGGGAGAGAGCCCTGTCCTTGCGAGCTTATGAATTTCCCTATGATTTTCATATTGAGACTTTCACTATAGGATTTTCATATTCGTATTACATAGTTACATAGTTATTTGGGTTGAAAAAAGACATACGTCCATCGAGTTCAACCAGAGAACAAAGTACAACACCAGCCTGCTCCCTCACATATCCCTGTTGATCCAGTGGATGGCGAAAAACCCTTACAAGGCATGGTCCAATTAGCCCCAAAAGGGAAAAAAAATCCTTCCCGACTCCAGATGGCAATCAGATAAAATCCCTGGATCAACATCACTGGGCATTACCTAGTAATTATAGCCATGGATGTCTTTCAATGCAAGGAAAGCATCTAAGCCCCCTTTAAATGCAGGTATAGAATTTGCCATAACTACTTCCTGTGGCAATGCATTCCACATTGCTGTTAAAAAATATTGTGCACCGTCATTTTTCTGCTAATAACATTGTGCTCAATAAGACACATTTTTTTAACTGCCTCCTGTATGCCCTTTTTACCTGCTTCAGTTTATACACCTGTTTATACTATGCAGGTTCATAAACTCTCCCCCCATAGCACTTGGCCTGCGTTGTCTGAAGACAAGCCATAGAGAAGAGGCAGCCATCCATGCAAGCAACAAACACAGACAACTGTTATCTATGGACATCTTATGCTGGGTACACATGGTGTGTTCCCGCACTCGATGCCCCGCTTGATTCCCGTCGATTCCCGGCCACTCGATTATTTCCGACATGTCTGATTCGCGGTTTCGATGGATCGTTAGGACGATTTGGCATGCTTTACATGAGACTCGATCTAACAATCATCAAAATGGGATTGGAAATGCTCGGAAATAATCAAGTGGCCGGGAATCGAGCGGGGCATCGAGTGCGGGAACACACCGTGTGTACCCAGCATTATATTTCTTCTTTTGTTTAGTTTATCAGCTGCTCTGCTCTACATGTAAAATGATACAAAAATGTATCGAGTAAATATGGGCTAACATTTAAAAGCAATTGTGCATAGAGTTGCATATAGAGGCTGGCGTTAGAAATGCTGGTAGCCTAGCTGTCACACCGATCTTTTGCATATAATACTTTCAAAATGACAAGTATGCAAATCAGGTGATTCAATTGAAGCCTGACCTCCCTGTCTGCTTGTTCCAGGCATTTGACTTCTGATAGCCTACCAGTATACATTACCTCCTCCTCTGGCTTCAGGTTTCCCTCAAGAAATTATCTAGAAAATAATTTTGCACTGGAAAGAGGAAAAATCCGCTCAACTTGTACAAGAAAAGTCAAATTTTTATTGAAAAATGATCATGCTGGACATAGCAAAAATAGCTCACGTGTATCGGAGCCTCACAATTGCTCCTTAGTCATAGCTGACTAAGCTATGACTAAGGAGCGATTGTGAGGCTCCGATACGCGTGAGCTTTTTTTTTCAATAAAAATTGGGCTTTTATTGTACCAGTTGACCGGATCTTTCCTCTTTCCAGTGCTGATGGTGTGGTGTGTGGCTGCCCGTGGTCCTGCTCCTGGCTGCAAGGTGGGGTGGTGAGCAGTGTTCACTTTTTCTCTAAAATAGTTTTGCAGCCTAAGGTCCAAACCAATATCTTATGTCTCTACATAGAGCAGCACAGTGGTATAGTGGCTAGCACTCTTACCTTGCACTGCTGGGTCCATGGTTCTAATTTCAGTCAGGGCACTATCTGCACAGAGTTGGTATGTCTTCTTTGTGTCTGTGTGGGTTTCCTCTGGGTACTCCGGGTACTCCAGTTTCCTCCCACATCCCAAAAACATACAGATAAGTTGATTGGCTCACCCCTAAAAAAATTAGCCCTAGACTAAGATGAACATATGACTACAGTAGGGACTAAATTGTGAGGGACAGTTAGTGGCAAGATACAAGGGCCCCATGTCCTCTAGAGGCCCATGAAGCTGCACCACAGTTAGGGCATGATTATGCATTAGGCTCTTCTCTGTGTATTTCTCTTTGTAACCCATAAGGAATAGCAATAATTGCTTGTGGCCCAGTCATATACTAGTATAAAATGTGCACTCCATTTTCCATGCGGGGGGGGTAAGCTCTAGCCCACTCCACTCTGGCCGGCATCCCTACTCGTGCTACTGCAAAGTTCTGGGTCGCGGCTTGATAACGTCATCAAGCAGGGACCCGACACTCAAGTCGAGCGAGCGGGGATGCTGGCCACAGTGGGGGGTAGCGACGATCGGCGGGGGAATATATTACTTCATACATGAGCACACTCCACATTTTTGTAAAAATAACCAGGCACCTAACCACTACATACATGACCAAAGTCCAAGGTCAGCTGCCACAGTGATACATACATTACCAAACCCAAAGGCACTATATGCATGATTGTGCCCCTCAGTACAATAGAGCGAAGAAGGAGAAGTTCCGCACAAAATCCTGTGTTCAATGGAGTCCCAACTTTATTAATACAGGTAAAAAGCCATACAGTCAAGGAGCTGACATGTTTTGGACTCACAGGTCCTTAGTCATAGCACAAGTTCATGTTGAAAAGACACAGTGAATATAAAGACTAAAACTCACCCCCAACACAGGTGAATTTAATCACACTCTCTTTGGTTCACACTCAAGGGTGGCGGTGGGTGTGGCTAAAAAATAGAGGAGGAATCTATGGTATTCCCCTCAAATAAAACCAAATTAACGCATATGAAAGGATACAGACAACACTAGATACTGCAATAACAGAAATGAATTAATTAGAGAAGCACTGATCGATCAAAACCTAAAAGCCTAAAGCTAAAAAAACAGACCAAAATAAAAGGTCTTTGTGACAGCTTTTAGTTCTGAGTACAGCCAGGTTGTGTCCATTGTCAGAAATTCCCTGCCCATCCTATATGCTGACGATAAAATTCGACAGATGCTCAATAAGGGCACTAAGTTTGTGAGTAAGCGTGCCCCTACTTTGGGCAATATTCTGTCCCCCAGTCTATTTACTTCTGTTTCCCACCGCCCGTGTTGGCGCATACAGATGTGGCATGGCTACGTGCCAGTACTGTGACGTTCATCATATTACTAAATCTATTGTTTCTTTTCACAATGACAAGAGTTTACCTATGAGACAGTACATTAATTGCCACACCACACATGTTGTGTACTTAGTATCGTGCACACAGTGTTGTGTACGATATGTGGGGTGCACCACTCGGCACCTTAGGGAACGTCACTTTAAATGAGTCCATGCGGGGGACATGTCCTCTTTTTCTTTCCAAGGGATCGAACGAATCCCGAGACCATTGAGAGGTGGCGATTGGAAGAAATTGTTACTCACTAGGGAAGCCTTTTGGATCTTCCAATTAGGGACACATTTACCACATGGACTTAATACCAGATGGGATTTAAATTTCATTACTTGAATTAAATTTCATCACTTGAATTCCTTTTGTTTTGGCTTGTTTTTGTTTAGCTTTAGGCTTTTAGGTTTTGACCAATCGGTGCTTCTCTAATTAATTAGTTTCTGTTATTGCAGTATCTAGTGTTGTCTGTATCCTTTCATATGCGTTAATTTGGTTTTAATTGAGGGGAATTCCATAGATTCCTCCTCTATTTTTTAGCCACACCCACTGCTACCCTTGAGTGTGACCCAAAGAGAGTGTGATTGGAGTCACCTGTGTTAAGGGGGGGTTTTAGCCTTTATATTCACTGGGTCTTTTCAACATGAACTTGTGCTATGACTAAGGACCTGTGAGTCCGAAACATGTCAGCTCCTTGACTGTATGGCTTTTTACCTGTATTAATAAAGTTGGGACTCGATTGAACACAGGATTTTGTGCGGAACTTCTCCTTCTTCGCTGTATGTTTGGGTCAAGTCGCCTGGTTCCAGCACTATCTTGATGTCCGAGGTGCAGCGGATTTCACCTACTTGCCTCAGTACAATAAACATGACCAGTCTTCATACTACTCAATACATGACTAGACATCATAGTACTGCCTACATGACTCGCCTCCATACTGCTGCATAGATGACTAGACACTACACTACTCCATACATGACTGGACATCATAATACTGCATACATGACTAGACACCGCACTACTACATACATGACTGGACACTGCACTTCTTCATACATCACTGGACTCCACACTTCTGCAAACATAACTGGACTGCATACTACTGCATACTACTACCACTGTTGAAGATGGAAGATGGCGAAGTGGCAGCCATGGCCTCAGGATTCTGGCTTTTTCTTGTTTTTCTTCCCTTTTACCTACCAATTCACCTTGTTTTCCTCCCTGAAGGTGTGCAGTGTGGTCCGGTGTAGCCTGGGACAGTAGTGCAAGTTGTGGAGAGTTTGGGACCTGAAGTTTTTTCCACTTTGCCACTGCCTGGGTCCGTTGCCTGTGCAGGTTCGGGCAGTGTTGAGTCCACCGCTGCTACTCAGGAGGTCAGGGCTTCACTGAGGTAGGAAGACTCCACTCTGATTAGGAAACCGTTGGCCTTGCTGGACGCCGGCTCCATACATCAGCTGCTGCTGCTCCACCACAGCAGGGACACCTCTGGTTCAGCCCTTCAATGATGTCACACACTAAACCGGCAGTAAGGGTCACTGCAGCCATATGTTTCTGTGACAGCCAGATTATCTTGTCCAGCCCTGCTTAATGCTGCCCAGGAGTCGGGACCCACCACAGAAATTAACACTACTGCACCTTTTGAACTGGAACACCTTGGCCAGCAATGCCAGATGTCAGCAGCGTCAGCCATCACCGCAGGTTTTATTCATGAAGAACTGGGTCATCACTGCTGAACCTTCATCTCCCTCAGCCTCCCTGCAGCAGGATGCAGAGAGGGCCATGCGGGACGTGGGACCAGACCTCCCAAACCGTAACAGTCCCGTTAAAATCGGGACTGTTGTAAGATCTGTCAGAACTGTGAGGAGCTAGACAGGAATTGGTTCACAGCTTGATGTAACATTTCGGGCGCACCCGGTGCGCTGTTTTATGCGCATATGGTGCAACGTTTCAGGCGCAGTGCTAAATTTTGCACGCGATCAATAAAAACTGTGGGTGTGCTAACTGCTTAGCACCCTAGTTAGCACTCCCAAAGCTTTTAGGCGTGCTAACTGAGTTAGCACCTTTTTGTGAATCGAGCGCTAAGGGTGCATACACACATTCAATTTTGATTGGCCAATTTTGCCACAATGTACTCTGAGAGCTTATCTACCCTATCTGTTCAAAGTATTCAAATTCTGTTGGTGGTCACATTACAAAGAAACAGTTTTGTGAATCAAATAGGCCAGTTCAGTTGGTCAGCTCCAAAACTGCTGGTCAATCCAGTCAGGCAGCATATCATGTTCAGATAGGAAGTCAGTATTCCAAGCCCAATCAATCATAATTAAAAAAATGAATAATGCAGGCATAATTTATGTGCAATTTACAGAACTTTGTAGATTGCAAGTCATGATATAGACTACATATTATGCATTAAAAATCCATCAGCCTGAACTATGACGCTTACACAATGCAGTGTTTTGGGAACATGTGGCATAAGACACCTATGGCTATCCTATATATGGAGCAAGAATCTATAGATAGAACAGTATAATTGGGCCAGAAGATGCCGATCCCATTACAAAGTAGCATGGTATTTTAACCATTGGTAATTTTCTGTCTAGGTTGGGACTGGGTCGGACTATAGCTAACCCTCACTGATTAGGGATTACAGCCATAAAACACTTCTAGAAGCCGGAAAGAGATAAAATGGGTCAATAGTTCATAGATTATAGCTCTGGTGTACATTCATGAATTCGTCATTGAGCAAAGACAATTAAACTGTAAAAACTTAAAAAGTGTATTTAAATATAACTGAAACTGTGGTATCTAAAAAAGTCATTTTTAGGAAAAGGAGGGTTTAATCTCATCAGTTTAATTTCACCCCGTGTTTCCTTGAAGGCTCTATTTACCTCTCCATCTGCTCTAATGCTAGACACACACAAAGCAATTTTCTGACACATTTACTGCCAGATCAATTATTTCCAAAATGTCTGATCTGATTTCCAATCAATTTTTTTGAATGATTTTTCATAGAAATGAACGGAAAATCGATCGAAAAAATTGATCGGAAATTAGATTGGACATGTTGAAAATCTGTCTGAAAATTGCATCGTGTGTACCTAGCATTAATCACCCTCCCCACTCTTTGTACTGGAGATGAAAGAAAACCTGTATTGAGAAAAACCTCCCCTGGAGGGAACTCACCTCGGGTGGGGGAAGCCTCCAGATCCTATTGAGGCTTCCCCCGTCCTCCTCGGTCCCACGGCGGTGGAGATAAAGCTCCCCGAACAGCAGAGATGTAAATATTTACCTTCCTGGCTCCAGCACAGGCGCAGTATCGGCTCTCCGCCTCGGAGATAGGCGGAAATAGCCAATCGCTGTTGGGCCGCTCTACTGCGCAGGCACAAGTCTCCTGCGCAGTAAAGCGGACCTGACGGAGATCGGCTATTTTCGCCTATCTCTGTGCGGAAAGCTGCAACAGCGCCCCCGCTGAGCCAGGAAAGGTAAATAAATCAGCGCTTATCAGGATTGTCGAGGGAGGATTCTGGGACACTTCGGGGGAGCCAGCGCTGGACTGCCTGCAGCTACAGAGGAGGGGGAAGCCTCATTGGGACCCTGAGGCTTCCCCCTCCCGAGGTGAGTACCCCCCAGGGGAACTTTTTTTTTGATACAGGTTCTCTTCAATGCTTCAGAAACTGGTATTGGAGCCATTATTTCTCAACGCTCTGAACCCAGGTCTCTGATACAGTTGCATTCTTCTCTCAAGAACTGGGTTCCACCAAGAAGAATTATGACATCTGTAACAGAGAATTGTTAGCCATTAAAGCGGACCCAAACCAAAAAATGTTTTAATTCAAAATATTTAGTTGCACCACTCTGACACATACAAAGATAAATAAACACTCCTTCAAGCCTATGAGCATTTCAATGCATGCTTTTCACCCTTATCTTTTCCTAACTAGGGTTATACAGGTGGCAGCCATTACTTCTGAGCTTAGTAGGAGGTTTTAGATCATGGGTGTGTTTGTCATCAGCTACCCTCCCTCACAGGGGCGTCGCCTATGTGAAATCTCACACAAGCTGAGATCACCTCCCCTGTGACATCATCAGTAGCAGCCTGTGTTTTGTTTTTGCTTCTTATCTCCTCCACCAGTCTGCCGCATTCTGTCCCAGCAATATGAAAGGAAGGGAGGGGTTCCTCCAATAAATGTAAAATATTTTATCTTTGTCATCATGCAGCTGAAAAAAGGCTGCTATTTATTATTCTAATTTAGAAAATATATTTTATTTCTGAAATCTTGTATTTTTAATTTGGGTCCACTTTAAATCAGCTCTGGAGGAATTGTGTTATTTTCGCGAGGAGGCCTCTCACCTCATACTCATATGAACAGGTCACAAACAATATATAAGCACTACCAACAGACTAAGACCCAGATAGGCTAGATATACTGTATATTTATTTATTTATTGGC
The DNA here is from genome assembly GCF_040937935.1 of Hyperolius riggenbachi. Classification (NCBI taxonomy): domain Eukaryota; kingdom Metazoa; phylum Chordata; class Amphibia; order Anura; family Hyperoliidae; genus Hyperolius; species Hyperolius riggenbachi. Next base: position 329,378,213 of record NC_090650.1, read on the forward strand.
CACTTCAGTACTTCAGTCAGTAGGGCTTCTCTTCTCCACTTTACAAAGCTATTTACACTACATTTTTTTTCTTCACTATGCCAGCCTTTTTAGCAAAAATGCACTTTTTTTCCTTTCTTTTCTTTTTTTTTTACAAAAAAAAAAAAAGCAAAGAAAAAAAAATTATGAACATAATGTTAAGGCCTCTTTCACAGTAGGATGTTGCGGTGTGATGCAACGTTAAAGTCGCAACGCAAATTACAACACAATGCCCCCCCCCCAAAAAAAATCGCACTGCAACTTGATGCCCCGTTATGGTCGCATACAGTACAGCATACAGGCATTGAAAAGTATGTTTCCAAGTCATTACTGAGCATGTGCAAACAGTCCAACACAGCTGCTAACGTGTATAACGCACAGCATGCAGTACTTTCACTTAACGTGCAGCATTAGTCTCCAACGCAACGTGTGCACTGTGAATGGGGCATTGATTTTTCATTTCGGTGAGCTATTCTGCGTCAAATGGTGTTTTAACGTGCGACTTTAACGTTGCACTGTGAAAGAGGCCTAAAAGTTGGAATGAATGACTGAGAAAACATAACCATGCAGTAATGGGATCTTGCCATGATTTTAAGCTTTACGACATTTATGTGTATAGCTATTGAGATACATAAACCCGTCTGACAAGTAACATTTCAAGATAATTGCATTTAGTCAGCAAATTCTTACATCATAAAGTGCTGAAACTACAGGATAGTTTCAGTGAGATGGAACGTCATCTGTGATTTTATACTCATCATTTTCATAGGAATGCTTTCCTCAATAGTATAGTGCTGTGATCCACTCTTACAGTAGATCTTACAGTAAATCTACTGAATATTTCCTACAGTCCTCAAGATTGGTCTTACTTAGAGATAACACAAAATGCCCCATTTTGTTTCCATAGGTTTTTTTAGTGAAAGTAAGGAACCTTTTCATTTTGATGCAATTTCAACTTTTTTAAAAATGGACTGCAATGGGGTTAACACAGGGAAGTCGCATTAAGGGCCTTGTTTTGAAGTGGTGATGAAGGTAAGGTTTGTGGCTGATAATTGGTCCAGATAGTTGTAGTGTCCAACACTGTAGTGTTTTTTGCTTGATGATGCAAAAGGGAATTATTGGGAAAGTGTGTCATCACAGAGGCCCTGCAAAGGAGGCAGAGGGAAAGCATCAAATCACAAGAAAAACTCTTCCCAGAAGCAATCATTTCACATATGTGATATTGCAAACAACTTTCCAATTGAAACCATAACCTAGACTCAGGGCCAGTGCACACCAAAAAGCGATAGCATAATCGCAAACGCTCGGCGCTTTTTGAAATGATTTTTCTAGGCGATTCTAGGCATGTGCCTATCAATTTTCTAATCATGCCTAGCAATTTTTGGAGCGTTTTGGTGTAGTGTTTTTTATTTTTTGTTACAGAAGAGCTGTAACTGAACAGCTTCTGTAACAAAAATGCGCTCTGATCTAGCGCTTTTCAGAGCGATTTTCCACATTCCTATACTTAACATTGAGGCTGAGCCGCCTCAGAAATCAGCAGAAATGCTGCAGGACCCGCGTTTGCATTTGGGAGAAAATCACATCGCTCTGGTGTGATCCATCCCATTTAAATACATTAGCCAAGCACTTTTCAAAGCTGGCGTTTTCAAAAGCTCTGAGAAGCGCTCGTGGTGTAGAGATGGCCCAAATGGTTCACATTCGAACGCGATCACGCGAACTTTGGTGGTTCGCAATCGTGATTGAACGTGAACTATATGCGAGTTTGACCCGCCCCCTATACTACATCATTAGGGTCAACTTTGACCCTCTACATCACAGTCAGCACAGTCACATGGTAGCCAATCAGGCTACACTCCCTCCTGGAGCCCCCCCCCCCCCCCCCCATTTCACTCACTCGTGTGGCTGCAGTAATTAGAGAAGGGAGAGCTTGCTGCAGAGACATTAGAGAAAGCTTAGTAAGGCCCTTGTTAGGGTTGTTAGCTTGCTCCTTGCTGATACTTATTGCTAAAAAGCACCCCTCAACAGCTCTTTTGGGAGCTAATATTGTTCTTGTGATCTATTTTTTTGTGTGTGTGTGTCCCACAGACACTTGTTGCATATACAACCCTGTCAGTCGCAGCTGGCCCTTGGCCCCTTGGTAATTCCTACTGTGCCACTGCCAGGCCCAGCACATTCAGTGACTACCTGTTCTCAGCTGTGACAGCTGCACATTTGTAATACCAATCACTGCATACCTGTTCAGTGCACCTACCTACGTGACTGCACGCAGTGTTATATACCAGTCACTGCACCTGTTCATGGTACCTGTGTGTGTGACAGCTGCACATTTGTAATACCAATCCCTGCATACCTGTTCAGTGTACCTACCTACTTACGTGACTGCAAGCAGTGTTATATGATATACCAGTCACTGCACCTGTTCACGGTACCTGTGTATTTGACAGCTGCACATTGTATTGATATTAGTCACTGCATACCTGTTCACTGCACCTGTGTGACTGCACATTGTATTAGTCAAGTCAGTGCATACCTTTCACTTCATCCCCCCCAATATGGGCAAAACAGGCTGATGCAGAGGTAGGCTACCCAACAGGTCTGTTCGAGGTTGTGCTGTCGTGATTTCATGCATCCCTGGACCAAAGTACAGTGTTCAGAAGGTGCATGCCATCAACCCCCAAGATTGTCAGGCCGTAGTTGACTATGTAACACAGAACACCTCATCTTCCTCAGCTTCCGCACGGAAGCGTGACATATCTTCCTCCTCCTGCTCTGATTCTGGCACCCTACTTAAAGGGAACGTCCGCGCAGGATATAAAAAACAAACTGCACTTACCTGGGGCTTCTTCCAGCTCCTGGCAGTCTATCGGTGCCCTCGCCACAGCTCCTCTCCCTCCCGTGTCCAGCGGTGAAGAAGGTCGGCTTCTGTGCGCTCCATGGCGGGGGGTCACATGGTGTAGGGCCGTCATCGGGTCTCTACTGCGCAGGCGCAGAACTTCGCAGTAGAGACCAGATGACGTCACTTACACCACGTGACCCGCGCCGCGGAGCACACATGAAGCCGACCCGGAAGCCGACCTGGCTTCTTCACCGCTTGACACCGGGAGGGAGAGGAGCTGCGGCGAGGGCACCGATCGACTGCCAGGAGCTTCCCTTTAACACTCTGTCAGCCGCCACCACCAAAGTGCCATCGCCCCAGGGCTCAGCGGTGTGGACATTTTTGTGTGTGTCTGCCTCAGATGAGAGCAATGCCATCTGTATTCTCTGCCACAAAAAAATTGAGCTGTGGAAAGACCAAGACCCGCATAGGGACAACTTCCTTACGAAGGCACATGATGACAAAGCACAAACTGCAATGGGATGACCACCTGAGGAAAACAGCACACAAAAGCAAAGCCACACCGCAGTGGAAGATACCAGGCCGCAATTATTTCTCAAAAAAGGTGATACCCAGACTGTACCGTGATGTTAAAAGGCAAGTGGTGTCATCTCTGGCACACAGCGTTGGGTCAAGGGTCCATCTGACCACGTGCTCTGCAAAGCACGGTCAGGCCTGCCTAAGACTAAGTCAGTCCCCACACACAGCATCTCTGCCTGCACGCCGTGTGACTGGCTGCTTGCCCCAAGACTAAGTCGCTCCCCACACAGCATCTCTACCTGCAGGCCGCTTGACTGCCTTCTCCACCACCACCAACAGGGTCCAGGACTCCAGGCGGATTCCTGAATTTTTAAGGCTGCTGCTAGCAGTGGCCGCTGTAATTATTTTTCTGGCGCGTGTACATGCCTGCCTTATTTTTCTGGCGGTACTGCGGCTGCAACAACAAAACAAAAGGCATGTACACGTGTCAATTCTCCATGATCGTTACCTTGCCGCGGTGAAGGGGCTTGTGTATCACAATGAAGCAATGACCGCCGGATATATGAGTGTCTCGGGAGGGGGGGCACACCCAAGATAATGAGGTCGTTGCTTCATTGTGGGCAGACCAAATTCGATCAGCTGGATAGTCACTGTTGTTCCGTCATTGAGCTACCTCTGCCCGGCGACCATATGGGCTTGAAAACCGCCACGGCCTGCACTCAGGCCATGGTGCGCACCAGTCCAGCACGGCCGTCACTACACAAACAGCTGTTTGCGGTGCGCAGCGTTACACAGTGAGTTTGGTCTGTCAGTGTGAACTAGTACTCTAACTACACTCCCTGATTGATGTATACACCTGCAAGATGTTTTAAAGCACTTTAGGCCTCCAATTTAGCAATAAAATGTGATTTCTGCCTTTAAACCCTGCTGTGCGTAAAATCCTGATTTTTCCCCGGGACCTTTGGCATGTATCCCACTCGGCCATGCCCCCTCTCCAGGTGTTAGACCCCTTGAAACATCTTTTCCATTACTTTTGTGGCCAGCATAAATGTTTGTAGTTTTCAAAGTTTGCCTCCCCATTGAAGTCTATTGTGGTTCGTGAAGGTTCGCGCGAACCGGACTTTTGCGGACGTTCGCGTTCGAGGTTCGCGAACTGAAAATCGGAGGTTCGAGCCATCTCTATCCTGGTGTGTACCAGTCTTCAGTCAGCTCAGGAGGTGTGTCCAAAACTGGTCATAGTCACAGATTATTCAGACATGTTACCATGGGCGATACTAGAAATCACTGGGCCCCTGCAAAACTTTAGATGAGGCCCCGCTCAGCTAACGTTGCTGGAGGGAAAGCGCTGATGAAAGCCTAAGGAGAGAGAGAGGGGGGAAGTCGGGCCCCCTCCCTGCTGCTGTTTGTGCCTGCTGCTTCCCCTTCCTGTGCTACACCCCCTCCTGCCCCTAAAAATGGCCATGGAGGGCCCCCCTCTGGCTTCTCCCCCTAAGGGCTCCCCTGCGACTGCATGCCTTGCAGGGGCTCTAGTTAATCCTCTCAGAGCAGGGACAAGGTCCTCCAGCACTCAAGGCTGAGACACCAAAGTGTGCCCCTCCATCCCTCCCACCCCAGCTGTCACACACTGATTGCTATTAGACTAAGAGGGCCACAGGGCCCACAACCTCCCCAACACCTTAATATCTAGTTATCTGGCTTGCAGTCACTGCTATGTACCCCCTTTTCTTATTTCTTTGTGCTTTATACACAATTAGGAATGACAGTGTAATGATCGCTGCTGCAGCAGCTATTGCTGGAAGTAGTAGTGCTGCAGCTCAGGCAGTTCTGATCTATTTCCATGCAAGCTGCATAGCTTTGTCTGTCTTTCCCTGCTGTCAGCTTGTGACTGATTATCATTCACCTGTGTGGGAATCTGCATGTCTGCTCCCATTGGATGACCTCAGTATAAAGATCTGCTTCCTGCAGGGTTTCCTTGGGTTTTCATAGCTTCAGCTTAAGCCTGTCTTGCTGTCGCTTTAGCCCCCGATCGTGTTTCTTGTTATAAAGATACTTTGCTGGTCTTTGCATCATATATTGGTTCATTGCCAATATATATGCATACCAGCACGTTTATTATTTTCCTTGTATTTGTGTTACGTTAATACATCAGTGTCGCTGATGTATACGTACACGAACTGTTTATATCCTGTGTGCAGTTAGTCAGCTTTCCAGCACGTTTTGGTAGGTTGCGCGTACCGTGACCACCCGTGCTGAGGTAGTTACCCTGCTTCTGGTTCTGTTTGTGGATTGCGTTCATCTCTGCGAAGAGCAGTGGCGTAGCTAAGGAGCTATGGGCCCCGATGCAAGTTTTACAATGGGGCCCCCCAAGCACTCTATACATAACAATGGATACAGTGCACCAAAACCTGCCAATGGCAAGTACAGTGTCAGAGGTGCAAGAAGGGGATGGGGAACAGTTTGTAAATGATTGCCACTATTCAAAGTATCTATAGAAGTGATTATTATGAGCACAGGACCAATAGAGAGCTAAAACTGTACTTGAGGGAGGGCCCTTCGGGCCCCTCTGGTCCAAGGGCCCCGATGCGGTCGCAACCTCTGCAACCCCTATTGCTACGCCCCTGGCGAAGAGATAACGAATCCTTCTGAATCCTGTCCTGTTACCGTTTGTGGATTGCGTTCATCTCTGCGAAGAGATAACGAATCCTTCTGAATCCTGTTCTGTTACTGTTTGTGGATTGCGTTCATCTCTGCGAAGAGATAACGAATCCTTCTGAATCCTGTTCTGTTACCGTTTGTGGATTGCGTTCATCTCTGTGAAGAGATAGCGAATCCTTCTGAGTCCTGTTCCCTGTATTACTCCAGTCCTGGTCAGCGTTCCTGCTTATGTCATGTATCGATTCATTGCCGATACATACATATGTTAGTCAGACGTTACAAGTAGTTTCATTGATAGCTGTAATTGTAATACGCTAGGAAAACATACTTATTGTATATTTATCTGTGTTACGTTCAGCTATCTTAATCCTGCTATTTTCTGACTATCCTGTCCTGTCTTTGTGAGGCACGCCATCGCCGCATCGCATTGGCTGCCTCATTCCAGTCTGTCTGGTTTTGGACGCTTGCTGTCGCTAAGTAGCCGCTAGCTAGCAAGCGTTCATTCTGTCTACCTGTCCTGATCTCCTCAGTTCTGGTTTGTGCGCTCAGCGCTACTTTGCGCTGAGACGTTATAACGAAAGCATTGTTTGTGGCTGTCAGATCTGCACCGGCTCTGTGCGCCACAATCTGCTATTGGAGTCAGTCCTCCCCTCCACTATACTAGGGATAGCCTGTTTCCTGGTGCTAGTGTGTGTACCTCCTCCACGCCAGCTCATGCGTTGCATGCTGACTGTGGAGAATACACCACCAAGCCTAACATTATGAAAACCCATTTACCAATCCCCATTGTGGGGGGGATTCCCAGAAAGTATGACACTGTTAATTATGGTTCCTGTTCCTTTAAGAAATTTGAAGAACTTAGCTCTGAAACAGAAAATGAGTTTTTCTCTGAATGTGCCAGGTTCCTGACCAATCCTGATCTCCAAGCGACTCCTGTTTCAACCTGGGCACTCCAACTAAGTTATATTTTGTTTAAAGGGGAATTATTCCAGTGGGCATTTGATGTTCTCAATCATTCCGATTTGAAAGATAGACCGCTGGAATTTCTAGCGTTTGTGATCCATAACTGGTTGCGCATAGATCCATTGCCTTTTCCTCTTAATTAACTCCTGGCAGCAGGCCAATCAGCTGCTCCTTCAATTGCTTGCAAGAATGAGCAGCAAGCAGAAAGTGTTACTGATAATTTTCCTGCAGCTTTGAATAAATCACCAAAAACCGCAAGGTCAAAGGCAAAACGCAAACGTTCTAAGAAACGTGTCCAATCTGCAGAATCGTTATCCTTAGCGACTGAGACCTATAATGAGATTCTGCCATTAACAGATAATGAAATGCAATTGTCTTTCAGGGGAGTTAAATGGACTTATGAAACTACTAATGAACTTTCCTCCCTGGCTAGGGAAAATAAAGATTTTTGTTTAAAAGAATTATCTGAGTATGATTATGATGAGATATTACAGAGTATTGAACAAATCAACTTATTTGTGAACCAAGGGAAGTTTGCATACACTACAGTTCAACACTTGCTACAGGTATTGGAGATTCTTAAGAATAAGGAATCTGCCAATCACCTGCTAATTAACCCTATACATGTGCCTGCCACAATCATATCTGCAGACTGTGATCAGCCTAAATGTTTCGCTGTTAAGTATGCATGGGATCCTCCATTCGAGAGGGGAGAGATGGAAGCCCTGGTCTGTGAATGGAAGAATGATTCAAGTTCATTTTGTCAATTTTACAGTGCAAAAAGTGAAATGGTATTGAACGCATGCATTAAGTCAGCCTATAACCTAATAGAGGCTGGTGTGTGTAGGTATGACTGTGTGGCTCCCTTGATTGATGTGTGGGAACTGATTTTGGATGATTTTTATGTGACTCCGAATTCGCAAATTTGGCGTTCTGACCCACCTGCTTCAGCACCTTTGGCTGATTCAGCAGGTGATTCGGAGCTCTTTTTGTGTGAAATTGAAGTTCCTTCAATTCCACCCTGTACCATGGATAACTCAGTGTTACTTCCCAGTAAAACAGAAGCCACTGATACATTCTTAACCTTGCCCTGCGCAAATTTCTCAGCAGAGAATCCAGAGGTCCTGCTGACTTCCGAGTCCAGCCTAGCCAGTACTCATGACTCTTTGTTTAGTGAAACAGACACCAGAAAAATCTTGCCTGTCTCTGCAAACACTTCTGCAGAAATTACCTGTGTTAATAAAGTTCAACTCCTGTCTGATCCAGCAGATGCCAATAGATGCACTACATCAGTTTCCGAGTCCCAGCAATCCTGTCTAGTAAACTCAGAACCCCAGCATCTGAATTTTCCAATTTTACAAATGAATGGTGATTCAGATGCGCAAACATTGTGTCTTGATCTTCCTGTTTCTACACCTCGCTCTAGTTTCGTGAATAGCTCAGAGCATCTGCTATGTGAACCTGAAATCGCAGAATTATTACCTTGTTCAGAAAATTTTCCAATAAATTTGCCCTGTACCATGAATTGTGCAGTAGATCTCTCCAATGAAACTCAGGTCACAGAATCATTATGCTGTCCAGCAGGTGCTTCCATGGTTTTGCCCTGCAATATGGACTGTTCAGTGATCCTGTCCAGTGAAGCTGTGGTCGCAGAGTCTTATGCTTCACCCAGTACTTTGGATACTTTAAACCCTCTAGCAGAGGAGGCTGAAGCACTGCTTACCTCAGTTGGTGTTGCAGTAATATTCACTTGTCTAGCAGCTGTTTTGGAATTACAGTCTGCTCTAATAAAACTTGATGAATTTCTGCCCAGCAAAGCAGAAGCCATTGAAATATTGTCCTCGTCAGCAAGTGTGTCAGATACCTTGTCCTGTACACAGTCTGATTTAACCAATGTTGTTGAGTCCCTCTCCAGTGTTGTAACAGCCGAGGAACTCCAGCCCTGTCCTCTGAATGTTTCAGAAGTCTTGCCCTGTAACATGGATAATTCTGATTCTCTGGTCAAAATAATAGAAATCTCAGAATTTCAGTCCGGTCTGATGAGTGTTCCTGAAACCCAGCCCTGTATCCTGAAAGATTCTGGTTCTCTGGCCGCTGTGGCAGAGGTTCCAGAGTCCCCTTCCTGTCCAGGGAATTCCTCAGTTTTGCCTAGTCCAGTGGGGGCTGCTGCAATACTGACTTGTTCTGCAGCGCCTCATGAGCTCCAATCCAGTGTATTAAATGAGTCTCTGTCCAGTCCAGAGGTAGTTGTGGAGTCCCTATCTGGTTCAGTGCATACATCAGAAGATTTGTCCTGTCTTGTTAGTGCCCCTGAATCTGATTTGTTACTGACTTTGCTGGAATCAGCGACATCTAAGTCTGATCCAGCATTCTCGTGTAAAAGTCCAGTAGTTGCGAAGTTTAGTCATGATGATTTTTTTTTGGCCAGTCCTGGTTTTGGTCCTGTCTTGGCTGACCCTGAGGCTCACAGTTCCTCGACATGCCCAGAGGTTTCTCTTGTGCCGGTGTGCCCAGATGTTCTTTGTGTGCCAGAATGCCCAAGTGTGTCTAAGGTGTTAGCGTGCTCTGATGCTTCCTTAGTGGGAACACGTTCTGATATTGCCAGTCTGCCTGCATGCCCAGAGATGGTTCTGGTCCCTGAAAGCCCTGATATTGATGTTTGTCCTTGTGGCCCTGACTCGGGAATTGCCCTAGGTTCCATAGGGGTTCTTGATGGTTCTCCATGTGAGCCTAAGGGGCATTCTGACCTATGGGGATCTCTTTGGAGCTTCAAGGTGTTCTGGGAGGTCTCTGAGAAAACTTGTCCTGGTGCCTTGGACTGGTTCAACAGTGGGTTTTGTGTTGGTAAAGACAGTACCGGTGGGCATTGCAAAGGCTTTGTCGTTTCTGAACGGTTCCTGGAAGGCGGTGGGTATTGCTCAGGGAGTTTCGGAGGGCTTTCTTCTGGAAATCATGGTTCTGATGGGTGTCACACTGGGGCTTGTAGTACTGATGGGCATGGTTCTGTAGGTTCTGGTTCTGATGGGTCCAGTCTTGTGGGGACTGATTCTGGAATTCGGTCTTGCCGGGCTGTCCCGGTCATCATGAATTATCAGTCAGACTATTTTGTTGGGAATTTCAGTTTTGAAAAGCGTCTGGAATCCGCTTTTAAAGGCGGGGGTACTGTAATGATCGCTGCTGCAGCAGCTATTGCTGGAAGTAGTAGTGCTGCAGCTCAGGCAGTTCTGATCTATTTCCATGCAAGCTGCATAGCTTTGTCTGTCTTTCCCTGCTGTCAGCTTGTGACTGATTATCATTCACCTGTGTGGGAATCTGCATGTCTGCTCCCATTGGATGACCTCAGTATAAAGATCTGCTTCCTGCAGGGTTTCCTTGGGTTTTCATAGCTTCAGCTTAAGCCTGTCTTGCTGTCGCTTTAGCCCCCGATCGTGTTTCTTGTTATAAAGATACTTTGCTGGTCTTTGCATCATATATTGGTTCATTGCCAATATATATGCATACCAGCACGTTTATTATTTTCCTTGTATTTGTGTTACGTTAATACATCAGTGTCGCTGATGTATACGTACACGAACTGTTTATATCCTGTGTGCAGTTAGTCAGCTTTCCAGCACGTTTTGGTAGGTTGCGCGTACCGTGACCACCCGTGCTGAGGTAGTTACCCTGCTTCTGGTTCTGTTTGTGGATTGCGTTCATCTCTGCGAAGAGATAACGAATCCTTCTGAATCCTGTCCTGTTACCGTTTGTGGATTGCGTTCATCTCTGCGAAGAGATAATGAATCCTTCTGAATCCTGTTCTGTTACTGTTTGTGGATTGCGTTCATCTCTGCGAAGAGATAACGAATCCTTCTGAATCCTGTTCTGTTACCGTTTGTGGATTGCGTTCATCTCTGTGAAGAGATAGCGAATCCTTCTGAGTCCTGTTCCCTGTATTACTCCAGTCCTGGTCAGCGTTCCTGCTTATGTCATGTATCGGTTCATTGCCGATACATACATATGTTAGTCAGACGTTACAAGTAGTTTCATTGATAGCTGTAATTGTAATACGCTAGGAAAACATACTTATTGTATATTTATCTGTGTTACGTTCATCTATCTTAATCCTGCTATTTTCTGACTATCCTGTCCTGTCTTTGTGAGGCACGCCATCGCCGCATCGCATTGGCTGCCTCATTCCAGTCTGTCTGGTTTTGGACGCTTGCTGTCGCTAAGTAGCCGCTAGCTAGCAAGCGTTCATTCTGTCTACCTGTCCTGATCTCCTCAGTTCTGGTTTGTGCGCTCAGCGCTACTTTGCGCTGAGACGTTATAACGAAAGCATTGTTTGTGGCTGTCAGATCTGCACCGGCTCTGTGCGCCACAATCTCCTATTGGAGTCAGTCCTCCCCTCCACTATACTAGGGATAGCCTGTTTCCTGGTGCTAGTGTGTGTACCTCCTCCACGCCAGCTCATGCGTTGCATGCTGACTGTGGAGAATACACCACCAAGCCTAACATTATGAAAACCCATTTACCAATCCCCATTGTGGGGGGGATTCCCAGAAAGTATGACACTGTTAATTATGGTTCCTGTTCCTTTAAGAAATTTGAAGAACTTAGCTCTGAAACAGAAAATGAGTTTTTCTCTGAATGTGCCAGGTTCCTGACCAATCCTGATCTCCAAGCGACTCCTGTTTCAACCTGGGCACTCCAACTGAGTTATATTTTGTTTAAAGGGGAATTATTCCAGTGGGCATTTGATGTTCTCAATCATTCCGATTTGAAAGATAGACCGCTGGAATTTCTAGCGTTTGTGATCCATAACTGGTTGCGCTTGCGCATAGATCCATTGCCTTTTCCTCTTAATTAACTCCTGGCAGCAGGCCAATCAGCTGCTCCTTCAATTGCTTGCAAGAATGAGCAGCAAGCAGAAAGTGTTACTGATAATTTTCCTGCAGCTTTGAATAAATCACCAAAAACCGCAAGGTCAAAGGCAAAACGCAAACGTTCTAAGAAACGTGTCCAATCTGCAGAATCGTTATCCTTAGCGACTGAGACCTATAATGAGATTCTGCCATTAACAGATAATGAAATGCAATTGTCTTTCAGGGGAGTTAAATGGACTTATGAAACTACTAATGAACTTTCCTCCCTGGCTAGGGAAAATAAAGATTTTTGTTTAAAAGAATTATCTGAGTATGATTATGATGAGATATTACAGAGTATTGAACAAATCAACTTATTTGTGAACCAAGGGAAGTTTGCATACACTACAGTTCAACACTTGCTACAGGTATTGGAGATTCTTAAGAATAAGGAATCTGCCAATCACCTGCTAATTAACCCTATACATGTGCCTGCCACAATCATATCTGCAGACTGTGATCAGCCTAAATGTTTCGCTGTTAAGTATGCATGGGATCCTCCATTCGAGAGGGGAGAGATGGAAGCCCTGGTCTGTGAATGGAAGAATGATTCAAGTTCATTTTGTCAATTTTACAGTGCAAAAAGTGAAATGGTATTGAACGCATGCATTAAGTCAGCCTATAACCTAATAGAGGCTGGTGTGTGTAGGTATGACTGTGTGGCTCCCTTGATTGATGTGTGGGAACTGATTTTGGATGATTTTTATGTGACTCCGAATTCGCAAATTTGGCGTTCTGACCCGCCTGCTTCAGCACCTTTGGCTGATTCAGCAGGTGATTCGGAGCTCTTTTTGTGTGAAATTGAAGTTCCTTCAATTCCACCCTGTACCATGGATAACTCAGTATTACTTCCCAGTAAAACAGAAGCCACTGATACATTCTTAACCTTGCCCTGCGCAAATTTCTCAGCAGAGAATCCAGAGGTCCTGCTGACTTCCGAGTCCAGCCTAGCCAGTACTCATGACTCTTTGTTTAGTGAAACAGACACCAGAAAAATCTTGCCTGTCTCTGCAAACACTTCTGCAGAAATTACCTGTGTTAATAAAGTTCAACTCCTGTCTGATCCAGCAGATGCCAATAGATGCACTACATCAGTTTCCGAGTCCCAGCAATCCTGTCTAGTAAACTCAGAACCCCAGCATCTGAATTTTCCAATTTTACAAATGAATGGTGATTCAGATGCGCAAACATTGTGTCTTGATCTTCCTGTTTCTACACCTCGCTCTAGTTTCGTGAATAGCTCAGAGCATCTGCTATGTGAACCTGAAATCGCAGAATTATTACCTTGTTCAGAAAATTTTCCAATAAATTTGCCCTGTACCATGAATTGTGCAGTAGATCTCTCCAATGAAACTCAGGTCACAGAATAATTATGCTGTCCAGCAGGTGCTTCCATGGTTTTGCCCTGCAATATGGACTGTTCAGTGATCCTGTCCAGTGAAGCTGTGGTCGCAGAGTCTTATGCTTCACCCAGTACTTTGGATACTTTAAACCCTCTAGCAGAGGAGGCTGAAGCACTGCTTACCTCAGTTGGTGTTGCAGTAATATTCACTTGTCTAGCAGCTGTTTTGGAATTACAGTCTGCTCTAATAAAACTTGATGAATTTCTGCCCAGCAAAGCAGAAGCCATTGAAATATTGTCCTCGTCAGCAAGTGTGTCAGATACCTTGTCCTGTACACAGTCTGATTTAACCAATGTTGTTGAGTCCCTCTCCAGTGTTGTAACAGCCGAGGAACTCCAGCCCTGTCCTCTGAATGTTTCAGAAGTCTTGCCCTGTAACATGGATAATTCTGATTCTCTGGTCAAAATAATAGAAATCTCAGAATTTCAGTCCGGTCTGATGAGTGTTCCTGAAACCCAGCCCTGTATCCTGAAAGATTCTGGTTCTCTGGCCGCTGTGGCAGAGGTTCCAGAGTCCCCTTCCTGTCCAGGGAATTCCTCAGTTTTGCCTAGTCCAGTGGGGGCTGCTGCAATACTGACTTGTTCTGCAGCGCCTCATGAGCTCCAATCCAGTGTATTAAATGAGTCTCTGTCCAGTCCAGAGGTAGTTGTGGAGTCCCTATCTGGTTCAGTGCATACATCAGAAGATTTGTCCTGTCTTGTTAGTGCCCCTGAATCTGATTTGTTACTGACTTTGCTGGAATCAGCGACATCTAAGTCTGATCCAGCATTCTCGTGTAAAAGTCCAGTAGTTGCGAAGTTTAGTCATGATGATTTTTTTTTGGCCAGTCCTGGTTTTGGTCCTGTCTTGGCTGACCCTGAGGCTCACAGTTCCTCGACATGCCCAGAGGTTTCTCTTGTGCCGGTGTGCCCAGATGTTCTTTGTGTGCCAGAATGCCCAAGTGTGTCTAAGGTGTTAGCGTGCTCTGATGCTTCCTTAGTGGGAACACGTTCTGATATTGCCAGTCTGCCTGCATGCCCAGAGATGGTTCTGGTCCCTGAAAGCCCTGATATTGATGTTTGTCCTTGTGGCCCTGACTCGGGAATTGCCCTAGGTTCCATAGGGGTTCTTGATGGTTCTCCATGTGAGCCTAAGGGGCATTCTGACCTATGGGGATCTCTTTGGAGCTTCAAGGTGTTCTGGGAGGTCTCTGAGAAAACTTGTCCTGGTGCCTTGGACTGGTTCAACAGTGGGTTTTGTGTTGGTAAAGACAGTACCGGTGGGCATTGCAAAGGCTTTGTCATTTCTGAACGGTTCCTGGAAGGCGGTGGGTATCGCTCAGGGAGTTTCGGAGGGCTTTCTTCTGGAAATCATGGTTCTGATGGGTGTCACACTGGGGCTTGTAGTACTGATGGGCATGGTTCTGTAGGTTCTGGTTCTGATGGGTCCAGTCTTGTGGGGACTGATTCTGGAATTCGGTCTTGCCGGGCTGTCCCGGTCATCATGAATTATCAGTCAGACTATTTTGTTGGGAATTTCAGTTTTGAAAAGCGTCTGGAATCCGCTTTTAAAGGCGGGGGTACTGTAATGATCGCTGCTGCAGCAGCTATTGCTGGAAGTAGTAGTGCTGCAGCTCAGGCAGTTCTGATCTATTTCCATGCAAGCTGCATAGCTTTGTCTGTCTTTCCCTGCTGTCAGCTTGTGACTGATTATCATTCACCTGTGTGGGAATCTGCATGTCTGCTCCCATTGGATGACCTCAGTATAAAGATCTGCTTCCTGCAGGGTTTCCTTGGGTTTTCATAGCTTCAGCTTAAGCCTGTCTTGCTGTCGCTTTAGCCCCCGATCGTGTTTCTTGTTATAAAGATACTTTGCTGGTCTTTGCATCATATATTGGTTCATTGCCAATATATATGCATACCAGCACGTTTATTATTTTCCTTGTATTTGTGTTACGTTAATACATCAGTGTCGCTGATGTATACGTACACGAACTGTTTATATCCTGTGTGCAGTTAGTCAGCTTTCCAGCACGTTTTGGTAGGTTGCGCGTACCGTGACCACCCGTGCTGAGGTAGTTACCCTGCTTCTGGTTCTGTTTGTGGATTGCGTTCATCTCTGCGAAGAGATAACGAATCCTTCTGAATCCTGTCCTGTTACCGTTTGTGGATTGCGTTCATCTCTGCGAAGAGATAATGAATCCTTCTGAATCCTGTTCTGTTACTGTTTGTGGATTGCGTTCATCTCTGCGAAGAGATAACGAATCCTTCTGAATCCTGTTCTGTTACCGTTTGTGGATTGCGTTCATCTCTGTGAAGAGATAGCGAATCCTTCTGAGTCCTGTTCCCTGTATTACTCCAGTCCTGGTCAGCGTTCCTGCTTATGTCATGTATCGGTTCATTGCCGATACATACATATGTTAGTCAGACGTTACAAGTAGTTTCATTGATAGCTGTAATTGTAATACGCTAGGAAAACATACTTATTGTATATTTATCTGTGTTACGTTCATCTATCTTAATCCTGCTATTTTCTGACTATCCTGTCCTGTCTTTGTGAGGCACGCCATCGCCGCATCGCATTGGCTGCCTCATTCCAGTCTGTTTGGTTTTGGACGCTTGCTGTCGCTAAGTAGCCGCTAGCTAGCAAGCGTTCATTCTGTCTACCTGTCCTGATCTCCTCAGTTCTGGTTTGTGCGCTCAGCGCTACTTTGCGCTGAGACGTTATAACGAAAGCATTGTTTGTGGCTGTCAGATCTGCACCGGCTCTGTGCGCCACAATCTCCTATTGGAGTCAGTCCTCCCCTCCACTATACTAGGGATAGCCTGTTTCCTTGTGCTAGTGTGTGTACCTCCTCCACGCCAGCTCATGCGTTGCATGCTGACTGTGGAGAATACACCACCAAGCCTAACAGACAGCTGAATGAATTGTGCGCCCCCTCCTACACTGCGCCCTGAGGCTGGAGCCTCTCCAGCCTATGCCTCGGCCCGGCCCTCCCCTGCATGTTACATATATCCAACAGATGCCTGTCAGCATAAACATAGTGTGCGGTGTCCATACTAGGAGACATCTTTTTTTCCCGCATAGGACTTTGTGCATCTGTTCTGCGTTGCTCACTGCATAACTGCTGAATGCATTTGTATATAATGTGCTTTATTGCTAAATTCATCATCACAAGTAGCAGCAATATGCAGTTGTAGAATCTTGATTGAAAAAAAAAAAAAAAAAAAAAAAAACAATCGCTCTACACTGATGCAGAGTAATATCAGGTCCGTGAAACCACATCACGGAGTATGAGCGGGAAAAGAGCCGTACTACTCAGTGCCTTGATTTTATATTCACATTATCCCTGACGTATGCAGGTTGGAGAAAAGTGGGGAGCCTGTTTGGTTCAGCAAATTTTGACTGTAACCTTCAGGGCTAGTTCACACTGCATGTGTTTTCAGGTTTTTTTTACACGCGGGCGATTTTCAAACGCTTGTGCACTGAATGTCTATGAGAAGGTTCATACCAGCGCAGGTCTTGCACTGTCCATTCAGTAAAGCGGTGCCTGTACCATTTTTGAGGCCATTCCGTCTCAATGGAAAGTATAGGAGAAATGCAAAATGCTCACAAAATCGCTTTATTTAGCGATTGCGTTCGCGTTTTTAAGAATAAATACATTGTATTTATTATTTTTCGGGTCAAAGAGTTCACTTCCTGACTTGCTTCAGGTAGTGAATTACAAAAACGCTCAGAAAAAAACGCTTAGATAACCGCTAAGCATAAAACGAATCACCCACCCAAGTGCCGGTAATGGGGAAAAAAAGACGCCTCAGAAACAGCCCAACATGAGAGGACATGCGAACGGAACGCAGTGTGAACAAGGCCTCAAAAAATGTCTCTTCTTAGGTAGCCAAAGTTTGCAACCCATATCTGGGTCACAACAGACTAAACTGAGGATTAGTATATGGTGAGTGAAAAAAAAATCATGTACAGACATGACACAGAACATTTATATCGCGCTTTTCTCCTGACGGCCTCCAAGCGCCAGAGCTGCAGCCACTAGGGCGCACTCTATAGCAGTAGCAGTAGCAGTGTTAGGGAGTCTTGCTGAACAGGAAAAGTCGAGATTCGAACCCTGGTTTCCTGTGTCAGAAGCAGAGCCCTTAACCAGTACTGTATCCAGCCACCACTGGACATTTAATTGTAATTGTGGTTATGTATAGATATGACTGGTATATTATTAACCCATAAAGACCAATTTCAGTCTCCCATATTTAATGCATATTCTAATAAATTTGTGTTAAAAATGCACAATGGTTTTATTTTTGCAATTATGTGGCTTGCTCCTATAGTTCTGTTTCCTGTTGGGAAAACAGTGCCATTTTATAAAGATAATGCTGTCCAGAAGACTACTCGCCCTATCGGATCATCTCTTACATAAGGTAGTCAAAGAGGAGGTGGGAGCGGCACCGGCCAGTCTTTTCCTGTCAGCACAGATCCCCTGACCACACCCACCTCCTTGCTTTGCAGGTAGAAAATTAAGTTTGCGGCCAACACTTCATCTGCAGCAGAGAATCAAACTGATAGAATCTGCTGAATTAAATTGCTGATCACAAAATGTTAATCTGTAGGCAGGCCATGAAGGAGGTAGGTGGGGTGACTCCGTGCACAGCAGTGAGAGCTGATGCCTAATTAGGGAACTCCCATTTGCTTTGCAAATGCAAGCTTTTGTAAATAGATCCTAAGCCATATGATTTACTATTCCAAGGGGAATTTCTCTGTAATAATTCATCAGCTATGTTTTAACAATGATATAGATCTCTATTCAACATTACTAAGACTAAAAAATCTTGGGTGCTCAACAATAAGATATGTACTAGAGCTCAGACAAGTGAACAAGGAGATAGGCCACATCAAACCACTGTGGTCTGATATGACACAGGTAAGAGCTGCAAACATTTGTCATCTAAAGAGGAACATTACTGAATATAGCAGACAATTTTAAAAGAATCCAGTCCAAATCTGCTGTATTATGTAGATTTTTCACTGCACTCCAACCTTTATAATCAGGTGCATTATGGTTTCTGACATGATGTTACAGAAGAACCAAAGGCCTAGAGCTCCTGCAGAAGCTGCAATTATTGGGTAAGATATGCAGAAACCATAGAGTTGTGTGTCTTTTTGCATCTTTAGAGCAATGCTCGGCACTGCTGAAATGAAACGAGAACAGGGCATAGTGAACATTTTCCCTATTCATCGCCAGGCATGGCACTGCCCAGCTAGGTGCTGCTTATGAAATAGATGTTCAACAGCCGTGGTGTGAGTTTTCTGGTGAACTTTTTTTTTAAACACTGTGCATATCTCCCCTCAATTAAGCCTTATTAATTTATTAAAGGAACGCTATCAATTAAAACATCTTTTTTTAATACTCTATATTAGGGTACACATTGCCACTAGTGCTAAGGGCACTTTATTTATTCACCCAGTTCTCTCACCCTGCTTTAAAATCATCCTTCATTCCTCACACAGCTCACAAATATACTTCACTGTGTCACACAGCATTCAGAAGAGTCAGGAGGAGGCTGATTTGAAGAAGTAACAGGTAGCTTGTTGCATTAATATAACTAGCAGTCAGGGAGATGTATATACACTACTCCTGACTGACTGGCTGCTTGTGATTACACTCCTGGCTGCATCTACTTCCTAGGCTGCTATGTGCTGTCCATGCTGGGAGGGAGAGACATACTGATAAAGATCCTGTGAATACCTTTGTGAACAGTCAGAAAAGTGAAGACAATAAACACACACTGCTGCAATATTTACGCCTTACCACCATCTGAATAAGATTCTTTCAGCAAGGTGATTCATAAACAATACACTGAGGAGTTGATAGCAACCACCTGTGCAGAGCCTACACTTTTTGTATCTAAAACTGACGGGATGATTTTACAGCAGAAAGGCAGAGCTGTGTGAAGAAATAAATTGCTCCTAGTACTTGTAGTAATGTGTGCCCTAACATACAGCATTAAAAAAAGTTGTTTTAATCGATACTGTAGCTTGGGTGGCCATGAAAATTGAAACAGCAACTAGTTGGAGACCCCACCCCCTTACCAATACCAGCCTACATGCAAGGCTAGATTTACACTTTTTCCACACCCTAGACCAACTTTCTTGTAGCTCCCCTTCCATATGCAGCAGCCTGCTTCCCATTTCCTTTTCTATGTGTAAAATTAAAATACATGTGCAGCAGGGCTTCTGTTTCTTGTACAGATCCCTTGGGCAGCAACTCCCCACTTCCATGTGTTAATCTCCATTTGCAGTCTCACTTTTCCATTCACAGGATCTTTTTCCTTACGGAGCAATCCCTCTTTTACGTCCATCTGCCATCCTGAGCAGAAGCTGCCCAAGGCTTGGGCCTTTGCGGCCTTTCCAGGAAACCGTTTCTGCCTACACGGTTTCTAACTTGGAGCTGCAAGCATGAGGCTCCATCCACTGACCAATTTTCTTCTTAGACATGATACAGAGCTGAATCATAATTGCTCCCCTCCTCATGTAAAGCAAGTCTAAACGTAAGCTTAGACATTTTTTGCAATGAATTCCCAGGACAGGCATTAAAAATATTCATCATATGTGTCACATGTCATTTACAAATCATTCAAATTACCGAAAACATGCAAAGCATCCTCTGCCACCTTTTTATGTGTCTGTCTGTATCACATATCTGAATTTTTTTATATAGTGCTCAACTAGTCTAGTAAAATCTTGTTTGTCACCATGCTTCATCTGGGTGTTGCCGGCTTTTTCGGGGTGTGTATCAATAATTGCAGGGTATGTATGCCTCTATGACTGGAGCCAAATAATCATTTAGCTAGCAAGAAATGATGGATTTTTATACATGATGAATCATAGCCTGTTTACGAGAGTCTCCAACCTTATGCTGGGATCCGAAGGTTCATGTTACTAACCTGCCTTTTAAACTTGAAGAAATGAACAAGCATACTGTTTTCTTTAAATTCAGACTGACTTTAGTATTTAGCATTAAACTAGGGTAGACAAGATAGTCTGCAACTGGCAACATGCAGATACCACAGTTAAAAATATTTCAAAGGAACCTGAAGCAAGAGAGATAGGGGCTGTTCTATTAATTTCCTCTTAAAGAGAACCTGTACTGAGTAAAAATATTTAAAATAAACACATGAGGTAACTTCAAATGAACATTACATAGTCACCTTGCCATCAGTTCCTCTCAGAAGCTCACCGTTTTCTTCTGACAATTATCCCTTCCAGTTCTGACAACATTTTGTCAGATCTGAAATATATCAGTTGCTGTCAGTAAAATATCAGTTGTTGTCAGTTATAGCTGAGAGGAAAACTGGTGTACCAGGTAATGTCCATGTTTCCCTATGGCTCAAGTGGGTGATGTTACAGTTTAACTGTGTGCTGACCAGAAAGCTGTTATGGGTAATGGCCATTTTCAAAATGGAGGACGGAAAATTCCGTTGATCACAGTGTACAAACAGGACGCGGGACAGGAGAAAGACACTGAGGAGTAGACTACATGGAAGGTAAGTATGACTTGTGTATGCTTATTTTGTCTTTTAATTTTCAGTTCAGGTTTTCTTTAAACAATATCAGTTGCCTGGAAGTCCTGATGATCTCTTGGGCTGTGGTAGCATCTGAAACTGCAGCTAATCTTGTCAGATATTTGTCAGGAACATCTGTTCTGCATGCTTGTTCAGTGTCTATGGCAAAGAGTGTTAGAGGCAGCGGATCAGCAGGACAACCAGGCAACTGGTATACAACAATTACTAAGTACAAGCGCTCACGGACCGTTTAAGGTAAAGTTACAACCAAGCAATGCAAAATGACAACACATAAAAGTAAACTGAACAAACACACTATAATCAGGTGGATCGCTTCCTTGCTAATTGTGTTTTAGCGTAAAAGGAATCAGTCAATGTTAGGTAAGCTCTCTAAAGTTCAGTCTTTGTTGCAGGCAGTATAAAATCTTATGCTTCAAACAGGTATAAGGTGGGATGTATTCACATTCCCCCCAATACGAAAAGACTCACCGGAAGATACGGCCTAAAGGGCCCAGCAACGCATCAGGGGTGTTAGCTCAATTTCATTGGAGGCAGCTACAAGATGATTTAGCAGAATCCAGATCTGCAACCCAGGTTACATTTCTCCCCCTGCCAAGTGAACATTCTCTCTCCAGCTGGGAGACACAGACCACAAACACTCAAGTTGGTGGAACAGCATCTGAAATCTTTATTTACAGGTCAATCTTATATACACACTGATGTTGGGGGAGAACCAGATTAAACCGGAGTGCCCATGTAAAGTATTTGAGACAATAGCACAGACATAGTACAGACAGCAAAGACAATAGGATTTGTTGTTCTGTAAACACTGGCAGAGGTAGAACTTGTTACATGTGTTAATTTTCAATAGACCAGGTTCTTAACAACAATGTATGAATAGGTCTGAGTCTTCAGATCTCTGTCACAGTGGCTTGTATGGTAATATACCAAGTGGGTATTCAAATACAAGTTTGTCTCCTGTATAGCACAATAGTGTGTTTCTGGCCAGACAGAAGACAAAATGAAAATTTGATGTGCTGTATATCTTTTAATATCAGGGTGGTTCAAGCAGCACATTAATAAAACCTTTCAAGGGGTATTGATAAAGGCATCTTTTTCATGTGAACGCACCAGGACTGGATTACAAGAGCCCAGCTGTTATTGCCTGTGTGGCTCAGGGGTGGCCCATACCCCTGATGCGTTGTCGGGCCCTTTAGGCCGCATCTTCCAGTGAGTTATTCCTTTTTTTTTTTTTTTTTTGTAAACCCTCCTAGGATCGGCTGTCATAGGCCTCTGCCTATGAGAGCCGATCGCTCTCTTGTCCCCCAAGGGGACAGCCGTGTCACACGGCTGTCCCAGTACAGCGCTGCTGCTGATCGCAGCGTGGTACTAACACTAAAGACGGCGGTTTCGCCGTCTAACAGTCTTCCGAGCGGCAATCGCCGCTCGGACTGAAGAGGGGGTGGAACTCCGCCCCCCGAGCAGGAGATGCGTGCACAGCCTGCACGCGATCTCATGCAAATCAGAGCCCCAGGACTTGACGCCAATTGGCGTTAGGCGGTCCTGGGGCTGACGCTGCGTCCACGCCCATTGGCGTGGGGCAGTCTTTAGGTAGTTAAGACACACCCCTGCCACACCCCTAATCATGCCCCCGCCACACCCCTAGTCACTGATGACCAAAGAATTATAAATCAAAATACAAAGCCCACACTGGCCCTCTCTATCATCACTAGTTCTCCTTCATTTTAACATTTAAAAATAAGAAATATATAGCAACTTAAATGCTAGAAATAACATTTAGCAGTTGTTAAACTAATTTTTCTGTAGAATAATACATATTTTTACATACTGTAGATCTTTATGTGAGTCCTAAAAGAGGGGGAAACAGTGGCGTAGCAACGGCGGATGCAGAGGTTGTGACCGTACCAGGGCCCCTGGACCAGAGGGGCCCATTAGGGGCCCTCCTTGATCCATTTTATTAGCTTTTCATTGGTGCTATGCTGGTAATGAACACCTTTAGATGTGCATTGCATAGTGGTTATCCTTAAACTGTTTCCTTACACTAAATACATTTCTCTGACACTGCAGCCGTCCTTGATAGGTTTTCGGACTCCATATCAATAGAGTGCTTGGAGCCCCATGTAAAACTCGCACTGGGTAACCAAGCTCTTAAGTTACGCCACTGGGAGGAAAGAGTTACAGAGCGATCTTGTTTCCAAATAGGGACCGTTCCTCTGAAAAAGAGTTATTACCTGAGTACGCTAAAACTGCATGATGTACAGGGGTTGGGCAAAATAATAGCATCATAACCTTTGAACATGTTTTAAGCAAGTCAAAACTTTACATATGTAAATTTTTTTTTTGTTTATTATTTTAATTAGATATGTTTAATTAGAATAATAGTTTTTTCACAGATATTTAAATCAAAGTTGGTTATAATTTATAAAAATGGCAGATCTCTCAGACTTTCAAAGAGGCCAAATTGTTGGTGCTCGTATGGCAGGCGCTACTCTAACAGATACTGCCCGAATGCTTCGCATTTCAAGAGGTACTGTCTCAAAAGTAATGACTGCCTTTGCAAGAGAAGGAAAAACGTCCTCAGCAAAGCACAGTTGTGGCTGAAAGTCGAAGTTGTCTGAGAAAGAAAGTCGGACTCTAAATCGAATTGTTAGAAAAGCTTGCAAGACCGCGGCTCCTAAAATCACTGCAGAGCTGAATGAACTGAATGAACACCTACAGAACCCAGTTTCCACCAAAACTGTTCGTGATTTTCTCTGACAAATCATCTGTTACCTTATTTCCGACCTCCAGCCGAGTGTACGTTTGGAGACAGACAAAATAAGTATTTCATCCAGACTGCCTTCTCCCAACCGAAAAACATGGCGGGGGTTCTGTGATGATCTGGGGTACAATATTTTGGAAATCCGCCGGGCCAATGATTTCCCTTCATGGAAGAATTAACAGCCGAGACTATTTAGGAATTTTGGGTGACCAAGTTCATCCTATGGTTCAAGAACTGTTTTCGGAGGGGAATGCCATCTTTCAAGATGATAATACCCCAATCCATACAGCTAGAATTGTTAAAGAATGGCACGAGCAGGGCGTAGCTAGGGGTGGGCGGGGTAGGTCATGTGCCCCCGGGCGCTGGGTCCCTAGGGGTGCCCAGCCGTGACCGTCAGGTTTTTTTGTTTTTTTTTATTTCCCGGGGCGAGCGCAGAGAAGGGGGAGCGGCAGGCACAGCGGTGGGGAAGGGGGGATGTATCCCCCCTTTCCTCACCTTAGGTCTCCCCCTCCGTCGCTCCCCCCTCCAGATATCAGTGACGGGCAGCGGCAGCGGGCGGCCAGCAGAAGACTTACTCTATTCCCGGTGTGTAGCGGATCTGTGTGTAGACCAGAGCAGCGGCGCACAGATCAGCCGCGCCAGGAACAGAGTAAGTCTTCTGCCACCGGCCCACCGCTGAAATCTGGAAGGGGTAGCGAGGGAGGGGGAGCCCTAAGGTAAGGAAAGGGGGGGGGGGGGTCCCCCCTTCCCCACTGCTGTACCTATTGCTCCCCCTTCTCTGCGCTCGCCCCTCCTGCTGGGGGGGGGCACCTGGCTTAATATACTGGGGACTACTATACCCCCGCCTACATATACTGGGGACAGATAAACTGACTACATATACTGGGCACATATACCCCTGGCTGCATATACGGAGGACAGCTATACCCCATGGCTACATATACTGGGGACATATACCCCTGGCTACATATATTGGGGACACATATACCCCTGGCTACATATACTGGGCACATATACCCCTGGCTATATATACTGGGGACACCTATACCCCTGGCTACATATACTGGGGACATATACCCCTGGCTACATATACTGGGGACATCTATAACCCTGGCTACATAAACTGGGGACATCTATACCCCGGCTACATATACTGGGGACCACAGGCGTCTCACCCATCAGGCAGCTATAAATTCTTGCCTAGAGTGGCAGGAGGAGCCAGGAGCACTGCTGAGTAGTGAGAGAAGAAATGCCTCTCAGACCACTCAGGTATCAGTTTACACAGCAGCAGCTAACAGCAGCGCCTGACTGGACTCATAACTGGATTCACTGACTGATTAATTCAGTTCCTTCAGCTCAATGATTCAAAGAACCACAGTAATGAGGCAGTGAGAGAAGGCTCTGAGTACAGCATCAGCTTCTGAGTCCTGACTCTTCACTCTGATTCACTGATTCATTCAGTTCCTCTCTCTCTGCTACTGGTAACTGCTTGGATGTAAAGATTGAGCTTAGCAGGATTAGCAGCCAGGCATGGACTGCCTCCCCCCCCCCCCCCCCCCAGGCCACCTTTTATTCAGTGATTTAGGGATGGTCTGGTGTATTCAGGTTTGTTGTTGTACAGCAATGTGAAACACTAGGCTAGCTGATAAAAGTGCAATTAGAGGACAGGCAAGCTGGTAAATATACACAGCATGATGCAGAGCTTGCCTGGAGGGTCCCTGGGAAAACATCTGTCTTGTCTCTCCCCATTGTTATAATGACTGAATGTGCAGATAAGGTGTTAAACAGGTTGAAAAGTTTTGACAGTCCCTAGACTCCAGGAGGGCTGCTTTCTGACTTGTGTGGGAGAATGGCAGGGACAGCAGTCCTATTACCGGCAACTAGTCTCTGTTTAATTTGGGACTGCAATACAGATTAGCTCTCTGCTCCATCTCCTGCTATTCTCAGTCTCACTCCACTCCTCCTCTCTCTGGGCTAGTGCACGACAAAATCGCAATCGCTAGCAATTTGCAAATGCGACTTGATCATTTGGTCTGAGTCTGCCAGGATAATGGGCCTCAAGTCTATGTTTCCCCACAGGCCAAAATGTCCCAGTCCTCCCCTGGTAGCAGCATAGTGTGTGTGTATAGTGTATATCCACTGTGTGCTGTGTGTGTATAGTGTGTGTGTGTGTGTGTGTGTGTGTGTGTGTGTGTGTGTGTGTGTGTGTGTGTGTGTGTGTGTGTGTATAGTGTGTGTACTGTGTGTGTGTACTGTGTATAGTGTGTGTGTGTGTGTGTGTGTGTACTGTGTATAGTGTGTGTGTGTGTGTGTGTGTGTGTGTGTGTGTGTGTGTGTATTGTTTGTGTACTGTGTATAGTGTGTGTGTGTGTGTGTGTGTACTGTGTGTGCACTGTGTATAGTGTGTGTGTGTGTGTGTGTGTGTGTGTGTGTGTGTGTGTGTGTGTGTGTGTGTGTGTGTGTTCTGTGTGTGTGCTGTGTATAGTGTGTGTGTGCGTGTACTGTGTGTGCACTGTGTATAGTGTGTGTGTGTGTATTGTGTGTGTACTGTGTATAGTGTGTGTGTGTGTGTACTGTGTGTGTACTGTGTATGTGTGTGTGTGTGTACTGTGTATAGTGTGTGTGTGTGTGTGTGTGTGTGTGTGTGTGTGTGTGTGTGTGTGTGTGTGTACTGTGCATAGTGTGTGTGTGTGTGTGTGTGTGTGTGTACTATGTGTGTACTGTGTATAGTGTGTGTGTGTGTGTGTGTGTGTGTGTGTGTGTGTGTGTACTGTGTGTGTACTGTGTGTGTACTGTGTATAGTGTGTGTGTGTGTACTGTGTATAGTGTGTGTGTGTGTACTGTGTATGTGTGTGTGTACTGTGTATAGTGTGTGTGTGTGTGTGTGTGTGTGTGTGTGTGTGTACTGTGCGTGTACTGTGTATAGTGTGTGTGTGTGTGTGTATGTGTGTTTGTGTACTGTGCGTGTACTGTGTATAGTGTGTGTGTGTGTATGTGTGTGTGTGTACTGTGTATAGTGTGTGTGTGTGTACTGTGTGTGTACTGTGTATAGTGTGTGTGTGTGTGTGTGTACTGTGTATGTGTGTGCGAGTGCGTACTGAGTGTGGTGTGTGTGAGTGCATGCCCCAATAAGTGTATTTTCTGGTGAAACGCTGCTGTATTATGATTTTCGGGGGTCTCGGGGGGTGGGGTTCACCACAGGGGTGGGGGGTATGGGGCTGGGGGGCAATCACGGGGGAGGGGGGGCGGGGCGCCACAGAATTTCTCGCCTGGAGTGACAAAATGGTTAGAGACACCCCTGCTGGGGACATATACCACTGGCTACATGTACTGGGGACATATACCCCTGGCTACATATACTGGGGACATCTACACCCCTGGCTACCTATTCTGGGGACATTTATACACCTGGTTACAGATACTGGGGACATCTATACCCCTGGCTACCTATACTGGGGACATTTATATACCTGGCTTCCAATTCTGGGGACTACTGTAGACCTGCCTACTTATTCTGGGGACACCTATACCCCTGGCTACATATACTGGGGACACATATACGCCTGGCTACCTTTTCTGGGGACACCTATAGGCCTGGTTACCTATACTGGGGGCACCTATTTTGGAGGAACTGCTGCCAGATTAACTGTATTTTTGGGGAACCACTGCTGCCAGATTAAGTGTATTTTGGGGAACAGCTGCCAGATTATACGTATGTTGGGGGAACCACTGCTGCCAGATTATGTCTATTATGGGGGAACCATTGCCATATCTGTATTTTGGAGGAACCTCTACCAAATGATGTGTATTTTTGGTGAAATGCTGTCAGATTACATGTATTTTGGGGGGAAACACTATGGCAGAGCTCAAACTTCCCTGGCAGACCTTTTACTCCACTGCTAAGGTTATGTATATTTGACCCCACCCACTACCATGCCCACATCCTGTTGCATGGCCACGAGTCCATCTGCCACCACGCAATGCTGACTGAATCCCCTTCACATCTTTTTATATACCATCTATATTCATTTTTCTTCATTCTTCTCCACTCATAGTAAAACAGTCCCACATCAAGCAGTGGAAGACCGGTAAAACCAGAGGGGAATAAGGAATGAAACTAAACTCAGATAAGTAGGCTGAGTGGAAGGGTAAGATGGACAGAAAACATATTCAGAAAGTTGGTATTTGAAAAGTAAAGTTAAAGCTAAGATTTTTTAAGAACATGTCAACTGTCAACAGACAAACTCCCCCGCCTTTCATACCAGACAATCTCCATCTCCTGCCCCCAGGAGACTTTCCAGCATAATGGCTGAACTGACATCTCCTCTGTTATCTGTCATTGATCTGAGCATTCTTTATACTCAGATTAATGATTGGTACTGTCAGAACTATATAGAGCCGGTGGACTAAACCTGCTGCAGGGAAAGGTGTTGCAACTCATCCAAACTTAGTTATTAGCCATAAGATTGCGTGATAACATTTATGTTTTTCAAAAGTTCAAGTTTTATATAATTGCTAAAATAATTTTCATTCATCTTTTGAGCAGTTAGAGGTGTAAGGGGATTCAGATAATCTGTGTAATCCCCAGCGTGTTGTCAACATGACTTTTTCTCTGTTGTTACTCCTTACATAAGGACACCAGGACAGTGCTGTCAGCAAAATGTTAGTCAATTTTCAAGCAACAGGCGTCTCTTAATCTCATGGCTGCAATCCACTAAGATCTTTGATCCCAGGACGATGAAATCTGTTACAACTTCTACTTTTTCCTATCTATTTCCAGCTGGTTCATTGGAGCAGATTATGCGATTTTTCTTGATTTTAAGCAGTAGACCAGCTTTGGCACTTTCTTGTTTGACATTCATGGCTAGGCTCTTCAATTCTTCCTCAGTTTTAGCCATCAGCAATCAGGCATATCTCAGATTGTTAATATTCCTGACAGTTATTTTGATTCCAGCATGTGACTCGTTCAAACCAGCTTTCTGCATTACATATTTTGCATGCAAGTTAAATAAATAAGGAGACAACATGCAACTTTGTCACAATCTTTTACCAGTAAACCAGTCATTTATTCCATACTCAGTTCTAACTTTCTGCATATAAATTTCTCAAAAGGTAAATTAGATGGCATGGTATTGCTGCAGTCCATCTTGTAGAATTTCGAGCATTACCTTTCTAGAATGTGATACAAGTGCAATTGTTTGATCATTCTTTAACATTGCCCTTTTTGGGGATTGCAGTGTAAACTGACATTTTCCAGTCCAGATGCCATTCAAATGGTTTCTATATTTGATGGCAAATTGCCTACAGCACTTTTAGAGGCTCCACTGGAATTCCATCACTTCCTGGAACCTCGTTATTAGCAAGACCTTCTAATGCCCATTTGACTTCATTCATCAGGATGACTGTTTTTTTTGTTCAGCGTATGTATTTCAAGTATAAGTACTGTCTATGTCTTTCTTGAATAGCTGTTCTGTATATTCTTGCCACCTTTTCTTGACATCTCCTGCTTCTGTCAGATCCCTTCTATTTTTTCTTTCACCATTCTCATTTTTGCATGCAAGGTTCCCTTGATATTGCCAATCTTCTAAAAAAAAACATCTCTGGTCTTTCCCATAACATTGTCTATTTCTATTTCTTTACACTGTTAGTTCAGACATGCTTCCTTATCTCTGCGTGCAATTCTATGTGCTAAGCTGGGCAAATATGTCTTTGTCTCAATTGGCTTTTGATTTCCTCCTTTCTTCAACAACTTTTAATGTTAGACAACCATTTTGCCTTCCTAATAGTGATGATCATAATGAGCTAATTACAATTATATGACATTTTGTGTAAATTTTCATAATTACGCCCATACATAGCTCCGATTTGTAAAATTCATTTAATTTTGTATAATCATTCATAATTCCACAACATTTTCATGTCATTTCTTGCCAATTTTAGCGGTGAACTATTGTCAGCAATTGCTACATATGATAAGGAGAATAGTGGGTACAAGTCAAAAAGACCTTTCATTTTTGAGAAAATCAGTTTTAAAAGTGCAACGGAAAAAAGTTTTTAACCACTTCAGCCTTTAGTGTTTTTTCACCCTATGCATCCGAGCAATTTTCCCCTCCCATTCATTCACCAATAACTTTATCACTAATTATCACAATGAAGTAATCCATATCTTGTTTTTCCGCCACCAATCAGGCTTTCTTTAGGTGGTATATTTTGCTAAGAAATATTTTATTCTAAATGCATTTTAACAGGAATATTAAGAGGAAAATTAAAAAAAAATTAATGATTTGTCTGTTTTTGGCCATTATAGATTTAAAATAATACATGCTACCATAATTAAAACCCACATATTTTATTTGCCCATTTGTCCCGGTTATTACAGCATTTAAATTGTGTCCCTATCACATTGTATGGCACCAATATTTTATTTTGGAAATAAAGGTGCTTTTTTTCAGTTTTGCGTCCATTCTATTTACAAGCTTATAATTTAAAAAATATTAGTAATTTAACTTCTTGACGTGCATATTAAAAAAGTTCAGACCCTTAGGTAACTATGTTTTTTTATTATTATAATTTTTTTCTAATTAAAAATGTTATTTAAATATTTTTGGGTGTGTGGAAGGTAAACCGTTAATTTTAAATGTAAAAATGTCTATTCATTTTAATAAAAATGTATGTAGATGTAGTTTTACTATTTGGCCACAAGATGACCATAGTCATTTTATTTTTGGCTTCCTGTAAGTGAAGAGGGGATGTGTAACAGAACAATCGCGGCTTTTCCATAGAAGCCAGCGATCGTTCTAAGGGACTTAGATCAGCGAATGGGAACTGCTTTTTTTCATTTATTGATCTCTGGGCTAACGGGCGGCCTGCGCACCCCGGCGGTTCCGGCCCTGCGAACCAGCTCTGTTTTCTCATGGACGTAGCTCCTATGTCCAACATGCATATTTGGATGTAGGAACCACGTCCTGAAGGCTAAAGTGGTTAAACTCAGAAAAATGTCAGTTCAAAAAACAGTTTTCCTTTACATTATTAAAATCGATTTTCTCAAAAACTACAAGGTCTTTTTTTTTTTTTTTTACTTGTTTCAACTATTCTCCTTAACATATATAGAATTTAATTATGATTTTTCCCCAAATTTCACATTGTGATTTTGCATCGTAATTGCTCATTTAGATGCAAAATTACAACCATGCGAAATTTGTGTTCATCACTACTTTTTCATGTTTCTTCTATTTGTTGCAATTTCTTGGATAATATCACGTACTTCTGTCCATAGTTCCTCAGGCATCCTGTCTACCAGATCTAATCCTCTGAATAGTGATGAGCATAAATTACTCCTATACGTAATTATGCATCGAAATTTGCAATTACACATTGTAATGCAAAATTTCAGATAAAATCATAATTCATTTATGCATGTAATAGTAATATTTCATAATTATGCATACATTTGTGCCGACTTTGGCGGTTAATAGCAAGCCCCCATAAAAACTATTAACACATATACAATCTATTAGCTACATATGTTAAGGAGATTAGTGGGTACAAGTCAAAAAAAGAATTTTTCAAAAAGACATTGGGCTTGATTCACAAAAGGTTGCTAACTCAGTTAACATGCCTAAAAGCTTGGGGTGTGCTAACTAGGGTGCTAAGCAGTTATTGATCGTGCGCAAAGTTTAGTGCTGCGTGGTGCGAGCGAAACGTCATACCGGGTGTGATGAAAACGTTGCACCGGGAGCGCCTAAAACATTGCGACGGGTGCGCACAACACATCGCACCGTGCAACGTTTCGGGCACACCCAGTGCAACGTTTTAGGTGCACCCGGTGCAACATTTTTGATCGCGCCCGGTGCGCCATTTCGCGTGCACCGCGCATGCGCTTAAACTTTTCGTGCGCTAACTAATCGTAGTGATGATCGTAATCATCTAATTATGATTACTCAAAATTCACGATAGAAATGTACATAGTTTGTGCCAAAAAACAGAATCTATACAAAATACAGAATTGGTAATGACAGTGACAAAAGTAACATGATAAATAAAATGTATAATGAGAACACAGAAGGGGAGAGAGCCCTGCCCTTGTGAGTTTACAATCTAAAGGAATAGGGAGGAAACAAGAGGTGAGGTAGTATGCAACACACATATAGCGGCAGTGTGCTTTAGGATATCTAGTAGGAATGCACTTTGGTCTTAGGACAAAGGGGAAGTAGCCTAAGGTAGAGCATATGCTTGTCGGAACAAGTGGGTTTTTAGAGAGCCTTTAACCCCCTTGGCGGTATGAAAAATACCGCCAGGGGGCAGCGCAGCAGTTTTTTTTTTATTATTTTTTTTTAAAATCATGTAGCGAGCCGAGGGCTCGCTACATGATAGCCGCTGCTCAGCGGCATCCCCCCAGCCCCGCCGATCGCCTCCGGCGATAGGCGATCAGGAAATCCCGTTCAAAGAACGGGATTTCCTGGAGGGCTTCCCCCGTCGCCATGGCGACGGGGCGGAATGACGTCACCGACGTCGGGACGTCATTGGGAGACCCGATCCACCCCTCGGCGCTGCCTGGCACTGATTGGCCAGGCAGCGCTCGGGGTCTGGGGGGGGGGCCGCGCGCCGCACCGGATAGCGGCGATCGGGCGCGCGGCGGCGGCGATCGGGGTGCTGGCGCAGCTAGCAAAGTGCTAGCTGCGTCCAGCAAAAAAAAAAATTAAGTAAATCGGCCCAGTAGGGCCTGAGCGGCACCCTCCGGCGGCTTACCCCGTGTCACACACGGGGTTACCGCTAAGGAGGTTAAAGGAGTTGTCAGCCAAAATTTAAAAAATGAGGTTTACTCACCTGGGGCTTTCTCCAGCCCCTTGCAGCCGACTGTCCCACGCCGACCGCTTTGCTCTCCACCACCGTCCCAGGTTCCCTGCATGGTGCCTGTGTGAAGCGCCGCTGTCAATCATGGCCATATGGTCCGCAGCGCACTGCGGTGGAATCGTGGCTGACAGGCTGTGTAATTACTGAAAACAGCCGTTATTTACATGTACAGAGCTGTGATCTCCTGCAGTGCTGTGCGGGGACAGCTCTGTCACTGAGCTGTCCCCTCGATTGGCCCAAAATATGATTGCCTCTCATAGGCTGATGCCTATGAGAGCCGATTACACTGATTGGCTCTCTGGGGGGAGGGAGGGATGTTGGGTAGGGAAATATAAAGAAAAATGTATTTTTTTTATTTAAAAAATTACAATAAAATTCATTTAAAAAAAACAAACGTAGCAGCAGCAATCAGATTTCACAACAGAAAGCACTGTTGGTGGCAAGAAAAGGGAGCAAAATTCATTTATGTCCTAAGTAGTATGGCTCTGCAGCGAGTTTTGAAAGCTGCAGAGCACTGAATTGTAAAAAATAGCCTGGTCAATAGCCTGGTCAATAGCCTGGTCAATAGGGGGTGTAAGCCTATGGTTCTGAACTGGATGTATGTAGGTGTAATTTTACTATTTGGCCACAAGATGTCCTCACTCATTAGCTTCCTGCACGTGCTTTTAGTACGCTTACAGGAAGTAATGCATGTAAGTATAACTTACAGTGGTTAAAAATGACTGCAGACATCTCATTGATCCACAATGATTGACACAGGGAATTAGCTCAATGAATTGATCTCCAGGCTAACGGGCAGTCGTGAGAAAGAGTGCAGGATCACGTGCACGAGTGGGCGGGACCGCGTACAGCAGCGATCGCGGAAGAGTACATATATCTACACCTCTGAGGCTAAAATAAAGTTTTTAGGGGTGTAGATATACTCTACTAAAATCATTAAGTGGTTAAAGGGCCCTAACACCTGGACAGTGGCATGCCGAGGGGGTGATCCATGAAAAATTACATAGTTTATGCAAAGTCGTGTTTTAATCTCTAAAGGGCAGAAGTCACATTACATTCCTAAATTTTTGGAATAAAGTGCTTTAACTTGTTGCAGACCGCGTCAAGCCGACGGGCGTGGCCGCGGCGGCAGCCCCAGGACCGCCTAATGCCGATCGGCATAAAGTCATGGGGCGAGGATTTGCAGGAGATCACGCACGCTGGTGCATGCGCATCTCTGCTTGGATGACGGAGCTCAATTTGGAGGAGATGGAGGAGTCGAGCAGCTCAGGGTGGAGTGGAAAGATGCCAATTCATGAATTGGTATGTCACAGGGCAAGTGTTGCAATAATCAGCTCTGGAAATGTATACTAGAATTTTAGTTGCATCTTGAGTCAGGAATGAATATGCCTGTGAGATTTTTCTTTTGGCTGGAGATGTGGTTAAGATCAGAATCAGATATTCCCTATAAGCAACAACCATGAGGGACTTGTGTTTCTGAGGTTGTAGCAATGTTATTTGTCATGTTAGGATGGGAAGTAAAAATCGACCACAGAAAAATTACAATTTTAGTTTTGCCCATATTGAGTTTTATAAAGTGAGCAGACACTGCTGCAGAAACTGAGAAGTTATTTCTGACTTCAAAGCTATTTGGACAGAGGTTTGTTTATGCTAGAAGTCATAGCAGGGTCAAACTGTCACTCAGTACTATCAACAATCTGGAGCCTTAATTACAAAGTCATCAGTAAAAGAAAGAAAATTCAGAGGAAAGGCACTTCTGCTGTTCAAATAAAGGTATGTGTGGAGTCCTCTTAGTGTGAGAAATACAGGTAGTTCCTAAATACTTTAGGCCCCTTTTACACTTGCCTTGTAAGTCTGCATTGTGTTACTCCGTTTTACAGCTGGTTAAGGCAACAACAGTGCAAGGCAATGGGGCCTAGCACACTTAACGTGTCGTGCCAAGTGTCACGGCAAGTTGTGCCGGAAGTGCCCGATCAACCGCCGAGTTGCCGTAAAGTCAACAGCACGTTACCGTTGGACTGTCGCCACGACTCAGTGTCGGCAGAAATAATGTAAATCAATGGGCAATGATGGGATTTTAAATATGTTGGCTACGGCTGTGCGGCACGCATGCGCGAAACAACAGAAATACGATGGGGAAACCCAGGAATCCCAGTGATGTACTTCCTGTCCAGCAGGGAGTACGTCACGCAGCGAGGTGCGGAGAGGGGGGTGCAGGGAGGCAGCTCTATGCATATGACCCTGTTGGCACCCTCTGCCACAGGGTCATATGGATGACGTTTGTTGAGATGCGATGAGGGCAGAGCCATCTCTGCATTCCTCTCAGTCTGAATTGCCACGTGGGTCAGATCAAGAGGAAGGCAGAGAGCATAGAGGACAGTGACACCTAGTGACTGCAGCGGGAGTGCCAGAGAGACCTGAGAAGAGGTAATCCCCATCACTGCCATCACGCTGATCTGTAGGTTTGGATGAAAGGACACAACCAGGGGAGCATAGGAGGGGTGGGGGTGCTGGGGAGGAGAAGTGAGGAAGACATTCAGACCCCTCCTTCCCAGCACCCCTCCGGTGATCAAGCTGGCTGCTCCCCCATAGTTATGCCAGTGATGCTATAAGCAGTGTTCACCCCTGTTTATTTTGTCAAGGAACTGACAACAATACTACAGTGAACTTGCTAGAGTGTGAATCAGAATCAGATTTTTTGGTGAAGTGCAATGGGGGTTGTACCTGGCATTGGTTTTAGCACATACTGTACACAGTTGGAACAATATAAGCATACAATTTTAACATGGCAGTAAACAAAACATACATAGACAGCATCACAGTAGCAAGAAAGATAAAGTAAAGTGGGGGGGGGGGGTGGAGTAGTACCAGAGGGGTAGTCTGAGTGCTGATTGTGCAGTGCCATTTGCAGCATTACATAGCAAAACAGATGTTATGCAGATTGTCCACAGGGCAGAGAGGGTACAGAGAGGCATAGCGGAGGTGGAGACTACAGAGTTCATTGCGGACCAAGGACAAGTTCATCAGTGGTTTAGGTGTAGGGGAGCCATGCTCAGCTGGGGCTAGTCCAAGGAGCAAGATCACGGGGCCGGCATGATGGAGTGGAGGCTGGCGCTGCCAAGTGGGGAGCCCATGCTGTTGACTACCATGGTGGAGTGTGGGCTGCACAAACGGACCGGGGGCTCGCAGCTACTGAGCCAGGGGGGACCCTGGCAAGACAAGCAGTGATGGGCAGGGTAGCCATGGAGACAAGATCAGGGGTGATGGTCTGGCTTCTAAGTGGTCTGGGCATACTGGGTCATTAGTTTTGGAGCTGGTGGTTGCCAAGATGCCTAGCATTGGTGGTGGCTCTGCAGCTGAGGGTGACTGGGTCCCGTTGTTTCAGCTGGAGCAGTGAGGGTGGGTGCCGCATTTGTGGCTACTGAAATGCCTGTAGCTGGATGGTCTGACTGAGGCACCACTAAATATAGCCCCTGGCTTTGTGATCTAGTGTGAAGCAGCCACGTGCTTGAGGGCCAGGCAACTGGCAAACACCTGTCTGGCATGGAGGGCACGGTGGTGACGGACGGCTGGCGATAAGCATCCCCTCAGCAGCGCACACTGGCGGTGGAGAACAGATCTGGGAGCAGGTTTGGTGACCGATGATTTGATGGCATTGAGAGCATCCTGGCTTCCCAAGCAGCTAGCAGCCCCCTGCCCATTGGCTGGTTAAATACTATTCCCCCTCCGAGTCACAGTAACTCGGAGGGGGAACAGTATTTAATGCCTAAAATCCACGTACATATTATTCCGCCCAACTCACCCGGCGGCGGAATAATATGTACGTGGATTTTAGGGGTGAAAAAGAGGTAAAAGATCAGGGCCCTGTGGCTGTGGTGTCCGTCTATGGTGCTATCTTGGATAATAACAAGTATAGAGGTACATACTGTGCTTACTTTGAAAAAAGGAAAAATAAACTGCTTCTTGAAATCAGTATCAAACTGAAAGAAATTAAAGTTGTGAAAGCATGTATGATTTGTCACATATATGTTGTTTTTTTAAAAATGTATTTGCATCTAACTCCAGTTCCTGAGTATAATGTGCATCTATTTGGTGGTTTCAAAAGCTACCCTCTATATTTAGCAAACTGACGACCACCAGCGTTCAACAACATCAACAAATCCACGCATAATGTTTTGGAATGCACTTTCTGCTCATTATAGGCAATTGATGTTGGGAAACTCTAGAGTTAAAGTAACACACAGCCTTGGTATGTGACAAGGCTCCCATAAATTACAGGCGAGGTCAGAAGTGTAAAGGAGTGAGGGGGAAGGACATTTCACCGATTACCAGACTGGTTTACCAAGTTCCCAAGTGCAGCTTTAATGCAGCGTCCACTGTGAATAAGCACAGGAATTGTCTTCTTAGACAGGTGCTTGGTGTGATGCTATGTGAGAAAAAGCCGTAAGAGATTTCTGAACACCATGCATGCATAACTACTTATTATTATCCTATACAGCTTAAAATGCTCAACCTTCCTATGATTAGAATGTGAGCTGCTCTAAAGGACAGTTAAGTGATATGAATATTTACTCTGTAAAGTGCTGCAGATCAGTGCAGAAGATGTCAGCACTATATAAATAATAATACTCTCTCTTTTTCTTATTTACAATGTGTTTCATTCTCTTACACTTCTTTTTTAAGGCCCATTACGCGATTTCTACTACGATTTTTCTGACGACCGGTTATTTTTTGAGTGACGAGCGGTCTTGCGACATGGGTACAGGTGCAGGGTTACATAAGCGACGTTTGGTGACACATGGCGATAACCACTGTCGGGGCGGATTGTTCTTTAATATTACAGATGACTCCATGCAA
This sequence comes from Hyperolius riggenbachi, assembly GCF_040937935.1. Classification (NCBI taxonomy): domain Eukaryota; kingdom Metazoa; phylum Chordata; class Amphibia; order Anura; family Hyperoliidae; genus Hyperolius; species Hyperolius riggenbachi. The sequence continues at coordinate 329,415,547 of NC_090650.1, forward strand.
TGTACCATGATCGACTGACTTCCCGTTCGTGCCTGTCGTGTGACATCACGTGTACCCACCGTCCATCAAATAGATCGGGAAGCTTGTCATCTGGAAATGTTGCTGGGATCCATCTTCCTGCAACTACTAAAATGTAACATTGTTTATAGCTTAGCTTTTTCAGCATGCAAGGTCATTTTGCTGTAGCTCACAGGTGATCATAAAATGTGAGGCCCCGTTCACATCTGAGCCTTTTGGCGGCGATTTCGACAAAACCTCTCGCTTCAGGTTCCTTTAAAAAGAACACATTACAGGAGTACAGCAAACACTTACCTACTATTTTAAAGAGGGACAGTAACTAAGGATTGAACTTCATCCAAATCAGTAGGTGATAGCCCCTTTCCCATAAAAAATCTTTACCTTTTCTTGAATAGATCATCAAGGAGGTCTGTATGGCTGACATTGGGGTGAAACTCCTCCCACAGTGTGATGTCATAACCTAGGTCCTGACAGTTTCCTGCCTGTGAACCTCGTTGCATTGTGGTAAATGATGGCTGTTTCCAACTGCCAAGCAACCTGTATCTCCCTCTGTGTATATGCATATCTATAAAAAAGCAACCTTTTAGCCTATCGCATTGTTAGGGGGTGTGGTTATAAATAATGGCAGTTGGCGCTGTCTGTTTTTTCCATGTCTGCTAGTAGTAAAGATTATTACATGCAGGCTGATTGTGGATCAAACAATATGAACAAATAACATTGTGCATATCAACCCACTTGTTCAATCATCTGTTTTCTAACTTCCTAATTTGCAAGGTATTTATTTATTTTTTTCCCTTTTTCGCTAAAGTTCTTCATTAACCACTTCCCGACCGCCTAACGCACAGGGGCGGCCGGAAAGTGGAGCCCGCAAGGACCAGCTCACCCACAGAGGCGGCGGTCCTTGTAAGGGCATGGGCGGAGCGATCGCGTCATCCGTGACGCGATCCTCCGCTGGCGCCTGTCTCCGCATACCCACCACAACATCCCGCCGGCCATACGGAAGCGCCGGCGGGATGCCAACCCGACGATCGCCGCATACAAAGTGTATAATACACTTTGTAATGTTTACAAAGTGTATTATACAGGCTGCCTCCTGCCCTGGTGGTCCCAGTGTCCGAGGGACCACCAGGGCAGGCTGCAGCCACCCTATGTCGCACCCAAGCACACTGATTTCTCCCCCCCCCGCCCCAGATCGCCCACAGCACCCCTCAGACCCCCCCCCCTGCCCACCCCCCAGACCCCTGTTTGCACCCAATCACCCCCCTAATCACCCATCAATCACTCCCTGTCACTATCTGTCAACGCAATTTTTTTTTATACCCCCCCCTGCCCCCTCCTGATCACCCCCCACCCCTCAGATTCTCCCCAGACCCCCCCCCCCCCCCCCCCTGAGTACTGTATGCATCTATCCCCTCAATCACCTGTCAATCACCTGTCAATCACCCATCAATCACCCATCAATCACCCCCTGTCACTGCCACCCATCAATCAGCCCCTAACCTGCCCCTTGCGGGCAATCTGATCACCCATTAGATCGCCCGCAGATCCGACATCAGATCACCACCCAAACGCAGTGTTTACATCTATTCTCTCTTCTAAACACCCACTAATTACCCATCAATCACCCATCAATCACCCCCTATCACCACCTGTCACTGTTACCCATCAGATCAGACCCTAATATGCCCCTTGCGGGCACCCAATCACCCGCCTACACGCTCAGATTGCCCTCAGACCCCCCCTTATCAAATCGCCAGGGCATTATTTACATCTGTCCTTCCCTGTAATAACCCACTGATCACCTGTCAATCACCCCCTATCACTGCCACCCATCAATCACCCCCTGTCACTGCCACCCATCAATCAGCCCCTAACCTGCCCCTTGCGGGCAATCTGATCACCCACCCACACCAATAGATCGCCCGCAGATCCGACATCAGATCACCTCCCAAGTGCAGTGTTTACATCTGTTCTCTCCTCCAAACACCCACTAATTACCCATCAATCACCCCCTGTCACTGCTACCCATCAGATTAGACCCTTATCTGCCCCTAGGGCACTCAATCACCCACCCATACCCTCAGAACGCCCTCAGACCCCAGCCCTGATCACCTCGCCAGTGCATTGCTTGCATCTATTCCCCCCTCTAATCACACCTTGCAACACCCATCAATCACCTCCTGTCACACCCTAGCACACCTACCCCTTCAGATCAGGCCCTAATTTGCCCCGTGTGGGCTCCTGATCACTCGGCCGAACCCTCAGATCCCCCTCAGACCCCCTTCCGATCACCTCCCCAGTGCATTGATTGCATCTATTTTCCCCTCTAACCACCCCCTGAGACACCCATCAATCACTTCCTGTCACCCCCTAGCACGCCTATCCATCAGATCAGGCCCAATACAACCTGTCATCTAAAAGGCCACCCTGCTTATGACCGGTTCCACAAAATTCGCCCCCTCATAGACCACCTGTCATCAAAATTTTCAGATGCTTATACCCCTGAACAGTCATTTTGAGACATTTGGTTTCCAGACTACTCACGGTTTTGGGCCCGTAAAATGCCAGGGCGGTATAGGAACCCCACAAGTGACCCCATTTTAGAAAAAAAGACACCCCAAGGTATTCTGTTAGGTGTATGACGAATTCATAGAAGTTTTTATTCTTTGTCAAAAGTTAGCGGAAATTGATTTTTATTGTTCTTTTTCACAAAGTGTCATTTTTCACTAACTTGTGACAAAAAATAAAATCTTCTATGAACTCACCATACTCCTAACGGAATACCTTTGGGTGTCTTCTTTCTCAAATGGGGTCACTTGTGGGGTTCCTATACTGCCCTGGCATTTTAGGAGCCCTAAACCGTGAGGAGTAGTCTACAAAACAAATGCCTCAAAATGACCTGTGAATAGGACGTTGGGCCCCTTAGCGCACCTAGGCTGCAAAAACGTGTCACACATGTGGTATCGCCGTACTCAGGAGAAGTAGTATAATGTGTTTTGGGGTGTATTTTTACACATACCCATGCTGGGTGGGAGAAATCTCTCTGTAAATGGACAATTGTGTGTAAAAAAAATCAAAAGATTGTCATTTACAGAGATATTTCTCCCACCCAGCATGGGTATGTGTAAAAATACACCACAAAACACATTATACTACTTCTCCTGAGTACGGCGGTACCACATGTGTGGCACTTTTTTACACCCTAAGTGCGCTAAGGGGCCCAAAGTCCAATGAGTACCTTTAGGATTTCACAGGTCATTTTGCGACATTGTTGGTTTCAAGACTACTCCTCACGGTTTAGGGCCCCTAAAATGCCAGGGCAGTATAGGAACCCCACAAATGACCCCATTCTAGAAAGAAGACACCCAAAGGTATTCCGTTAGGAGTATGGTGAGTTCATAGAAAATTTTATTTTTTGTCACAAGTTAGCGGAAAAGGACACTTTGTGAAAAAAAGCCAATTAAAATCAATTTCCGCTAACTTGTGACAAAAATAAAATCTTCTATGAACTCACCATACTCCTAACGGAATACCTTGGGGTGTCTTCTTTCTAAAATGGGGTCATTAGTGGGGTTCCTATACTGCCCTGGCATTTTAGGGGCCCTAAACCGTGAGGAGTAGTCTTGAAACAAAAATGACCTGTGAAATCCTAAAGGTACTTATTGGACTTTGGGCCCCTTAGCGCAGTTAGGGTGCAAAAAAGTGCCACACATGTGGTATCGCCGTACTCGGGAGAAGTAGTACAATGTGTTTTGGGGTGTATTTTTACACATACCCATGCTGGGTGGGAGAAATATCTCTGTAAATGGACAATTGTGTGTAAAAAAAATCAAAAGATTGTCATTTACAGAGATATTTCTCCCACCCAGCATGGGTATGTGTAAAAATACACCCCAAAACACATTATACTACTTCTCCCGAGTACGGCGATACCACATGTGTGGCACTTTTTTGCACCCCAACTGTGCTAAGGGGCCCAAAGTCCAATGAGTACCTTTAGGATTTCACAGGTCATTATGCGGCATTTGATTTCCAGACTACTCCTCATGGTTTAGGGCCCCTAAAATGCCAGGGCAGTATAGGAACCCCACAAATGACCCCATTTTAGAAAGAAGACACCTCAAGGTATTCTGTTAGGACTATGGTGACTTCATAGGAGATTTTATTTTTTGTCACAAGTTAGCGGAAAGTGACACTTTGTGAAAAAAAACAATACAAATCAATTTCCGCTAACTTGTGACAAAAAATAAAATCTTCTATGAACTCACCATACTCCTAACGGAATACCTTGGGGTGTCTTCTTTCTAAAATGGGGTCATTTGCAGGGTTCCTATACTGCCCTGGCATTTTAGGTGCCCTAAACCGTGAGGAGTAGTCTGGAAATCAAATTCCGCAAGATGACCTGTGAAATCCTAAAGGTACTCATTGGACTTTGGGCCCCTTAGCACAGTTAGGGTGCAAAAAAGTGCCACACATGTGGTATCGCCGTACTCGGGAGAAGTAGTACAATGTGTTTTGGGGTGTATTTTTACACATACCCAAGCTGGGTGGGAGAAATCTCTCTGTAAACGGACAATTGTGAGTAAAAAAAAATCAAAAAATTGTCATTTACAGAGATATTTCTCCCACCCAGCATGGGTATGTGTAAAAATACACCTTAAAACACATTGTACTACTTCTCCTGAGTATGGCAATACCACATGTGTGGCACTTTTTTGCAGCCTAACTGCGCTAAGGGGTCCAAAGTCCAATGAGCACCTTTAGGCTTTACAGGGGTGCTTACAATTAGGCACCCCCAAAATGCCAGGACAGTAAACACACCCCACAAATGACCCCATTTTGGAAAGTAGACACTTCAAGGTATTCAGAGAGGGGCATGGTGAGTCCGTGGCAGATTTCATTTTTTTTTTGTCGCAAGTTAGAAGAAATGGAAACTTTTTTTTTTGTCACAAAGTGTCATTTTCCGCTTACGTGTGACAAAAAATAATATCTTCTATGAACTCACTATGCCTCTCAGTGAATACTTTGGGATGTCTTCTTTCCAAAATGGGGTCATTTGGGGGGTATTTATACTATCCTGGAATTCTAGCCCCTCATGAAACATAACAGGGGGTCAGAAAAGTCATAGATGCTTGAAAATGGGAAAATTCACTTTTTGCACCATAGTTTGTAAATGCTATAACTTTTACCCAAACCAATAAATATAGGCTGAATGGGTTTTTTTTTCATCAAAAACATGTTTGTCCACATTTTTCGCGCTGCATGTATACAGAAATTTTACTTTATTTGAAAAATGTCAGCACAGAAAGTTAAAAAAGTCATTTTTTGCCAAAATTCATGTCTTATTTGATGATCATAATAAAAAGTAAAAATCGCAGCAGCAATCAAATAGCACCAAAAGAAAGCTTTATTAGTGACAAGAAAAGGAGCCAAAATTCATTTAGGTGGTAGGTTGTATGAGCGAGCAATAAACCGTGAAAGCTGCAGTGTTCTGAATGGAAAAAAAGTGCCTGGTCCTTAAGGGGGTTAAAGCCCAGGGTCCTCAAGTGGTTAAACAACACTGATAATATAGCAATTAGCAAACAAACCTCGGCCAGCAGGGAAAATTTCCACATATGAAATAAACAGATCAGCAGGCCACAGAAGGTGGAGCGCTGGCAGATGACACAATACACAATTCAGCTGGGAGAAACACTCGAAGAGGCTCTAAAAATATTATCGGCTATCAGCTGCAAATTAAAAATTACAAAATGTAAATTTCCCAATCAAAAATACATATTTAAATAAGATGAACTGCAGAACTGCATAAAAATGTGAAATTTCTTTTGAAATGAGGAAATCAAGTCCGTGGCTCTATAATTCTGCTGCAGTGTTTCCTAGATAACGCCCTAGAATACCACTAAAGGCTTTTACCACCATGAGTGTTCATGTGGGATTAAGACTTACAAATCTCACGTGTTATATGAGGTTTTGGGTTGAATCATCTGTATAGCTTTAACAAATCCTTAAAAAGCCTATGACACTTCCACAAATGTCATCAAAGGACTAATCTGACTCATCCTTTGCTTATAGAAAAAACACATATCTATATTTAAGGTGTGGTTACAGTGAGTGAAGATTCCAATCTGATTATATTGGTTTCTCTGTCACTGTTGGAGTCATTGTACAATTTTTTTTGTTACTGTGGACAGTAGGAAGTGAAAGCACCTCTCCATCTGATCTCAAACAGCAATAAAACCAGAAATATCTTCTGTGATTTTTCTCTGACCAGGGAGGGTGACATTCTCTGACCAGGGTAGGTGACATTCTCTGACTAGGAGGGCCATTCCTGTATTTTCATAGTTAGTTTGGTTGAAAAAAAAACATCTGTCCATCAAATTTAACTAGAAAAAAATGACTGTCCTGAACCCCCACATATATCAGTGGATCCAGTGGAGGGTGGAGAAACCTTTACAGGCTTGGGTCAATTAGCCTTAAAAAGGAAAAATTTGTTCCCGACTCCAGATGGCAGTCAAATAAGTCCTTGGATCAACTCTGCCTGCAATGACCTCATAATTATAGCTGTGGATGCCCTTCAATGCAGAGGAAGCATCCAAGCCCTCTTTAAAGGAATTGTCCAAGCTAGATAAAAAAAAAAATCCACTTACCTGGGGCTTTCTCCAGCCCGTGTCAGCTGTCCTGTGCCCTCGCCGCAGCTACGGTGGCTCCCGGTCTTCTCCGCTGGTGCAGCCGACCTCGCCAGGTCGGGTTCCGGGTCGGCTTCTTCTGCGCTTCACCGGGCGGGTCACATGGTCTCCCCCATGTCATCGGGATGGTACTGCGCAGGCGCAGTAGTTCTGCGCCTGAGCAGTACCGTACTGATGACGTCGGAGGGACCACGTGTCCCGCGCGGTGGAGCGCAGAAGAATCCGACCCGGAACCCGACCTGGCGAGGTTGGCTGCACCAGCGGAGAAGACCGGGAGCCACCGGAGCTGCGGCGAGGGCACAGGACGGCTGCCACGGGCTGGAGAAAGCCCCAGGTAAGTGGATCTTTTTTTTTATCTAGCTTGGACAATTCCTTTAAAGAGGGCTTGGATGCTTCCTCTGCATTGAAGGGCATCCACAGCTATAATTATGAGGTAATTCCAGGCACTAGCGTTGTAACCCCAGTGCGTGGAGTGCGAGCCGCACCAGGGTGTTCCCATGTTGTCTTGAGAGGGAGGGGTGACACCAGATGCCACTGCAGCAGAGCTACCTTTTAACACCCCCCAAAATGTGCCATTAGCTTTAGATGTTCTTTCACAGGCTGGGAGAGGATCAGCCTCCCCTCTTTAGCTGGAGGTGCAGCTGCTGGCTCAGGAGCGATGTTTGTTTACATTCCCCCCCTGCAGACTGGGCTGTATTGGACTGTGCTGCCAGAGCATGTGACTGGGGCTGTGGAGTGTCTGCGTTGCTATGCAACTGAACATAGCCACGCTCTGTGCCTCTGTTATCTCTGCTCCTGTCACAGCCCTTATTGATGACGTAAGGGAGAAGCTGGAACAATCTGAGATCTGGACCTGAGTGAGCCGTGCACTGGTGGAGGGGATGGAGAAGGCTGAAGTATCTGAAGGCTGAAGTCTGTGAGAGCATCCAGACCACCCCTGCCATGCTGTCTCTTACAGCCTCTCTCAGCAGGCACCACACAGATGCCAGCCTATCCCCTCCTCCCATATACAGGCTGCCTGGAAGCCTTTACTAGTAGGAAGTGTTTTTGGATTGGCGTGACTGCTCTCTCAGCCCAGCATTAACAAAAAATAAATGCGTGCTTTCCTCTGTCTCTCTCTCTACTTGTCCCCTGCCCCCTCCTTCTCTCTCTTGTGTCTTCTGTCACTCTTCCTGTCCCTGGTCCAATGGCAGGCCGTTTAATCAATCTGCTATCAACTATTCATGCACTCACATCTGCAATGAAAATTGCATGATGTGTATCAGGCCTTTCTCCATCCCTTCCTCTCTTCCTTGCTTCCATTCTCCCACCTTTTCTATTCTTCTCTTTCTTGTTTTTTCTCCCCTTCTAACTTACTCTTTGTCTTCTCTGGCCTCCTTCATCTCTTGCGGTTGCTGTTCTGCTATGCAGCCACAGCCTTAATCGTTAAATACAGCTATAGGAATTCATAAAACTACAGCATGCCGTCCAGATTCACACCAAAGTGCAATCCGGACAGCACGCTATAGGTGAGATGGGCAGTGTTTCCTTGCCCCTCATCAATTGCACTTTGAGTCCTGCGAAAAAAAGCACTATAGAAATGTTATTGTTGTATTGGGCCCATATTTCGGAGTGGAAATATGACTTTCCTCCTTCATAACCTGCAGCATTTTACAGAGTACATATGTCACTGACTGTCTTTAAAGTAGCTCACAATCTAATCCTACCATAGTCATAGTCTAATGTCCTACCATATTATTATGTATTTATATAGCACTGACATCTTCTGCAGCACTTTACAGAGTACATAGCCATGTCACTGACTGTCCTCAGAGGAGCTCACAATCTAATTCTACCATAGTCATAGCCTAATGTCCTACCATATTATTATTATGTATTTATATAGCACTGACATCTTCTGCAGCACTTTACAGAGTACATAGCCATGTCACTGACTGTCCTCAGAGGAGCTCACAATCTAATCTTTGCCATAGTCATAATGTAATCTCCTACCATATTTTATTGTGTATTTATATAGCACTGGCCTTTTCTGCAGCATTTTACAGAGTACATAGTCATGCCACTGACTGTCCTCAGAGGAACTCGCACTCTAATCCTACTATAGTCATAATCTAATGTCCTACCATATTATTTTTATGTATTTATATAGCAGTGACATCTTCTGCAGCACTTTAGAGTACATAGTCATGGCACTGACTGTCCTCAGAGGAGCTCACAATCTAATCCTACCATAGTCATAGCCTAATGTCCTACCATATTATTATGTATTTATATAGCACTGACCTCTTCTGCAGCATTTTACAGTGTACATAGTCATGTCACTGACTGTCTGACTATAGATCATCTAATATTATGGTCATTTTTAGGGATAAGAAACCATTTATTTGTTAGTATGTTATGGAGGAAAGCTACACAAGTAGAAGTTTATATTCAAACTCCGTGCAAATCAGATAGTTCCGTGGCCTGAGTTTTAATATAGTCGATGTTTTCAGCAGATCTTAAGCTAATAAAAATTGTATAGTGTATGCCAGCACACAGATATCATGTGATGCAGTCCAATTTGTGGGGGGAGGGGGGGGGGAATGACACCATGAGTTACCGCACCAGGTGTCCCAAACCTTAGCAACGCCACTGATTCCAGGCAGGGTTGATCCAAGGACTTATTTGACTGCCATCTTTTAGATAATGCCCCAGAATACCACTGAAGGCTTTTATCACCTTGAGTGTTCATGTGGGATTAAGACCTACAAATCTCACATCTTTATCTGACGTGTTATATGAGGTCTAATACCTGGAGTTGGAAAGGAATTTTTTACAACAAAGTTATGTTACTATAAAAACAAAAAAATCAAACTCAAATAATGTTTGGTATTATCAGTATGTCTTGCAATATATCAAGCTGTACAGAAAGCATTGATGTTTTTTAACAACAGTGGAATATCCCTTTAAACTTGCAGAATTACTTAATGCCCACGTGAAAGTTAATCATGTGACAGTTAGTTTAGCCAAGTTAACACTAAGCAGATAGTGCAGCAAGCATTAAAGACTGAACAAAGCTAAGGTGTGTTATGTTAAGTACAATCACCATGGCGGGCATTTTCTCAGGCATGTGAGGCTACCTCTGCACACACAACACGGTCCAGCTCATGCAATAGAGTTTCAGGCAGACATCAGTCATTGCTTGGGTGTGGCACTGATTATTCACATTTAACCATTGCCGTGATGATGAGACTTGGTACAAAAGTGTCATATCTATGGCACCTTAGACTGGCAGCTCCTTTATTAGCAGTGTAGTGTGGTATGTTTGAATTTGTCAAGTAAACAAGGAAGTAAAATACTGAATAAATAGCGTATTCATAACAACAGCTGTCCGGTCGACTTATTTGAATGCTACACATCATGTCTGCATTCTGATTTTGGAACTCTGTCAGTACAATAAGCCTATTCTTGATAGAAATATTAGTTCATACATTTGCCTGGCATATTCTGCGTTTGCTTCAAGCACAGCCTTTTTACAAGAGGTCTGCTAGACTTCTCTGTACATGTATAGGTAAGACTGAGGAAATTATTTTATTCTTCCAATGTCTAAAGGGGAACTTTAACCCAACATTGATTTCCATCCCAATCAGTAGCCGATACTGCCTTTCCCAAGAGAAATCTTTACCTATTCTCGAATAGGTCATGAATGGGGCTGATATTATGGTGAAGCCCCTCCCACAGTGTGATGTTATGACCATGGTCCTGACAGTTTGCTGTCTGTGAACCTTGTTGCATTATGAAAAATAATGCCCTTTTCCAACTGCCAAGCAAGCTGTATCTCCCTCTGCTCATAGAACTCTCAGTAAGCGAACATGGCCTGGCAGAACTAAAGAGGTCGCCACCTGTGATATATTTCACAACATAAACCCAGGAGAGGAAAGGTTTTACATTGGTTAAATATTGACTAAATAACGTATAAATGAATATTGTAAAAAATAAGCTATTTTATTCATTGTTATGTCCACTACAATTCCTCCATGAAGAGGCACTTAAGTCATAAAAAAAATGTGTTTTACTCACCTGGGGCTTCCCTCAGGACCCGACAGGCATGGGTTTCACCGTCAGGACCTGACAGGCATGGGAACGCGAGTGATTCTTCGCGTTCCCAGCCACAATATCGCCCCCTATGCTGCTATTGCAGCCAGGAGGCCGCAATAGCAGCATAGGGGGTGATATTGTGGCTCGGAACGCTAAGAATCACTCGCGTTCCCATGCCTGTCGGGTCCTGATGGGAGACCGGAAGTGGTCACCGGGGGGGACGGGAGGATCAGAGAGACACGGCGAGGGCACCGATCAGCTGCAGGGGGCTGAGGGAAGCCCCAGGTGAGTCATGAGTCTTCTGCGCCTGCGCAGTAGAGCGGACCCGACGGAGATCGGCTATTTTCGCCTATCTCCGTGGGAAGAGCCGCAACAGCGCCCCCACTGGAGCCAGAAAAAGTAAATATTGCACAGCGCGACAAATTGTCGCCTGTGCGCGCCGGGAGCTGCAGCGAGACCGCCGTGGGACACAGGAGGACAGGGGAAGCCTTGATAGGGTCCAGAGGCTTCCCCCTACTGAGGTGAGTACCCCTGAGGGGAACTTTTTTTTCAGTAAAGGTTTTAATTAAATAATTGACATCACTATTATATGTCTCTTAAAGGTGCTCTCAATCCTATGAATAACCTACGATAATAATATAAGCTGATTGTTTGGAAAGTATTAGCCATTTCAAGTATTCAATTGAGGTAACACTTTATTTATTTTATTTTAGACACACTAGGGTGTATGCACTAAACTGCGTTAAAGAGACACTGAAGCGAAAAAAATAAATTATGATATAATGATTTGTATGTGTAGTACAGCTAAGAAATAAAACATTAGGATCAGAGACATAAGTCTAATTGTTTCCAGTACAGGAAGAGTTAAGAAACTCCAGTTATCTCTATGCAAAAAAACCATTAAGCTCTATGACTTTCATAAGAAGTCGCAGAGAGGGCTGTCTTCTGAAGTTTATTATCTGAACTGTCAGTGAAGAATTTTCTTTTTCTCTGCCAGAGGACAGGTCAATAGCTCACAAAACTGCTCTGAAAAAATCATTTAGAATGCTGAGTAGTATGTAAACTGCAAATATTAAAGAATGATGCAATGTTATAAAACACACTATATAACTGAAAATAAAAATATGAGAATATTTTCTTTGCTGTTAATCTTCTAGTAATTATCCGTACTACACAATCAATTAATTATATCATATTTTTCTTTTCGCTTCAGTGTCTCTTTAGAGGACAACCGAGTTGACATGTGACATGATGAGATAGACATGTGTATGTACAATGCCAAGCACACAAATGACTATGCTGTATTCCTTTTTTTTTCTTTCTATGCCTGAAAGAGTTAAAAATCAGGTATGCAAGTAACAGTTTCTGTCCGGGTCAGGACTGGGCTAGACTATAGCATAACCCTCACTGATAAGTATTTACAGCCATAAAACACGTTTCTGTCAGTAAATGGCTTCTGTGAGCAGGAAAAAGATAAAAAGGTTCAATAGTTGATAGATGTTAGCTCTAGCATACTTCAATGACGATGTCACTGAGCAGAGACAATGAAACAGTAAAAACTTAAAAAATAGATTTAAATATGAAATAAAATTGTGGGATATCTTAAAAAGTCTGATTTAGGAGGAAGAGGATAGATACTATTGTTTATCTTATTTGTTTATTTTCACCTCGGATGTCCTTTAAGCAGAATATCGTGTGCGAAGTCTTACAGCACGATGAGTAGAGCAAAATACAATTACATTCTAGTGCGTACTGCTCTGTACACATGATGAGTAGACTGCTCTGCTCTGCTCCATAGATCTGCAGTGAGGAAGGCATGAAAAGGCAGCAAGGAAGCAGAAGGCAGTGGTTAGTTGCAAACTTGGGACTTGACCAACCACATTTAGTTACGTTGCGTTCTGGCAGCCCAGAACCCAAAGACTTCAGGTTCTGGCTGTAACATATTCATGGAATACCAACTGTTTTACTGCTGTTCACCACTCAAAACCAAACACATTTGAGCATCGATATGATTGGATCGCTGCCTGCTGCTGCTGCTCAGTACAGTAAAAAGCTGCATGGTCATAGCTGTGGAGCTCCCAGTATGATGGTAAGATTAAAAACTTGCATACAAATCCACAGCGCTTGGTACTCAAATCGGCATCTGCAGTAACCCCACAGTGCTCAAAAGCATATTTCCAAAGTGACCATCACCAGAAATAAATTGAGAAAGGTCACTTCTCCATCCAAGAATCACATAAACATTTATTAGAAGCTGAATCTATATCACATATACAATGACTTACTTCCAGGGTCCTTTTGACAGGGACCCTTAGTAGTTAAAAGCTTATAGTGTAACCCAGTACACATTTAAAATCCAAAAAACGATCTCATATAAGTTGCCCAGTCTCCAGTTCCTACCGGTTTTGGCCTTGCGCCGTCATCAGGGAACACTGAGTGTTCCCTGATGACGGTGCAAGTTCAAAACCGGTAAGAACTGGAGACTGGGCAACTTATATGAGATCGTTTCTATGAGATCGTTATATGAGATCGGATTTTAAATGTGTACTGGGTTACACTATAAGCTTTTAACTACTAAGGGTCCCTGTCAAAAGGACCCTGGAAGTAAGTCATTGTATATGTGATAAAGATTCAGCTTCTAATAAATGTTTATGTGATTCTTGGATGGAGAAGTGACCTTTCTCAATTTATTTCTGGTGATGGTCACTGTGGAAATATGCTTTTGAGCACTGTGGGGTTACTGCAGATGCCGATTTGAGTACCAAGCACTGTGGATTTGTATGCATTTTTCTTGGAACCTATTGTGGATGTGGTTTATCCAGAGCAGCTGGTGGAACATACACGAGATAACGTTTGGATCAGCGCCTGTATATACTACAAAAAAAGATGAAAAACTTGCCTTTCATAAGTATCAATAGTTTGCTAAAAAAAAATATAAAGAGTACAGTAGTTTTAGAATTCCACTTATTTTCATTTTATTCAGTATTGTTTCAAAACATTCATCTAATTTATTAAACATCTCTAGTAGTATATGGTAACCATAAGTGATGATATGATGCATGCCCTATGACATAGATAATAAGCCTTTACCTGATACTGGCTAGACTCTAGTTTCATTAGATAGCAAAACTGAACGTAGTAGAAGTGTTGTCACAACTCAGTGCTGGTGTGTTTTCTCACGTCACGGACAATGATTCATTCCTTTCTTAACATGTCAATTACACCAGTGAGGACTGGCTGAATACCTTTTCTCACAGAAGAGAAAGTCTGGTTGCTATGGTTTTAGACAAATACTTTTGTGTTTATACAGCATTATTCCCGGACTGTCATCACTAGTGTCAGGGAGTTTTCTACAAAGATTTCATTAAACATACAAACAAAGTAACTGAATAAAATTACATATCAAGCTTGATGAGGGGTGTTGCCAGGATCTCAGAAGATCTGAAGTACCTTTGGGTACCAATGTTGGAGCAATTGAGTGGCAACTGTAGCCACAACCATCGCCACAACCTTTTTTAGAATCTTGTGTCATAATTAGCCACCGTAGTGTTGTTAGGTTGAATTCCAAACATCATTCTGAATGCTTCTAAATCAGAACCTTAATCTTTACATATGCGGACAACAGCGGGGGTTGAGTGTAAGGGCCGGCTCACACAAATACCACTAAGCGTCCAGGACTCGACGGCTAAACCTTCCCATTCAAGTGAACTAGCCCCATTCAAGTGAACTAGCCCCATTCAAGTGAATTGGTTACCACCGATTACCGTTGATTGCGCAAACGCGGCGTTCCGATCCTGATTTACCGCATCGTTTTAGGCGACCCTAGAAGCTAGGGTCGATCCACCACCGCGTCTTCATGTCCTCTTGTGGGGATGAAAACTGTCAATCGCGATGGGATGACGACAATCGCCGCAGGAAGCCTGGCGTCACCCCCAATGTGACGACGCATAACGGAAGGCCGGAGGATGCCACCAAGCGCCCTACCTCTCAGTTGTCATTGCCTCTGGACACTCCCCTCTACGTCCCATTCCAGCTCTTCGACTGCTTCCCTGCATATTCCCTGACCTCAGGGAAAATCTAGTCTTTTTTAAAAATCTAATAGTGGAGGTAAGGAGGTACAGTAAAGCTGCACAGTGTGCTATCTTAACAAATTAAATTTCCTTTTTTTAACCCACTAGAGTTCAGCTGAATGAATTTCAGCTACAGGCTAATCCCTAGCCTGTAGCTGAAATTCATGCAGCTGAACTCTAGTGGGTTAAAAAAAAAAACATCAACTCGGAAGAATTTGCATACCTGTGATCGGGATGATCACAGATATGCAAATTCTTCCGAGTTGATGCAGATTTTTATGCAAATCTATGCAGCTTGAAAATGGACCAAGAGATCTCTTGGCCTCCATAAACCGCAGGACGATTCAGCATGAAATCTTTAGGCAATTGGCCTCGTGATGCAGCCTCATTGCCCCGCTGCCCCCGGCCATGTCCACTCTAGTGTAAATGTACTACATTCCCTGCCTGCCTTAACCTCCCCCCTCTCGTCCAGACTCCTCTTCTGTTTCTTGCCCCATGTGGCTATTGGGTTTGTTGTTCACTATTATCACACCCTGCTACCGCCGCACACCAGATCAAGAATGTTGGCCCAACATCTTGCAACATGTCCAATTGATACAAGTGACCAATTTTGTCCCAAAATTGGTAGCATCGTCAGTCAGGTATGCTTTTGGCAGCACCGATATTCGTCCAATCCGACCATAATTATTAAATCGCATGGTGGATGGACCTCCCAATCGGTAGATGTATGGGCATTTTTAGAAGAAAAAGTGATTTGAATTGGGCCCTATATATTGCATTTTATAAAAACTTTTTTTTTTACCTTCTGTGCCAGTGAAAGGTATAATAAGGGCATATACATTGGAATATCAGAAAGGTTTTTAAATGTTGTTTGCACACCAATCCAGCAGTGACTTCAAGGGTGCACAGCTCAGAAAGTGAGGGTCCCATCGCGGCCACAGCAGAAGTAACAACCAAATAGGGTCCAATCTAATTTTC
This sequence comes from Hyperolius riggenbachi, assembly GCF_040937935.1. Classification (NCBI taxonomy): domain Eukaryota; kingdom Metazoa; phylum Chordata; class Amphibia; order Anura; family Hyperoliidae; genus Hyperolius; species Hyperolius riggenbachi. Next base: position 329,431,376 of record NC_090650.1, read on the forward strand.
TCATAAGTTTTCATCTTACTTTTGCACTCTGCAAATTAAAAAGTACCAAAAAGTAGGTGAAAAAGTACTGTCAAAAGTACTTTCTTCATTGCTAGTGGCTTAAAAGGCATTTCGTTTATTTATCTATCAAGCAGGCAGACACCATGGGCTTGATTCACAAAGCGGTGCTAACTGTTAGCACGCTTGTGAAAAGCCCCTTATCACACCTAAACACACATTTCACGTGATAAAAAGGGCTCACGCGCAAAGTCCGGTGTGCAAAGTCAAAGGCCGGTGCGCACGAAATGAAAGCGTTAAAGTCGCATCCAATGCAATGTTATAGGGGCATCGGGTGCGATGCACCGGCCTTTGCGAGTGCAGGACTTTGCGTGCGGTCTGATTTTCAAAATGGTTCTAACCTAGTTAGCACCCTACTTAAAAGGAACCAGAGGCCCCAGAAAAAAGATTCTATACATACCTAGGGCTTCCTCCAGTCCCATAACCACGGATCACTCCTCTGCTTCCTGGATCCGCCAGTAACGGGTCCCATCACTTCCAGCGGACGCGGCCAATTGTCCGCATGAGCAGGCGCTGCCTCCATACCTTTACGCGTGCGGCTGCACAGTATGCAGCCGCACGCGTAAGGGTATGCCGGGAGCCCCTGTGATGCTGACAATTGGCCGCGTGCTGCCGCCGACTGGCCGAAACTACGGGACCTGGTACCGCCGGATCCAGGAAGCGGAGGACGGCAGCGTGGGAGCGATCCGTGCGTATGGGGCTGGAGGAAGCCCCAGGTATGTATAGAATCTTTTTTCTGGGGCCTCTTGTTCCCTTTAACACGCCCAAAGTCTTTAGGCATGCTAACTAGGTTAGCACCGCTTTGTGAATCAAGCCCCATGCCATTACCGACGGCTGGGATTCAGCCTAGCACAGCCATTATTATTGCTTGGCATCTGTGCATATACCAGATTTTGGTGTACACACCTTTGTAATGCTTTGCTGAAGCACCCTGCCTCTTTCTGGCAGCTTGTTTTGTGTGTGTGTGTCTGTCTGTTCCAGGGCAGATTAGAATAAAGGTGATTACTTTTGATTCTGTGCCTATATGGCTTACTTGGGAGGGAATTCCTGCTGGTGTTGGAGACTACTGCAGCTACATGTTACCTCATGATGTGAATTCACTGTGGGCGTTCCACAGCGCTGCATATCATATTCTGCACCCACATTATATTGTCATATACTATTTAGTATGTGAGGCTTTATATGCTTAGGTGTGGCTGTACTGTCATGGCCAGCTTCCCTCAGGTATACATGTAGTCACTGGCATCCCAGACAAGCTTCAGCGTGCAACGTTTTGTTGCCATGTATGCCAGGTATGTTATGCAATCTTTATAATGCAGCAGAGATATTTGCTAACAACAACATACTGTTTCAGCAAAGTAATGGAAAATAAAAGTGCTTGAAGCTAAATTCCAAGCAAATATAAAAAATATTTAAGCCAGTAATATACTGAGTAAAAGTCATTATACATACCTTTGTATTTATCTAGTGTAAATAACTGAACCTTTTTTTGCAGCACTTTGCACAGTAACACAATTGGAAAAGTAAGGGTAATGCTGAATACACACCATGAGTTTCCGCATCGCACGCATCCGTCGATACGCGTCGATTCGATTATTCCCGAGCATTTCCAAGCGCATTTCGATTATTTTTAGGTCGAATGCCATGTAAAGTATGGCAAATCGACCTAACGATCCATCGAACCGCGAATCGGACATGTCGGAAATAATCGAATTGACGCGTATCGACGGACGCATCGAACGCGGAAACGCAAGGTGTGTATCCAGCATTAGACAATGCTGTCTCTTTAAACTGTGAGCTCATAAGCCTACATTGCTGACTCATCAGCGTGCCTCTGCTCTTCACCTTGCTTCTCATTGGCTCTGGACAATAGGGATGAGCAGGCAAATTTTGCAAACAACATCTAAGGCGAATTTGGGGCTTGGATTTCCCATGAAGCAAATTTTGCTATTTCCCTTTATAAATCATGCTGCATTCTCCTACCACAGTTTAGTTTCATGCACATATATTTACAATGTGCATATCCAAATTGTTCCATTGCACTTTCACAAAAAATTGTGAGAATATTGCATTGATACTGAAACTAATTTTACATTTTCACTCTTTTTATTTTAAATACTCGGATCAGTGGTCACCACCCAGTCTATACGGTGTATTATTATCCCCCTCTGCCTGTACAGCAAGCCCACCATACCAGTAACCCCCCAGCATACAAGTGGTCCCCCTCCGCCTATACAGTGAGCTTGCCTGGTGTCTAGTGGTCTTCTCAACCACTCACGGAGAGTGTTTACTGTTGTCTAGTGGTTGTACTCCCCACATCGCCAAATTGCAGAGTACAGACAGCAGTGTAAGAGTATCTCACAGGATCCGGAGCGGGACACATTGCATGTGTGTAACGATTGATGTCAGCAAGAACAGATTTTCTGATTATTGGTGATCTGCAGTATCACCAATAATACAGATACTATACCTGATTATGTGTTGATCTGCAGAATCACCAATAATGCGAGTATAGCGAGACACAGGACAACCAGATGTAAAGATAGGTGTTTGGTGCAACAGTAATACAGATAGAGATACCAACTCCCCCAGAGAAGCTGGTAGAGGGAGATATCTCTATAGAACACAGGGATCAGCACTCCAGCAAGCTGGAGATGTAGATGAGCTGGAATTCAGTTCACCCGAGGAGCGGGTGGTGCACAGTAAGACAACATATACTGATCACCCGTGGAGCGGGTGATTCAGACTGTACTGCAGCAGGTGATCACCTGAGGGGCAGGAGATCAAGATTGTACTGCAACTCTTAATCACCTGAGGAGCAGGTGATTAAGACTGTACTGCAGCTACTGGTCACCTGAGGAGCAGGTGATTAAGACTGTACTGCAGCTACTGGTCACCTGAGGAGCAGGTGGTTAAAACTGTACTGCAGGGGGCGTGGCTTCCGCGCTGGAAGGAACGGACGCGTGGTAGATTAGCTCCAGCCGAGCGGCAGATATAGCGGCGAATAGCGACTTTCACCCAGCCGGGGACAGCATGCAGACAATGGAGGAGATGCCGCTGGAGACAGAGATCTCCAAAAAAAGGAAACAAGGGCCGCCAGCTCCCCGCAAACTGACGGACTTCTTTCAGTCTCGGCGGGTGGAGCAGGCACAAGATGGCGCCGCGCTAGCAGGAGACGTCTTCCCAGCTCAGACAGTCTCCTCGCGCGGCGTGGAAAAATCAGCACAGCTCACAGCAGAGGAGCTTTCCCAGCAGGATAACGACTCCTCACCCACGGGCAGCCCAGCCAAATCAAGGCAGAGGAGAGACTCCGGAACTCCGGTAAGCAGCCAGACAACAGCACAGCCTGACAATGTGGCACTCTCAATAGAAGCATTCCCTACCTCAGACACATATGCTACGCAGACCTTTATCAAGGACATACTTATATCTTTCCGCTCTTCTCTAATGGCGGAGATTTCAACACAAAATGCAGGCCTCATACAGAAATTGCGGCCTTGGGCAACAGGGTTAGCTCAGTGGAAGACAAAATCAGTGAGGTGGTCAAGGAATTTAATGTTATGGTTGACACTGCAGCTACATCCACAGATGATATCAGATGGCTGAAAGCCAAATCCGCAGACTTGGAGGATAGAAATCGGAGGAATAATTTAAAGTTTAGGGGCGTTCCAGAGCGGGTGCAGGAGCACGAGCTAAAGCACTTTCTGCAGAATCTCACCAAAGCCCTCTTGCCAGACACCAAGGAGATCGAGTTAACCATCGACAGAGCACACCGTCTCCCTAAACCTCCCTTCTTAGCAGACTCTGTACCCAGAGATGTGATCGCTAGATTCATGTTTTATCACGTCAAAGAAGGCATTGTACAAGCAGCAAGGAAAGAAGGCTCAATGCCTGAGCAATACAAAAATATACAGATCTATGCAGACCTCTCTGCAGCGACGCTGAAACTTAGAAAGGACTTACAGCCCTTCACAAAAGCCCTGCAGCAACTCCAGATCCCATATAATTGGGACTTCCCTACGAAGCTGAGATTCTCGCACAAAAATAAGAAGTATATAATTGCAGATCCGGAAGCTGGCCTGACCGTATTCAAGCAATTACGCATACAAGTACAAGCGTCGCCACCGGCACACAGGCAACCCTCCAAAGCAACCAGAGCTACATCTGATTGGAGCAACCAACCCCATCGCTGACACATTACAACTCTCCGGCACATGGGTGTGCAAAATATGTCTGCCGCCAAGCTGTTTTTCAGACGTTCTTTACTGGTTATTTACCCCCCCACTACAGTTAGTGGACAGTGAACTATGTCTCACTACTGCCAATACCACGGTATTGCTTCGATTAGCGGGAAGGGCTTCCCTTCTAGATCTAATCAGTGTTCTACATTTAGTCTGTTAAGTTGGTTAAACGCATTGTTTTTCTATGTATGCCTATGGATCATTATGTGGGTAACTGTGTGCTCTAGATTAGTGTACTGGGGGGTATTATGTGGGGGGTGGAGCTCAAAAATACATTTAGCTTTCTCAAATTTGAACCACCATGCCACTAAAAATTTCATCACTTAATGTTCGGGGGCTAAATTCTCCATATAGGCGACATCTCCTGTGGAAGACGGCAAAGATGCAAAAATCCCAAATCCTCTTTGCACAGGAGACTCACCTGCTGGGGAAGGATACTCACTTGTGCGCTCACCCTGATTTCCCGTTGATATACCATAGTTCATTCACCAAAAAAAAGAGAGGGGTTATGATGGCCTTCCACCACGACCTAAAAGTTACCCCCACTTCGGTTACCATCGATCCCAATGGTAGATACATCATTTTTACAGGAGTTATTAATGAAGAGCCTATGACGCTAGTCGCTCTATACGCACCAAACACAGGTCAGAAAGCTTTCCTACAGAAGATATGCACTAAAGCTAAGGCTTGTCAATTGGGCCGACTATTACTGGGAGGCGATTTTAATGTTTGTCCAGCAAAAATGGATCACTCACGTAAAGCACCCCAGCAGGTAATGGATAAACTATTACACTGGAACGACCTTTTCGATCCCTGGCGGACGCTACACGCCTCGGAACGTGACTACACTTACTTCTCAAGTGTACATAAAACACATTCAGGAATAGATCTATTTCTGACTGACAAACTCCTCCTACAATCAGTAATAGACGCATCTATTGGCAGGGGTGCAGCTAAGGTTTTTGTGGCCCCAAGCGGACTGTAGCAAGAGGCCCTATCCTGTGGCGCGCGAAGCGCGCCGCGGCGAAAAATGGGTGTGGCTATCCCGCATAAGTGGGCGTGGCCATGACATGTGGGTGGAGCAGGAGGGCGGATTGGGGCGGGGCTGTTTGCGGGGAAAAAATGGATGTTGGGGTGATTGAGGCGCGCGTAGCGCGCCGAAAGATTGGCGCGGCCATGACATTGTATGGGCGAAGCTTAACCGTAGCACAGCAAATATAGCCAACTATGACCATTAAATAATAAATGCAGCAACAGTTACCCCAGACACCAGAAAATAAAAACGCAATTTGGGCCACATTTCAGCAGAAATCAAACGCAATTAGGGCACATTTTCAGCAGAAATCAAACGCAATTAGGGCACATTTTCAGCCGAAATCAAACGCAATTAGGGCACATTTTCAGCAGAAATCAAACGCAATTAGGGCAGAGTTCAGCAGAAATCAAACGCAATTAGGGCCACATTTTCAGCAGATATCAAACGCATTTAGGGCACAGTTCAGCAGAAATCAATCGCAATTAGGGCCACATTTTCAGCAGATATCAAACGCAATTAGGGCACAGTTCAGCAGAAATCAATCGCAATTAGGGCCACATTTTCAGCAGATATCAAACGCATTTAGGGCACAGTTCAGCAGAAATCAATCGCAATTAGGGCCACATTTTCAGCAGATATTAAACGCATTTAGGGCACAGTTCAGCAGAAATCAATCGCAATTAGGGCCACATTTTCAGCAGATATCAAACGCATTTAGGGCACAGTTCAGCAGAAATCAATCGCAATTAGGGCCACATTTTCAGCAGATATCAAACGCATTTAGGGCACAGTTCAGCAGAAATCAATCGCAATTAGGGCCACATTTTCAGCAGATATCAAACGCATTTAGGGCACAGTTCAGCAGAAATCAATCGCAATTAGGGCCACATTTTCAGCAGATATCAAACGCATTTAGGGCACAGTTCAGCAGAAATCAATCGCAATTAGGGCCACATTTTCAGCAGATATCAAACGCATTTAGGGCACAGTTCAGCAGAAATCAATCGCAAATTCGCAATTAGGGCTGCGGCTGCAAAAAGAAAAGAATTTACTCACCTGGCAGGCTGGCACTGGCAGAAGTCTTCTCTCCCTGGTCTCCTCTCCCGGCCGGCTTCTCAGGCGCGCAGTTCCCACGGAGCTCCCTTCCTGGCTTCCTCCTCCAATCTCCCGCGCTGATTCATGCAGGGCTACGGGTCGGGAAGATGGCCACCCGAAGCCCTGTACTGGAGACATAGTCTCCAGAGCAGGGCTTCGGCGGCGGCCATCTTCCTGTAGCCCTGCTCTGCTCTGCCAGCCCGGCGGGGCTGCGGGGAAAAAGTGACGTCACGCCGACGTCACGGAGCCGCCGAGGCCCCTAAGATTGTGAGGCCCCAAGCGACCGCTTGGTTCGCTTTATGCCTCGCGGCGCCCCTGTCTATTGGCAATAAGCTTTGGTCCGACCACGCTCCCATCCATATCGTATTAAATAACCTAAATTCACAAAAACCTTATCTATGGAGACTCAATACCTCCCTTCTAACAAACCCCAATTTCTTAGAAACCCTGACCAAAGAAAGCCAAGAATTTATAACTATTAACTGCACCCCTGGGATTAAAACCTCTACCATATGGGCAGCATTCAAAGCCTTTGCGAGGGGAATCCTAATCAGGCAAGGCGCAATCCAGAAAAGGGAGAAACTCGCCAAACGTAACAACCTACTTGGCCTGATTCAGACCCAGGAGAAGCTGCACAAACAGAATCCATCGGGTCAGCTGGAAAGACAGCTATTCCAATTGAGATATGAGCTCCAGGTTTTAATGCAGTCCAACTATGAATTTAATATCCAAAAAGCTAAACTAAATTCCTACTTCCAGGGTAATAAAGCAGGGGCATATCTAGCTAAATTTATAAAACAGAAACGGGGTAAAGCAAAAATACACTCGCTAACAGATCCATCATCAGGTCAGACAGTATACAATCCTAAGCAGATAGCAGACCTTTTCTGCGACTATTACGCCAGACTATATAATATCAAGGAGGACAGCAGTACAGCCCAACCAAATGAGTAAACTATCTCCTCCTTTTTAAGCTCAATTCAGTTACCTGCCCTGACCAAAACCCAACTAGAGAAGTTAAACCGCCCCTTCTCAGAAGAGGAAATTATCAAAACAAATAAATCCCTAAAACAGAATAGAGCCCCAGGCCCGGATGGGTTTGGTGGAGAGTTCTTCCTGGCTCTGAACCAGACTATCTCCCCTTTGCTGGTAGACCTTTTCCAGGAGTTCGCCCAGTCAGGTCATATCCCGACAGAATATTTGGAAGCGACGATTATAGTAATACCAAAACAAGGGAAAGACTCTAATAACGCATCCAATTACAGGCCCATTTCTTTACTGAATTCAGACGTTAAACTATATGCAAAATTGTTGGCGAACAGATTGATGGAAGTAACCCCTTTACTGCTGGCTCAAGACCAAGTGGGCTTCACTAGAGGGCGTCAAGCATCTGATGCCACCAGACGTATGCTAAACATTCTGGGACGCATTGAGCTCTGTCGAACGCCTTCGCTGCTACTAACTTTGGATGCGGAGAAGGCGTTCGACAGAGTTCACTGGGGATTTCTCAAAGCCACACTGGATAAATTTGGGTTCGCGGGACCGGTATTATCAGCCATAATGGCCTTGTACACCGCCCCATCCGCCAGAGTTAACGCGGCAGGCTTTATCTCAAAACCATTCTCAATAACAAATGGCACCCGCCAAGGTTGCCCTCTGTCCCCGATACTATTTGTTCTGTTGATGGAAACCATTGCCCAAAAAATTAGAGCCAACTCGAACATAGCGGGTATCGAATTGGGAGGCTTTAAACATGTAATCAGCATGTTTGCTGATGATGTGGCACTAATCTTATCCAACCCCACTACCTCCCTTCCAGCCCTGCTACAAGAATTACAGAATTTCTCCTCGGCCTCACTATACAAGCTAAACCAAACAAAATCCTTTATTTTAGGATTAAACATCCCCCCTCAGTTAAAAGCTACTCTATCACAGCGGTACCCGTTTCCTTGGGCGGATGAGGCGGTGACATACTTGGGCATACAACTACCAGGTCAACTCTCCAAACTATTTAAATTGAATTACCTACCGTTACTGGAAAAAACGCGCAAAGAATGCTCTGACATGTCCAAGGCGTGGTTATCCTGGTCAGGAAGAATTGCGGCCTTTAAGCAGTTTCTCCTACCCAAGATTCTTTATGTTTTTCGAACTGTGCATATGCCAATCCCTAAAGCGTGGTTTACCGACATGAAAAAGTGCATTAACCTCTATATATGGAAAGGGAAAAAAATTCGCACTTCATTTCAAATAATGACCCTACATAAAAGAATGGGAGGAATGGGTCTCCCCAATTTAGACTTATACCACAAGGCCACATTCTTAGAAACAACACGTCATTGGTGGACCCAGACTCCAGTGAAGCCATGGGTGATAACTGAATCCCACATCTTAAAAACAGACCTCAGACCTCTCTTAACCAGCATCCTAATGGGAGCAAAAAAAACCCCATCCACCTTTCCGACTATCCAAGCTACTCTCAAAGCATGGGAGGCTTTCATAAAACATCCTCCCCTTCCAGGTGAAACAATACCAATTATCTCTTCTATTGCGGTCCTCGAACTCCTTATACCAGACTTAAACCTGGTTGTCTGGAAGGCAGCGGGGATAACTCATTTGCATGACTTAGTTTCCAACGGCCAACTCAAACCCTTCGTAACACTCACCAGACAATTCTCTCTGCCTCAATCCCAATTATTCACCTATCACAGAATAGCACATCTGGCTAGAACAAAGGGCCTTATTACCCCCTCGATACAAGCTAACATTGCCACCATGCTAAACTATAAGGGCTATCTCAAAGGTGGGACAGCGACATGGTATAAAGCGATGAATACAACACATCAATCACCCCTTAAACGATACGCTGACGTGTGGTCTACAGACCTCCATAGTAATATAACAACGGAGCAACTCAATACAGCTAATAAGATCGTGATGTCCGTATCTAAGTGTAATACTCATTGGGAGACTTCAAGAAAAATTGTATTTAGATGGTATATAACACCTAGACAAGCGGCGGTTTTCTCACCCAACACTTCCGCCTTATGTTGGAAATGTAAGAGAAACATTGGTACTTTGGTACACATGCTTTGGGATTGCCCCATAGTTTCCCGTCTTTGGGCAAGTGTCGAAACCCTTATAAGGAATACCCTTTGGCCTAGTTTCATACTCTCACCAGAATTAGCTTTACTCTGTGTAGGTGCCAGTGAACTGCCTAAAAAACATAGATACCTCATCTGCCATATTGTTTTCAGTGCTCAACATTTAATCCTCTTAAACTGGAAGTCAGATGAGGAACTTCCTACATCCCTTCTTTTAAGTAACACTAAACTGAATCTAAATATGGAATATAAGATTAGAGGCAGACTAAACATCAATAGAGAGAATCTTTCTATCCCTGACACATGGCAATACTCGAAGGATTATGCCCCGCTACCCACATTATAACTAAAGAGTGATACACCCGGGATAGATCCCCCCCCCAACCCCCCCCCCCCCCTCCCCTCCTCTCCAAGACCAGCTACCCACTAGATACAAAACCAACACTTAATATCCACAATAAAGGGCATACTTTATAATGTAAGATGCAGTTAAGTAAACAAATAGTTAATTGAGGTCTCAGTTAGACCTAAGTTTGATGGTTATTAGGTTGATCTATATACACATGCTTAAGTGATTTTGATCTCTCCAGATGTTAACAATAAGTTATAGTCTAACGGTTAATTACAGTTGGGAAGACGACAGGTATACAGCTTCCGCTTTGTTGTTGGTTTCGGCCGACTGAAGACACCAAAGCTTGGTCATATAGAAGAGGAACAGCCATTGGATACCGATAAGGTCATGTAAATTCCGATGGACTTCACTCATACCTAGGAGAACTTTCCTGTCCTACCTTGCTTACTGTTAATATATGCCAATGCTTCAGATGTAAAATCGTTATATGATCAATAAAAATTTCTATTGATAAAAAAAAAAACTGTACTGCAGCTACTGGTCACCTGAGGAGCAGGTGATTAAGACTGTACTGCAGCTACTGGTCACCTGAGGAGCAGGTGATTAAACTGTACAGAGAATCCCTCACCAGAGACTAGGCTCACTGGTAAGGGCAGGAGAGTCAGACAAGCAGATTCGGCAACAAACCGACAGATACAGTACAAAGTCAGAAGGCTTAAATCAGAATACAGTTCAGGCTGAGTAGGCAACAGGATCAGATAGGCAGAAGCACAGAATCAGTAAGCAGAAGAGTAGTCAAGGCTAGCAGAAGGTCATAACAAATAATACAATTCAATTAGTACTTTAGCTATCAACAGAATCTGACTAAGTGTGGATCCCCAGCTCCTGCTGGTTCTAGCACACTTTGGGATCTGACTAAGGTCTGAGTGCTAACACGTAGCATTTGCAACAGCAGACAAGGAGCTACTGACAGGCGGGTCCTATATATATACTGAGAGCGCCCCACAGCACCGCCCCAGTCACTCAACCAATCAGGAGCACTGCTGGAGTCAGCTGACCGGCCGATCAGCTGACTCCCCTTCTATTCGCATAAAGGTCCTGTCACCTGGCGCGCGCGCGTGTAGCCCTCAGTCTATGTGCCACTGACGGACCAGGCAAAACTCCACCATGTAACTGCGCGGCGAAGGCTGCCGGCTGAGACGCGGAGACAGCTGCCATGCCGCTCACTACTGCGGCGGCATCTCCGCTATCTATTACAGTACCCCCCCCCGAGGAGTGGACCCCGGACACTTCTTACACGGCTTTTCAGGGTGTAACTCATGAAACTCTTTCTTTAGATCCTCAGCATGCATGTGGCAATCCGGAACCCAAGTTCTCTCCTCCAGGCCATACCCCTTCCAAGCAAGAGGTACTGCCGGGTATTGCCGGGAGCAATAGTGCCAGGGGAGCCTGGCATGTGGCGGGCAGATGTCAGGTGAGTGCCAGGAACAGACATGGGGTGATAGGGACCACCGGCAGGCGATTCGGCAGATCCTTCAATCAATATTAAAGAAAGAAAGAAAGAAAGAAAGAAAGAAAGAAAGAAAGAAAGAAAGAAAGAAAGAAAGAAAGGAAAGGAAAGAAGAAAGAAGTGATAGATGAAAAAAAAAATAATACAGAAGTTTTTTTTCTTTTAATAAAGTTTGAGTGTGGCTGTGCAGCTCTAGGGCCAACCCCCCCGATCCACGCTACGTAGCGTAGTGCCGTAAAAGATTAAGCAGGTAATTAACTTTTTTCACTAATTTGGCCTCGTAAGTCATTTAAAAGGAATTGTATTGACAAGGTATACAACTATCACCTAGGAAAGAAACTCAGGAGAAAAAGTGAATTGCATATGGGCCATGCAGCTTGCAAAGGTAATAAAAATTAGCTATTGTGGATATTGAATTTAAGATGTTCTTTTTGTAATTTGCTTATACAGTAGTGTTATTTTCTTCTTTAATTCTTACCCTGCTTATTTTCCAATCAGTATATTGTGCATTCCACCGGCACACCTTGCAGCTTTTCTGATACGAACAAATCACCTTACAACTATAACAAATCCTTTTATCACTAGCATGCTCTAGAGGCCAGCAGTCATTTTTATTATCGGCAAACGGGCTAACACTCAACATTCCCACTATTATTATTTTTACTGATAATATAGCACCAACATGGTGTTATAAAAATACATATTTGAGAAGCAATTAACACGGACAAAAAAAGGGCAATTCAGACAGTCGTATGGTAGATTGTACTAGATATACAATTTGTACAGTATAAATGGAATGGAGAGCAATGCAGTCATACTAAGAGGTAATAGGAGAGAGTGGCCTTTCCATTGAAGCTTGCAGTCTAAGGAGATAAGGAGTGTTTGGAAAAGATAAGCTGCACAGATTTATGGAAAGATTTCCAGGGCAGGGGAGAAGGTGGGAGAAATAATGAAGAAGTGAGAACTGATGAATAGGATGACAGAGAAAATTGTTAGCAGTGTAGGTTGCATGTAGGGTGGTACTGTATCTGGAAATGAGTGCATTGATGCATGGTGGAGCCAGAAAGGATGGAGAGTTTTAAGTAAGCATTAGAAGCATAAACTGAACCCTACATGTGCTGTCCTTCCTGTGAAGGGAGAGACTGAGATCAGCAGTATTTGAGGAGCAAGAAGAGAGGTGAGAATGAGTACAGCTGCACATATTGATGGACTTGAGAAATTCCAGCTGATTCATTTGAGACCAGAGAAGTGTGTCCATCTGATGAGGGCATGCAGTAGCATTTCATTTACATCCTTCATTTAGACTGAATGGATGGAACAAGTTAACAATATACAATTTCTGTGTGTATATATTGAATTTAACCACCTCCCAACCACAGGTTTTTCCCCTTAAAAGACATCTGAGGTGAAAATAAACTGATGAGAAAAACAATTTTATCTATCCTCCTTCTCCTAAAGTGACTTTTTTAGATATCCCACAGTTTTATTTTATATTTAAATCTAGTTTTTTAATTTTTACTGTTTCATTGTCTCTGCTCAATGAAACCTTCATTGAAGTATGCCAGAGCTCAAATCAATGAATTATTGACCCTTTTTATCTTTTTTCTGTTCTCAGAAGCCATTTAATAACAGGAAAGTGTTTTATGGCTATACTTACTTATCACTGAGGGTTATGCTATCGTTTGACCAAGTAAGACCCAGTTCCAACCCACACAGAAACTGTCAAAAAAGGAACACAGCCTAGATATTTTTGTGCTTGGTGTGATGATTTGCTCAGCTGCCTGTGCAGGCAGGCAGCCCTTTGACCATTGTGTAGGTTTGCATGCTGCAGGACTCTGGAAAGAAGAGCTTCTGTCAGTTTTGCAGCTTGTGCTTGCAGAGGAATTTGCATACGTTGTCATGCAAATTGCCTGGCCACATTCATTGGAGGCGTGTACTATAAGTACTATGTCTTTCCCACAATGCTTCGCTGGTCATAAGGATTACGTCCTGTGTAACACTCCTGGTGGGGTGTCAGCCTTGCTCTCTGTTTGAACATCAGCTTAGAGTAATTCCTGAATCTGCGCTAGGCAGATTTCCCTAGTGCAGTTAGGATTGTATTATCTGTATTGCCTGTTCTGTCTTGTCTTGCCTGTTGCCATTGTCCTGTGCCTACGGTGGTCGACAGGAAATGGTTCTGATCTCTGTTCTTGGAGTATAGCTGGTGCAGCGGTTGCTACCAGCTATCTCTTCTGTTCTGTCTCCTGGGATCGCGCTAGCTACTTTTCGCTAGCGCTGGGGATCCTTCTGTTCTGTCTCCTGGGATCGCGCTAGCTACTTTTCGCTAGCGCTGGGGATCCTTCTGTTCTGTCTTCTGGGATCGCGCTGGCCACTTTTTGCTAGCGCTGGGGATCCTTCTGTTCTGCTACTCTGTACCTGGATCGTGCTAGCCACTTTTCGCTAGTGCTGTGGATCCTATCTCTCGCTTGTCCCTGTTTTCTTGTGTCTGTCTTGTCTGCTACGCTTGCTGGAGGCTCGGTGAGGTAACCGTTAAGCAAGCGCTCGCGTCCTCTGTTTCATGTTTGTCTGTTAATGGTTAGTTAGGCGTGCTTGTGTCTATTGTGCTTATCACGTGGAGACCGCGCATAACCGCGTGCACTGTTGCGAATGAGTGCGGTGTTCGCGGTTAGCTAGCGTTTGTTATTTTCCGTATCTCCTCATTGTTTTATTTGCTGTGCCTTTGCCACCCTCGTATTCTATTCTGATCTGCCTTGTCACGTCTGGCGATCGCACCTCTCGCGATCGCGTTCCTATTTCATATCTGCTGTTGTGTGTGCGCGGTCGCGGGGTGGCGACTGGATTGGCGCACACACATACAACCTGTCCCTTTGCTCATTTTCATTTGCAATCGCCTCTCTTGCGATTGCGTTCTGCGCTTCGTACAATTCCTGTCTGGCATTTGTGGAGGTACAGAGGATTGGTTCCTCTGCACTCCCCAGCGCCATCTGCCGACAGGAATTTCCCTCTACAGGTGCGTAGCACCTTTTGCTGGGTGCCTGCAATTACACGCTTGTGGAGGATTTCCGCCGTGTCAGTGCACGCGTTGTGCGCTGATCACGGAGAAAGTTCCACAATCGTTACACTTGGCACTATACATACACATGTCTATCTTATTATGTTACATGTCAACTTGGTTGTCCTTTAACCAGAGCAATTTTCACATCACATTCCTCCCTTATGAGTTAGCAATTAGTAAGTCAATGGTTTTTTTTAGCAAAGCATACAGTGCCAAAGCTTAGGAATACAGTGAAATATTGTCTTGGCTTTCCTCGTATCTCAGCAAAAAAACTTTTAGAGCTGCACATTCCAACACCTTCTTCCTTCCTCGCCTCTCTCTGTTGGAGTACCACAAAGCTCAGTCCTTAAAGGGATACTGTAGCGGGGTCGGGGGAAAATGAGCTGAACTTACCCGGGGCTTCTAATGGTCCCCCGCAGACATCCTGTGCCCGCGCAGCCGCTCACCGATGCTCCGGCCCCGCCTCCGGTTCACTTATGGAATTTCTGACTTTAAAGTCAGAAAACCACTGCGCCTGCGTTGCCGTGTCCTCGATCCCGCTGATGTCATCAAGAGCGCACAGCGCAGGCCCAGTATGGTCTGTGTCTGCGCAGTACACTCCTGGTGACATCAGCGGGAGCGAGGACACGGCAACGCAGGCGCAGTGGTTTTCTGACTTTAAAGTCAAAAATTCCAGAAGTGAACCAGAGGCGGGGCCGGAGCATTGGGGAGTGGCTGCGCCAACACAGGATGTCTGCGGGGGACCATTAGAAGCCCCGGGTAAGTTCAGCTCATTTTCCCCCGACCCCCCTACAGTATCCCTTTAAAGGGAACTTGATCTGACCTGAAAAATGAATTTCTGAACTGACCTGGGGTTTCTCCTGGCCCGGTAGTCTGTGAGGTCCCTCAGCATCCCCTGGGTCCCCTCCGATCTGCCACTGGCAGCTCCATTACCTACACAACCCAACTGGGAGTTGTGCGCAATTGCTCATGTGTGGCCCGTCCACTCAGCCATCTCAATCATGCTCCCATCGCCAAATATACAGATTGCATCCATCTTTATGCTTCTACTCTTTATGCTTTAGTCCATACATGGTTTCATAGGTAATGAACTTACAGCAGTATGTTTGAACAGGGCCGGGCCGAGGCATAGGCTGGAGAGGCTCCAGCCTCAGGGCGCAGTGTAGGAGGGGGCGCACAATTCATTCAGCTGTCATTCCTAATTGTGTTTGCAGCAGAAAGAAATAAGAAAAGGAGATAGATGGAAGTGACTACAAGCCAGATAACTAGAGATTAAGGTATTGGGGGCCCTGGGGTGCCTCTTAGTCTAAGAGCAATCAGTGTGTGACGGCTGGGGTGGAGGGATGGAGGGGGGCACTTTGGTGTCTCAGCCTTGGGTGCTGGAGGACCTTGTCCCGGCTCTGTGTTTGAATGAGCAGAAGGAAATGGCAGTAGAAAGGAAAATTTGTCAATTGTAGTAAAAAAAAAAAGTTTCATTCAGATTTATTATGTAATCAAACTTTATATAGAATAAAGGTAATAATCAGACAATCTGGTTGGATTGTGTATAGCCACCTTAAAACATCTAGAGATTGCACACACCTTCTCCCATACTATTGCAATGAATGGAGATAGGTGAAGTTATTCTTTATGACCTGTAGCAGTGCAAACATGACACATCTTACATGGATGTGGAAACTGGCATTGTCCTTGTCACTTTCTGCAACCTGTAACAAACAACTGTAACAAACAAATTTGGTTTTGAAGAAGAATTGAAAAAGTGAATTTGCATCAGAGCAAGAATAAGAGTAATATGTATAGCGTTTAGCCTTTAGACAAAGGCAGCAATTCACTAAGGGCAGGTCGGCAAAATCATTTTGGTCGGTAAAATACCACATTCGGTATTTTACACTTTTTTTTCCAAATTCACTAAAGAACTTCCACAGGAGGCAGAAGTTCGGTAATTTACAGAACAAACATGCCTTAATTCACTAAGCCCTGCTCAGTAAGTGTCACTTACCAGCCGTGTAGCAGGTCAGCGCTGAGGCAGGGAGCTGCGTGTATAAGTCAGAGATTTTCCATTCAGTGCATCTCCGACATCCCGTTAGATGTGCTGCAGCCACCAGGTAGAGCTGTACTGCATGCATTCATACAGATTTTCCCATCTAAAGGGATGCAGAAAAGCCTCAAGAAATGTCACCTTCCTCTGCTTTGTGAGAGTGAAGACCTATCTGATACCCTGTCACATCAAATCAGCGTGAGAAGCAATTAGTTCTCCCTATTGGCTGCCTGGCTTTCCGTAAAGGCTGTCTGTGAAACCTACCACACAGAGAGAGCATGGAAAGGGTGACTTATCGGCTGCTAAGAGTTGGAGAAACATATTGACCACTTTTGCCACATTTACCGAATGCATAAATGTTTGTGAAGTTGGTAATTTACCTCACTAGTCGGTAATTCTAATGTTCTGTGCGGTAATAGGATTAGTGAAATGGAATTTGGGAAGGTGATCGGTAAAATCACCTGTTTTCAGCATTACCGAATGCAGTAATGCTTAGTGAATTGAGGCCATTATCCACACCAGTGAAGTGTAGAGAGTAAAAAAAGCCACTACCATCATGACATCATTCAGTTATACTGAATATAGTTGCACAACATAGTAGCCAGTGCCGGTACTACGTGGTGTGTTTCTCTTGGCAGCTCCACTTATAAGTACAAGCCCTCCAGGCATATTGGCAGTGGAACCCCTGGTCTGACCAGCATAGCCAGTAAACAATAGTGTATCTGTAATGTATCCATTATACTTCCGTACTGATGCATATCAAAAAACGAAAATATTTTTTCTAATTAAATAATAGTAAATAAAATGAAGCTTGGCTATTAAAATACTGTAATCCAATCGATTTAGAACTGAAGTGTTTCAGCACAAGATCCAGCATCTGGCATGGGTGCACCATGCACTTGTAATCCTGTTTGTTTCAGTAACAGAGCACTGGGTGCTTTTTGCTGCTTCTGTTTAGGGTAGTGACATTTTTTTCCACAATACTATTTGTTTCTAGTGCATACTCAGCACTTTCGGTGTCTAGAATGTCCCTTGTAGTGGAATAACAACATAATTATCAGATTTCATTTTTTTTCAAAAACTTCTACTAACTACTTTAAAACTGTCCTGGCCTTCATAATGTTGTACTTATTTTACCCATTGCCTAGGTACACCTTTACATGTATTTGATTATAAATGTGATCTCTGTGAACAGGTATAGTATAAAATGAACAGTTATTTAAGTTGTGTGAACTGAAATGCTCAGACATTGAGAAAGAAAATATGTGAGTTAGTGGCGTTTATTGCTTGCACATCAGAATGTAAAAAAAAAAATGAATTTAGCCTGGAGGCAATCTAGTCACCATTTCTGCTCATATTTTGAATTTATTGTTGCATATACTAGGCAACATACATTTAAACAGATTCATAAAGTTAGTAGAATTTTGAGAATGGTTATATGAAGGAGTTTCCAATAAACCACATGCACTTGTCATGTAAGGGCTGTTAACCGTCATCAATTAGTCATCATTTTTATGTCTACAACTACAGCCATGAGCATCTGTCTGCTTTGAGCTTCTATAGTACAGCTCAATTTACTGTAGTTTAGTGAGTCATGTTCATCTATAACAATAGACGGTTATTGCCATATATTTTTGCATTGCGTTGAACAGTGCAATGCTTGCTTTCGGTCAATTCTTGGTAGATTTTTTTAACAGACTTTGCTGTGTGGTTAAGGCATTGATAACTTTTCTGAATTAGGGTTTAGTTGGCTTGACATATCATGCCATAATCGACCTGTGTATGGCTAAGTCCTTCAGAGCAGTTTTGCGCTCAGGTAAGGATAGGGTTCTTATCTAACTCATCTACCTGGTTTGGAACCAAGCCCACCTGTAGCTACCTATGACGGGCAAGGGAAGTATGGGAGAAGTGACAGCTGGGTCAGTCAGCACACTCGTGGTGCGGTTAGGTGGGGGTTTGTGGAGGGCACAGTTTAGGGTGCCAGGACATCTGTGTCTATAGGCTCCTCTGAGGTAAATCTGGGCCTGAGCCCAGGGCATCAATGCTTTGGGTATGCATAGGTTGTGGTGATAGCTTTCAGCTTCCTGTAATCCACATAGAAACCAGGTTGCTGATCCTGTTTGAGATCCAAGACAACTTGGGCCTATTAGGCATAATAGGACATCTGGATGCATTTTAACTATGCCATGTTTCAATCTCTTTTCTTATGCAAACCTGCGCCTTCATGTGAAATGAAATAGAGTGTCTGTCTGATAAGAAAGTGTGGCCCTGTGCCTTCCTTGTTCAGTGTTCATAGACACTGATTTTTGCACCAGAGAACAACAGCTAAAGTCTTGGGCTTGAAGGACAGAATCTGCCAGTACCCATGGCTCCAGTACATAATTGTTAATAGTTGTGAGCACCAGATTAAACATCAGCCCAGGCAGGGCCGGATTTACCATAAAGGCACTGTAGGCACATGCCTACGGGCGCCTGATGATAGAAAGGCGGCTCACTCTGCTCCTTGAGTGCCTCCCTCCCTTCTTCACTGTGCAGAGTGTAAATGAAAGGTTACTCACTCAGGTCTTGGCATTCCACTGACCAAATAGTGCAAGCCAAGGAGATAGTAAGCGTACACCAATAATAATTCCACTGACCAGATCTCCCTTCAGTTGGGGGAAACTTAATACTGAGGCTACCTCAGGCTACCTAATACTAAGAGGCACCTGTAGCTACCTATGACGGGCAAGGGAAGTATGGGAGAAGTGACAGCTGGGTCAGTCAGCACACTCGTGGTGTGGTTTGGTGGGGGTTTGTGGAGGGCACAGACTAGGGTGCCAGGACATCTGTACCTATAGGCTCCTCTGAGGTAAATCTGGGCCTGAGCCCAGGGCATCAATGCTTTGGGTATGCATAGGTTGTGGTGATAGCTTTCAGCTTCCTGTAATCCACATAGAAACCAGGTTGCTGATCCTGTTTGAGATCCAAGACAACTTGGGCCTATTAGGCATGGTAGGACATCTGGATGAATTTTAACTATGCCATGTTTCAATCTCTTTTCTTATGCAAACCTGCGCCTTCATGTGAAATGAAATAGAGTGTCTGTCTGATAAGAAAGTGTGGCCCTGTGCCTTCCTTGTGAACCACGTGGTGCATTCTCCCTGGGGTCTTTACGAAAAATTTCCTATGTGTTGTTAGCATTTCCAGGAGCTGGGCCTTCTATGTACAGCTGACAGTTGCTGGTTCATTTTTAGTTCATCCTTCGACCTCAACTCTTGCATATCAGCAAACAGATCTTACAGTGGGTTGATTTCAACTTGTTTAAGCTCAACACACACCATACAATCTTGGTTGTACAGATTTACCAAATCTATGTAGTATAAGGGCCAACAGACTGAAAATACCTTGAATAATTGATTGGATAAACTCTTATACTACATGAAAGTGGTAAGATTGAACAACCAAGATTGTATGGTGTGTGTTGAGCCGAAGATGGAATATGTATTGCAACTGTTTCAATGGGAATATTGAAGGTCATGTCTGCCCACTGGTTTTGGACTGTATTCATGTTATGTTAAGATTGTGTGTAGTAGTTTCAGTGCCGGGTAAAATACTGTCTATCTCACTTACATAGTTAGAAAACAACTTTAGTATTCAGAGATGGTGCTTCCATTTAGTCATCAATGATATAGTTGATATTATGACATATTTTTAATTATTTAAAATAAAACTCAAATCAATCAGCAAAATATATATGTATTTACCATTTCAAAAGAGTTGCAGTTTTGTTCAGACAGACCTGTGGTTCGAATTGTTTAGTAAGATTTAACAGACTGCACCCTTAGGGCCGGTTTAGACAGGCGGCTTCCAGCTTCTCGTCTCGTGGCATCTCGTTCAGCAGCTTTCTGCAGTGATCATCAGCCTCCCGTCGCGATCATCGGTTTATGTGGCAGTGAATCAACCTTAGAAGCTGCATGAGGCATCCAGGGTCACCTGAATTGGCGGGGAAAATCAGGATCGGAATGCCGCATTTGTGCAATCAACGGTAATCGACGGTAATCGCGCAATGTTAAACGCTCCCATGGACTTGAATGGGAACGTTTAACCGACGAGTCCCGGATGCTTGGTGATAATTGCCGCCAACCGTCCATGTGAACCGGCCCATACTTTCTCCTCTTTTCCACTAAGAAACGCAAACCTGCTGACTGTACAGTGCAGGTCAGCAGATCAATAACAAGTCAACTGTTCCACTTTGCAGTAAAGATCAGCATTGTACAAAATTTTGTATCCTGATTGGCTCACAGTTCATTCTTTCCACCACCACTGCATTTGAAGCTGTGGAGAGGATTTCATAAATCAGATTTAAAAAAAAAAATCCTGAATTTTCACAGGGTATTTTTATTTTATTTTATTGTAGGTTTAGAAGAAGCAAAAGTTTTTGTACAGCTATGACTGAAAAATATAAATCATAGAAATAAATTCAAATCAAGTAAAAGTGAAACTAACTTAAAAGAAACCTGAGATGTGTTTCCTTGTTGTATGTATGCCTACCTTTTGCTTTTTCCAGCCACATGATGTGCATTGGATCTCTCAATATCCTCTCCGGCTGCTCCATTGGCTTATAATCCTTCTCGGTCATCGGGCATATGCGGCTTGGCCGTGCATGCATCAGATATCCAATATAGACAAGCACATTGTAACGATCGGTGTAACACAGAGAGGGTCTGATTACCGGTGATCTGCAGTATCACCGAGAATACAGAATATACCCGATTACTGAAGATCTGCAGTATCACCGATAATCAGATATATCTACTAACCTCTGGACACCTGAGAGATGAGAGTGTTTGGTGCAACAGTAATACTTTGAGGAACGCACCCATAAGATAGGTGCTAGACAGTAAGAGCTACTGCAATGGATCAGATTCCTCCCACAGGTCTGATGCTCCCCAAGGGGCGGAGTCAGACTGCGAGTGGGGAGGACAGAACGTGAGTGACACCAAGAGGAGTGTCACTGACAGATCTGTGAACTATCTCCTAATAGGAGAGATAGTTCTCGAGGTCGGACAAGCCGGGTCGTTAACACACGGACAGATAAAGTACAGAGACAGTAGGCAGATTCAGAATCCAGAGACTAGCCGAGTTTTGGCAACAGAGAATCAGAAAGACAAAGGTACAAAATCAGAGATCAGGAGAATGGTCAGGAATGCAGAAAGTCATAACAGATAATCAACATCGCCTAGACTTGAGTGTGAGCTCCAAGGTTCTCACACCCCGGGAACTAGACTAGATAATACAAATAATACAGATGGTACAGAATTCCTAGACTAAGGTGTGAGTTCCTTGGCCATCAACACCTTTGGAAACTGGTCTAGATAACAATACAGATAATAACAGAATTCCTAGACTAAGGTGTGAGATCCTTGGCCATCAACACCTTTGGAAACTGGTCTAATAACACAGATACAGACAAGGTCTGAGTGCTACCACGTAGTGATTGCAACGGCAGACAACCAGCAAATGCCCATCCACCAGTATATATAGTTCAGGGCTCTCTAGGGCCTCCCCCAAGTGCTGGACCAATGGAAACTGTATCTGGCGTCAGCTGACCAGCCTGGTCAGCTGATCTCCCACTGACTGGTATAAAGCTCTTCCTCTCAGCGCGCGCGCGCGTCCACCTAAATCTATGTGGACTACAGCTCCCAGCCACACCAGAACCCTGCTGTGAAATGCCCGTTGTGCTGCACGCGGAATCCGCCGCCATGCCGCCAGCGCATGCGGCGGTTCCTCCCCGTTCGGGCAGACGCAAAGACGAGTGAGCACACACATCAGTAGCCACGCTGGACGCGGAATCCGCCGCCTTGCCAGAAGTGCATGCGGCGGTGCTCCCGCGTTTTCTCACAGTACACCCCCCCCCCCCCCCGAGGAGTGGACTCCGGACAGCTCCTACCCGGCTTCTCAGGGTGCAGGGCATGAAATTCCCTTTTCAACTCGTTAGCATGCATGCGACTGTCAGGTACCCATGATCTTTCCTCAGTGCCATAACCCTTCCAGTGCACCAAGTACTGCACTGAGTTCTGTACAATACGGGAGTCTAATATTTTTTCCACTTCATACTCAGGTTGATCATCCACCATCACCGGTGGAGGAGGAGTGGAATCAGTGTGTACGGCCGGTTTGAGGAGGGACACATGGAACGATCTTACGCCACGCATGCTGGCAGGAAGATCAAGGGCATAAGTGACGTTGTTGATCTTCCTGACGACCGGAAAAGGACCCACATATCTTGGTCCCAACTTGGGCGAGAGTTGCTTCAGAGCTAAGTGACGTGTGGACACCCATACCAAGTCCCCTGGCTGGAACCTCCACTCAATGGAGCGTCTCTTATCAGCTTGCCCCTTCTGATTACAAAAAGCCTTCTCCAAATTCCTTTTCACCATTCCTCATATGTCCCTAAAGGACTCCTGCCAGGCCTCCAGGGCCGGAAACGGAGTTGAAGCCACTGGCAAAGGAGAGAACTTGGGCAATTTCCCTGTCACCACCTGGAATGGCGAAAACCCAGAGGAAGAGCTTTTCAGGTTATTGTGTGCAAATTCCGCAAAGGGCAAGAACTTGACCCAGTCAGTCTGAGCCTCTGCCACATAGCACCTGAGAAACTGCTCCAGGGACTGATTGACTCTCTCAGTTTGCCCATTGGTCTGTGGGTGGTAGCCTGACGAAAATGACAGCTTCATGCCCAAATGTTGACAAAATGCCCTCCAAAATTTCGAAACGAACTGGACTCCCCGATCAGACACTATATCTTCCGGAATGCCATGCAGCTGAAAGATGTGCCCGATAAAAAGATCGGCCAACTCCTGAGCCGAGGGGAGTCCTTTCAGGGGCACGAAATGGGCCAATTTGCTAAATCTATCGACTACCACCCAAATGACCGACATGCCCTCAGATCTCGGGAGTTCCCCCACAAAATCCATGGACAAATGGGTCCATGGTTCACTCGGGGTGGGCAAAGGCTGCAATGTTCCCACAGGTGCCAGACGGGAGGGCTTACTCCTAGCACACACTGCACACTCTCTCACAAACTCCTTACAGTCGGATGCCAAGGAAGACCACCATGCACATCTTGCGACAAGATCCTGTGTTCTGGTGGCGCCGGGATGACCAGAGTTCTTGTGAGAGTGGAACATTTGCAAAATCTGCATGCGATATGGTAGTGGCACAAACATAACTCCCTCAGGCTTCCCTTCAGGAACGTCCTGCTGAAAGGGGCTCAATGTCTCTGTCCAGTCCCCCCAAGTCTCTGTGGCTGAGAAAACCACTCTTTGTGGGAGGATGGTCTCTGGGTCTGAGGGCTGTGCTGTCTCTGGCTCAAAACATCGTGACAAGGCATCCGCCTTGATGTTTTTACTACCCGGGGTATACGTAATTATAAATCTAAATCTTGAAAAAAAAAAGTGACCACCGAGCCTGTCGGGGGCTCAATCTCTTAGCTCCCTCGATATACTCCAGGTTTTTGTGATCAGTGTAGACTGTAATAGTATGTTCTGCTCCTTCCAACCAATGACGCCACTCCTCAAAGGCTAACTTGATGGCAAGGAGCTCTCTATTGCCTATATCATAGTTTTTCTCTGCGGGTGAAAACTTACGTGAAAAGTAGGCACACGGGTGTAATCTGCCCTGTAACCCCGAGCGTTGAGACAGCACAGCCCCTACCCCAACCTCTGAGGCATCTACCTCCACTACAAAGGGATAGGAAATGTCCACGTGTCTCAAAATGGGTGCGGTACAAAAAAAATTTCAGAGTGAAGAATGCAGGCTGTGCTTCCAGGGACCAGTGATTAGTATCCGCCCCCTTCTTAGTGAGAGAGGTTAGGGGACAAGATGACCGTGGAGTACCCCTTTATGAACCTTCTATAGTAATTCGCAAACCCTAAAAACCTCTGGAGAGCCTTCAACCCCACTGGCTGGGGCCACTCCAGAACAGCCGAGACCTTGGCAGGGTCCATAGAAAGTCCCGAGGTAGAAATTATGTACCCCAGAAACGCGACTGATGTCATCTCGAAAATGCACTTCTCCAGTTTGGCATATAATCTGTTTTGTCTCCGTTTCTGCAAAACCAACCGGACGTAAACTCTATGTTCCGAGAGGTTAGATGAGAAAATTAGTATATCGTCAAGATATACCAAGGCAAACTTCCCCAAGATCTCTCTAAACACCTCGTTAATAAGTTCCTGAAAGACGGCCGGGGCGTTACACAACCCGAAGGGCATCACTAGGTACTCGTAATGCCCGTCGGGTGTGTTCAAGGCCGTCTTCCATTCATCGCCCTCTCTGATCCGTACCAGGTTATATGCCCCTTGTAAATCTAGTTTAGAAAAAATCTTGGCATTGGTGACCTGAGTAAATAAATCGTCAATCAGAGGCAACGGATAGCGATTTTTTACCGTAATTTTATTCAGGCCTCTATAATCAATGCACGGCCTAAGACCTCCATCTTTCTTCTTTACAAAAAAGAACCCTGCTCCCGCAGGTGACCGAGAAGGCCGGATGAACCCCTTGGCTAAATTCTCACGAATGTATTCCTGCATGGCCAATTTTTCTGGCCCAGACAAGTTATAGAGGTAGCCTCTAGGGGGCATACAACCTGAATGGAGATCAATAGGACAATCAAAAGGGCGATGTGGGGGAAGTTTGTCGGCTGACTTGGCACAAAACACGTCAGAAAAATCTGAGTACTGATCTGGCACACCCTCCATATGAACCTTGGTCTCTCCCAATGTTACCTTCACTAGGCAGTTTTGAAAACAGTGGGGAGACCAGCTGGTTAGCTGACCGGTGGCCCAATTGATCTGAGGTGAGTGCACCTGTAGCCAAGGCATACCGAGAATTATCGTGGAGGTGGCCATATGTAACACAAAAAACTGTAACTTTTCAAAATGTAACACCCCGATAGTAATTCCTACTTCTGGTGTCTGAGACAGTGGACTGTTTCCCTGCAGAGGGGAGTCATCCACTGCCGTAACCTGAATACGTGGGTTTATCGGCGTGACCGGAATACCCAATCTTTTAGCAAACTCAAAATCCATAAAATTAGCTGCTGAGCCTGAGTCAATGAAGGCCTCAGAGACTTCCGACTTATCATCCCAGGTAATCATACAAGGAAGAAGTAACCGCTTATCCTCTAGGGGTAAAAATTGCACGCCCAGGGTACTACCCCCAATCTGCATTGGCTCAGGGGGAGGCGAGACGGGAGGAGGTGGAGTCTCAGGGGACGCAGCGTGGGATACCATTCTCACATGGCTACTACCCCGGGTCTGCCTCTGATAGCGCAGCCGGCATTCTATCCTGATGGCCGATGAAATGGCCTCATCGATGGACTTAGGTTCAGGCTGACTCAACATAAGCCTGAATACGTGGGTTTATCGGCGTGACCGGAATACCCAATCTTTTAGCAAACTCAAAATCCATAAAATTAGCTGCTGAGCCTGAGTCAATGAAGGCCTCAGTAACTTCAGACTTATCTTCCCAAGAAATAGTACAAGGGAGAAGAAGTCGCTCGTCATTGAGGGGTACCAACTGAGCGCCTAGGGCCTGACCCCTGAGTACACCTAGGCAGTAGCGTTTCTCGACCTCTTGGGACAATTTTGCACCCTATGACCCCCCTCTGCACAGTAGAGACACAACTGTTCAGACAACCTGCGCTTCCGCTCCACCTGAGACAAACGAGACCGACCAATCTGCATTGGCTCAGATGGAGGCGAAGCGGGTGAAGGTGGAATTACTGGAGGTGGAATCACTGGAGGTGAAGCATGAGACACAATTTTTACAGTATTTCTTCCACGGGTCTGCCTATGATAGCGCAGACGGCGATCAATTCGGATGGCAGATGCAATGGCTTCATCAATGGACCTAGGTTCAGGTTGTCCTAACATGAGTTCTGAAACCTCATCAGAAATCCCTGACAAAAAACAATCGAGTAATGCATATGTGTCCCACCTGGCTGACACTGACCACCTCCTAAATTCAGCTGCATAATCCTCCACCGAACCCTTGCCTTGAGGCAATAATTGGAGCTTCCGCTCAGAAGTCGAGGCAATGTCCGGATCGTCGTAAATTATGGCCATAGCATTAAAAAATTCCTCCACAGAGGTCATGGCTTTGTGATCGTCGGGGAGACTATATGCCCAGGTCTGGGAATCGCCTGATAACAGGGTCTTAATAAACGTGATTCTTTGAGTAATGGTTCCTGACGTGTTGGGTCTTAACTCAAAGTATGACAAAACTCTACTCCTAAAATTTCGGAAATCAGATCTGTGACCAGAAAACCTTTCTGGTACAGGCATACGTATGTCTGTGCTAAGAGGAAATCGCACATCATTCACAGCCGTTTGTACGGCATGAACAGACCCAGACAATGCATTAAGTTGCGTCTGGTGACTGCCCAGTACCCGGTTGATATCTTCCACCGCAGTGGTGATAGTACCCAGACGGGCCGTGAGTGCGTCCATTTGAGTTTGGTCTGCCGTTCTGTAATGATCGGTGTAACACAGAGAGGGTCTGATTACCGGTGATCTGCAGTATCACCGAGAATACAGAATATACCCGATTATTGATGATCTGCAGTATCACCGATAATCAGATATATCTACTAACCTCTGGACACCTGAGAGATGAGAGTGTTTGGTGCAACAGTAATACTTTGAGGAACGCACCCGTAAGATAGGTGCTAGACAGTAAGAGCTACTGCAATGGATCAGATTCCTCCCACAGGTCTGATGCTCCCCAAGGGGCGGAGTCAGACTGCGAGTGGGGAGGACAGAACGTGAGTGACACCAAGAGGAGTGTCACTGACAGATCTGTGAACTATCTCCTAATAGGAGAGATAGTTCTCGAGGTCGGACAAGCCGGGTCGTTAACACACGGACAGATAAAGTACAGAGACAGTAGGCAGATTCAGAATCCAGAGACTAGCCGAGTTTTGGCAACAGAGAATCAGAAAGACAAAGGTACAAAATCAGAGATCAGGAGAATGGTCAGGAATGCAGAAAGTCATAACAGATAATCAACAATGCCTAGACTTGAGTGTGAGCTCCAAGATTCTCACACCCCGGGAACTAGACTAGATAATACGAATAATACAGATGGTACAGAATTCCTAGACTAAGGTGTGAGTTCCTTGGCCATCAACACCTTTGGAAACTGGTCTAGATAACAATACAGATAATAACAGAATTCCTAGACTAAGGTGTGAGATCCTTGGCCATCAACACCTTTGGAAACTGGTCTAATAACACAGATACAGACAAGGTCTGAGTGCTACCACGTAGTGATCACAACGGCAGACAACCAGCAAATGCCCAGCCACCAGTATATATAGTTCAGCGCTCTCTAGCGCCTCCCCCAAGTGCTGGACCAATGGAAACTGTATCTGGCGTCAGCTGACCAGCCTGGTCAGCTGATCTCCCACTGACTGGTATAAAGCTCTTCCTCTCAGCGCGCGCGCGCGTCCACCTAAACCTATGTGGACTACAGCTCCCAGCCACACCAGAACCATGCTGTGAAATGCCCGTTGTGCTGCACGCGGAATCCGCCGCCATGCCGCCAGCGCATGCGGCGGTTCCTCCGCGTTCGGGCAGACGCAAAGACGAGTGAGCACACACATCAGTAGCCACGCTGGACCTTGCCAGAAGTGCATGCGGCGGTGCTCCCGCGTTTTCTCACACACATGGATTACAATACTGAAAATAATAGAAATGATAAAGACTAAAGAAAATAAAAAATTACATTTTAGTATAGTTCTCCTTTTTCTGAAACGAAGTACTTGATGAACTTGGCACAAACTGATCCAGCTGCTGGAAGGGGGTGGTAACATCCAAGAAACTTTCATCTGCTACCTCATCTGAATTCACCCCCTCCTTTTCCCGTACAAAGTTGTGCAGCCTATAAGCTGCCGTGACAACAGTGACAACATGGTGTGGTGTCATTATAAGTGTGTTATTGAAAACCCGCCACTTGTTCAAAAGGATTGCCAAAGGTACACTCCACAAAGTTATGGACTCATGTAAGGCAATAATTGAAGACCTTATTTGGAGTCTCCAGCTGTCTATGTGAGTACGGCATCATCATGTTTTTATGTAATACAAAGACCTCATCACCTACTATAACATGAAGTAAGGGTTCTCCTCCTTCCTCAATAGGCCTGGGAGCTGGTAGATTCAAAGTCTCAGAATACAATCTTCTCCCAATGATTGAATTTTAAAAAATATTCAGCATTGCTTCCATAGGAGCTAACATCCACAGTCAAGAACTTGTAATTGGCATCCACAACTGCCATTAACACCACCAAAATATATATTTTTGTAATGAAAAAATATTGATCCAGTGAAAATCAGTAATTGAATCCGAATATGCTTCCAGCCCACTGCACCAACACTATTCAGAAAGTTGGCCTTCTTTTGAAATGACTCTGCAGCCTCTTTTCAGATGTCTTCAGTGGGCTGTGGCAGATAAAAAGGATTCAATACCTCCCAAATTATTGGGCAGGTGTCATGAACAATGCCCTGGACTGTTGATCTTCACAATCTAAACGGAAGCAGGAAAAAAGGGCGCATATGGCTAATGGACAAAAAGGGCTCCGCCTTAGACTGCAATGCAAAATATCGGCTATTGGGCGCCAGAAAGGAAATTTGGGCACCCAAGAAATAGCGTTTGCAGGGATAGTGTTAACAAAAGTTTTAGTTTACAGAATAAGGTTTATTACACATATCGTTTACAGATACGTTTTGATTTTCCGTTTTACTAATTTTTTTGTTTTTAAATTTCGCTTTCCGGAGATTTTACTTGTTTTTTCATTTTTAAAATTGCCTTTCAGGACTGTAACAAGTACATTTTCGTTTACACTTATTTTATCATTTTAAAATTCGTTTTCATAAGTATAATGCTTAAATATCATTTTCAACCTTATTCTATTAGAAATACATCGCTTTTGGTAATAACTTTGTTTTTTAGACTTATAATGCTTCGGTTATAGTTTTTAGATTTATTATCTTACTAATATATCGCTTTTAATATTACTGTTATTTTAACATTTTTAATGCATACGTGATTGCAAGGCTATTTATTCTAATATATGTATATATATATATATATATATATATATATATATATATATATATATATATATATATATATATATATATATACCTTATATGTACCTTATATGTACCTTTTTCTATTTATAAGAGTATTAATGTGTACGGGATTTTAAGGCTATTTATTCTATTACAAAGATATAAATTATTCTATTCATGTTACTTATAGTGAAGTATTTTAAGGATTAAATATATTATTGTATATATGTGTGTAAGGGTGTTTGTGCAGTGGGGATGGTTAGGGTTAGGCACCACCAGGGGGATGGTTAGGGGTTGGCACCACCAGGGGGATAGCTAGGTTTAGGCACCACCAGGTGGGTGGTTAGGGTTAGCCACCACTAGGGGAGATTTAGGAATAGGCACCACCAGGGAGGTCTTAGGGTTAGGCACCGCCAGGGGGGGTCTTAGGCTTAAGCACCACCAGGGGGTTAGTTAGGGTTAGGCAACACCAGGGGGGGTTAGGGTTAGGCAAAACCAGGGGGTGGTTAGGGTAAGGCACCACTAGGGGGGTGATTAGGGTTAGGCAACACCAGGAGGGTTTTAGGGTTAGGCACCACCGGAGGGTGGTTAGGGTTAGGCACCACCAGGGGGTGGTTAGGGTTAGGAACCACTAGGGAGGTTGTTAGGGTTAGGCACCACCAGGGGGGTTTTAGGGTTAGGCACCACCAGGGGTGTGGTTAGGGTTAGGAACCACCAGGGGGGTGGTTAGGGTTAGGCACCACCAGGGGGGTCTAGGTGTTAGGGATAGGTACAGGGAGGGTTCTGTGTGAGAGTAGGGTTAGGTATAGTTACAGTACAATATTTGTAATATACAGTGATGGGCAGATAATTTCTGTGATCACGGAATACCCGTGATTCACCAGCACTTTTTCACTATTCGACTTCCAAATCCATGAATAATTCTGGACCACGGAAATCGACCACGGAAATTGCATGATTGCCAAGATTCGGAAAACGATCACGGTCGTGATTGCGCTGGAAATTCATGATTAAGTCATGGTTGGGTGGAAATGGGTGGAAATGACATCCCTGGGCCAATCAGAGGCCGCAAGCCAGGCCCTAGCAACCAATCATAGGAGGGGAGACTCTGTCCTCCCCTCCTGTATATAAAGTGGGGGCCATTTCCAGAGCTTCGTCCTTGCTAGACTCTGTGGCACTAAGAGGATCATCTCCAGGCCATATCTACATGAGCAAGAGCGGTTTCAGTCCTTACATTGCCCTTATACTGTATCTGATATTTGTATTCAGCTAGCTAGCCAGTAAGTGATTACTTAATAGTTATAGTTAGTGTAGTTGTCTGTGAGAGAGTGTGCTGATTACTGTGCTTACTGCAGGCAGATTCACTGATTCTACTGCTCTATTACTGACTGTATACTTGTATTTAGCTTGCCAGTGAGTGATTAAATTAAGGTAGCTGTAGCCAGTGTAGTAGTTAGTGACAGTGTACTGATTTGCTGTGCTTAGTGCAGCTTTACACTGATTCTACTGCTCTATTACTGTATACTTGTTAGCTAGCTAAGCCAGCCAACTTAAGTTAGTTGCAGTCACTGCCACTGGTCTGTCACTAAGTTTAGTCAGTGATGTAGTACTTTGCTACTAGCCTGCAGCCGGTTAGTTTGCTGTGTGCATAGTGCAGGCAGATCGTGGCGCTGTCCACTGATTTTCACAGTATATTACTGTATTCAGTGTTTGTTTTTTTTTTTCTTTTCTGAAAAATCAATAAAAGGCCCCTGTCATATTCCGTCCATCTGTCCTCAGGCCCACATACACGTATTGACTGTAAATACGTAAATTTAAATACTAAATAATACATTTAAATGTAAATACTGTGCACACTTTCTTCACCTTGAAATCTTGTGCATACAACATGTCTGGCAGGGGTCGTGGTAGGAGAGGGTGTGCTGCCGCACTGACCGCTTTTTTTTCAACCATGGCCGAATAGGTCGAATCCGTGATTGGGGGTATCCGAGCATCACTGGTAATATATACAATTTATTAAATTACTAGTCTACCTAAGCCCGTTTAAAAACGGGCTCTAGGTAGAGAAATTACCGCCGCCAGTCAGTGGGCATGTGCCTTCTGCTGCGCGCGCACCTGCACCAGTCGCGCACACGCCCGCCCTGCTCCCTGGCCCGACTTCACATCCCAACGGCTGTCTGTACTGCGCACATGCGCAGTACAAAAAAGCCATGGATGGACAGACAGGGAAAGTGGATGATGCAGGGACAGTTAGGTTTTATTATACAGGATGTATATTTGCACAAAGGGGGGGGGGGGGGTCTAGGGGTTAGGGATAGGGAGAGATCTGTGTGAGCCTACAGTTAGGTATAATTGCAGTAAAATACCTGTAAAATCTACCATTTTATTACTATGCCTAATACAAGTGTAAATATCGTTGTTTTTTTTTTGTTGTTATAGATGCTATTTGACGTTTCATTTCCGATTTCGTTTTTTGTTATAGACAGTATTTTGCTGTTTCATTTCTGTTTATTTAACCTATTTAGCACTAGATTTTCATTTATAAGCTATAAACGAAAAACATTGTTTTACATTAGAACTTATAATTTCGGGTATATCCTGCGCCCTTTTTTCCA
Source organism: Hyperolius riggenbachi (assembly GCF_040937935.1). Classification (NCBI taxonomy): domain Eukaryota; kingdom Metazoa; phylum Chordata; class Amphibia; order Anura; family Hyperoliidae; genus Hyperolius; species Hyperolius riggenbachi. Next base: position 329,463,585 of record NC_090650.1, read on the forward strand.
CATGCCTTTTTTTAATGCATGCATCTAAACTGGTAATGAAGTGAAGCAAAAGTTCACTAGTGGCAAGAAACCTGAAGTACAACAACAAAAAAGTTATATTCATTGTCCATACATGATTATCACATGTGATACCGTGGCACTGTCCCTGAAGCAGGAGAGGACTGGCCAGGGGGGAAGTGGGGAGAATTCCTCCCAGGCTGCCTCTCATTTAATGATTTAGGGTATAAGGCAATATGAACCACTAGGCTGACTGGGGGAACTAAATGCCCTCTTACAGAGCAATTAGAGGGTGGGCAAGCTGGTAAATATATACAGCATAATGCAGAGCAGAGGCTTGTTTGCAGGGTCAGTGGGGAAAAAAAATTGTCTGGTCTCTCACCATTGTTAAATTGTGCACAGCTACATAAGGTACTGTCTAGGTTGAAAAGTATTTTACAGTCCCTAGAGTCCAGAAGGGCTGCTTGAAGACAGTCTCTAGACTCCAGAAGGGCTGCTGGCAGACAGTCCCTAGACTCCAGACGAGCTGCTGGCAGTCAATACCTGCAGCTGATCGGTGCCCTCGCAGCTCCGCTCCGATGCTCCTGGACCCGCCGGCGACGACTTCCGGTTTCGCCGTCACCAGCCGACAGCTGGTGACGGCGAAACCGGAAGTCGTCGCCGGCGGGTCCAGGAGCATCGGAGCGGAGCTGCGAGGGCACCGATCAGCTGCAGGGGGCTGAGGGACGCCCCAGGTGAGTTAAACTCATTTTTTTGGCCAGACTTAAGTATCCCTTTAAGGCTCTCCCTCCCTCGCTCTCCCCTCCAGAAGTAACGTGCGGGCGGCTGGCAGCGGGCGGGACTTACCTCTCCTCGTTCCGGCGCCGGATCTGCGTGCCTCTGGTCTGGACCAGACCAGACTAGCGGCAGTGGAATGCTCGCGCCGGAACGAGGAGAGGTAAGTCCCGCCCGCTGCCGGCTGCCCGCACGTTACTTCCGGAGGGGAGAGCGGAGGATGGAGAGCCATAAGATGAGGGAAGGGGGGGGGATGGCCCCCCTTCTCCACCGCTGCTCACAGCTCTCCTTCCACTGCCCTGCTCCCCTCCTACTGGGGGGACACCTGACTACATATACTGGGCACATATACCCCTGTCTACATATACTGGGGACATATACCCTTGGCTACATATACTGGGCACATATACCCCTGCCTACATATACTGGGCACATATACCCCTGCCTACATATACTGGGCACATATACCCCTGCCTACATATACTGGGGACATATACCCCTGGCTACATATACTGGGCACATATACCCCTGGCTACATATACTGGGCACATATACCCCTGGCTACTTATACTGGGCACATATACCCCTGGCTGCATATACTGGGCACATATACCCCTGGCTACATATACTGGGCACGTATACCCCTGGCTACATATACTGGGGACATATACCCCTAGCTACATATACTAGGCACATATACCTCTGGCTACATATACTGGGGACTACTATATTCATGGCTACTTATACTGGGGACATCTATAGACCTGGCTACCTATGCTGGGGGTACCTATTTTGGGGGAACTGCTGTCAGATTATCTGCATTTTTGTGGAACTGCTGTTATGTATTTTGGGGAACAGCTGCCAGATTATGTGTATGTTAGGGGAACGGCTGCTGCCAGATTATGTGTATTTTGGGGAACAGCTGCCAGATTATGTGTATGTTAGGGGTACAGCTGCTGCCAGATTACGCGTATTTTGGGGAACTGCTGCCAGATTGTGTATGTTTGGGGGACCACTGCTGCCAGATTATATGTATTTTGGGTGTTACGTCTATTTTGGGTGATCCCCTGCCAGGTTTCGCATATTTTGGGGAACTGCTTTCAAATTATGTGTATGTTGGGGGAACTGCTGCTGCCACATTATCTATTTTGGGGGAACCACTGCCATATTATCTGTATTTTGGAGGAACTTCTACCAGATTATGTGTCTTTTTGGTGAAATGCTGTCAGATTACATCTATTTTGGGGGGAAACACTACGGCAGAGCTCAAACTTCCCCGGCAGACCTTTTACATCACTGCTAAGGTCATGTATATTTGGCCCCACACATGACCATGCCCACATTATGCTTGACCACGCCCATTTTTGGCAGGGGTTTTCCAGGTCAGTCCACTCACCTCTTTTCCCAGGACTAGACCCCTGGGGAAGGGGGCTATCATAGATGGAAGAGGGGCATATTTGAGGGATTAGTATAGATGGTGGTAAAGGGAAGATATAAATGTGTGGGGGGAAGATATTCACAGAACCAGCAGCGCAATGTGTGGGGGGAAGAGCCTTGGGGAATTAAAGTGGCCATACATCTCTCAACCTGACGGCCGATCCACCAACCGTTTTGATAATTATCATCGAATCAAATCAAAATCTGTGCCGCCACAAGCATGCCCAATCAAAGATTTGACTGATTTCGGGTGGAAATTGGTTGAATGTATTGATCTGAGATGCTGGGAAATCTCGGGCCGATGTGGTCGATCAAGTGTGATAATCACGAACAATGAACGAGATGGAAGTCCTGGCTGTTGTAACTCAAAATGTATTAGGTGCCCCCCGGGGGCCAGTGCATTTATACTTTACCTGTCACGCTGTCCATCGAGTGCTGTATTTACCACGTGGGACGTGTGTGTGACGCCATTTGGGCTGGGGCTGCCTTGAAAATGGACCTCTAGATTGGCCAAAAGATCGTAGTCCTCCCCTGCCCTGAAGATACGGAAACATCAGGTAAAACAATTCAAAGGTCTTCACAGTCATTCTGACATAACTGTGGAACCTTCAGGATAATTTCAGAGATCACGATAAAGTGCCATAAAGACCCGTTTCGTAGACTTCTGCTCAACTATGAGATGAACCCACATGCTATGATTGGACACCTTCCGAACTGATGGAAGATTCCAAAACATCTCCCTCACAGCCAAAAGCTTGAACTGCAAAAGACAGGCTTGAAGATCATCCATTTCTGTAGCAAAAAAACAATCAAATCCAAACAAAGATCAGAGCTCAAGGGTAACAATCTAACCAGCACTCGGGTTACAGGAGGTACAAAGGCACTGTATTCTCAGCCCTTTTATAAAAAAAAGGAAAAAAATCTTTTTTTTTTCTTGTCAAAAGCCATAAAGTGAAACCCTTTGGAACGAAAATATTGCAAAAGACTTCAAATGACTTTGAACACTTTAGTCATTAAACGTCGGCGTTCCAACACAATTAGAAGCAAACATCGAGCAGACACCCGTGTGAACCAGCCTTAACACAAGTGGATTTTTTTTAGATACAGCCTAATGGCTCTCAACCAATTTTCTTGAGACGTTGTTTGGAGGGTATTGTTCCATATTTTACATTGTGAAAACTGTAAAGTGGAAGTTTGTTTTCTTAAGATTTTATAAAGTAGAGAAGTACCTCCTTGTGTTGAAGATTGAGAAAAGTGTTTGGAAATCATGTGGTACTTGAATTGAAATAGTTTTTTGTCTTCCTGGTTCCTCACTGTCATACCAACATTCCTCCGGTGTCCCACTCCAATGTAGGATGCTTGGCTCCAATGTATATATCAATAAACACAACTAAAAAAAAGTTTGCAATTGCAGCTTCCTTATTCACTAAATGGAATTAAGTGCCTGACTCTAAACTTGAATTCTATAAGATCTGTTAGACAGGAGACAAGTAGTAGTTTTGTAGCTACTACAAGCCCATGCTACTGGCAATTTGTAGCAATGGAATTGCTGCTTGAGTGAACTCTAATTTAAGAGTTTGTATCCACAAATTGCTCTCAATGAGTCATTTGTAGCTATACTAGAAATTTGTGTGACGTGGGTATACAATGCTTTGGAATCTGAGTTACCAGTGATTTAGCATTGCCAATATTTTGCATGCTAAATGAATAGTGGTCAACCTTTGTGACACAAGGCTTGTGAGATAGAAAATATTATTTCAATCATATTTCCACTCCTTACTTGTGAACAGAGGGGTAAAAATGAATTATCAACCTTTCTCAGAAGTCTTACTCACTGAATCCCTCAACAAAATAGGATGAGTGCCAAATCATGCGGCATTAGTATTGATTTAGTCAGCAATTTTGTTTTTCAGGCTACACCTAGGTTTCTGGCAAGATTGTGCTAAATTTAATCATCCATAACAAAGAGAAAAGCTTTATTTTAGCAAAAGCATAAACAACTTGGGGGCAATTACAAGACACTGGTACACAAATATGCTTAAAGTGGATCCGAGGTGAACTTTTACTCATTGCATAATTGTGTTCCTTACCTATTGTTTATAGGGCATTCCTCAAGCCAAATACTTTTTTGTTTTTGTTTTATACTCTAATTCCTATAAACTAAATAAACCACACCCACAGGTTTTCAGAGAGCCTTGGTAGTAGCAAGGGCTTATGGGAGCTCAGTCTGGGCAGGAGGAGGAGGAGGTGTTACTAGCCATTGATTTCAGAGGCAGAGGGGAGGAGGAAGGAGGGGGGATTAGGTTTTTTTTCACAGGCTTAGTGATCAAAATACAGATAAGCCTGCCTCTGTGTAATGTTTACAAACAACATGGCTGCTGTCATTGTATCACAGGAAGAAATAATCATTTTCTATTAAAGCTGTTTGCAGCTATATTTGCTGTGTAAACTATCTAAACTTTAGATAAGATATATAAACAAGTTACTTGTTATAGTTAGTTTTTCATCTCGGATCCACCTAAACATTTACTTAATCGTACGTTGTACAATGATTATTGCAGCATTTGCATTATCCTTATTTTGGTATTTATGACTTCTTCCTTAAAAGACATTGGCCTCAATTCACTAAGATCATGCTGGAGATAATATGGCAAGAGAAAACTTACCTCCACACAGTAAGAGAGTTATCTTATCTCTCCATTCCTTAAGATACCTCATCTGTAGTTAATTTACCTCCACTGTAGTTAATTTACCTTCTGTGTAGTTATTTTTACACGCAGTTAATAAACAGCCTGTCTTTAACTGTGGAGTTATTTTAAGGATTGAAGAGTTAACTTAAAGACAAAAGAGTTAACTTTAGGTTTGCCTGAGGTAAAATGTTTCCTGAATCGGACATGCCTTATCACCATGGTGATAACTCTAGAAACGTTATTAAAGACAGGAGATAAGCTTAGTGAATTGAGTCCATTGTCATAATATAGCAGCCATGTGTGATATTGTATATAATACAGAAGCCATTTTCTGTCTGCTGTACACTATTTCAGATGTGTATGTATGTTAAGAGGCCAGTCTGGCAGCTGGCTTTGGGGTATAATTGGGCACCAGGTTGAAGGAAGCTGCTAATTTGATTGTCTGTATGGCAGTGTAAAGTACATTTGCATTCAGTTTCCTCTGGACACTGCGGCCTCCAGCAAGGAAACAGTTAATTACATAATGATCCACTCCTTTGTCCTGCATCCTGAAAAGGTGCTGCATTGCTTTGAAGCCTATACATGTAAAACGGTTACCTGTTGTTCTAAATATTGGGTCTAAAGTCTAAGTGGGACAGGAAACCTTTTGATATTTGCATGTCACAGTAAACCCAGATGTGACAGGGGGCTCTGCAAAAGGTGATGACACAATCTGGGGATATTGGATTATTTCTGGAATTGCACATTCAAGGAATGGTCCAATGTATTTGAAAAAAAAAGATCCACTTACCCGGGGCTTTCTCCAGCCCGTGGCAGCCGTCCTGTGCCCCCGCTGCAGCTCCCGAGGCTCCCGGTCTTCTGTGTTGCAGAGCCCAACCTCGCCAGGTCGGGTTCCGGGTCGGCCTCTTCTGCGCTCCACAGTGTGGGTCACGTGGTCCCTGTGACGTCATCAGGATGTAATTCTGCACCTGCGCAGTACCATCCTGATGACATCACAGGGACCATGTGACCCGCACTGTGGAGCGCAGAAGAGGCCAACCCGGAATCCAACCTGGCGAGGTCTGGTTCTGCAACGGAGAAGACCGGGAGCCTCCAGAGCTGGGGAAAGGGCACAGGACAGCTGCCACGGGCTGGAGGAAGCCCCGGGTAAGTGGATCTTTTCAAACACCTTGGATGTATCCTTTAAGTGCCCCCGGGCTAAAAATCGGCCTATAAGAGCCAGCATAGAACACACAAAACTCATACTTCCCCAGGAGCTAGCAACACACTAGAAGTGCCCCAGCTACTGGTCGGAACTGTGGGCTCCTCGCAAACAACACTCTGATCTGTATGCTGGTAACATTTTATTCCCGTTTTTATTTTGCTTATGAGCAAACTGTCTTGCTGTGTGTCTTTGTAATTTTTACTTTGTTTTTGTAAATCTTTTGTATATTTACCTTTCTGCACTGTTCCACTTTTTTTTCTGGAATATTAAATATTTATTTAATAAGTTTGGCTGATGATGTACTAACAAAGCTCATGTCCTAGAGAGAGACAGCAGTGTAATTTGTGTTACAAGTTCAGTACCCGATTGTACTGCTTGGATTTTTCCTTGCTCCTGTGTGATTGCATTGTGTGTGTGGCGTTCTCGTATTCTGGCCTAAAGCTCAAAGCTGACCCAAATACCAAACGCTGGACTGCAGTGCAGGCCACTCGACAGCAGAGTGGGAATTGTTGGAGTGTCTAGCAGCAGCTAGCGGTGGAAGTGAGAAGTGTTTTTGAGGGGTGACAGCCTTGTGTTAGCTTGAATAAGGCTGCTTCCCCTCGCGATCTGGTCAAAACCCCAGTCGGGAACCGTTTCTGCAGGTGTGCCGTGGGGCCGGTTCCTGACAGACATTCAGTTGGGCCGGTTCCTGACAGACATCTGAGGCGAAAATAAACTGATGAGATAAACAGTCGCAGTGGTTTTCCAACTTTAAAGTCGCAAATTCTGGAGGTGAACCGGAGGCGGAGACCGGAGCATCGGTGAGTGGCTGTGCGGGCAGAGGACGTCTGTGGGGAACCATTAGAAGCCCCAGGTAAGTTCAACTCTCCCCCCCCCCCCCCCACAGTACTCATTTAACCACTTGATGACCGCAGCATTAAACCCCCCTAAAGACCAGGCACTTTTTTTTCTGTACTGGGCTGTGCAGGCTTTTCAGCCTGCTGCACAGCCCAGCTAAGGAGTATGGCGATCGGACTAACCTCCTATTTTTGTCCCTAAGGGGACATGCTGCTGGAGGGGTCCGATCGCCGCTGTCACGTTTATTTTTTTTTTTCTTCAGCCTCTTAGAGGCTCTCATTGCCGCTTTCCCTCTCCCTCTCCTTCCCTCCTCTCCTCTGTCTGTACAATTGAGCAGGCGATCCGTCCTGCTCTCCACTTCTCATAGGCATCAGCCTATGAGAGGACGGCGATCCGCGGCCAATCAGAGGCCGGGGATTGCCGATCTTGTACAGCACTGCTGGAGACCGCAGCGCTGTACGCATGTAAACAAAGGGGATTTCTTTCTCCTTTCGTTTACAAGCAGCCTGCTAGCTGCAATCGGCGGCTAGCAGGCTAAAGTGGCAGGGAATGATCGCACATGCGCGCGCCCGTTCCCTGGGAAACTGTTGGCGTTAGGTGTTATTTTAAAAAAAAAAAAAATTTTTAAATCATGTAGCGAGCCCAGGGCTCGCTACATGATAGCCGCAGCGTAGCGGCATCCCCCCACCCACTCCGATCGCCTTCGGCGGTCAGAGTAAGCAGGAAATCCCGTTCAGAATGGGATTTCCTGCTGGGCTTCCCCGGTCGCCATGGCGACAGGGCGGGATGACGTCACCGACGTCATGGACGTCAAGACGTCAGAGGGAGTTCCGATCCACCGCTCAGCGCTGCCTGGCACTCATTGGCCAGGCTGCGCAAGGGGTCGGGGAGGGAGGGGGCTGCGCGGCACGGCGGGTAGCGGCGGATCGGCGGCGAGCGGCGGCGATCGGAAGTTACACGCAGCTAGCAAAGTGCCAGCTGGGTGTAACAAAAAAAAATTATGCAAATCGGCCCACCAGGGCCTGAGAAATCCTCCTGCGCGATATACCCCGAGCTCAGCTCGGGATTATCGCTCAAGAGGTTAACAGTTGATGACAAAAATATCACTCTAGGTGACATCCAGAGCAGGCCTTTCAGAAAATAATAAAACATGAGTAAAATCTCTAGGTTACCCCCAGCTGGTTAAAGCTTTCAGTAATGTTGTTAAAAAAAAACACAGGCTTCAGCCACAGGAATTTGCAGCTTGGAAGTACTTACAAAATTACCAGCATTTTGTTGCTTAACTGGGGGCATACATGATTTGATAAGGTTGAAAATATCTCCAGTGAGAAGACTCAGTAGACAAGTTAACTGAATAAAGGACTTAAGGTACCCATATACTACAAGGATTTCCTGTCGAAATACAGCAGATTTGATCAGTGTGATCGAATATGCTGTGAAATCGTTAACGCAAATGTTGACCGATCGACCAATTTCCACCTGAAATTGATTGGTTCAGTTGATCTGTCCAGGTGGAAAATTTAGCTCGATTGCCGGCGGGTCGGGAGCGCATCATTAGCAGTGTTTGATACGGCGTCAATCAACGCAGCAATACATCACCTGTCCGCCAGCGCGAGTTCCCGGGTCCATGCTGTCTAATTAGATCCCTCTCTGATTAGATTTGACCAGAAAGGGATCTATCTATCTATCTATCGATCTGGTGGCAATCGACCAGTGTATGGCAGCCTCTAATGTTTGCGCATCCAAAGTATTTTTTCTGTTTTAGTGGCAGGTATCATAAAGGAAAGACAGAGCTCAGAAAATTTCTAATAAAGGCACTAACACGTACACAGTATATACACATAATACATATATATGTATTCAGACAGTCCTGTTCAGTAGTAACTGCGGAAACATGAAATATGTTAGCTCAGCACAGCAGCCACTCCTTTTAAAACATACAGACCGGGATTCTTATTTCACTAGCAAAGTCTGTACAGTCAGTATGTAAACAGTTTTCAGATGACTAAAGTGTCTTGTCAGACACAATGAAACTACTTTTTTAAGTATATTGTGATTACCACAGGTGACCATGATGTACAGTATTTTACAACTACAGTATAAAATGTTTCATTATATATTCTGCACAATAGAGACCTGCTTGTTCCAAGAGACCTAATAATTTTACAATCATATTTTATATTTATTAGTTGAGGTATTTTAGTATTTTACAGCTCAGATGTGGTCAGTATCATAATATTCACTCCCAATTTCTCACCTCCTGGATGAAAGCAGATCAGTCTCACTGCAGGAATAATGCGTATAAGGGTAGGCAGGTTAGCCAGCATCTTTGTATCGGTCCTTTCCAAGGTCGGGGTCACACTTGGCAGAATTGCATGAGTTTTTCTCATACAACAAATTGGAAAACTCATGTGACCCTGGCCTAAAGGAAATTTTGAGAATCCCCCATTAAGAGACGTAGTAATCCACAACCTACTGGTAAGAGATTTAGAGATGTCTGACTAATAGGGATTGTTAGAAATTATGATTTCTGATTCTGCAGAAATTCCTATTTGTAGATTACCAGTTCCGGCAAATTTCCGATTTATGTTTTCCAAGTTCCAATTTCTGAGGAGTCATTTTTTTGTCCTGTTTTGCCTGCTCTGATTGGCCAAATACTAGTAGACTCTGTATTCTCTGAGTGGTCCAATGCTTCTGAGTTCTGTGACTGGGCTAAAATTATCAATATGCAGTAACGTGGTATTTTTGAAGAAATCTGATTTGCCGATTTCATTTTCCAATTTCTGTGTTCCGATCGGAAAGGCTGATTTCCGATCATAAATGTGGAAATTTAAATTCTGCTAAATCGGAATGAACATCCCTACTGATTGATAATACCTGTTGTAAGGGACATACTGAAAAAGTAATTCATAGTGCATTTTACATGTATGCGTAAACATGTTTTAAATTTTACAGGTTTTTTTGTGATAGTGGTTCTGCCCTGAAGTATTGGGCATGTGACCACTTGGATTCCTGCTTTGAATACTCTGACCTCTATGTACAACACAATGTTGTAAAGGTCCAGAACATAAGTCCAAACAATACAATGGGGCACCTGATAACGACTGTATCTTTTGACACTAGAAGCCCATTTTGTATTCATGAGTAAAGTTACTGGTGGTTGCAACTACTTATGGTCTTGATATAAAGAATATCTTATTCCATGCAAAGTTTCTTACCCTACCAATAACAGTCTATACTGAGTTCTCTGTGTAAATTAGTATTGTTAGTTCCTAGCAGAGATAGGAGATTTGGGAGCAGACAACACATTCAGACAAGCATTTGTTTTGAGTCTTTTTCATTGATCATGGCACTGCTTTTTTTTTTCCTCACAGGAAGAAAATTGGTAATTCAGTATATCACTCATGGTATATTCTGATCTGCAATTATAATATAAAAATATACAGATTTTCAGTGACCAGGAAACAGAAATATGCAGGTGGGATTCAATCCTAATTCCAAATTGCTGAACCAATATGTATCTGGTGCCAGTTTTTAATCAGCAGTTGCAGACTCTGATTGGCTTCTGCACATTTCTGTTTCCAGGTCAATGTAAATGTAACGATCTTACCTTCCACCGGCGGATCCAGCGGCGTCTCCGGGAGTGAGACTTCTGCTCCGGCGTCTTCTCAGGGCATCTCCAGCATCCCTTCGACGTCTTCTGAAGGTGTTCCCGGCATCCCTCCGGCAGGGCATCAGAGGGCTCGCATGCTTTACAGGCTGAGGAGGCGTGTCTGACAGGATGGGCTGTCATCCTGGGGGCTGGATCTGCTCTACCTCTTGGGTATATTAGGCCAGTGAGTCAGTTGCTCACTGGCCTTGATACTAATCAGTTTGCTGATACTAGGTCTAGCTAGTGAATTGAGCTACATTGATATAGTGTAGACGCACAATATATATGTACTCTAGTTAGTCAGTCTTTGTTATTTTCGTATATATTCTTTGTAATATTATTATAGTAACATCTGATTGTATATTATCTGTGTACCGACTCCTTGCCTTCCTCCTGACCTTGCTCCTGTCTAGCCCTTCTGTACCGCTGCCATCTGATACATGTGTTTGACTCGGCCTGCCTTGACTACTCTATTGCTTGATCCTTATAACATGACTCACATCTGACCCATGTGTATGATCCTGCCTGTAATTTGACTACGATACTTCCTTACGACTCTGCACCTTGTTACCTCTGACTTTGTGTATGACTATGGCCTGTTCCTGATTACGTTAATGCTCTCATATTGTATCTTGTTATCACTACGTCTACGCCTCTCACGCATCAGCATGATATTATCAAGGCCCCCCCCAAAAAATAAAAAAAATAATGGATGAGCTACGTAGCCAGATTTTGACACTAGCAGCCGCTGTTAATCAGCTTACTGAGCAGGTCTCCACTCAACAGACTCAGCTTACTCAACTGACTAACACACTTGCTCAATTAAATGTCTCTGCTAGTACTAATGCTCAACCGTCTTTACCTAGTATACCTAATGTACCATTTCAAGAACCTAAAATGCCATTGCCTGAGAGATTTTCTGGTCAACGTTCTGATTTCAGTAATTTTCAGAATCGCTGTATGTCTTATTTTGAGATCAGGGCCAGATTTTCAGGAACTGAGTCTCAGAAAATCACCCTTATTAAGACATTACTTCACGGTGACTCTCAGACTTGGGCCTATGGCTTAAACCCTGACCAAGAGGCACTTACCTCTGTTGAAAATTTCTTTAAGGCAATGGCCACTATATATACAGATCCTGACATTTCAGCCACTGTGTGAGAAAATGCGGAAAAGCCGCCACGTGTGTTCAGAACAAGGCGGCTGATTCCGCGTCCAACGCGGTGGTTTGCACGCATAGGCCTACATCTACCATTATGGCTGAACGCGGAGAAACCGCCGCATGCCCTGATAGCGGTGCGGCTGGTTTCGCATCCAGCGCAGCGGGTGGAACACAACACATGGCTGGTGTGGCTGGGACTGATAGTCCACACAGGTTCAGAAGGACGCGCGCGCGCGCTGAGAGGCGGAACTTTTATGACAGCCAGAAGGGAGTCAGCTGACCAAGCCGGTCAGCTGACGATTCAACCAGTTTCCATTGGTCCAGCACTTACGGGAGGCGCTGGAGAGCGCTGTGCTATATATACTGGGTGCTGGTCATTCACTGGTTGTCTGCCGTTGCGATCACTACATGGAAGCACTCAGACCTTTTGTTAGATTCTGTGTTACCAGTTGTTATATCCAGACTAGTTCCAGGGTGTTGATGATCACGGACCTCACACCCAGATTAGGGACTTGTATTACCAATCTGTTATACTTCAGACTAGTTCCAGGGTGTTGATGATCACGGACCTCACACCCAGACTAGGGAATTGTATCATCATTCTGTCATCATTCTGTTATACTTCAGACTAGTTCCAGGGTGTTGATGATCACGGAGCTCACACCAAGACTAGGCATTGTTTATTATCTGTTATGACCTTCTGCTTTCCTGACCACTCTTCTGATTACTGATTTGGTACTTCGCTATATCTGATATTCTGTTGCCAAACTCTGCATGTCTTAGGATTACTGTATCTGTCTCCTGTCTTTGTACTTATCTGTCCGTGTGTTGCCGACCTGGCTTGCCCGACCTCGAGAGCTATCTCCCTACCTTAGAGATAGTTCACAGATCATAAGTGATACTTTACTGTTGGTGTCACTAACGCTCTGGTCCTTCCATCTCCTGGCCTGGCTCCTCCCTTCGGGAGATTCTCCGGTTACTGGAAGACACTTGTTCTCTTTTGCAGTATAACCTACTGCTCTGATACCTGTTCTCCAGGTATTGCCCTCAAAGTATTTACTGTTGCACCAAAACACTCATATCTCTCCGGTGTCCAGAGGTTAGTGATATATCTGATTATCGGTGATACTGCAGATCATCAATACTCGGCTATATATCTGTATTCTTGGTGATACTGCAGATCACCAATAATCAGACCCTCTCTGTGTTACACCGATCGTTACACACTGCTGCCCGTAAATCTGTCAGGGTTGTAATACTGCAGAGGAATATGCTGCAGAATTTAGTAAATGGTCTGTGTCAGTTAAATGGGGCGAAGCAGCTCTTCTATATCAGTTTATTTTGGGGTTATCTGATGCAGTAAATGATGTACTCATTAGTCACCCTGAACCTAGGACCTTGGAGGATGCCATCTCCTTGGCCATACGGGCAGATAAGCGTATCAGGTACAGACGACAACTGAAAACTTATCCCAGTTCTGGTAAACAGAGTAATGCCTCTGCCGTCTCAACTGAAGAGCCTATGCAGTTGGGTCATTCCAAACTTTCTCCAGCAGAGACGCTTAGGAGAAAGAAAGAAAATTGATGTATGTATTGTGGTGAAAGAGGTCATTATGCTCAGTCTCCAGCATCTAAGTGAAGTAAGGGGACTTCACTTGGGTGAGCAGTCTTCTCCCCTTAAAGAGACTCTGAAGCGAGAATAAATCTCGCTTCAGAGCTTATATATAGCAGGGGCATGTGTGCCCCTGCTGAAACGCCGCTATCCCGCGGCTGAATGGGGGTCCCTTACCCCCCAAATCCCCCCATGCAAAATCTACGACCAACTTGGTCGTAGATTTTGCTGCTGCTGGAGGCAGGGCTAACGGCTGCAGCCCTGCCTCACAGCGCGTCTATCAGCAGCACATCGCCACCTCTCCCCCGCCCCTCTCAGTGAAGGAAGACTTAGAGGGGCGGGGGAGAGGTGGAGATACGCACTGACAGACGCGTGTGAGGGCAGGGCTGCGGCTATTAGCCCTGCCTCACCAGGAAGAGATCCCTGGGCACCATGGAGGGCATTTGGGAGGTAAGGGACCCCCGTTCAGCCGCGGGATAGCGGCGTTTTAGCAGGGGCACACATGCCCCTGCCGAATATAAGAGCTAAAGCGAGTTTTATTCTTGCTTCAGACTCTCTTTAAAGCGGACCCAAACCAAACAATTTTTTTAATTCAAAATATTTAGTTGCACCACTGTGAAACATACAAAGATAAATAAACACTTCTTAAAGCCTATAAGCATTTCAGTGCATGCTTTTCACCCTTCTTTGTTCATAACTATTGTTATACAGGGGCAGCCATTAGAAATTTCTCCATTGCCGGACACCACCTACTCCACCAGTTTGCCGGATTCTGTCCCGGCAATATGAAAGGGAGGGAGGGGTTCCTCCAATAAATGTAAAATATTTTATATTTGTCGTCATGCAGCTGAAAAAAAAGGCTGCTATTTATTATTATAATTTAGAAAATAGATTTTATTTCTGAAATTTTGTATTACATTTTTAATTTGGGTCGACTTTAAAAGTAAAAAAATATTGTTGCCAGCTACTGTATCCTGGAACAGTAGATCTGAACATTGTCAAGCCTTTATTGACTCCGGCCAGCCGGAAATTGTATTGCTTCTGTCTTTGCTACTCATCTGGGTATTCTTCTTGAACCCTTGCAGACCAAACTTTTTGTTACTGCCATAGATGACACTCCTCTGCAGTCCGAGACTCCCATTTGTGTCACTCCTAAAGTCGCTCTGCAGGTGGGTGTCTTGCATTTTGAGTTAATACAGTTTTATGTACTCAGAATGCCTTCCAGCCCATTGGTCTGGGGGTTACCCTGGCTTCAACTTCACAACCCTTGTACTGATTAATGTTCCAGGCAACTCACCAATTGGTCACCTTTTTGTCAATGGGTGTGCTTGAAGACTATGTCACTTTCAATTTAGGGGTGAAGCCTAACGAGATTCCACCACCTTATCTTGATTTCTCAGATGTCTTTTCTCCACAATCTACAGATAAGTTATCACCTCATAGACCCTATGATTGCCCTGTTGAATTGCTGCCTGGTACCATGCTTCCACGAGGGCATCTATACAATCTGACTGGCCATGAAGCAGTATATCAAAGAAAATTTAGATAAAGGGTTTATCCGACCCTCTACATCGCCAGCTGGGGCAGGGTTCTTCTTTGTGGAGAAAAAAGACGGGGGTTTACGTCCCTGCATTAATTACAGGGGACTCAACAAAATTACTGTGAAAAATCGTTATCCGCTCCCTTTGATTGACGACGATACTGCCTTACGACTCTGTACCTTATTAACTCTGACTTTGTGTATGACTACTGGCCTGTTCCTGATTACGTTAACTCTCTCATATTGTATCTTGTTATCACTATGTCTACGCCTATCAGCGTGATAGTAAATTTGCATACAGGGTGAATGTTTTGCACTTCTCTATTTGCAGTTTCTCAATTCTTCCACTAGATGCTGTCTGTATGGTTAATCTTTGCATTCAACCCATACACATTCTTGCCATGAAAATATTTGTGGGACGTCTACCATTTATTGGATTTAATGGGTGTGTTTTTCTTTAACTTACACATATGATTATAAAGTAATCCCAGACTCCAGGTGTATGTGTGTACAATTATAGATTAATTCATTATGTCTTGCTGCTATAATGTCAAATAAAGCTTTCACTATGTCCTCCCTCACATAAAGAGCCCGAATCCCTCCCTTATGTCAGCCTTTAATTGCAGATAGCATGTTAGTAAGGTTTTCTCAACCCTCTCTGAGGCAGACGGTTTGTTGAACTTTCTTAGGGATCGACAAAAGTCTGTTTATTATGGGGATTTGTGATTCAATCAAGTTGCATCAGATTTCACTCTGCATACTTCCTCCAGTTGGAGATTCCACACCTGGAATGTTTCAGCACTGATCTTTCCGATCCTAATGGTTTACTTCATGTATTTTTAATCAGCTATGGCAGTCCTAGATGGGAGTATTTAATGTGCTGGAAATTCATGTTCAGGTTTTGCAGCACTAGTAGTATGCAGTGTTTGAGAGGAATTATTTTCAAAATATAACAGAAATACAGTATACTTAACCACTTCAGCCCTGTAAATGCATTTTAACAGTAAGAATAAGAAAAAAAACTGAAAAAATTCATTATTTCTCAGTTTTCGGGCCTTTATAGTTTTAAAATAATACATGCCTCCAGAATTAAAACCCACGTATTGTATTTGCGCATTTGTCCCGGTTATTTCACCGTTTAAATTATGTCCCTATCACAATGCATGGCGACAATATTTTATTTGGAAATAAAAGAGCATTGTTTCCGTTTTTCATCCATCACTATTTACAAGCTTATAAAAAAAAAAAAAATATTTCAGTTTAGACCCTTAGGTAAATATTTATGCTTTTTTTTTTTTTTATTGTAATGGTTTTTTTTTTATTATTAAACATTTTATGTGGGTATTTTTTGGAGGGTGGGATGTAAATAGTATTTGTTTGGGGTAAATATACAGTGGCTTGCAAAAGTATTTGGCCCCCTTGAAGTTTTCCACATTTTGTCACATTACTGCCACAAACATGATTCAATTTTATTGGAATTCCACGTGAAAGACCAATACAAAGTGGTGTACACGTGAGAAGTGGAACGAAAATCATACATTATTCCAAACATTTTTTACAAATCAATAACTGCAAAGTGGGGTGTGCGTAATTATTCGGCCCCTTGAGTCAATAGTTTGTAGAACGACCTTTTGCTACAATTACAGCTGCCAGTCTTTTAGGGTATGTCTCTACCAGCTTTGCACATCTAGAGACTGAAATCCTTGCCCATTCTTCTTTGCAAAACAGCTCCAGCTCAGTCAGATTAGATGGACAGCGTTTGTGAACAGCAGTTTTCAGATCTTGCCACAGATTCTCGATTGGATTTAGATCTGGACTTTGACTGGGCCATTCTAACACATGGATATGTTTTGTTTTAAACCATTCCATTGTTGCCCTGGCTTTATGTTTAGAGTTGTTGTCCTGCTGGAAGGTTAACCTCCGCCCCTGTCTCAAGTCTTTTGCAGACTCCAAGAGGTTTTCTTCCAAGATTGCCCTGTATTTGGCTCCATCCATCTTCCTATCAACTTTGACCAGCTTCCCTGTCCCTGCTGAAGAGAAGCAACCCCAGAGTATGATGCTGCCACCACCATATTTGACAGTTAGTATGGTGTGTTCAGAGTGATGTGCAGTGTTAGTTTTCTGCCACACATAGCTTTTTGCATTTTGGCCAAAAAGTTCCATTTTGGTCTCATCCGACCAGAGCACCTTCTTTCACATGTTTGCTGTGTCCCCCACATGGCTTGTGGCAAACTGCAAACGGGACTTCTTATGCTTTTCTGTTAACAATGGCTTTCTTCTTGTCACTCTTCCATAAGAGCCAACTTTGTTCAGTGCACAACTAATAGTTGTCCTATGGTGAGATTCCCCCACCTGAGCTGTAGATCTCTGCAGCTCATCCAGAGTCACCATGGGCCTCTTGATTGCATTTCTGATTAGCGCTCTCCTTGTTCGGCCTGTGAGTTTAGGTGGTCGGCCTTGTCTTGGTAGGTTTACAGTTGTGCCATACTCCTTCCATTTCTGAATGATTGCTTGAACAGTGCTTCATGGGATGTTCAAGGCTTTGGAAATCTTTTTGTAGCCTAAGCCTGCTTCAAATTTCTCAATAACTTTATCCCTGACCTGTCTGGTGTGTGCTTTGGACTTCATGGTGTTGTTGCTCCCTTGATTCTCTTAGACAACCTCTGAGGCCGTCACAGAGCAGCTGTATTTGTACTGACATTAGATTACACATAGGTGCACTCTATTTAGTCATTAGCACTCATCAGGCAATGTCTATGGGCAACTGACTGCACTCAGACCAAAGGGGGCCGAATAATTACGCACACCCCACTTTGCAGTTATTGATTTGTAAAAAAATGTTTGGACTCATGTATGATTTTCGTTCCACTTCTCACATGCACTCCACTTTGTATTGGTCTTTCACGTGGAATTCCAATAAAATTGATGCATGTTTGTGGCAGTAATGTGACAAAATGTGGAAAACTTCAAGGGGGCTGAATACTTTTGCAAGCCACTGTATGTGTATTTTCATTTTTTTTACATTTAGATGTAGTTTTACTTTTTGGCCACAAGATGGCAACCTTGAGTTTGTTTACATGACGTCACTCTTAGGAGACAGAAAAAGCGAAGCTTCCGAGAGAAGCTGTCGCATTTTTTTGCGGGGGAGAGGAATCAGTGATCAGGTACCATGGCCCGATTCATTGATTCCTGGGCTATCGATCCATGGAACGGGAGCAGGCGTGCACATGTGCGACCGGCCTCGGGAGTGCACATGTCCTCCTTGACATATAACTACGTCAAGGAGGACAAAGTGGTTAAGATTATGTAATGTATCCCTGCATCCTCCTGTGTCGTAGGCAGACTTTCGGACATAGGTGTGAAAGGGGGATGGGCACGCGGGGTTCTCTTTAGTACAGATTTGATGAAATGCTTAGTCCAGTCACTAACGGTCCTCAGAGGAGCTCACAATCTAATCCCTACCATAGTCATAGTCTAATGTCCTACCATATTAATATGTATTTATATAGCACTGACATCTTCTGCAGCACTTTACAGAGTACATAGTCATGTCACTGACTGTCCTCAGAAGAGGTCACAATCTAATCCTACCATAGTCATATTCTAATGTCCTACCATATTATTATTATGTATTTATACAGCAGTAACATCTTCTTCAGCACTTTACATAGAACATAGTCATGTCACCGACTGTCCTCAGGGGAGGTCACACTCTAATCCTGCCATAGTCCTAGTCTAATGTCTTACCATATAATGGTACCATATAAAGACAAATACAAGACAAGACAAATAACATTTATATTGCGCTTTTCTCCTTGCGGACTCAAAGCGCCAGAGCAGAGCAGCAGCCACTAGGGCGCGCTCTATTGGCAGTAGCAGTGTAAGGGAGACTTGCCAAAGGTCTCCTACTGAATTAGTGCTTTGGGGGAAGCACATAAAGGGGAAGGGGAACAAAAAAGAGTATTCTATGTCCATCATTTTCTGCTGAAACACTGTTGCAATACTTGTATCTTCTAATGAAATGATGTTGCATTATGATTATCTTAATGGGGGTGGGGGGGGGAGCCCACAGGTTTTCTCGCCTGGAGTGACAAAATGGCTAGAGGCATCCTTGCCTGCGTGCACCCCCTCTAAGTGCAGGGACGTGAGTCCCGCACCCCTGGGGCTGTAGCAGCAGCAGCCATGGATGTGAGACTCATGTCCTTGCAGCTAATGTAGTTAATAGGTTGATCCACCACACCCAATGTAGACACTTGTTACATTGAAAGGGTGATACAGTTCAATAGAAACCACAAAAGTTGTTTTGCAGTCTAAAAACTTGTTTTCACTTTTGATTGCACAAAAATACAAAAACTTTTTCCGTAAAATTTGATAATAAATTTTCATGAAGATCACACATACTGAAATGACTTAAAGCCAATACAATGATAGTTAGGCCAGCCAGTTCTTAACCACTTGATGACCCAGCCTTTACCCACCCCCCCCCTTAAGGACCAGCGCTGATTTTGCTGATCTGTGCTGGGTGGGCTCTACAGCCCCCAGCACAGATCAAACATCAGGCAGAGCGACCAGATCACCCCCCTTTTTTCCCCACTGGGGGGATGATGTGCTGGGGGGGGTCTGATCGCTCCTGCCTGCGTGTGGCTGGCGGGGGGGGCACCTCAAAGCCCCCTCCACCGCAGGATTCCCCCTCTTCCTCTCCTCCCTCCCTTCCCCGGAGATCGGAGGCTGCACAGGAACGGATCTGTCCTGTGCAGCCTCTAACAGGCTCCTGCCTGTCATGTGACAGTGATCCCCGGCCGCTGATTGGCTGGGGATCGCTGATCTGGTACAACGCTGCTACTGTTAGCAGCGTTGTACAAATGTAAACAAAGTGGATTATTTCCGCTTGTGTTTACATTTAGCCTGTGAGCCGCGATCGGCGGCCCGCAGGCTATTCACGGAGCCCCCCGCCGTGAATTGACAGGAAGCAGCCGAGCGGCTGTTTCCTGATTAATTAGCCTGCAGCTGGCGACGCAGATCTGCATCGCTGGTCCTGTAGCTGCTACTTTGCCGATGCGCGTTATGAGTGCGCGGTCGGCAAGTGGTTAATGAAAATCACCTTAATACAGAGATGACTTAGAGTAATTTACATTTTAGTCACTAGTTTGTTTCAAGCTATATTAGCTCTTCATTAGGTCTTTGTGATTAAAAGTCTAAATGACAGACATAGATTGCATTAAAAACACAATCAATCTTCTTACTTGGGTTCCTCTCCACATATGTATGTGCTTTCTGTTGCTGCTTATATTGGCCTTATATACCTGATATACAAGTTGAAACAACTAAAAAAAGTATTTTGCTACTGTTCAAACAGCTGATAAGGCTGTTGGATTGACTTCTTAACAGTCTTATCAGCTTTTTGTACAATAGCAAAATACTTTTTTTTAGTTATTTCAACTTGCTTCACAACAAAAGCTGTTTGACAATTGTGCTGCATAAAAGACCGCTGTTGAGCGTGTGAATGGGGCTTAACAGACACGTTTGGCAGATAGTTGGACAGATAATTGGTAGGTGTGTATGAACCAGGGGTCTAGTCCTGGGAAAAGAAGTGAGTGGACTCACTCGGAGAATTCCTCGCGGCGCGCCAAAAATGGGCGTGGTCAAGCACACAGTGGGCGTGGTCATGGGTGGGGCCAAATATACATGACCTTAGCAGTGATTTAAAAGGTCTGCCGAGGAAGTTTGAGCTCTGTCATAGTGTATCGCCCAAAAATAGATGTAATCTGACAGCATTTCACCAAAAAGACACATAATCTGGTAGAAATTCCTCCAAAATACAGATAATATGCAAGTGGTTCGCCCAAAATAGACAATGTGGCAGCAGCAGTTCCACCAACATACACATAATTTGGAAGCAGTTCCCCAAAATACGCGAAACCTGGCAGCGGATCACCCAAAATACACGTAACACCCAAAGGACATATAATCTGGCAGTAGTGGACCCCCAAACATACACAATCTGGCAGCAGTTCCCCAAAATACACGTAATCTGGCAGCAGCCGTTCCCCTAACATACACATAATTTGGCAGCTGTTCCCCAAAATACATAACAGCGGTTCCACAAAAATGCAGATAATCTGACAGCAGTTCCCCCAAAATAGGTACCCCCAGGTAGCCAGGTCTATAGGTGTCCCCAGTATAAGTAGCCATGAGTATAGTAGTCCCCAGTATATGTAGCCAGAGGTATAGTTGCCTAGTACCTAGGTTCTTAACGTGTGGTACGCGTACCCCAGGGGGTACTTCTGATGGTTCCAGGGGGTACTCAGGCTTGATATACTTAACCAAGAATAACAAATTTAGAGTTTTTTAGAAAATGCTAAATCTTATTTAAACACCAAATTAGTATTTTAGCTAATTAAAAGCAATAGTAAATGCTTGGAAATGGTTTACAACCAATCATCATGTACTATAATTAAATATATATTTGTCAAGGGGTACCTGTGATAATGTTTACTATGCTAGGGGGTACTTGGGGAGTACAGGGTTTTAAAAGGGGTACATACCAATAAAATGTTGAGAAACACTGGTAGTATATGTAGCCAGGGGTATATGTGCCCAGTATATGTAGCCAGTGGGATATGTCCCCAGTATATGTAGTCAGGGGTATATGTGTCCAGTATATATAGCCAGGGGTATATGTGCCCAGGCCAGTATATGTAGCCAGGGGTATATATGCCCAGTATATGTAGCCAGGGGTATATGTGCCCAGTATATGTCGCCAGGGGTATATATGCCCAGTATATGTAGCCAGGGGTATATATGCCCAGTATATGTAGGCAGGGGTATATGTCCCCAGTATATGTAGCCAGGGGTATATATGCCCAGTATATGTAGCCAGGGGTATATATGCCCAGTATATGTAGGCAGGGGTATATGTCCCCAGTATATGTAGGCAGGTGTATATGTCCCCAGTATATGTAGGCAGGTGTATATGTCCCCAGTATATGTAGGCAGGTGTATATGTCCCCAGTATATGTAGGCAGGGGTATATGTCCCCAGTATATGTAGGCAGGGGTATATGTCCCCAGTATATGTAGGCAGGTGTATATGTTCCCAGTATATGTAGGCAGGGGTATATGTCCCCAGTAGATGTTGGCAGGGGTATATGTCCCCAGTATATGTAGGCAGGTGTATATGTCCCCAGTATATGTAGGCAGGTGTATATGTCCCCAGTATATGTAGGCAGGGGTATATGTCCCCAGTATATGTAGGCAGGGGTATATGTCCCCAGTATATGTTGCCAGGGGTATATATGCCCAGTATATGTAGCCAGGGGTATATATGCCCAGTATATGTAGGCAGGGGTATATGTGTCCAGTATATGTAGCCAGGGGTATATATGCCCAGTATATGTAGGCAGGGGTATATATGCCCAGTATATGTAGGCAGGGGTATATGTCCCCAGTATATGTAGGCAGGTGAATATGTCCCCAGTATATGTAGGCAGGTGTATATGTCCCCAGTATATGTAGGCAGGTGTATATGTCCCCAGTATATGTAGGCAGGGGTATATGTGCCCAGGTAGCCAGGGGTATATGTCCCCAGTATATGTAGGCAGGGGTATATGTCCCCAGTACATGTAGGCAGGTGTATATGTCCCCAGTATATGTAGGCAGGGGTATATGTCCCCAGTATATGTAGGCAGGGGTATATGTCCCCAGTATATGTAGGCAGGTGTATATGTCCCCAGTATATGTAGGCAGGGGTATATGTCCCCAGTATATGTAGGCAGGTGTATATGTCCCCAGTATATGTAGGCAGGGGTATATGTCCCCAGTATATGTAGGCAGGTGTATATGTCCCCAGTATATGTAGGCAGGTGTATATGTTCCCAGTATATGTAGGCAGGGGTATATGTGCCCAGTATATGTAGGCAGGTGTATATGTCCCCAGTATATGTAGGCAGGGGTATATGTCCCCAGTATATGTAGGCAGGTGTATATGTCCCCAGTATATGTAGGCAGGTGTATATGTTCCCAGTATATGTAGGCAGGGGTATATGTGCCCAGGAAGCCAGGGGTATATGTCCCCAGTATATTTAGGCAGGGGTATATGTCCCCAGTATATGTATGCAGGCGTATATGTCCCCAGTATATGTAGGCAGGGGTATATGTCCCCAGTATATGCAGCCAGGGGTATATGTCCCCAGTATATGTAGGCAGGGGTATATGTCCCCAGTATATGTAGGCAGGTGTATATGTCCCCAGTATATGTAGGCAGGGGTATATGTCCCCAGTATATGTAGGCAGGTGTATATGTCCCCAGTATATGTAGGCAGGGGTATATGTCCCCAGTATATGTAGGCAGGGGTATATGTCTCCAGTATATGTAGGCAGGGGTATATGTCCCCAGTATATGTAGGCAGGTGTATATGTCCCCAGTATATGTAGGCAGGTGTATATGTCCCCAGTATATGTAGGCAGGGGTATATGTCCCCAGTATATGTAGGCAGGTGTATATGTCCCCAGTATATGTAGGCAGGTGTATATGTTCCCAGTATATGTAGGCAGGGGTATATGTGCCCAGGAAGCCAGGGGTATATGTCCCCAGTATATTTAGGCAGGGGTATATGTCCCCAGTATATGTATGCAGGTGTATATGTCCCCAGTATATGTAGGCAGGGGTATATGTCCCCAGTATATGCAGCCAGGGGTATATGTCCCCAGTATATGTAGGCAGGGGTATATGTCCCCAGTATATGTAGGCAGGTGTATATGTCCCCAGTATATGTAGGCAGGGGTATATGTCCCCAGTATATGTAGGCAGGTGTATATGTCCCCAGTATATGTAGGCAGGGGTATATGTCCCCAGTATATGTAGGCAGGGGTATATGTCTCCAGTATATGTAGGCAGGGGTATATGTCCCCAGTATATGTAGGCAGGTGTATATGTCCCCAGTATATGTAGGCAGGTGTATATGTCCCCAGTATATGTAGGCAGGGGTATATGTGCCCAGGTTACCCAGGTGTGCCCACACCCGGAGGGAGCAGAGCAGAGAAGGCGAGCTATGGGGACAGTGGGGTTGTGCGGACATCTCCCTCCCCATCCCTCACCTTCGTGCTCCCCTTCCTGCCTCTCCCCTCCAGCGTTGTTAAGTGTCGGGCCCGGCTGCGAAAGTGGGTGGAGACTTACCTCGTTCCAGCCACAAGGGACGCTCCGCTCTGTGTGCGGCTAGTCTGGTCTTCTAGCCGCACACAGAGCGGAGCGTCCCTTGCGGCTGGAAGAAGGCGGAAAGTCTCCGCCCACTTTCGCCGCCGGGTTCGACACTTAACAACGCTGGAGGGGAGAGGCAGGAAGGGGAGCACAAAGGTGAGGGATGGGGGGGAGATGTCCGCCCATCCCCACTGTCCCTATAGCTCGCCTTCTCTGCGCTGCTCCCCTCCACACAAGCCAGGGTGAACGGCGTTCACTATGAAGAAAAAGTGGGTGGACGCAGTTCACCCGTGTCCACGCAGGACTCGACCCCTGGTATGAACCTTATCTTTCCCTCAATTTGCAGCATAGTTCTCCCTACACTGAATCCAGCCATTCTGTCAAATGGCTGCCAGGTTTATCTATTTTATGGAGGGGAGGGGGGGTAGCCCATGTGGTAAAAATGCTTAATTGGATTTCCTGTCCCACCTGATTTAAGAGTTAAGGGTCAAAACATGGATCCATGTTTAAGTTTGGGGCAAACATAAAGCATAAAGTTCACACTAAATGCTAATAGTGAACAGCAAATGTTTCTTGTGAACCGCCGATCATCAAAAGTGGTAAAGACAATCCATCTGCATGAAAAATGTTGTGTCAAAGAAGTATTGTGGTTTATTCCAGCTGGTAAATATGCCAAAACAATTGCCATTTGCCTGTCCAGCCTAGAAGTTAAAAAAGTAAACTATGTTGGTGATGATATATGCAATTTAGTAAATCAGTACTGTTCATGCACAAATACTTTCAACAGCCACTTATAAGAACTCCATTAATAGCTATATAGGCATGTACAGTATATACACTACTGGTAAAAAAAACACAGTTTTAGAATGCCCCCATGTCTCGTACTCTGAAATCAAAGCATAGAACAAATAAAGAAATAAGTAAAGAATTAAGTAGTGAAATCTATGCGTAAACCAAAATGCATTCTGGCGTATAAGACTACTTTCTAACTCAGGAAAATCTTCTCAGAAGTCGGGGGTCACCTTATATGCCAGGTGTCGTCTTATAGGGTGGGTGCTGAAACTTCCGAGCCGGACTGGAGAATCTGCGGTTGCCGCAAGCCGCAGGGTGGCGGGAGCTCAAAAACGCTCATAAATGTCCACGGCCGCATCACCACTGTATGCGGCGACCATAATGAAAGCAGCAAGTTGGTGCTGTACAAGTATGGTAGAAGAAAATCCACTCACTACATTCATGGAAAGAAGTGACTTAAGATGGTCCCGATGAAGAGGTGAGGGGGCAACTCACTGGGAAGACTTTGTATACAACAACCAGCCAATCTCCGGTAAGGAACATCGCTTGCTGTGATTTGTTGGATGTTGTATACTGGGTACCACATACAGTGCAGCACCAGTATCTGTACCTGTTTATACAGTATAGCACCAGTACATACAGTACAGAATACAAATATCCAAGAGTCAAGAGGGGTAGTCTTATAGGGCGAGTATATCCAAAAATGTGTATTTTAATTGGAAAAGTTGGGGGTCGTCTTATACGCCGGAATATAATATGGTACTTTTAATTCATCAAAGTAGCCAGCCACCTTTGGTAGATATAACTGCTGAACACACTCTGGGCATTCACTTTACAATGGAAATTACATATTCTCCTGAAAGTTCTTCCCAACCTTGTGGTTTTGAAAGTCGCCCACTTGTAAAATATTTTCCGGACAGTGGAATGACTAACTTCAAATTATTCTGAGATCTTTTTAAATTAGCAGACTTGGCCCATAGTTTTCTCTTAGGTGATATTTTCACAACTTGTCATAAAATGCCTTTTAAGCCACCAGCAAACAGAAAAATACATTTGATAGTACTTTTTCAACAACTTTTGGGTACTTTTTCCGTTATAAAATGCTGAAAGGTTTAGTTTACAGAGAAGATGAAAATTATCTCCAAGGAGTTAACTCGAGTTAAAAAGTTAATTGCGTATGGGCCCTTATGCTGGGCATACACGGGTCGATCCAGTGGCCGATTAGCTGCCGGATAAACCCCCGCCGTGTCCCCCCGCGTCCCCGCTCATCTGTGCGTGCACGCGGATCGATTCCCGCTCGTCCCCGCCGGCGCTTCTTATCTCCCACTAGATCAACCATTGTCCTCCCGCAGGGATCGAGCGCGGAATTGATCCCCGCGGTGATTGGACACGTCAGATATTATCAATCGAGCCATCAGGCTCAATTGATAAGCCTCCCCGCGACGCCGTGTATGCCCAGCATAAGAGTCTTCTTCCTATAGGCATATCCAATTAGAAAAGATTGCGCTCCAAATGGAAACCACTTAGCCAGGGGTTCGCAGCTCAAACAATCAAGTCACCGCTCTTTGATACACCACTACAGAGGCCCACAGATCAACCCTGGAATATAATTGTCATGATCGCTGCTGCAGCAGGTATTGCTGGAAGTAGTAGTGCTGCAGCTCAGGTAGTTCTGATCTCTTTCCATGCAAGCTGCATAGCTTTGTCTGCCTTTCCCTGCTGTCAGCTTGTGACTGATTATCATTCACCTGTGTGGGAATCTGCATGTCTGCTCCCATTGGATGACCTCAGTATAAAGATCTGCTTCCTGCAGGACTCCTCGGGTTTTTTTAGCTTCAGCTTAAGCCTGTCTTGCTGTCGCTTCAGCCCCCGATCGTGTTTCTTGTTCTAAAGATCCTTTGCTGGTTTTGCATCATATATTGGTTCATTGCCCATATATATGCATACCAGCACGTTTATTATTTTCCTTGTATTCGTGTTACGTTGATACATCAGTGACGCTGATATATACGTACACGAACTGTTTATATCCTGTGTTCAGCTAGTCAGTTCTAGCATGTTGATCACCCGTGCTGAGCTAGTTATCCTGTTCCTGGTCCTGTTTGTGGATTGCGTTCATCTCAGCGAGGAGATAACGAATCCTTCTGAATCCTGTCCTGTTACCGTTTGTGGATTGCGTTCATCTCTGCGAAGAGATAGCGAATCCTTCTGAGTCCTGTTCCCTGTATCGTTCCAGTCCTAAGTCAGTGTTCCTGCTTATGTCATATATCGGTTCATTGCCGATATATACATATGTTAGTCAGACGTTACAAATAGTTTCATTGATAGCTGTAATTGTAATACGCTAGGAAATCATACTATTTGTATGTTTATCTGTGTTACGTTCATCTATCTTGATCCTGCAAATTCCTGACTATCCTGTCCTGTCTTTGTGAGGCACACCATCGCCGCTACGCTTTGGCTGCCTCATTCCAGTCTGTCTTGTTGTGGACGCTTGCTGTCACTAAGTAGCGGCTAGCTAGCAAGCGTTCATTCTGTCTACCTGTCCTGATCTCCTCAGTTCTGGTTTATGTGCTCAGCGCTACTTTGCGCTGAGACGTTATAGCGAAAGCATTGTTTGTGGCTGTCGGATCTTCACCGGCCCTGTGCGCCACAATCTCCTTTTGGAGTCAGTCCTCCCCTCCACTATACTAGGGATAGCCTGTTTCCTTGTGCTAGTGTGTGTACCTCCTCCACGTCAGCTCATGCGGACTGCGGAGAATACACCACCAAGCCTTACATTATGAAAACCCCATTACCAATACCCATTGTGGGGGGGATTCCCAGAAAGTATGACACTGTTAATTATGGTTCCTGTTCCTTTAAGAAATTTGAAGAACTTAACTCTGAAACAGAAAATGAGTTTTTCTCTGAATGTGCCAGGTTCCTGGCCAATCCCGATCTCCAAGCGACTCCTGTTTCAACCTGGGCACTCCAGCTAGTTTATATTTTGTTTAAAGGGCAATTGTTTCAGTGGGCATTTGATGTTCTCAATCATTCCGATTTGAAAGAGAGACCGCTGGAATTTCTAGCGTTTGTAAACCATAACTGGTTGCGCATAGATCCATTGCCTTTTCCTCTAAATGAACTCCTGGCAGCAGGCCAATCAGCTTCCCCTTCAATTGTTTGCAAAAATGATCAGCAAGCAGAGTGTTCCTGATAATTTTCCTGCAGCTTTGAATAAATCACCAAAGGCAGCAGGGTCTAAGGCAAAACGCAAACGTTCTAAGAAACGTGTCCGATCTGCAGAGTCGTTATCCTTAGCGACTGAGACCTATAATGAGATTCTGCCATTAACAGATAATGAAATGCAATTGTCTTTCAGGGGAGTTAAATGGACTTATGAGACTACTAATGAACTTTCCTCCCTGGCTAGGGAAAATAAAGATTTTTGTTTAAAATAATTATCTGAGTATGATTATGAGGAGATATTACAGAGTATTGAACAAATCAACGTATTTGTGAACCAAGGGAAGTTTGCATACACTACAGTTCAACACTTGCTACAGGTATTGGAGATTCTTAAGAATAAGGAATCTGCCAATCACCTGCTAATTAACCCTATACATGTGCCTGCCACAATCATATCTGCCAACTGTGATCAGCCTAAATGTTTCGCTGTTAAGTATGCATGGGATCCTCCATTCGAGAGGGGAGAGATGGAAGCCCTGGTCTGTGAATGGAAGAATGATTCAAGTTCATTTTGTCAATTTTACAGTGCAAAAAGTGAAATGGTATTGAATGCATGCATTAAGTCAGCCTATAACCTAATAGAGACTGGTGTGTGTAGGTATGACTGTGTGGCTCCTTTGATTGATGTGTGGGAACTGATTTTGGATGATTTTTATGTGACTCCGAATTCGCAAATATGGCGTTCTGACCCGCCTGCTTCAGCACCTTTCGCTGATTCAGCAGGTGATTCGGAGCTCTTTTTGTGTGAAATTGAAGTTCCTGCAATTCCACCCTGTACCATGGATAACTCAGTGTTACTTCCCAGTAAAACAGAAGCCACTGATACTTTCTTAACCTTGCCCTGCACAAATTTCTCAGCAGAGAATCCAGAGGTCCTGCTGACTTCCGAGTCCAGTCTAGCCAGTACTCATGAGTCTTTGTTCAGTGAAACAGACACCAGAAAAATCTTGCCTGCCTCTGCAAACACTTCTGCAGAAATTACCTGTGTTAATAAAGTTCAACTCCTGTCTGATCCAGCAGATGCCAATAGATGCACTACATCAGTTTCCGAGTTCCAGCAATCCTGTCTAGAAACCTCAGAACCCCAGCATCTGAATTTTCCAATTTTACAAATGAATGGTGATTCAGATGCGCAAACATTGTGTCTTGATCTTCCTGTTTCTACACCTCGCTCTAGTTTCGTGAATAGCTCAGAGCATCTGCTATGTGAACCTGAAATCGCAGAATTATTACCTTGTTCAGAAAATGTTCCAGTAAATTTGCCCTGTATCGTGAAAAGCTCAGAGCATCTGCTATGTGAACCTGAAATCGCAGAATTATTACCTTGTTCAGAAAATGTTCCAGTAAATTTGCCCTGTATCGTGAATAGCTCAGAGCATCTGCTATGTGAACCTGAAATCGCAGAATTATTACCTTGTTCAGAAAATGTTCCAGTAAATTTGCCCTGTACCATGAATTGTGCAGTAGATCTCTCCAATGAAACTCAGGTCACAGAATCATTATGCTGTCCAGCAGGTGCTTCCATGGTTTTGCCCTGCAATATGGACTGTTCAGTGATCCTGTCCAGTGAAGCTGTGGTCGCAGAGTCTTATGCTTCACCCAGTACTTTGGATACTTCAAACCCTCTAGCAGAGGAGTCTGAGGCACTGCTTACCTCAGTTGGTGTTGCAGTAATATTCACTTGTCTAGCAGCTGTTTTGGAATTACAGTCTGCTCTAATAAAACTTGATGAATTTCTGCCCAGCAAAGCAGAAGCCATTGAAATATTGTCCTCGTCAGCAAGTGTGTTAGATACCTTGCCCTGTACACAGTCTGATTTAACCAATGTTGTTGAGTCCCTCTCCAGTGTTGTAACAGCCGAGGAATTCCAGCCCTGTCCTCTGAATGTTTCAGAAGTCTTGCCCTGTAACATGGATAATTCTGATTCTCTGGTCAAAATAATAGAAATCTCAGAATTTCAGTCCGGTCTGATGAGTGTTCCTGAAACCCAGCCCTGTATCCTGAAAGATTCTGGTTCTCTGGCCGCTGTGGCAGAGGTTCCAGAGTCCCCTTCCTGTCCAGGGAATTCCTCAGTTTTGCCTAGTCCAGTGGGGGCTGCTGCAATACTGACTTGTTCTGCAGCGCCTCATGAGCTCCAATCCAGTGTATTAGATGAGTCTCTGTCCAGTCCAGAGGTAGTTGTGGAGTCCCTATCTGGTTCAGTGCATACATCAGAAGATTTGTCCTGTCTTGTTAGTGCCCCTGAATCTGATTTGTTACTGACTTTGCTGGAATCAGCGACATCTAAGTCTGATCCTGCATTCTCGTGTAAAAGTCCAGTAGTTCCGAAGTCTAGTCATGATGATTTTTTTTTGGCCAGTCCTGGTTTTGGTCCTGTCTTGGCTGACCCTGAGGCTCACAGTTCCTTGACATGCCCAGAGGTTTCTCTTGTGTCAGTGTGCCCAGATGTTCTTTGTGTGCCAGAATGCCCAAGTGTGTCTAAGGTGTTAGCGTGCTCTGATGCTTCCTTAGTGGGAACATGTTCTGATGTTGCCAGTCTGCCTGCATGCCCAGAGATGGTTCTGGTCCCTGAAAGCCCTGATCTTGATGTTTGTCCTTGTGGCCCTGACTCGGGAATTGCCCTAGGTTCCATAGGGGTTCTTGATAGTTCTCCATGTGAGCCTAAGGGGCATTCTGACCTATGGGGATCTCTTTGGAGCTTCAAGGTGTTCTGGGAGGTCTCTGAGAAAACTTGTCCTGGTGCCTTGGACTGGTTCAACAGTGGGTTTTGTGTTGGTAAAGACAGTCCCGGTGGGCATTGCAAAGGCTTTGGCGTTTTTGAACGGTTCCTGGAAGGCGGTGGGTATCGCTCAGGGAGTTTCGGAGGGCTTTCTTCTGGAAATCATGGTTCTGATGGGTGTCACACTGGGGCTTGTAGTACTGATGGGCATGGTTCTGTAGGTTCTGGTTCTGATGGGTCCAGTCTTGTGGGGACTGATTCTGGAATTCGGTCTTGCCGGGCTGTCCCGGTCATCATGAATTATCAGTCAGACTGTTTTGGTGGGAATTTCAGTTTTGAAAAGCGTCTGGAATCCGCTTTTAAGGGCGGGGGTACTGTCATGATCGCTGCTGCAGCAGGTATTGCTGGAAGTAGTAGTGCTGCAGCTCAGGTAGTTCTGATCTCTTTCCATGCAAGCTGCATAGCTTTATCTGCCTTTCCCTGCTGTCAGCTTGTGACTGATTATCATTCACCTGTGTGGGAATCTGCATGTCTGCTCCCATTGGATGACCTCAGTATAAAGATCTGCTTCCTGCAGGACTCCTCGGGTTTTTTTAGCTTCAGTTTAAGCCTGTCTTGCTGTCGCTTCAGCCCCCGATCGTGTTTCTTGTTCTAAAGATCCTTTGCTGGTTTTGCATCATATATTGGTTCATTGCCCATATATATGCATACCAGCACGTTTATTATTTTCCTTGTATTCGTGTTACGTTGATACATCAGTGACGCTGATATATACGTACACGAACTGTTTATATCCTGTGTTCAGCTAGTCAGTTCTAGCATGTTGATCACCCGTGCTGAGCTAGTTATCCTGTTCCTGGTCCTGTTTGTGGATTGCGTTCATCTCAGCGAGGAGATAACGAATCCTTCTGAATCCTGTCCTGTTACCGTTTGTGGATTGCGTTCATCTCTGCGAAGAGATAGCGAATCCTTCTGAGTCCTGTTCCCTGTATCGTTCCAGTCCTAAGTCAGTGTTCCTGCTTATGTCATATATCGGTTCATTGCCGATATATACATATGTTAGTCAGACGTTACAAATAGTTTCATTGATAGCTGTAATTGTAATACGCTAGGAAATCATACTATTTGTATGTTTATCTGTGTTACGTTCATCTATCTTGATCCTGCTAATTCCTGACTATCCTGTCCTGTCTTTGTGAGGCACGCCATCGCCGCTACGCTTTGGCTGCCTCATTCCAGTCTGTCTTGTTGTGGACGCTTGCTGTCACTAAGTAGCGGCTAGCTAGCAAGCGTTCATTCTGTCTACCTGTCCTGATCTCCTCAGTTCTGGTTTATGCGCTCAGCGCTACTTTGCGCTGAGACGTTATAGCGAAAGCATTGTTTGTGGCTGTCGGATCTGCACCGGCCCTGTGCGCCACAATCACCTTTTGGAGTCAGTCCTCCCCTCCACTATACTAGGGATAGCCTGTTTCCTTGTGCTAGTGTGTGTACCTCCTCCACGTCAGCTCATGCGTTGCATGCTGACTGTGGAGAATACACCACCAAGCCTTACAATAATATCAAAAAAACGCACATAGTGCTGAATAACGTTTTATAAAAAGGACCCTTTTCACCACTCCTTGCACTCCACCGGGACGTGCCCACCAATGGGATTGACAATCGTACACCCCCCTCTGGGTATGCACTCACCGTCAGAATACTTGTACTTTAGCTCATTAGTACTTAAAGTACTTCTCCACGTGTGTCCATCCAGTCTTGCAGAGTTATAGGTCCAGCTTCAGGTTCCAGTAAAAAATGCTTTTTATTATAAAAAAAATCCCCATAAAAACATACAGGCTAAAAGAATTATCATGCACAGGGAGACCGGCGTGCAGTAAAGCAACAAGCAGCCAGCGGCTGTACTGCGGAATACAGCCTGCTATCACCGTGCGCAGTCTCCTCTCTCCCTAAACGTGTGTGTGTTACCAGGCTCCTCCCCTACGCGTTTCATCATAAATGACTCATGAGGGGTGCATACCCAGAGGGGGGTGTACTATTGTCAATCCCATTGGTGAGCACATCCCGGTGGAGTGCAAGGAGTGGTGAAAAGGGTCCTTCCTATAGGCATAAGAGAGATGACATGATCTCACCTTAAGCATGTCATGTTGGCTGCAGCTGAACTGCAACCAGGCAGTTCTGATTTCCCTGCACACATACAGCTGCATGGTTTTGCTAGCATTTGCAACGAGTGTTATTTCCATCTGAAGTTCAGAGTAGCACAGGATTGATTAATTACCACTCACCCGTGTTGGAATTTGCATGCCTGTTCTCATTGGTGGATATCCATATAAAAGCCTCTTCCTGCCTTGATACTTTGCCTGAATGTGATCAGTTTACCCCATAGCTGAATTACTGGGTCTTGTGTGATTACTGTTTGTTGTCTTGGCTGGCTCCCTTGGGAACCTGTGCTATTCCTGCGGTGAATAATAGCAGCGTTCCTTCTTGACTATCTGGACGTTGCCTTCACTGCAGTTGTGATTGGTGGAAGCTCCTTCCTGTCCAGCTGTGAGGACGTGTAGTGCTATAGCTTTTATGCGCCATATTGTACTGATGGTGCTGTAGTGAGCCATCTTGTGTGAATCTTTTCATTCAGATCTGCATATCTGTTCATTTGAGTCTGGAGGATTTCCTTAATACTTGTTTATCAGAGATCACTAACCAGATGGGTCTATGAGTCATATGTTACTTAAAAAGCACTATTATAGGGAGTGCTTGCATATAAAGAATGTACTAATCTGACCCAGGATTTAAGACTCTTCATTTATGACCTAATGGCCCCTTAGTGTATGACGTTAGGGGACATTAGGATATTTTTTAGGCTATAATGCATGACTATGACTTTATAAATGTATAAATGGGTCGTAAATCTAGTACTTGTATTCCAGAGTGAATATCTAATTGTGTATATGGGCAGATGGACATATGAAAGAGGGCCATAAATCTATCAAAAGTATACTGACCGGAATGTGGCCTATTTGGTGTGCTTCCAGCCATTATCACTTGTTCGGAGTTGCTGATTGTCAAAAAGGGTTTTTTTCTTCCATACTCCATAGGCTAACATGGGGCTCCATATTGGCCTATGGGATGAAAAGCTATAAAACCCAGCTGCTATTTCAAGACGACGGAATTCTCTCAACTCATAGCTGGGCTGGCCACCTAGCTAAGTCTGACTGCGCTTACCGTCTGAGGAACTTCTAGACTATCGTGAGGGAAGAGTTGCTGTCTAGGACAGATAGAAGTTACTGCAACCTTGAGCGGGACACCTAGGAAACACAAGGTGATGTGATGTGTTTATAATTCTGATACTTGTTATGTTATGTTATGTTGTTATTCTCTGTCTTCTTTCCAATAACTTGGTATTGTATATCATATTTTGAATCAATAAACTTGTTAACCTTGTTACTTGTCTCTGATTTTGGAGGAATCTAAAAGAACCTGCAATTGCTACCTGTGTAAGTGGTGTCACTTTTTCTGTAGCAATACAGGACGTTACAATAGCTGCGGTTGCTATTGGTAATGCTTTTTCTAGTCTTGCCTGTCTGGACATTGCCATCCCTGTGGTTGTTATTGACAGACGCTCCTTCTAGTCCTGTTGTGTGGACATTACAATAGCTGCATACACTTGTTCCTGTCTAATCCTGTATTGTCATTTCTTTGTGAGCATTTACCATCGCTACACTAAATTTCATGTATGGCGCCTCTTAACTCAAAAGTGTCTCAGGTGGGGGGAGCCATCCATGGGAGGTGGGTGGAGCTTCCCACAGTGATACCGTGACTGGGGCGTAGCTTTTTTTAGCTTCCTTTTTGCAGCCAAAGGTGCATTTTTATAGGAAATTAAAAAGGGGGTGTGGGTGCTTGGGCAACCAGAGTCCACCTCTCTGCACATGCCTGTTTACATAGTCAACACATTAGTCAGGAAAGGACACTAGAGTGCTGACCAGTAAAGCCAGCAGTATGACCTAGAAGCTTGCACCTGCTGTGCGCCCTGCTATACAGGGATATATTGTCAGTACTGGATTGCTTTAATTATAACAAACACAGCTTAGTCATTAAATGTAGCACATCATCTAATGAAATAACTGACAGGTATAGCAAATAGATCACAATTATCAGAGATCTATTGTTCTGTAATTTTTTGACATCACAAAACCATTGTAACTTGCTAGTTTACAGATTGTCTTCAACGAGATACCTGCCTCATAACAGGCACTGTAAAATAATATATCATTGTTTCTTAGGCTGGTTATTATATGCGAGATGATCATGATAAACTAATGCAGAGGTAGCAGCAAAATAATAACACTGAGAACTGTACTTGATGCATGTTATTCTTCTGGCCTAGTATTCATTTAGGTAGAATTTCATCTCTGCAAAGCTTGCAGAGATGAAAAAAGAAAATGTAGTGGAAAAGTAAAAAACAATACCACATACATTACTGATTTTTTTTCTTCATTGTTTTCTACACTGCCCCTATAATTGTACTTACAGTGGAATAGACCACATATACCTGCACCCAGCTGCCCCAGTAATTGTATTTACAGTGGGATATACCACATACACCTGCACCCAGCTGCCCCAGTCATTGTACTCAGCGCCGGCCTTAGGTTTCACAGCGCCCTGAGCGTAACCAAATTTTGGTGCCCCCCCTCCCCCGCCCCCAATTCATCCTCTTCGCTAATTACATGCCTTGAATGCAAAACAGCTGCAATTATGTACTAATTCTAATATAAAAAAATTGACTACAGATTCAAGCAATGAATGCGGCTAGCCACAAGTATACTTACGTTCAATTTGTACAGCGGGAGACATGGCAGCGCTTTTAGACAGAGGTTGTACACGAATTATCTATCTGCATGGATGTGCAGAGCTCCAGAAACTGGACAATATTACACAACTAGCACTCAAAGCAGGTATAACAAAGGAGGGTGGTATCTTCAGTAAATCATTTGTGTGCAGATTATTCCCTACTGGACTTCTCCACGGCGATGACGGACTCTCACCTAGCACTAATCTAACAATAAACAATAAAATATGTTTTTATTGTTAGATTAGTGCTAGGTCTTCCCCGTGAGGGTACGTCATCATGGGGAAGTCCAGTAGGGAATAATCTGTGCACAAATTATTTACTGAAGCTAACACCCTCCTTTGTTATACCTGCTTTGAGTGCTAGTTGTGTAATATTGTCCAGTTTCTGGAGCTCTGCACATCCATACAGATAGATAATTTGTGTACATCCTCGCTGCCATGTCTCCCACTGTACAAATTGAACGTAAGTATGTATACCATTTATGATCAGCAGCACAAGGTAAAATTATGTTTTTATTGTTAGATTAGTGCTAGGTCTTCCCCATAGGGGTCCATCATCGCCGTGGAGAAGTCCAGTAGGGAATAATCTGTGCACAAATTATTTACTAAAGCTAACACCCTCCTTTGTTATACCTACTTTGAGTGCTAGTTGTGAGTGTAATATTGTCCAGTTTCTGGAGCTCTGCACATCCATGCAGATAGATCAACCGGGTGCAACCTCTGTCTGTAAGCGCTGCCATGTCTCCCACTGCACAAATTGAATGTAAGTAAACTTGTGGCTAGCTCCATTCATTGCTGCATTGTGTAGTCAATTTTTTAAATTAGAATTAGTACATAATTTCATCTGTTTTGCTTTCAAGGCCTGTAATTAGCCCCAGTGGGGCTCTGCATGCCTCTGTTGGTTTTCATTTCAGGTGCAGCCTTAAGCGCTGTCATTTGTCTGCCTGATTGTAGATAATAAACCCAGTGGCTAGTTAATGCGGTTCACCACCAACCACCGTGCCCGCCACCTACAGGAATCACACTCACCTATGGCTGCCCCACCATTACAGACAGAAAAAACAGCTTGGGCGTAATACTATTTCAAGTAGCTTTCCACACCACTAAATAGCCACTTCTGCAAGCTACAGGAGCCTCACATGTGTAAAACCAGCGTTTTATTTAAAGATACAAAAAAACAATACTCACAAACAAAGCAAAAATCAAGTATGTAAATGAGGACATCTCCTCGTGAGTGCACCGATCACTTCCTGCACAGGCTGACTATTCAGTGGTGTGGAAAGCTACTCGAAACAGGATTACACCCAAGCTGTAGTTTCTGTCTGTAATGGTGGGGCGGCCATTCCAATACGTGATCGTGTTTCCTGTAGGTGGCAGGCACGGTGGTTGGTAGTGAACCGCATTAACTAGCCACTGGGCTTATTATCTACAATCCTGGGGTTGGTGGTTGCCATATTGGGGATATCATCTATGCAATGAGAGGTCTTTGCTTTTTCCCCTGTATGAGGTCATGAGGAATGGAGCACTGAAGACTGAAGTGTATAGCTGGTACCAGAAAGGATATTGTGTTGAGCTTGTGGTGCTGTCTGTGGGTCGGAGCAGCTACCAAATTAGGTGAGCAGGTTTCCAGTTGGTGGTGGGACCACTATTTCTATTGTGCTGGGTGACCACTTAGAGCAAATTGGGGCGTAACCCATGCAGAGGGCTCCCCCATTTTATATACAGACTATGCTATGAAGCTTTCTTGTTCTTTTTTGTCTCCCCTCTGAGGTATCTTAACAGTTGGGATTTTATTTGATCAACGTGGATATCAAAGACTCTCTGGGACTCAACAGGATAAGAGTGACGTTTAATAGTTCATTTAGATGCTACAGATTGGTAGCACACTGTATGTAATTAATTTATAATCTATGGGGTGTTTGACGTAACACTAAATGGATGCAGCAAGCAGACTGGACTGTGGTTGGAATTGTTGGAAACGCTATATTGATGACATTTTTTGCGTGTGGGCGGGGCCCCATTCGACCTTTGAGGCCTTTTTTTCGTCACTCCAGGGAAGCTGTACTGCCATCAAATTAACCATCAATAGCGATAGGAATCGCATTTCTTTTTTGGACACTTTGGTATACAAGGAGAAGGGCAGACTGGCCACTGATATTTTTGTGAAGGAGACGGACCACAACTTGATTTTGCATTACAACAGTTTCCATCCATTACATGTAGTTAATAATATCCCAGGGGGCCAGTTCAAGAGAATCAACAGCATTGTCAGTGACCCAGGTAAACAGGATTTGGGGTTAGAACAGATGGCGAAAACATTTTTATGAAGGGGTTACCCAAGTCAGGTAGTACACTCCCAGCTGGTTAAAAGTCATTATAAAGGTAAAGGTAAACAACCACAGAATAGACTTCCTTTTGTATCCACTTATAATACTATCAGTAAGGAAGTTGAGAAATGTTTGAAGCGACACTGGAGTCTCCTTAGTGATTCTTTTTCAAATATTATGGAATTTCAACACCCTCCTATTTTTTTCGTATAAACGGGCGCTGTCTTTGCGTTCTCGATTGGTTCGATCTGATGTTACTCATCAACCTGTGAGTCGGGCTGCCTCAGGGCACTTTTTCTTGCCTAATTTGTCATTTATGCCACAATATTATAAAAGGAGACTCCTTTGTCCATCCTACAAGATGTAAACAATTTAAAATTAGGGGTAGGTACACTTGTGATTCCAGCTGGGTAGTTTATTTATTAAAATGCCCCTGCAGTACAGGATATGTAGGACAGACAACCCAAAGATTAAAGTATCGTCTGTCCTCGCATAAACCAATGATCAGAACTAAGAACATGGAACTGGCGGTTTTCTGAGCATTTTTTTAAATATGGGCACACAGTCAGTGAGTTACGTGTGCAGGTTATTGATTTGTATTGGTAATGTTAAAAGGGGTGATAGATTGAAATAACTGCTTATGAAGGATGCAAAGTGGATTAAAGAGTTTGATACAATTAGATTTGGGATGAATAGGGATTATGATCTTAATTTTAATTGGTAATTTGAAACTGCTTTATGTATTGTGCAAACAGATTTTGTTTCCTCATTAACTTTTTGATGTTCCTTTTTATTTTCTTGTTTTTATAGGTGAGCGATGACCGGGCTCTTCTATGCACCCCTTTTTGTAAGTATGGTACCCTGTAGGCCACCCTGTTCTTTTGCATATTTTTGCACATTTTTTTGTGCTTTACACGTCTTGATAGCGACGATGATTTGTTGTATACGCATGTAATGTATTTGTTTTTACGTGTCGGTATTCAAAAATTTTCTGAGCGAGCGGGCTTGGGACTGGGACTCTATTCTCCTGTGTCAGAGGTAGAGCCCTTGGCCATTCTACCATCCAGCCACGTATGATTGTAATTTGTTTATATATTCGTATTGTTTTTGGTGTGCTAAAGCCTGTTCCTCTCTGTTTACTTCCACTGGTGAATTGACCGATAGGCTTAGAGGGTTGTATTAATGTTTAGGTGAATTTGCTCTGCCTTTCTTTTGAATTGGCCAATAGAGCGAGGTGTGTGGCTCTGGGGGACTGCTTCACATGTTAATGAGAAGTTCCCCATCAGGTCCTCCATTTCGTAGGCCTCGATGCGATTGGCTGGTGGGCGTGGACTTTTACTATATAAATGTGTGTTGTGTGATTTGATTTTATTGTGCTGAGCGGCTTGTAAAAGGGCATGTAACCCGAAACAGCGGGCTGTAGCTGCTACACAGCATTTTATGAATATTCAATAAAGCTGATTTATACTTGGGTGTGGTGCGGATCATTATCTCCAAGCAAGCCAACTGTGGTATCATATTTAGTTTACATTTTTGGGCAGCGCTCGTATTTTACAAATTTTAAAGTTTGCATAATGGTTAAGACTTTCATTTACAGGCTCAGATATCAACCAGAGGAGCTAAATTCCGTAGCACTGAATGAGAGCACTAAGAGGGCTCACACACTCGCTCACTGCACAAAATTTGTTCTATAAGCCTTTCATCTTGCATGGAATTCCAAGCATCATGTAGAAATCTTGGTGGTCCTCAAACAAATGGGTTACAACACAAAGAAGGTCTGAAAGGCACAGCATCGCTTCTAAAGTAATTATACATATCTGCATATCATGTTTAGACTTTAACATCTTGTAATTTTATGCTGCAGCAATCTGTGCTGGCCTGGTATCTGTAAAATCTATGATTATGAATTTAATAGAAAATAATCAGAAAGGCCCCATGGTAGAAGGAAGATATACCGTAAGAACAATAAAAATGTCAAAGCTAGCTATATACAACCATGATCATTTCAGTTTATTATTAGCACATCTGTTCTCCTACTATTGACGGAGCAAGTAGTCACCAAGCTAGCAGAAATAGAAAGCTGTGCAATGCCTTGAGAGGTTTTTTTTTTTTACATCAAATGTATGCTTTGGCTTTGTTTGGTGATGACCCAGGTTAGCTATGATGGCAGCGTGGTTGTTGCTTCTGAAAATATAGCACCATAATCGATTAAACCATTGAAGAAAACAAAAATATATTTCATTCTAAAGTTCCATCTAGTAATAAATAAGATTACTCCTTTGTTTTTGCACACAGTTAGATTTTAGAATTTGATAATCAAACAAGTTCAAGCAGTGCTGGACGTCCTCCTTTCTTGTGCAATAAATAAGATTACTCACTAGATTACATCCTCCTTAACATATGTTAACAGCTCGCTTACTGCTTTTGAAATACACATGGAACATTGAATTAATTATTTAAATAACCTGTTACTAACAAGCCTGTCAATGTCCAGATTATTTTTATAACGTGTAGTTAAATTCAATGAGATCTCAGCTATTTGAATATCTTCTTGCAGTGTGGACACTCAGCAATGCACAAAGCTGCCAACTCCGTGCAGATTCCAACAGCTGAGCAACAACTTATAGTGGAATGGGCAGCACAAGCGACTTATGGCTCATACACACGGGGTACGGCCGTCGCCGCAACCACGTGGCACGTGCGTGTTGCGGCGACGGTTCGCCCGTGTGTATGACGCGCGCGCCCCGAACCGTCGCTCGTCGGAGCTGTCGCCGGGCGATTGATATGTTCAATCGCCGGCTACAGCCATCGCCGCAACCTCGCCGGAACTGTCGCTAGTCCCGCATGTGTATGCGGGCTAGCGACAGCTACCCACACACGGCACACGGAGCTTCCGGCGGGGGGGAGGAACCTCGGCGACAGCTTCCGCCGCATCGCTAATCCCTCTGCAGCAGTGTGGATGCAGAGGGACTTGGCGACGAGCTGTCGCCGAACTGTTGACGAACTGTCGCGCACACGCTCCCGTGTGCAGCGACAGCTACAATTGTCCCCCTGTGAGTACTTAGCTTAAAGCACTATAATGGGGATGGGGATTGACTCGGGGTGGGGGAATTGATGTGGGGGTGGGGATTGACTCCAAGGGTGAGGGGGGTGACAATGTGTGTGTGATGCAGGCCATTAGTCTTAAAACAGGCGTTTTTTCACTTGAAATTGGATCAAGCCCCTTAAATTGTGGAGAGAAAAAATGGCCATGAAATGACCTAGATGACAGGCTGAGCAGGTGAATGTGCTTTCCTTTATTTTCTAGCTTCTACTCCTATAATCTTTCCATGTGTTTTTTACCCTTTTTACCCTTACTCCGCCACTAAGGGTGCATTCACTCTATGCACATGTGCACTATAGCTGTGAACTCAGAATCAGAATCAGAATCATCTTTATTGTCGCCAAGCACACCGATTGGTGAGCCCGGAATTGCTTGTGGTTCACATGGCAATGGCAGTTCAGGAACATATAACATATATAACATATGACACATGGAGGAAATATAACACCCGGCAAACATAAGCAAGGCAAAGCAAAACATACACGCAGATATATAGAGCAACACAGTTAGAGTCTTGGGAGAGTCAGAATTTACAGCTGTGGGGGAGGGTTGCCCTGGGGGTTAGAGTGTCCCAGTGGTGGTGGTGTGGGGGGGGGGTCTTGAGTTTAGTGAGTTCAACAGGTAG
Source organism: Hyperolius riggenbachi (assembly GCF_040937935.1). NCBI lineage: Eukaryota > Metazoa > Chordata > Amphibia > Anura > Hyperoliidae > Hyperolius > Hyperolius riggenbachi. The sequence continues at coordinate 329,505,326 of NC_090650.1, forward strand.
ACTGCTTGGGGGAAGAAGGTGTTCATGTGTCTAGTGGTTTTGGTGGGGATGGATCTGAACCGGCGACCCAGTGGAAGGGTCTCAAAGTAGCGTCTGCCCAGGTGGGAGGGGTCGAGTAGGATCTTGGAGGCCCTTGTCTTCATTCTCATGGAGTATAGGAGATCTAGCGAGGGCAGGTGGGCGCCTATGATCTTTTCTGCTGCGTTTATCACTCTGTGGAGTTTGTATTTATCCTTAGCAGTTGCACCGGCATACCAGACGATGATGGAGCAGCAGAGGATGGATTCGATGGTCGAGGTGTAAAAGCTGGTAAGCAGTTCCCGTGACATGCCGAATTTCTTCAATTGGCGCAGGAAGAATAGCCTTTGCTGTGCTTTCTTCTGAGTTTTAGTAGTGTTCTGCTCCCATTTGAGGTCGCTTGTTAAGGTTGTGCCAAGGAACCGTACACTTTGGACTCTGGAGACCTCAGACCCGTTGATGAACACAGGGAGGGGGGCAGGTGGGAGTTTCTGGAAGTCCACGATCAGTTCCACGGTCTTTGCCGTGTTGAGAACGAGATTGTTGTCCTTGCACCAACTACAGATCTTCGCAATTTCATTTTGATAGGGGTCCTCCCCATTTCTGTCGATGAGGCCGATAAGCGTGGTATCATCTGCGAATTTAATAACTTTGACAGAGTCGGAGGTCGAGGTGCGTTTGTTGGTATACAGGGAGAACAGGAGTGGAGACAGCACACAGCCTTGCGGTGCACCGACATTAGTGGTTCTCTTGCTGGAGATGGGACTGCCAAGCTTGACCCGTTGGGTTCTGTTGGAGAGAGAATCCTTTACCCACCTGCAGAGAGGGGGGATCTACCCCGAGATTAACTCACTTCCCATACAATTGTATGGGGATATTCCCATCTCTGCATTCTAATGTATCATCCTAACAAACTTTATATAGTGTAATCGTAGCTTGTTTATGCTTTGAAAATATTGTACACATCTTAGCATGCAGACAATGTGCTGCGTTATGCACAAATTATAATGCATGCGTTGTGCAACTCACATAAGTTTGTATTTACCAAATGACATGAAATTTACATGCACAGGTAGCACTGGTGATTTTAGTGGACATTCTCACTGGGGCAGAGTCATATGTAAAAGTTACATGCGCAGAAAGCAAACATACATTTTACATGGTGTAACGTGAACTACATAAAGCCCTGTAAAATGTACAGTATGTGTGCTATCAGCGCATCAATTTAGTGATTCTGCCCCAGTGTGAATTTAGCTACTGTGACCATACGTCCCGCTTTACCCGGGACGCGTCCCGCCTTTGGGGGGCGCTGTCCCAGGCTGCCTAAGGTCCCTGGAAACGTCCCGCTTTCAGTAGCGGGACGTCCCGGCCTCGGGACTCTGGTCACCGTACATGAACTAGCCGCAGCGTCTCATAGACGCTGTGCTAGTTCATTCCCCGCAGCCCCGCTCCAGCAGCCTGCATTGTCCTCCTCCGGCAGGCACAGGCAGAGCAGGGCTACGGCAAGATGGCGTCCGGAGGCGGAGCCCTGTACTGGAGACTATTTGTGTCTCCAGTACAGGGCTCTGCCTCCGGACGCCATTTTGCCGTAGCCCTGTTTTGCCTGAGTGCCTGTGAGCCCGGGGAGCTGCACACACACCAGAGGCCGGTGAGGAGACTTCTGTCAGGTGAGTACATGCTTTTTTTTCCAGGTGAAATGTGCCCACATTGCGTTTTTGTGCTGACATGTTGCCCCCATTGCGTTTAATTTGTGCTGACATGTTTGCCCCCATTGCGTTTATTTTGTGCTGACATGTTTGCCCCCATTGCATTTTTGTGCTGATATGTTTGCCCCCATTGCGTTTATTTTGTGCTGACATGTTTGCCCGCAGTGCGTTTATTTTGTGCTGACATGTTGCCTGCAATGCGTTTATTTTGTACTGACATGTTTGCCCGCAATGCGTTAATTTTGTGCTGACATGTTTGCCCCCATTGCGTTTTTGTGCTGATATGTTTGCCCCCATTGCGTTTATTTTGTGCTGACATGTTTGCCTGCAGTGCGTTTATTTTGTGCTGAAATGCTGCCCGCAATGCATTTATTTTGTACTGACATGTTTGCCCGCAATGCATTTATTTTGTGCTGACATGTTGCCCGCAATGCGTTTATTTTGTACTGACATGTTTGCCCGCAATGCGTTTATTTTGTACTGACATGTTTGCCCGCAATGTGTTTATTTTGTGCTGACATGTTGCCCGCAATGCATTTATTTTATGCTGAAATGCTGCCCGCAATGCGTTTATTTTGTACTGACATGTTGTCCGCAATGCGTTTATTTTGTACTGACATGTTTGCCCCCATTGCGTTTATTTTGTGCTGAAATGTTGCCCGCAATGCGTTTATTTTGTGCTGACATGTTTGCCCCATTGCATTTATTTTGTGCTGACATGTTTGCCCCCATTGCGTTTATTTTGTGCTGATATGTTGCCCGCATTGCGTTTATTTTGTGCTGATATGTTGCCCACAATGCGTTTATTTTGTGCTGATATGTTGCCCGCAATGCGTTTATTTTGTGCTGAATTAAATGTTGCCCACAATGCGTTTATTTTGTACTGACATGTTTGCCCCCATTGTGTTTATTTTGAGGTGAAATGTTGCCCGCAATGCGTTTATTTTGTGCTGACATGTTGCCCGCAATACGTTTATTTTGTGCAGACATGTTGCCCGCAATACGTTTATTTTGTGCTGACATGTTGCCCAACTGTTGCTGCATTTATTATTTAATGGTCATAGTTGGCTATGTTTGCTGCTTTGGGGTTACGGTATACTATTAAATAGCATCACACAGTTTCTGCACACCCATGATGCGAATCCTCGTTTGACCACATAATGGCGTAAACACTGCATTCTTATGCCTCGCTGTTACATCATTACGTTAGCTCTGCCCATAGAATGTCATGGCCACGCCCATTTTTCGGTGCAGCGCAGGTACCACATTTCTTGGCGCGGCAGCCCCCCATTTTTGGCTCCATGCTGTGAAATAAAGGGGGAATTGAAGCTTACCATATGTAGTTTCTTTTATACAATGCTGATTGCCTTGTTGCCCTGCTAATGTTTTGTCAGAAGGAGTATGCAGACCAGGTGCTCCGACTATTGCATGCCTGTTTCAGCAGTGTTGTTCACACACTGCTGCAGCTAGAAAGATCAGTAGGAAAGACAGACAACTGGAATTGTTTCAGAAATAAATGCAGTATGGCAGCTTTTATATCTCTAACATCAAATGGTCACTAAAAAAAATACTAATCTTAAAGTAATACTGTATGGAGGCTGTCAACTTTATCTTTTATCCTGAGGCTGGATCGTGTAATGGTTAAGGGCTCTGCCTCTTCATTCAAGTCTCAGCTCTTCCTATTCTAGTCAGCCAGCACCAATTTGGTAAGGAGTTCTTGGGCAAGATTCCCTAACACTGCTAGTGCCTACTGAGCGCACCCTAGTTGATGCCTCGCAAGTGCTTTGAGTCCGACAGGAGAAAAGCCTTATAAAAATACTGGTATTTTTTTTCTTTTTGATGCAAATTGCCTAGTTGAGATGCTGATCTTTTGGCTTCAGTGGAGAACATACTTGATCTGTGTACTTGTCAGTGTCTTAAATAGGCTGAAAAAGGAAATTTGGACACACGTGGTGATATGAAAAAAAGGGCACCACCTTCGGGAATAATGGTAAAAGCCATGATTAGTGACTGTGCATGAAGGTTGGGCGCCAAAGCCATGATTAGCGGCAGTGATGGGCGTCCCAGGCCACAAATAGTGACAATGAAAGGAAATCTGGCTGCTCAAGGCTGCAGAAATGTAGCAGTAATAAGTTACATTTTGGCGCCCGAGGCTACTGATAAAATAGCGGGCTTCAGGGCTACCCGCTATGCAAATTGTGGCTATAAAAAGTATCAGCGAGGATCTTCTTCAGAATGCATTACAGTCTCTCCACAGTATAGTCTTAAAACTGTTTTACTGTGAAAAAGAAAAGATTATTACTGTCCACTTGGATATATCGATGTTTGCTTGGAGTTCCCTGTCCCATCCAGATCTGAATCAGATGGTGGGGTATGTGGAGGCAAACAGCAGCAGGCTGAGATATTGAACTTAGTGCATTTACGGGCCATACTGAGAGCTACCCAGACATTGGTAATGGGTGAATTTCTTGCAATGAGCTTTGCCGACTGAGCGTTTTTGAACCCGCTCATCCTATGAACGCATGTTCACCATTTGCTCGCTGGACCGCCCCAAAAGAAATTCACCCAGTGCGTATTGCTGGATATCTCTCAGAAGTCACCATATGAAAGAGGAACTGCAACCGGATTATCTGCTCTGGCATGTCATTGGTTAATTATTATTATTAGTATTTATATAGCACCAACATCTTCCGCAGCGCTGTACAGAATATATTGTCTTGTCACTTAACTGTCCTTCAGAGGGGCTCACAATTGAATCACTACCATTGACATATATCTGACTTATGTAGTGTATGTATCGTAGTCTAGGGCCAATTTAGGGGAAGTCAATTAACTTAGGTGCAGACATGGGGAGAAGATACAAACTCCATGCAGATAGTGCCCTGGCTGGGATTGGAACCAGGGACCCGGCGCTGCAAGGCAAGAGTGCTAACAAAAATAAGTAATTGAAACAGAAAATGTTATTTCCTGTCATATAAATCACAGCATTGTATGGATAATGACAGTAAATGTCATATGTAACTCAGTTTTAATCATGGGATTAATACATAGCTAGAATCATTACTTATGTGTTATTGCTGTAAGAACACAGAGGACAGTCAGCATATACTACAAATGACCAAGCACACACATAATTACTACAAAGAACCTGTCACAAATGACACATATTATAATTACGGTACTCAGTTGTTAATTCTTAATTTCTGATAATTTTCTTATTGAAATCTAAATACTGTCACTTAAGTGATGACATCCTAATGCTGGCTATACCTGCAGCAATGTAATACAGCAAGGAGTGATGTTACCACAGCTATGTAGCATGAGGTAAACCAGACTGAGTACAATTTGAATAAATTGTTACACTCAGCTCTCTACTTCTATAGCTGTGGTAAGACTGACAAACTGTTTTTTTAATCAGATTACCATGCATGACCAACATGATGCTAGGTACACACCATTCAATTTCCCAGACAGATCGATGGTTGAAACGATTTTTTCTGACATGTCCGTTTAGCTCCAGATCGAGCTGATCGGACTTAGACACCAATGCATTTTACTACAAATTGCAGCTATTGGCGTTCATTTTGTCATTCCAGGTAGCGGCGGTGACTGCAGGGATAGCAATGGACCGGGGTGACTTGGGGTACTGGGTAGAAGGGGGGACCTCCAGCTAGTAGTGCTTGATAGCAGGGGTGTTATGCTAGGTATGCACTATCAGATTTTCTGGCAGGTTTACTGTCATATCGATTATCTCCAACATGTCCAATCCGATTTCCGATCAATTTTGGACTGTTTTACGTTCACTGCTATCGGAAATCGATCAGAAATCAATCAGATCGAACATGCTGGAAAAATCAATCTGACAGTAAATCTGCCAGAAAATCTCATAGTGTGTACCTTGCATTAGCATTAGGTGTAGGTAAGGGGTAGGTTAGGTGTGGATCATGTATCAACCCCTTCATGCACTTACTATTGCATACTGTCGCTCAATTGGAAATACAGCTAGTCCCCTACTTACAAAGGGCTTTCGTTACAAACTTTTCATACATAGAAGCAAAGTTGTCCTCATGTAGTGATGCTCAAATACCCCTTTTTAAAATTCGAGTTTGGTCGAATTCGAATAGTAAATTATTCAAGGTCAGTCGAATATTCGAGTCGAATAATTTTTACTATTCGATTCGACCTCGGACTTCGAGCTCACTATTCGAGTCGGTATTCGAGCTCACTATTCGAGCTGACTATTCGAATTGGCCTTAAATAGCTTCCAACACTTGTTTTGAGGGTGAATGATGCAAGAAACATCTTTTTTTCCAAGTAACAACAGCAAGTGATTATGTGGGGATGTTCCTTTAAAAAAAAATGTGGAAAGAGAAGTTGTGTCCTTAATTTTGTTCAGTAGTGTTACTGTATATACTTGTTCTTCTTCTTCTTTATCTTTCTTCTTCTTCTTCTAGATCTTCTTCTTCTATATCTTCTTCTTCTTCTTCTATATTGTCTTCTTCTTCTTCTTCTTCTTCATCATCTTCTTCTTCTTCTTCATCATCTTCTTCTTCTTCTTCTTCTTCATCTTCTTCATCTTCTTCTTCTTCTTCATCTTCTTCTTCTTCTTCATCTTCATCTTCTTCATCTTCTTCTTCTTCATCTTCTTCTTCTTCTTCATCTTCTTCTTCTTCTTCTTCTTCTTCATCTTCTTCATCATCTTCTTCATCTTCTTCTTCTTCTTCTTCATCTTCTTCTTCTTCATCTTCTTCTTCTTCATCTTCTTCATCTTCTTCATCTTCTTCTTCTTTTTCATCTTCTTCTTCATCATCTTCTTCATCTTCTTCTTCATCTTCTTCTTCATCTTCATCTTCTCCTTCTCCTTCTTTTTCAATATCGTCTTCTTCTTCTTCACGTATTTCTCTTTTCAATTTTTAAAGAAATGCAGCTATTTTTGAGCGTAACAAATAGCTGGTGGGCGCACGCATGTTGGAAGCGCCATTGTATGTGCTCCCTGGCAGTGGAAACACAAAGACAGCAGGAGGTAAATTCAGCAGCAGGAGGAGGAGGATGAGTGTGTGGCAGCAGGCAGTCAATGAGGCAGGCAGCTCGCCGTGACATAATAGCCCTGGTACCTAGCGGTGATACCAGGGCTGTAAATAAACACAACAGGAGGTCCCAGACAGCGGTCGTGCAGCCCACATTGTGTCCAATACACAACTGGGACAACACAGTTTTCAACCCGGGCACCTCAGAAAAATTAAACCTTTTTTTTTTTTTATGGTTTTTTGGTTTTTGGTTTTACAACCAATATAGCTATTGTTTGACGTAATAGCTGGTGGCAGAGTGGCAGCAGAAGAAGGTAATTCTGTGTACCCTGGCAGTGGGAAACACAGACAGACAGCAGCAGCAGGAGGAGGAATGGAGGAGTAGGCGAGCAGCTATTGTTTGACGTAATAGCTGGTGGCAGAGTGGCAGCAGAAGGTAAATCATCTGTGTACCCTGGCAGTGGGAAACACAGACAGACAGCAGCAGCAGGAGGAGGAATGGAGGAGTAGGCGAGCAGCTATTGTTTGACGTAATAGCTGGTGGCAGAGTGGCAGCAGAAGGTAAATCATCTGTGTACCCTGGCAGTGGGAAACACAGACAGACAGCAGCAGCAGCAGCAGGAGGAGGTATGGAGGAGCAGTGTGAGTGTGGCAGCAGGTAGGCAGCGTGACATAATAGCCCTGGTACCTAGCGGTGATACCAGGGCTGTAAATAAACACAACAGGAGGTCCCAGACAGCGGTCGTGCAGCCCACATTGTGTCCAATACACAACTGGGACAACACAGTTTTCAACCCGGGCACCTCAGAAAAATTAAACCTTTTTTTTTTTTTATGGTTTTTTGGTTTTTGGTTTTACAACCAATATAGCTATTGTTTGACGTAATAGCTGGTGGCAGAGTGGCAGCAGAAGAAGGTAATTCTGTGTACCCTGGCAGTGGGAAACACAGACAGACAGCAGCAGCAGGAGGAGGAATGGAGGAGTAGGCGAGCAGCTATTGTTTGACGTAATAGCTGGTGGGAGAGTGGCAGCAGAAGGTAAATCATCTGTGTACCCTGGCAGTGGGAAACACAGACAGACAGCAGCAGCAGGAGGAGGAATGGAGGAGTAGGCGAGCAGCTATTGTTTGACGTAATAGCTGGTGGCAGAGTGGCAGCAGAAGGTAAATCATCTGTGTACCCTGGCAGTGGGAAACACAGACAGACAGCAGCAGCAGCAGCAGGAGGAGGTATGGAGGAGCAGTGTGAGTGTGGCAGCAGGTAGGCAGCGTGACATAATAGCCCTGGTACCTAGCAGTGATACCAGGGCTGTAAATAAACACAACAGGAGGTCCCAGACAGCGGTCGTGCAGCCCACATTGTGTCCAATACACAACTGGGACAACACAGTTTTCAACCCGGGCACCTCAGAAAAATTAAACCTTTTTTTTTTTTATGGTTTTTTAGTTTTTGGTTTTACAACCAATATAGCTATTGTTTGACGTAATAGCTGGTGGCAGAGTGGCAGCAGAAGAAGGTAATTCTGTGTACCCTGGCAGTGGGAAACACAGACAGACAGCAGCAGCAGGAGGAGGAATGGAGGAGTAGGCGAGCAGCTATTGTTTGACGTAATAGCTGGTGGCAGAGTGGCAGCAGAAGGTAAATCATCTGTGTACCCTGGCAGTGGGAAACACAGACAGACAGCAGCAGCAGGAGGAGGAATGGAGGAGTAGGCGAGCAGCTATTGTTTGACGTAATAGCTGGTGGCAGAGTGGCAGCAGAAGGTAAATCATCTGTGTACCCTGGCAGTGGGAAACACAGACAGACAGCAGCAGCAGCAGCAGGAGGAGGTATGGAGGAGCAGTGTGAGTGTGGCAGCAGGTAGGCAGCGTGACATAATAGCCCTGGTACCTAGCGGTGATACCAGGGCTGTAAATAAACACAACAGGAGGTCCCAGACAGCGGTCGTGCAGCCCACATTGTGTCCAATACACAACTGGAACAACACAGTTTTCAACCCGGGCACCTCAGAAAAATTAAACCTTTTTTTTTTTTAATGGTTTGTTTGGTTTTGGTTTTGCAACCAATATAGCTATTGTTTGACGTAATAGCTGGTGGCAGAGTGGCAGCAGAAGAAGGTAATTCTGTGTACCCTGGCAGTGGGAAACACAGACAGACAGCAGAAGGGCAGTACACAGCAGCCCACTGTAGGTGTAAAATGTGTGGCTGCAGGCGACGTAATAGTCAAAGTGAACCAGGCTGGCTTAGTGAGCAGGAGCCAGGAGGTGGTAAAGGGTGGTAAGGCACATTAACGATGGTTCCGGCAGCCAGTTCATGTCCCCCTCTCGCCGACAACAGGGGCCAGGAACTCGCCTTCCACCCACGCCTGGTTCATCTTGAGAAACGTCAGTCTGTCCACAGACTTGTGAGACAGATGTGAGCGTTTCTCGGTGACCACGCCACCAGCTGCACTGAAGCAGCGCTCGGACAGCACGCTGGAAGGGGGGCAGGACAGCACTTCCAGGGCGTACTGCGCCAGCTCGCTCCAGATCTCCATGCGCTTGACCCAATACTCCATGGGATCAACAGGGGCATCGCTGTCAAGCCCGCTGTACGACCCCATGTAGTCAGCCACCATGCGGGTCAGGCGCTGGCTGTGACCGGAGGAGGATGCTGCTGCATGCATCTCCTCTCTAGTCACTGCTGCCGGAGCCTCTACAGTCCTGTAGAGCTCGTGGCTGAGAGACAGCAGGTCTGTGGGGCGCTTGCTGCTGCTGGATGCAGGCACCTGCTGCTGCCTCTGTGCTGGCTGCTGGACAGTGGGGGTGGAAGGCTGGGGGAAGGCTTCCTCCAAGCGCTCAACAAGGGCCTGCTGCAAGCTCCTTATTTGTTGCGCTGGGTCTCCTCCTGCAGGCGGCAGGAACTGGCTCAACTTCCCCTTGAGGCGTGGGTCCAACATCATGCTGATCCAGATGTCCTCCCTCTGCTTCATCTGGATCACCCTGGGGTCCCTGCGCAGGCACGTCAGCATGTGCGCTGCCATTGGGAAGAGGCGGGCCACGTCTGCTGGCACATCGACGTCAGTGCTGTCCTCATCCTCCTCCTCTGCCGCCTCATCCTCTCTCCACCCCCGCACCAACTCAGCTGCGCTGTGCTGATCCCCCTCATCAGCAGCCAGGTCAGGGACCTCCACCAAGTCCTCCTCCTCCTCCCCCTCAGAGGTGGACTGCGCAGCTGGTTGCCGCTCCTGCTGGTCCAAGGCTGCCGCTCCCTGTTCCAGCAAAGCATCGAGGGCCCTGTTCAGCAGAGAAACCAGGGGCACCCACTCGCAGACCATAGCATGGTCCCTGCTCACCATGTTTGTGGCCTGCAGGAAGGGAGCCAGCACTAAGCACACCTGCTGCATGTGCCTCCAGTCAACATCGGGGACGATGGACGGGATGTTGCTGGTCTTGTCCCTTCTCTGAGCTGCGGAAACAGTGGCCAGGGCAAGGTACTGTTTGACAGCGTGCCTCTGTTCAACCAGACGCTCCAACATCGCCAGGGTGGAGTTCCAGCGAGTCGGAACGTCAAGGATCAGCCGATGGCGTGGCAGATCCAGCTCCTTTTGCACGTCTTCCAGGCTCGCACAGGCTGCAGCCGAGCGCCGGAAGTGACGCACAACATTCCTTGCCGTTTCCAGCAGTTCGCCCATCCCCTGGTAGGTGCGCAGGAACTTCTGCACCACCAGGTTCAGCACGTGGGCAAGACAGGGGATGTGGGTCAGGTTTCCCCTGTCTATTGCGGCAACCAGATTGGCCCCATTGTCGGCCACCACCTCTCCGACTCTGAGGCCTCTGGGGGTCAGCCAAATCCTCTCCTGCTCCTGGAGTTTGGCCAACACATGGGTTGCCGTCAGCTTGGTCTTCCCAAGGCTGACCAAGTGCAGCAGCGCTTGGCAGTGGCGGGCCTTCACGCTGCTGCTGAGGCGGGGGGTTTGGCCAGGTGTGCCGGAGGATGGCAGAGGATCGGAGGAACCTGCTGCAGTTCCCCTGACCCTGCGGGGTGGCACCACCCACTGTGTTGCTGCTGCTGCTGTGCCCGCTGCTGCTCTCCCATCCTCACCCCCTTCCACCAAGCTGACCCAGTGGACAGTGAAGGACAGGTAGCGGCCTGTCCCGAAGCGGCTGCTCCAGGAGTCCATGGTGACGTGGACCCTTTCACCAACCGCGTGCTCCAGCCCTCGCTCCACATTGGCCATCACAAAGCGGTGCAGTGCAGGAATGGCCTTGCGGGCAAAGAAGTGTCTGCTGGGGAGCTGCCAGTCTGGGGCTGCGCAAGCAAGCAGCGCACGAATGTCGCTCCCCTCCTGCACGAGCGTGTACGGCAGGAGTTGGGAGCACATGGCCCGTGCCAGCAAGCCGTTCAGCTGCCGCACGCGACGGCTGCTGGGAGGCAGAGCCCTAACCACCCCCTGGAAGGACTCGCTCAAAAGGCTCTGGCGTGGCCTTTTGCTGACACGGGAATCAGCAGACACAGCAGAGGAGGCCACTGAGGACTGGCTGCCAGAACAGGCCTCAGTGTCGGCAGCAGGAGTTGCAGAGGGGGGAGGAGCAGTGCGTTTCCGCACTCCTGCTGGTGCTGCTGGAGGAGCAGGAGGGCGGGTGGCTGCTGTTGCTGCTGCTGCTGCTGAAGGCTGTGCAGTGATGGGTGTGGTGCCACTGCCAGCAGCAGATGCCTTCAGCCTCTGGAACTCCTCATGCTGGTGGAAATGTTTAGCCGCAAGGTGGTTGATGAGCGAGCTGGTGCTGAACTTTAAGGGGTCTGCACCTCTGCTCAACTTCCGCTGACAGTGGTTGCAAGTGGCGTACTTGCTGTACACAGTGGGCATGGTGAAAAACCGCCAGATTGGTGACAGAAACTTCCCCCTACGGCATGGAAGCGCTGCTGCCTGTCTCCCTGTGGTGGTTGGGGGGGGGGGGCTTGGGTGCGGCTGGTGGTGGTACTGGCTGATGCTGCTGCTGCTGCTGCTGAGCCTGAGACACCAGCAGGCTGTGGGACGCTGCCAATGCTTGCAATGATGCGCCTCCTTGCAAGGCCCACAAGCGCATCCTCCTCCTCCTCCTCAGAGCTGCTGAGGACGACATCCCCTGGAGGTGGTGGCACCCAGTCTCTGTCTGTCACCGGGTCATCATCATCATGCCCCTCCTGAAACATGTCCTGCTGGGATGATGACCCCCCAAACTCCTCTCCTGATGCATGGATGGGACGCTTGACTGTCGCCACAGTCTTGCTGTCCAATCCCTCCTCCCCCAAAGTGCCCATCAGCATCTCCTCCTCAAAATCGCCAACAACAGCAGACAATACCCTGATGGTGCCTGGGGTAAAAAGACTGCTGAGTGACAGGTCGGCGACTGATGGTGAACTGGCCTCCTCCCCAGGCCCTGCTGGGCGGCTGCTGCGAACAGGGGTGGTGGTGGTGGTGGTGGTGGTGGTGGTGAGGGTGGAGGCCTCGGATGCAGAGCTGATGGCGGGCTGCTCATCCTCCGTCATGAGTTGCACCACAGTGTCTGCATCCTTTTCCTCAATGGGACGTTTCCGACCCGGCTGGAGGAAAATGGGAGCAGGTGCTACACGCTGCTGCTGCTGTGTCTCTGCAGCGTGAGTTGCAGATGCTCCTGCTGGGCGGCTGCCACTTCCAGACATCTTCAATGTTTTGGGCGTATAGACAAAAGTTTTTTAAAAGGGCGGGTGAAAAGTGGGGTACTTTAATGGAGTGGGTTGGTTGGTGAGGTGACTGAGTGAGTGTCCCCTAGTACAGTAAGTAAGTAGTAACAGTCAGGAAGTACAACTAGCAGTTACAATAATCAGTAGTAATCACAAGTAAATTTAGTGTGTGTACACTCAGACAGTGAGTGCACGCACGCAGGAGCTAGTAGCCTATGAACACAGTGACTGAGTGTCCTAGACTCCTAGTACAGTAAGAGTAAGTAGTAACAGTAAGTAGAACTAACTAATTACAATAATCAATCAGCGATCAGAAGGAAATGGAGTGTGGGTGTGTGTACACTCAGACAGTGAGTGCACGCACGCAGGAGCTAGTAGCCTATGAACACAGTGACTGAGTGTCCTAGACTCCTAGTACAGTAAGAGTAAGTAGTAACAGTAAGTAGAACTAACTAATTACAATAATCAATCAGCGATCAGAAGGAAATGGAGTGTGGGTGTGTGTACACTCAGACAGTGAGTGCACGCACGCAGGAGCTAGTAGCCTATGAACACAGTGACTGAGTGTCCTAGACTCCTAGTACAGTAAGAGTAAGTAGTAACAGTAAGTAGAACTAACTAATTACAATAATCAATCAGCGATCAGAAGGAAATGGAGTGTGGGTGTGTGTACACTCAGACAGTGAGTGCACGCACGCAGGAGCTAGTAGCCTATGAACACAGTGACTGAGTGTCCTAGACTCCTAGTACAGTAAGAGTAAGTAGTAACAGTAAGTAGAACTAACTAATTACAATAATCAATCAGCGATCAGAAGGAAATGGAGTGTGGGTGTGTGTACACTCAGACAGTGAGTGCACGCACGCAGGAGCTAGTAGCCTATGAACACAGTGACTGAGTGTCCTAGACTCCTAGTACAGTAAGAGTAAGTAGTAACAGTAAGTAGAACTAACTAATTACAATAATCAATCAGCGATCAGAAGGAAATGGAGTGTGGGTGTGTGTACACTCAGACAGTGAGTGCACGCACGCAGGAGCTAGTAGCCTATGAACACAGTGACTGAGTGTCCTAGACTCCTAGTACAGTAAGAGTAAGTAGTAACAGTAAGTAGAACTAACTAATTACAATAATCAATCAGCGATCAGAAGGAAATGGAGTGTGGGTGTGTGTACACTCAGACAGTGAGTGCACGCACGCAGGAGCTAGTAGCCTATGAACACAGTGACTGAGTGTCCTAGACTCCTAGTACAGTAAGAGTAAGTAGTAACAGTAAGTAGAACTAACTAATTACAATAATCAATCAGCGATCAGAAGGAAATGGAGTGTGGGTGTGTGTACACTCAGACAGTGAGTGCACGCACGCAGGAGCTAGTAGCCTATGAACACAGTGACTGAGTGTCCTAGACTCCTAGTACAGTAAGAGTAAGTAGTAACAGTAAGTAGAACTAACTAATTACAATAATCAATCAGCGATCAGAAGGAAATGGAGTGTGGGTGTGTGTACACTCAGACAGTGAGTGCACGCACGCAGGAGCTAGTAGCCTATGAACACAGTGACTGAGTGTCCTAGACTCCTAGTACAGTAAGAGTAAGTAGTAACAGTAAGTAGAACTAACTAATTACAATAATAAATCAGCGATCAGAAGGAAATGGAGTGTGGGTGTGTGTACACTCAGACAGTGAGTGCACGCACGCAGGAGCTAGTAGCCTATGAACACAGTGACTGAGTGTCCTAGACTCCTAGTACAGTAAGAGTAAGTAGTAACAGTAAGTAGAACTAACTAATTACAATAATCAATCAGCGATCAGAAGGAAATAGAGTGTGTGTTGTGTGTGTACACTCAGACAGTGAGTGCACGCACGCAGGAGCTAGTAGCCTATGAACACAGTGACTGAGTGTCCTAGACTCCTAGTACAGTAAGAGTAAGTAGTAACAGTAAGTAGAACTAACTAATTACAATAATCAATCAGCGATCAGAAGGAAATGGAGTGTGGGTGTGTGTACACTCAGACAGTGAGTACACGCACGCAGGAGCTAGTAGCCTATATGAACAGTGACAGTGAGTGTCCCTACGGGTACAGTAAGAGTAAGTAGTAAGTAAGTACAACTAACTAACAATAATCTATCAGTAATCAGAAGGAAATAGAGTGTGTGTACACACAGACAGTGAGTGAGTGCACACACGCAGGAGCTAGCTAGTAGCCTATAAACAGTGACAGTCAGTGAGTGTCCTACTCCTAGTACAGTATAACTACAATACTATTAGTAAAGGACAGCAGAAATACTGGTATAGATGAGAGAAATAAACAGAGGACAGCTGCCCACAGAGGCAAGGCCCCCCTGAGGCCTAAACCTGTAAGCTTGCAGCAGCTGCCTGTCTCTAATGTAACACACAAGCTACTAACTAAAATACAATGTCTTAATAACTAACAACAATATAGGTGTGTATAGGAGGTGTATGTGAGCAAAAACGCTAGGCAAATGACCACAATAGAGCTCTTGCTAAGCCAAAGCACAAAGGAGCAACTCTCTCTCTGTACAAGTCTCAGGCAAGCACGGAGAAACGGAACATGGCGGCCGCTATTTATAGGGTAGGGGCTGGCCAGGGTCCCCCTCTGTGATTGGCTGCCGTCAGAGGGCCTGGGAGCCCTCTGATTGGCTCTAAGGACATCAATCTGGGCTATGACGCTATTCGAGCTCGGTACCGAGCTCGAATAGCGCCGGGTTGCTCGAATAGCTCGAATAGTGAATGGGCTATTCGAGTGTACTCGGATAGCCCATTCGAATAGCTCCAGCTATTCGGAGCTCGAATACCGAGCTCGAATAGCTGAAAAAGAGCTTGAATATTCGAGCTACTCGAATATTCGAGCTCTGCTGAGTACTGTGATGTTCCTGTGTATTACAGCCAGGGGAGAGAGAGTGTGTCTCTGTGTGTGTGTTTATACTGGTTGAACTCGATGGACGTATGTCTTTTTTCAACCAAAATAACTATGTAACTATGTGTGTATACATACTCTTGATGTCTCTCTTCCTTCCTCTCTGTGTGCCTGCTGTATTTCCTCTCTATACTGAGTGCCCCGCTGCATAAAAAAGTAAAAACTGAGGCAGACCTCTCAGAATGCTTCACTTGATATTGCAGTCTCTATTAGCATTTAGGGTTGCCAGGTCGGCTGATGGAGAAAACCGGACAGGGGGTGGAGTTAGGGGTGGAGTTAGGGGCGGAGTCAGAAGCGCACTTTTATGTAGAGTGGGGCTAAGCAATGGGCTTTTAAAAAAAAAAAATTATAGTATTTATATCGCACTGACATCTTCTGCAGCACATTACAGAGTACATAGCCATGTCACTAACTGTCCTCACCAGTAGTACTGGTCCAGTGCACATAAGAGACAGTTTTTCACCAGTAACTGCACATAAGAGACAGCTTTTCACCAGTAAATGCACATTATAAGAGACACCTTTTCGCCAGTAAATGCACATAATAAGAGACAGCTTTTCCCCAGTAAATGCACAAGAGACAGCTTTTCACCAGTAAATGCACATAATAAGACACAGCTTTTCACCAGTAAATGCACATAATAAGAGACAGCTTTTCACCAGTAAATGCACAAAAGAGACAGCTTTTCACCACTAAATGCACATAATGACAAACAGCCAGTGTTCCCAGTATATGTAGCCAGGGATATATGTGCCCAGTATATGTAGCCAGGGGGTATATATGTCCCAGTATATGTAGGCAGGGGTGTAAATGTCCCAGTATACGTAGGCAGGGGTATATATGTCCCAGTATATGTAGCCAGGGGGTATATGTGCCCAGAATAGGTAGCCAGGGGGTATATGTGCCCAGAATAGGTAGCCAGGAGCTATATGTGCCCAGAATAGGTAGCCAGGGGCTATATGTGCCCAGAATAGGTAGCCAGGGGCTATATGTGCCCAGAATAGGTAGCCAGGGGCTATATGTGCCCGGAATAGGTAGCCAGGGGCTATATGTGCCCGGAATAGGTAGCCAGGGGGTATATGTGCCCAGAATAGGTAGCCAGGGGCTATATGTGCCCAGAATAGGTAGCCAGGGGGTATATGTGCCCGGAATAGGTAGCCAGGGGCTATATGTGCCCAGAATAGGTTAGGTAGCCAGGTGCCCCCCCCCCCACAGGAGGAGAACAGTGCAGCAGAGAGAGAGCTGGGAGCAGCGGTGGAGAAGGGGGGCAATCTCCCCCCCCTTCCCTCACCTTAGGGTGCTCTCTCTCCCCCGCTGTCTCCTCCAATATGATGTGCAGGCTGGCGGGTGGCTGCGGGCGGAACTTACCTCTGTGTCGCAGGCGCCGGAAGTTCGGGTCCCGCAGCCGCTGAGATTCGACTCAAAAAAGATCCGGATCAAAGATTCGAATCATTCATGAGCCAGACAACACTATTCAGACTGATTGATCTTTTTTGAGTCGAATCTCAGCGGCTGCGGGACCCGAACTTCCGGCGCTGGAGCGACATAGAGGTAAGTTCCGCCTGCAGCCACTCGCCAGCCTGCACATCATCCTGGAGGAGACAGCGGGGGAGAGAGAGCACCCTAAGGTGAGGGAAGGGGGGGGAGATTGCCCCCCTTCTCCACCGCTGCTCCCAGCTCTCTCTCTGCTGCGCTGTTCTCCTCCTGCGCTGCGGGGGGGGCTCTAAACCGGACAACTTAATTGTCCGGTTTAGCATGCCTTTTTGCACCGGACACAGCGCACAAAAACCGGACTGTCCGGTGTAAAACCGGACACCTGGCAACCCTATTAGCATTCCACTTAACGGCTGAGGCCAGTTGAGAATTCCTCATACACTTTAGACTTGTGATCACCTGCATTCCTCTCTGTGAATTAACTTGTCTTTAAGTTTGCGATTCAGTAGTTAATGTAAGGATTGAAAACTTTACTTTAGGAAATTCAATCTCTCCTTAAGTTAAAGACAGAATCCTTACCTATGGGACTGGATGAGGTAAATTGCTTAGTGAATACTAAATTACTTATGACCGTGGTGACAACAGTAGAAACAGCTCAGAAACGTAGGATTGAAGCCAACGAAGGCTATGCAGCCAAAAGCTTGTTTATTCTTATTCTTTTAAGTTAGGCAATAAATGGTATCATCCTGATTCTAAGCTTCTTGCGTTTACTGATGCCTAACACGGTACAATACCCTACTGCTACTGTTATTCAAGACAGGTGATCATTCTGGGGAATTGTGGCCATTATTTATGCATGTGGTTTAGCCGAAATTTAATGATATTGTCTATAATCATATTTTATCGTTTCTTCTTGTAATAATAAATCTGAAAATATAATTTATAACACTGACAATGATAATATATGTATAATCGTAGTAATTGTATAATATTGTCAATAACCTTCTTTTATCGTTTCTTCTTGGAATAAAAATCTGAAAATATTGTTTATAACACTGAAAACGATAATACATGTGTAATCATAATTGTATAGTATTGTCTATAACCTTCTTTTACCGTTTATTAGTACATTCGTAATAACTTTAGTAAAACATTAGTAAATATTCCCAACATTATACTACAGCTAAACCCAACCCTACTTTCACACAGAACCCTCCCTCTACCTATCCCTAACCCTTAAACCCCCTGATGGTGCCTAACCCTGCCCCCCCCCCAGACCCCCCTGGTGGTGCCTAACCCTACAACCCCCGCTTGTGGTGCCTAACCCTCAGACCCCCCTGGTAGTGTCTAAACCTTACCACTCCCCTGGTAGTGCCTAACCCTAAAACTCCCACATCATTTATCAAATTTTAAATCGATATATTTAGTTATTTGAGGAGTATTTGTATTTTCCAGAAAATATTGTTTTTGTTACGCTACATAGATAGAAATGATAACTATGGTAAGTTTGTAAATGTTATTATATAGTAAGTATGTTTGTAAACGTTATTATTCACTGGGAGCCCATTGTAAACATTATTATTCATTAAGCACCCATTGGAAACGTTATTATTTACCGAACACCCAAATGTCCTGTTGGGCGCCCGTCAAACGAGATTAAACATGAGAGTCAATGGCGGAGCCCTTTTTGTCCACTTGCCTCATGCGCCCAAATTTCCTGCTTCCATTGTTTATACCATCTGTCCAAATCCAGAGTTGTCTTAAAGTAAATAATGTATCCACTGACCCCGTATATATAGTACATGACTCTACTTACAATCAGATTCAACCAAATAACCTCCTGGAACAGAACCTGCTTGTAGGCAGGAGACTACCTGTAATGACATTTTTGCTATGATCCAAATACATCAATTTATTTCAAAGTAAATTACTCATAAAGCCACTGTATAAAATATTCAAGCTATGTTAAATGTATATTACAATGTGGATAAATGCTATATAAAATAAATTGACTGGGTGTCTATGTGTCATGACTTAAATGCAATTAACATTTCTGGAAACATTCACCATGCATTACACAATCATGCACACTTGAAGGTGGACATAGTAATATAGTCATTTCATAATTCCAGTGAAGTATGTCATTTATGTTTGAATTTTGTGGACATAAACCGTTAGACTTCATACAGACAAATAATGGTGTCACACTATCAGGGACTGATCTATTTGGGGGGCAGGGTGCGAGCGGGTATCTTGCCCCAGGCACAGTTTGTTGAATTCTTAAAGAGGAGCTGTTAGGTATAAGGTCTCAGAGAAAATAAACACATATATCAATAGCTAAAGATTGGCTGTACTTACATTACATATGCATTTCACTGTCCACGTTTGTACTTCACAGAATTTGTATATAGTATATGCAGAGATAGATGCTCCTGACAGCTCATGGCAGGTTCCATGTTTTTCTGTCAAATGTGTCGTCATGTCCTGCCTGCTTCCTGATCACAGATAAGCTCCTACTTGAACAACACAGTGTGCAGTGAATATTAATGAGCCATGTGGCTAGGAACAATAGCTGACTCCTGCAGTGTACTCTGCCCCGGAGATTTATCAGTGCTACGCACTGGACTGAGTTACAAGCTGCTGAAACGTCTCATTAGCAGCCGAGGGGAGGGCCCCAGAATGCTTTGCAGTATAGTATGCGGCTTGCGTCCTCTTAGGTCTAACAGCTTTTCTGATAAGAACACATCAAAGGTAAAAGAGATTTTTATCTTCAATAATGCCTTTATGGCTTCCTTCTAAACTGTTTAACACAGGAGAATAGAGGTTTAAATTAGCTTCTGCAGCCTGACAGTTACTCTTTAAAAAGGCGGCAAAATGAATGGCAGTTTAGGCGCCAAAACCTGACCTTTAGGCGCCAAAACCTGACCTTGCCCCAGGCGCAACTTGGTCTTGATCCGTCCCTGCACACTATATGCAAGAAATTCGGGTGCTAGTGGAGGCTAGGAAACTTGGGCGCCACATAGATCACAATACTATAGCGGTGCCCAGTAGACAATTTGGGTGTGTAATGCAACAAATGCAGCTGAAGCACCATAAAGATGGAGGGACCAAAAGTGATAGAGATAGCAGTGGTGATAGTGGCAGCAGGGTAAGTTACCGGGTGTAAGTGTTTAGGAGCAAGGAATAAGTGTTAGGATTAGCATTGTCCATGTTCTACTGGAGGCTTCACCCTGCGCCCAAATTTCCCCAATGCCCTTTTCTGATATGTGCCTCACACTCTCCAATGCCTTCTCCACAATGAACAATGTTGTGAACTTGTGAGTGAGTATTGGTCCCTATGCTGAATTACACTTTTAATTGCATATTTTTCACTCTGAATGGTTTCTGATCTTTAACCACTTCAGCCTACAGTGTTGTTTCACCTTATGCATCCAAGCAACTTTCCCCTCCCTTTCATTCAACAATAACTTTATCACTACTTATCATGCTGAAATGATCTATAATCTTGTTTTTTCTGCCACCATTTAAGCTTTCTTTGGGTGGTACATTTTGCTAAGAATTATTTTATTCTAAATCCATTTTAACAGGAAGATTAAGAAAGAAATGGAAAAAAAACATTATTTCTCAGTTTTTGGCCATTATAGCTTTAAAATAATACATGCTACCATAATTAAAACCTATGTATTTTATTTGCCCATTTGTCCTGGTTATAACACCATTTAAATTATGTCACTATAACAATGTATGGCATCAATATTTTATTTGGAAATAAAGGTGCATTTTTTCAGTTTTGCGTCCATCACTATTTACAAGCTTATAATTTTAAAAATGTTCACAATATACCATCTTCACATGCATATTAAAACAATTCAGACACTTAGGTAAAAATATATTTATTTATTTTTTATTGTAATTTTTTTTTTCATTAAAAATTTTATTTGGGTAATTTTTGGAGTTGGAGGTAAACAGTTAATTTTAAATGTAAAAATGTGGGTTTGTTGTATTAAAAAATGTATGTAGATGTAGTTTTACTATTTGGCCACAAGATGGCCACAGTGAGCTTTTTTTTTTTTTGCCCTGCTTGCTTCCAGGAAGCATATAGAGACTGTGGCCTCTGATAAGAAGCCGTCGGTTTTTCTGCCGGGGACTTAGATCAATAAATGAAAACAATGTTCCCATTCATTGATCTCGGGGCTAACGGAAGGCGGCGGGAGCGTGCGTGTGCCTGGCGCAGCGGCGGCATAGCAGGCTATCTGGACGGATATATCCGTCCAGATAGACCGAAGTGGTTAAGGTGGACCTGAACTGAGGAAAACATAGAGAAATGCGCTCTGTATGTATTTAGAGAGTTTAGCCTGTTTAATTCCCCCTCATTTGTGTCCAATCACAAGTTGTAATTTAATCTCTCCCCTGTGTCACATGACTGCCTCAGCAAATAAGGCAGATAAGCATATTTGAAAGCACAGGCTGTTAACGATATGTCTGCTTCCATGAATCAGGAAGTAGAAACAGTGCAGGTTTATTTTTGGATTTGTATCAGCTGTAACAAAAAATGTTTTTTGTTTAAAGGTTATTATGCTGTTGCGTATCTTTTACAGCAGAGATGAAGTTCTGAGTTTAGGTCCGCTTTAAAGTGAAAATCCAACTTTACTAGAAAAATCCCCAACTACCAGATCTCTTCATAGGCCCATATGCAATTCACCTTTTCACCTGACTTTTCTCCTAGGAGAAAAAAATTCACCTTTGATTTAAAATAACTTTTTTAACACTTTGCAATTGAAAAAAGTATCAAAAAGTAGGTAGAAAGTACTATCAAAATTATTTCGAGTATTCTTTTGCTTGCTGGTGGTTTAAAAAGGATTTTATTGACAAGTTTTAAAATATCACCTAGGAGAAAAGTCAGGTGAAAAGGTGAATTGCATATGGGCCATAGTCTCCTTAGGACATAATGGGCCATATGCAATTAACTTTTTCTCCTGACTTTACTCCTAGGAGATAATTTTCCATCTCTTTAAAATAACTTTTTAGCACATTGCAATTGGAAATGTACCAAAAAGTAGATACAAATGTACTATCAAAACTATTTTAAGTATTTTCTTGCTTGCTGAGGGGTTTAAAAGGCATTTTATTGATGAGGTGTGAAAATATCACCTAGCAGAAAACTTAGGAGACAAAGTCAATTGCATTTGGGTCAACATGTTTCGGATGTGGCCCTTCCCTTAGGGATACCACACCCCTTTCCAGTGACACCAATAAACGCCACCCAATTTAGTTGTTTTTATGCCCTGATGTTTTTGCTCCAATTCCTAGATTTACTCTTAAATTGGTATAAAAATCATAGCTTTCCATTTCTGCAACTGTAGGAGTAGCCCTATGTACATGATTTCATCAGATTAATGCCATTGCTTTGCAAAGATTAAGGCCATATTATAAACATCCAAACATTTATTTTAGTTTTACTACACTTGCAAATTCTCCCTTGGGGTAGACATGATATTTAAAGGTATGCTGGAGCCTGGAGGCAAATCATTTGTTGAATCTAATCAGTTAAAAATACTTTTTTTTCCATACAGCACGGAGGCAGATACAGATCTACAATAAAGTTTATATCCCTATACTTTACACATTTTGTTATTGCAGGGGAATGTGGGCCTGTATTTCCTGGTTTTGATAACGTACATAATCATTTGTCAAAAATTGGGTGGTGGTGTAACAGAGATAGGCCTGGGGCACACCAAAACCCGCTAGCAGATCCGCAAAATGCTAGCAGATTTTAAAACGCTTTTTCTTATTTTTCTGTAGCGTTTCAGCTAGCATTTTGCGATTTTGGGAAGCGTTTTTGGTGTAGTAGATTTCATATACTGTTACAGTAAAGCTGTTACTGAACAGCTTCTGTAACAAAAACGCCTGCAAAACCGCTCTGAACTGCCGTTTTTCAGAGCGGTTTGCATTTTTCCTATATTTTACATTGGTGGCAGAAACGCCTCCGCAATCCAAAAAATGCATCACCCCGGGAGTATGCGTTTCAGCAAAACGCCTCCCGCTCTGGTGGCTGCAGAAACGCTGAAAAAGCCGCACGGTTTGCACCAGCCCAAAGAAAGTCTGAGTATTTTTGCTTAAGGCATCTGCATTATTGGTTTCAAGACGATGATATATATTTTTTTCAGTGCATTTAAGTGGACCTTGCACAGGGCAGAAGGGAAACATATAAAATGCAACCCGTATGTATTTAGAGAGTTTATCCTGTCTAAATAAACTCACTTTTATGTGACTAAGCGAAATTGTAATTTGATCCCTTAGTTGTCTGTCACAGAAAGGCAGAGGGGTAATTGGAAAGCACAGGATGTTAACTATATGGGCTTGATTCACTAATCCGTGATAACTCAAATATCACACCTTATGAAAAGATATCACACCTTATGAAAAGATATCACACCTTATCAAAGTTATCACGCCTTATCAAAGTTAACACGCCTTATCAGAGTAGCATAGCGAATGCTACGAACTTATGCCTGCTAATCGGCCATGGCACTCGTCCTGCCCTGAGCCCCTGCGGGTTCGTAGCACTTGCTATGCTACTCTGATAAGGCGTGTTAACTTTGATAATGTGTGATAACTTTGATAAGGTGTGGTATCTTTTTATAAGGTGTGATAACTTTGATAAGGTGTGATATGTTTTCATAAGGTGTGATATCTTTTTCATAAGGTGTGATATTTGAGTTATCACGGTTTAGTAAATCAAGCCCTATGTCTGCTTCCATGAAAGCAGGCATTAGAAAGACTCCAGATTTATTGCAGGATTTGTGTCAGCTGTAACAAATAATTTTTTTAATGGTCATTATGCTGTTGCTTATCTTTTAGAGCAGAGAGGAAGTTCTGAGTTCAGGTCCACTTTAATTGTATGTTGTATGTACTCACAGTATATAATAGTTGCCCTCTGATATACTTAAGTTTTTTCTATGTATTCTGATTAATTCTTCCTGTGATTCAGTCCAGATAAGTATGGTGTCATCTATAAACTGGAAATTTATAACAAATGAATATTAGATGATCATTATCAAAACCGGGGACTACGTGTTCACTCCTCTACAGTAACAGGTGTGAGTTCTGCCTGGATATTTTGTGCACAAACCAAAAACAAATACCAAATCACCAGCAATGCTATAATTTACTAAACCAGTTCTCTGCTACATCATCTAATGCTGTGTTCATGATGCTTACTTAACGGAGCAATCAATATACGAGGCACAAAATAGATACTGTGTACAAGAATGAACCATCACCACTTGAATTATAAATAATTGAAATAATTAGACCCTAGTGGGTTTAACATTACTGTGAAAAAAGGTCTTGGCATGTTCTCAAAGGTCATTTCTAAACTGAGTGGTCAGGTGGAGAGTCACTAGTTGGTAAGTGCATTGTTGTGTGCTGTTGGTGTCCCCAGCACCAGGGCCTACCGCAATGTAAAAGTTAACAGTTAATAAATAACAATAACCTTAAGGGGAGACAAAGAATTGTGACGCTGGAGAGGGGAGGGTGTGGTGAGATTTCACGAGGTTGACAACAGAGGGGAAAAAAGTGTTTCTGTGACTCGAGGTCCTAATGAAAATGGCCCCATCCTCCGGCCTGACAGGAGCTGACTAAAGGAGCAGTGGCCTGATTGAGAGGGGTCATTGGTGATCCTCAACGCTCTGGAGTTGAAGAGGAGGCCAAGTATGGGGAGGTTTCCCAAAGAACCTCTGTACTGATCTGATGACCCTCTGTAGCTTGTATCTGTCGCTGGCAGAGGAGCTGGTGTACCAGGCCAGGATGGATGAACAGATTCAATAGTAGCAGAGTAGAAACTTATCAAAAGCTACTGGTCTTTTTCAGTTGGTGAATAAAGAATAGTCTCTACTGGGCTTTTTTCTGGGGAGAGGCAGTGTTGGCCATATTTTACATTGCAGACAGCCCCGGCAGCTGCAGGTGCCCAAATTTCTCCACAATGACAGTATTTGAATGGGCGCCTGTGGCAGCACCCAAACGTCCGCCTCTAGGGGGCGCCTACATTTCCTGTTTCCCCCAGTGGTACCCTGGATGCTGTGGTTAATGTAAGTAAGCTGGGAGCCAAGTATGCTGTTTGTTTTGCGACACCAGACACCACTGACCACTTATGGTTTTAGTTTAGGCAAACTTACTACTTATGCTTGGGGAACACACTACTTACCTGTATTTGGGGTGAACACTGCCTAATTGTGTTTTGGGAACACACTGTGTAAATATGTTATATAATCCCTATATTGTAACGTCTCATTTTTTGTGAAATATTGGATACTAGCCGACCCGCGGCGTAGCATACGCCGCATAAGAGGGTAGAGGGCAGGAAGGGGGTATTGGGCACAGCGGCGGGGAGGGGGGTTGGACCCCCCCCCTCAACTGGGTCCCCCATGTGTGCTCTACCTCCAGCTTAAGCTCAGCAGGAACCCCCCCCCCCCTCACCTTGGTCCCCCATGTGCACTCCCCCTCCTGCTTAAGCACAGTAGAAGCCGCCACTATTAGTAAGAGGCAGCGGGCGGAGATGACTCACCTCTACCGTATTCCATCGTGCGTTCCACTGTCGTCACTTCCTGCAATGCCACACACTGTATTGGTGTAAATTGCCTTTTTAAAACAGAAGGAAATCTGCAATAATTCAGCTATAAGTGAACATTTGTGGCTACCCACAATGCATTGCTACCAAATATGCAAATTACCCCTTTCCCCCTTGGTAAGCCAAGCAAGCATCCAAAGCTGCTGGTGTATAGCAAGCATATAGCTTTAAATTTTACACAGTCATATCAAACTCACATGTAGACAGCCTGTTTCAGACTTTTGGCCCTCATCAGTACATGGCAGGGATTCTTATAGCTGTATGAGATAGGGCTTGGACCACTACAACAGAGTAACCAAGCAACTCAGGGTGACCTAAACCACTCGGAATGTATAGGGAGATAAAAGGGACCAAAAAGACCTCCTACTAAAAAAAAGCAAAGCTTGGTGTAATTTGCCTTCCTAAAACAGAAGGAAATATGCAATAATTCAGCTATAAGTGAACATTTGTGGTTACCCACAATGCACTGCTACTAAATATGCAAATAATTCCTTTTCACCCTTAGTAAGCCAAGCAAGCATGCAGAACCACTGGTGTATAGCAAGCCTATAGCTTTAAATTTTACACAGCCATATCAAACCCACATGTGACAACCTGTTTCAGACTGTTGGTCCTCATCTGTACATGGCAGGGATTGATAAGGCTGTATTAGATAGGGCTTGGACCAGTACAACAGAGTAACCAAGCAGTTCAAGGTGATCCAAACCACTCGGAATGTATAGGTGGATAAAAAGGGACCAAAAAGACCTTCTACTAAAAAAAATCAAAGCTTGGTATAATTTGCCTTCTTAAAACAGAAGAAAATCTGCAATGATTCAGCTGTAAGTGAACATTTGTGATTACCCACAATGCACCACTACTAAATATGCAATTTTTTTCTTTTCACCCTTGGTAAGTCAAGCAAGCCTATAGCTTCAAGTTTTACACAGTCATATCAAACCCACATGTGACAGCCTGTTTCAGACATTTGGTCCTCATTAGTACATAGCAGGGATTGATAAGGCTGTATGAGATAGGACTTGGACCAGTACAAAAGAGTAACCAAGCAGCTCAGGGTGACCCAAACTACTGAGAATGTATAGGAGGATAAAAGAGACCAAAAGGCACTCCTACTAAAAAAAGCAAAGCTTGGTGTAATTTTCCTAATTAAAAACAGAAGCAAATCTGCAATAATTCAGCTATAAGTGAACATTTGTGGTTACCCACAATGCACTGCTACTGAATATGCAAATTATCCCTATTTGCCCTTGGTTTGATATGACACTACTTCTTCTTCTTGCTTGGACCAGCCCCTTCTTTTTGCTTGGACCGGCCCTGGGGGCAGGGCGCTACTTCTTCTTCTTGCTTGAAGGTTGAGGCACTTACTCTATTATATATATAGATTGTTTGGGAGATGATTGGGAGATACTCTTCCTAGTTATGTTGTTGTAGGAGACATTTTGTCTAATTATTTTATTTGGTGGAACATTCTGCCTAATTTGCTTGGGAAATATCCTGTCCAGTTTGGAGTGGATGAATGCATGGTGCTTAATTATGTTGTTTGAGGGACATGCTCGTACACAACTGTACCTCTATAAGTGTGTAGATTCGTCCTAGAGGAGGTTTGCTGGAATGGGGTTTTTATTTACATCTATGTGCACAGAAGACATAAATTCCTCCCTTCAACAGATACATCACCTTGCATTTACTGTTTTTATGTTGCTAAACACTAAAGAAAAGTAAAATAAATGGATCCTAAAGAAGTGTTTCACATGGACAGTTGACGCTCTTTCTCATGGACAGTTGACATTGGTACATCCACTTCCTTGCAATTGCTCCTGTGCATCTGCTGGCTACCAGTAGGCATCTGGCTACAAGGATTTGGTATAAGCAGTGCTATGTGGACTTATCTCTGCATGTACATCTAATCTCCTGTTCACACTTCAAAATCTAATACACGCCGTAGCGTTTAGGAGATCAGTATCTACAATAAGCAGGTGAAACTCAAAAAATTAAAATATTGTGCAAAATTCCATTCATTTCAGTAATTCATCTTAAAAGGTGAAGCTAATATATGAAATAGGAACCCTTTGCAGGCGTTTTGGATTAATTAGCTGATTAGAGTCTGACACTTTGAGCCTCTGAGATTTTGATTTGGTGTTCTCATAAGCTGTAAGCCATAATCATCACAATTATAACAACGGCTTGAAATATCTCACTTTGCATGTAATGAATCTATTTCATACATTAGTTTTTTACCTTTTAAATTACTGAAATAAATGGACTTTGTTCAGTAATCAAATTTTTCGAGTTTCACCTTTATATGTTGTTTTTTTACTCTGAGGCCAGGTTCACAGTGGTCAGTTGCATAACGCATGCTCTATAATGAGAATGAACTGCAATGGAGACTGGATATAGACTTCAATACAAAGCCTGCATGCAGCGAGTTTGAATACCATGATCACTTACATTGCAATACTGTGAACAGGTCCATAGGATTGTATGGGCAGTGAGATGACATGCAGAATTATTCTGCAATGCAACTGAGCACTGTGAACTAGGGAAGGCATTTAAAGATGGCAGAAATTATTTTTTCTTTGCAGTCCCAGTTCACTTATTCATAGTGCTCTTTATTCCATTTTATACTGGTTATTTATGCAAGAATACTATTGAGTTCATGGCCCATGAATAAAGCCTGTGACCTCTTACCTTTGTTGGTGAAGCGGGAGAAAGAGATCGCATCTAAGAGACTGCTGCCAAAGTCCCTGGAATCCAAAGAGAACCTAAGAAATAATAAAATGACACAATGGAACATTTTGGCTTCCAGCCCTC
Organism: Hyperolius riggenbachi; assembly: GCF_040937935.1. Classification (NCBI taxonomy): domain Eukaryota; kingdom Metazoa; phylum Chordata; class Amphibia; order Anura; family Hyperoliidae; genus Hyperolius; species Hyperolius riggenbachi. Next base: position 329,533,571 of record NC_090650.1, read on the forward strand.
AACTCTGACACAAGTCTGCTTCCAGAGCTTTGTGTCAGTAGGAATTCGACCTTTGTAAAAAGCTTCAATACAATCCAAATATTCCAAGAGAAGAGTAAAAATTATGTCAGAATTATTGGACTTCCAGAGGGCAAAAAGCAAATGGTATTGTGCTCAGTCACACTTTACTGCCCTTTATTTTGGGTTTTGGCCAACTCATACTTACAAGGTGCACCATGCTTCAGATTTACAAACACTTTTTTGAGCCAAATATCCCCATTATAGCATACACTAATTTGCAGTATTTGCTAAGCAGACCTTCAAAAAGTTCATTTATAGCATTGCAATGTTAAACAGTGAATGGTTTGCTGATGCACGGGTCTAATTTTTACTATTGATTAGAATTAGCATACATTTTAGTCTTTTTTCTTTTAAGAATCACTGGTGTGAAAAATTGTAAAATACATGTGTACACATATTTAGAAGAAGTACATTTCTCCTAGACTGACCTATAAAAATGCACTATAAATCCATTGTTTCATATGTTACTGTTGCTTACAGTAGGCAGTAGAAATCTGACAGATCTGACATGTTTTGAATGAGTTTTTTTGTCTACGTTAAATTCTGCATAGTCATCACTCTGGATAATATTGGCAGGTGTTTGATTATACTTGAGTGTTAGTGTACTCCACTTTTTGGATATGTCTGTGTTTGTCAGATTCTGCACAGCCCAAGTTTGTGTCTGCCATTTCCACTGAAAATTCCATACCTTTTTACTAAAACTTAGATGTTGAGCTAATACATGATTGATTTTTAACTGGCAGATTCAATCACCCTGATCAAATCTTCTGGTTATCTATTATTATTATAATTTAGTATATATATATATATATATATATATATATATATATATATATATATACATATATATATATATATATATATATATATATATATACATATATATATATATATATATATAGCGCCAACATCTTCTACAGCGTATATATAGTCTTGTCACTAAGGGCTGGTACAGACGGACGCTTGCGGAGCCTTTACCGCAAGCGTTCGGAGCGTCGCGATACACGCTCCCATTTAAGTGAATGGGAGGGTTTACTCCGAGCTTTTGTGCGCGTTTACACGATCGCGGCGTTCGGGTCCCGATTTTCACTGGCGTTCGAGCTGCCCCTGGAAGCGACATGTAGCTTCCAGGGGGCGGCCAACCGCGACGGCTAATGTCCCCCTAGGGGAAGAAAAAACGCGACCGCATCGGAACGCGACGTGAAGGCTACTGAAAGCCTGAGCATGCAGCCGCCGCAACACCCCCAAACGCGACGCCACGTAGACATCCGTCTGAACCAGCCCTAACTGTCCCTCAAAGGAGTTTACAATCTAATCCCTACCATAGTCATATGTATATTGTAGTCTAGGACCAATTTAGGGGAACACTAACTTATTTGTATGTTTTTTGGGATGTGGGAGGAGACCAGGGTGCCTTCGAGGAAACCCACACAGACACAAGGAGAACATACAAACTCAGTGCCCTGGCTGGGATTCAAACAGGGTACCCAGCACTGCAAGGCGAGAGCGATATCCACTACACCACCGTGCTGCCCACATGAAGCAACCCACTGCATTAACTGGCATTTCAATCTTTTTGCATCAAAACTTGATCACAATTGTGACCGGATTGTAAATTTTAATTGATCAGAGAAAGATTGATCTGTTTGCTACACAGAGTGGCAATCTATGCGTGTATGGCCACCTTAAAGGGACCCGGTGTCACCGGTAACGGGAGCCACCGGAGGGACATGGAAAAGAGCCAGGAGGACACCGGGGGACCTCGTGGCCTACGGTGGGCTGGAGGAAGCCCCAGGTAAGTAACATTTTTTATTCTATCTACAGCTCAGGTTCCCTTTAAGAGTGCTTAAAACTCAATTGTTTTATTGTGGGCAGCCGCCATTTGATTCCTGAACATTTCACAGTCAAAACTACTCACCTTTTTAATTTTATTTTGGCTGTTTGTGATTTTTGTGATCTGTTTGTTAAATTTTGTGATTTGTTTGTTAAATTTTGTAAAGTAACTAGTCAATTCTTGTGCAATTCCTACTCAAAAATGAATGCACAGCTACCTGTTAGTAGGTTCAGCAAATACATTTTTATTTTCTGCCCATTTACCAGTCACTGTTTGTGCAGTTTTCTGTGAAACAGATTTAGCGTATACTACAAATATTTTACAGTTTTATTCTTTGTAAAATTCTGCACAGACAACAGTCAATACCTGTGCAATACCCAGTAGAAAAAAAATGCCCATCTTAGTGTTGTTCACAAATATATTTTCTAGGTTTTGTCTTTCTCCGATACTTTGCAATGTCCTGGAAAATACAAACCTTTATGTCAACGTTAGTGTGTTTTTATGCTCCACAAACATATTTTATTGTTTTGTCCTTGCAACTTTCTGCTTAGCTTTGAGGCTTGTGTATTCCACAAATTCAGGTTCTATTTCTTTTGTTGTGTATAGTTTTCCCCCACCCAGGAGTGTCCCCTTATCCAGGGGTCCTTTTTCTGGAATGCAACCCAACCTATCCTGAAGAAGATACCCAATCCTCCAGGAGACAGAATTCTCCACCTGCCTAATCCGGTGGTTGCCTAATAGCAACCCAGGTTTGTTAGTAGCATTTGTTTCACACAATATTTAATTGCCTGGAAATACTACACTATCTGGCGCTCCTGGTGTCTTCTGTTTCCTTTTTCCTTTCCCGGTTACTGAGGTTCTTCATCCAAATGTCATTCACCCAATACACCTGATTATTTATTTTTCAAGTTCTGCACAGCCACTAGTCAATTTCTGTACAATTTCTAGTAAAAATACACACTGACTCGTTTGTTAATATTTGGGTGTCAGGCCTCTTGCACACTGCATGCATTTCCGATTCAGATTTCGCTTTTTAATCGGTTTTTACATCCGATTTTTAATCTTTACTGCATGCTGAATTTTTTGATCCGTTTTTCTGTTGAATGTATTCAGGGAAAATCAGAATTGAAAATCGGAATCAGAATCGGAAAACGGATTTGCAGTGTGCAGGGAGCCTTAATGTGCTCTGTAAGTATTTTTTCCATCACCAGTCAATCTGTTTACTATACTTATGTTAGGACTGCCCCCAAATAATTTTTTGTGGTTTTTAATGTTTATTTGTTACATTTTGCATAAGCTTCTTACTTGAATTGAATAATAATTTAAAATGTATGACAGGTGATTTTTTTCAGTGTAATATTACATTACTTAAAATTATTTTCTACCCATAGTGGAATAATCACTAATCACACTTCCCCACCTCATATAATGTAATTATAACACATACTATCTCATACAGCTTCTTGCATCCACCAGCAATGTAAAGTGACATCCGGTATTGCACTATGGTGCACGGGCAGCATTTCTGGGACCATTGCTCAAATGAGAAGTACAATCTGTAATCATTATATGCCCCTATGCCAGATCTATGCACAAACAGCTATGTTGATAGATCTGGTCCTGGCTATGATGGAATAAATAAAATTCTGCTCCCACAGAGCTTGCAGAACTTCTGCCTGTGCACAGTAATGCAGAGCCCTGGTTTAGTAAATATATATATATAGATTGCTAACACAATGCAATTATATTTTAATATCTACTGCTCGCATTAGCAGTGCAGTGCAATGGATCTGTTGGCAATAACGCAATGAAAGCAATGCATTATCACACACGTTAACAGTTACAATAAAGCGTACTTTCAATGTTCTGAATGCTTTACTGTATGTGTCGCACCACAGGCATAATGTGTAATGTCACTTTTTCCCTTTTTTTGTGTTGCAATCCTGTTTTTCCAGGGAACACAACACAAGACCACAGGGTGAATGTAGCCTTACGGGCCTCAAATCGCAGCACAAAGAACACACAAAGTGGCACCACGCTGTAGTGTTGTCGTGGTGATTCTCATACAGTGAGGCATATAGTACAATGAAAGCATGTCTCACTCCCACTGTAAACGCAGGCATTGCCAATTTGCCCTGTTAACCCTCCTGGCGGTTTATGAAAATCCGCCAGGGGGCAGCAAAGCCGTTTTTTTTCATGTAGCGAGACAAGGTCTCGCTACATGACAGCCGCTGCTCAGCGGCATCCCCCCAGCCCCTCCGATCGCCTCAGGCGATCGGAGATCAGGAGATCCTGTTCAAAGAACGGGATCTCCTGGAGGGCTTCCCCTGTCGCCATGGCGACGGGCGGGATGACGTCACCGACGTCAAAGGGGACTCCGATCCACCCCACAGCGCTGCCTGGCACTGATTGGCCAGGCAGCGCACGGGGTCTGGGGGGGGGGGGGGCGGCTGCAGTGCAACGGATAGCGTCGGATTGGCGGGTAGCGGCGGCGATCGGATTGCACACGCAGCTAGCAAAGTGCTAGCTGCGTGTAGCAAAAAATATTTATGCAAATCGGCCCAGCGGGGCCTGAGCGGTGCCTTCCGGCGGCATAGCTCGAGCTCAGCTCGGGCTTACCGCCAGGAAGGTTAATGCACAGGAAGCTGTGTGTTACTGTGTCACAATCCACACACCACACTGCACACGGCACACTGCACAGGCAGCACAGTGGCATAGTGGGTAGCATGCTTGCCTTGCAGCACTGGGTCCCCGGTACGAATCCCAGCCAAGGCACTATCTGCACAGAGTTTGTATGTTCTCACCGTATCTGTGTGGGTTTCCTCCCACATCCCAAAAACATACAGATAAGTTAATTGGCTCCCCTCTAAACTGACAACAAAACTCAAGGACCGCCACTCAATCGCTATAAAGACATTTTATTGTATCAAAAAGATAAACAGCCTAATTCCCTCCCATACCCCCACCCATTAAAAGCCCGCACTGGACACACATAGGAGCGCTCCTATAGCAATCCAAACTCACTCACGCCACATTCATCTCCAATTGGATTGGCCAATCCTATTTTGGGACGAGTTGAGGCTACTGCACTTCACAACGATTCCAAGGAGAGTCCCCAAAGTGAATATCCTATTTCCGGAGGATCGCCATAAGGATAGCAAGGTTTAGCACATGATCATAGTCCAAAGCTCAATGTTCCTGAGTTATGTCTCCGCTTACCATCAATAACCACTGCTCATATCGGCACCGAGCCTATCCAGCATATCATAACCATGTATACTTTAGCTGATTTTCCACATGCAACTAGATTCCCGTCAGCCACCACCAGGTTCTCAGGCTTTACCTTTCATCTAGTGCGCAGGTTTAGCTTCAGCTTCCGTACTGCGGCGTCCCGCAGTATACAGGTACCTGTATCAGCCTTCGGACCCTCCGGTAATCGTTGCGCAATGTGCCGCTCAGTTAGGACGCCAACTTGCTCCTCGTGTCCAGCGCGTTCAGCCACGCCCACATACGCGTTACGCCCACCAACGTGAGCTTCGTCAGTGTGAGCCGCAGCGTCATCACACTGACGAAGCTCACGTTGGTGGGCGTAACGCGTATGTGGGCGTGGCTGAACGCGCTGGACACGAGGAGCAAGTTGGCGTCCTAACTGAGCGGCACATTGCGCAACGATTACCGGAGGGTCCGAAGGCTGATACAGGTACCTGTATACTGCGGGACGCCGCAGTACGGAAGCTGAAGCTAAACCTGCGCACTAGATGAAAGGTAAAGCCTGAGAACCTGGTGGTGGCTGACGGGAATCTAGTTGCATGTGGAAAATCAGCTAAAGTATACATGGTTATGATATGCTGGATAGGCTCGGTGCCGATATGAGCAGTGGTTATTGATGGTAAGCGGAGACATAACTCAGGAACATTGAGCTTTGGACTATGATCATGTGCTAAACCTTGCTATCCTTATGGTGATCCTCCGGAAATAGGATATTCACTTTGGGGACTCTCCTTGGAATCGTTGTGAAGTGCAGTAGCCTCAACTCGCCCCAAAATAGGATTGGCCAATCCAATTGGAGATGAATGTGGCGTGAGTGAGTTTGGATTGCTATAGGAGCGCTCCTATGTGTGTCCAGTGCGGGCTTTTGGGGTTTTAATGGGTGGGGGTATGGGAGGGAATTAGGCTGTTTATCTTTTTGATACAATAAAATGTCTTTATAGCGATTGAGTGGCGGTCCTTGAGTTTTGTTGTGAGTGCATTGATGTCTGGACCTGCCTTCCCCTACATTGTGTGGGGTATGCTTATAAAAGTAATAAGGATCTGTGCACCGGAGAAATTGTAATTGTGTCCCCTCTAAACTGGCCATACACTATGATACATACATTACACAATACGATACATACATTACACAATACGATACATACATACACATATGACTATGGTAGGGATTAGAATGTGAGCCCCTCTGAGGGACAGTTAAGTGACAAGACAATATACTTTGGACAGTGCTGCAGAAGATGTCAGCACTACATTAATAATAATAATGTAAAATAATGTAAAAGCCCCATAGGAATATCACTGAATATTATTGTATATCCTTCAGCTATATCTGACAGCAACTGATTCAGTGTGAATGGACCCTCAGGCCCTGTTCACAGTGCTCATTTGTGTTGCAGAATCATTCTGCATTTCAACTCACTCATTTCTCTCGTACGCTGTAATGGATCCTGTTATTATTACTCGCTGCATGCAGGCTTTGTATTAAAGTCTATGTCCGGTCTCCATTGCAGTCGCACACATGACAACGCTTGCATTATGCAACTGACCACTATGAATCTAGCCTTAGGTCGCATTCACAGTGGGACATTGCGGTTCAATGCAACGTTAAAGTCACAACGTGTCTGCGTTAAGAAGTAACGCACCGTAAGCAGTGAGTTACCACAACATAACATATTTAACGCGACTTTAACGTTGCACTGTGAACGGCCCATAGGATTAGCATTGCAGTGCGGTAAGCTGCGTTATAAGACTTTATAATGTGCAACCATAACGTGACGTCCCCCTGTGAATGCGACCTAAGGCTAATTTCACAGAGGGGCATTGCGGTGCAACGTAGCAGAGGTTTTTTAATACACAAAGGTGCACTGCAATAGTAAGTCTATGAAACGTTCAGACTGTATTTAACGTGATGTGATTCAACAGACTACAGAAGCCCAATGCAGTGTGTAATAACACACGTGTTAACAATGGCAGCGAAGCATGCATTTCATTGACCATATGCTTCACTGTATGCAATGCAATGGCTGCATAATGTGCATTGCGACTTGTATGTTTCATTGCATTCCTGTTTTTACAGGGAATGCAATGGAGCTCCAACTGTGAACTTAGCCTAATGGGAACAGTTTAATATAATATTAATCGCATTACATTCATATGCAATTATTTTGTACACTATAGCGCAACACAATGGCTGCAGTCTGAAAGTATGCTAACGTGTTAAACTGGAAAAAAGTATAAAAAAATAAAAAGAAACTTTGACTCAGGGAGGAAAGCAGACATGAAAAAGAAATAAAGATTTTTTTTTTTTAAAGCCAGAATTAATCCCGTTTAATTGGTATGTTGATTTAAATACTAGTACAACGCAGTATAAAACACAGGTGGGTAGAGAAGGGTGGAAGGCTTAATTAGGCAGAAGGGTGAGTTCTGCAGATACAATACTCTCAGGGCAACGCTTGCATGACTGATAGAGACACACCCTATAAGCCAAGCTAACATGAGAAACAACCACTCAATAAATGCTCTAGCTCAGCACTTCTGCACTTGCAGGAACCAGATTCACAGAATCAGCCTGTATCTGTCAGGATGCTTCATTGAATTTCTCATAAGCATTCATTAATTGTAGAACTTCATAAAACAATGTCCTTTTCACTCATACAGGAATCTGTGCATCCAAATTTCAGGATATTAAAAAAAAAAAATCAAATAATTTTCTGCAGAATTTCTGCCTTCTGTGATGCAATTAAACCTTTTAACAGATTCAAACAAGATGCCTCGTTTGAAAGCTGCTGCTGCACTGACAGCCTGTCGGGATAACTCGTTTGGCTGCACTAGGCAGTGAGTGCGTGAGTTTAAACAGGAGCTTTCAGCCATACTGTCTCAGAAACACCTCCCCCACACACATACACACACTAATATAAGTAGATAAAAACTTGCTCAACTTACATAACATTTATATTGCACTGTCCACGTTTTGGTTTTAGTGATTTTTGTGAAGTAAAAAAAGAGAAAATCCTTCTTAGCAGTTCCCATTTTAGGTGTGGCTATTTTGAAGCCACTCCTGATGTCATTTCCTCCATTATTCTCCTCTGCCTGATTGTGTATGCATTGCCCGCCCTTCACTCTAGAAAGTGCATAGTCTCAGCATGAGAAATACTGGCCAATCAGAAAGCAACAGAGGTGTGGGAGGGGAAAACAGGAGGGAAAGAGGCTTCAGCCAATCAGGCTGCATTAATTAAAGGGAAGGTTCAGGGAGGGTGGTTAAAAAATAAAAATCAATTTCCACTTACCTGGGGCTTCCTCCAGCCCGTGGCAGGCAGGAGGTGCCCTCGCCGCCGCTCCGCAGGCTCCCGGTGGTCTCCGGTGGCCGACCCGACCTGGCCAGGCCGGCTGCCAGGTCGAGCTCTTCTGCGCTTCAAGGCCCGGCACTTCTGTGTCCCACGCCGGCGCGCTGACGTCATCAGACGTCCTCCGGGCTGTACTGCGCAGGTGCAATAGTTCTGCGCCTGCGCAGTACAGCCCCGCGGACTTCCGATGACATCAGCGCGCCGGCGTGGGATGCAGAAGTGCCGGGCCTTGGAGCGCAGAAGAGCCCGACCTGGCAGCCGGCCTGGCCAGGTCGGGTCGGCTACCGGAGACCACCGGGAGCCTGCGGAGCGGCGGCGAGGGCACCTCCTGCCTGCCACAGGCTGGAGGAAGCCCCAGGTAAGTGGAAATTGATTTTTATTTTTTAGCCACCTTCCCTGAACCTTCCCTTTAAGTCCGAGGGGAAGTAGAGATGCAAAAAAGGACAACCACGCATGCCCTGCAACTTCCTTTTTGTGTACCAATTTTTGTGTGCACCAAATAAGAGTCGGGTAAACTGGGGAATAATCATTTATCAGCAAGAAAAGTAACAGTGATTTTAACTTTTGGATTGCCTGCTTAGCATCCTTATTAATTGTTTACCAGATAAAAATAAAGAATTGATTTTTTATTTTATGCCTTAGTGACAGTTACACTTTAAGGAGTTATATTTACCTATTCCAGACGTTTTCTTCTCTTCCTCCACCGGCAACTCTGAACTCTCGGCTAGTCTTCTGGGTCACTTCCGATCACATGACATTACATATGAGAGGGATCCAGGAGACTGTGACAGCAGTGCAGCGCCACCCGTTGATGGAAAAGGGGTGATGGAAGATAATCTTCCATCTTCCACCACCTGGTGGCGCTGTACCACTGACACAGTTTCCTGGATCCTGATCACATGTAATGTCATGTGATCAAAACGGAACCGAGGAGACCTGCCGGGAGTACGTCGCCGCTGCTGCCGCGGTGGAGGAAGTAGATAGTGATCCAACTGGACAGGTATGTATGAGCGTTTCTCCTGTGACCCCTACCATGCCTCCACATACTCAGCAGAGCCTGCCAGGCTGGGGGAGGCACACTTCCCCAGCGGCAGAAAAAAAACTAGCCCTGTAGCCAAATAAAGTTTCATTTTATTTGGCTACTAAAGGGTTAAGGAGGATGTAAGTACAAGCTGGAAGCAGGCTTGCTCAAATCCGAATTTGGGAGATACCTGGATAGTTCTATCCGGATATCTCCCAGTAAAGTTTTGCGGGGGGGGGGGTCAATCTTACCTGTATGACGTCTTCTTCGGGCCGTCCCTGTCACCTCCCACGATGCTCTCCAAGCGCCACATGCACCGGTCACGTAACTACAAACACTTCCCCCTTCCAGGTTGAAGGAGGAAGTGTTTGTAGTCACATGACAGGTGAATGCGGAGCTTGGATCGCATCCTGGGAGGTGCCAGGGACGGACCAAAGAAGTCGTCATACAGGTAAGATTGACCCCCCCTGCCCCCGCACAGCTTTACTGGGAGATATCCAGATGGAACCATCCGGGTATCTCCCAAATTCGGATTTGAGCAAGCCTGGCTGGAAGTCCTGTAGCAGGGAGGAGGGGATTATGCTGCAGATCAAACGTAATGATGAGCAAGAGGGATGGTCAATGAGATGCAATTAATTCCCAGGTGAATACTCCATACGATCCGCACCATCAAAAAGGTATCTTTATTATAACTCAATAAAAAAAGATTAAAAATCCATATGTGGGTAAGTACAAAATGATGACGCACAGGCGTTTCGGGCCATAGTAGGTCCTTTCTCAAATCATGACTGGCCCACACTGGACAGGTAATGTATAAATGCACACATGGGGGTTACATATATACACTAGGGGGGCAGCAGCGAGGCAGCGGATGCAGCAGATTTCATGCTGACATCAATCTGGAATCAGCCTGCTGTGTATGGGCAGCCGACAGATCTCTCTCAAATCAGATTCAATCAGAGAGAGATTTGTCTCTTTGTCAAATCTGCCCATCATCGCTAGATGTATGGCTACCTTTACAGATCAGAGGTTGGACTGCCACTGTACACATGCTGGATTCACTCTAGATTCTCAGCGAGGTGATCTTTATTGACCACCACTGCCAAGTTCAACCCAGTGTGAGGACATAACTTTAGGCAGATGGGATCACTTTTCTCAAATCACATGTGGCCAGCATTCAGATACAGAAAGTTCAGCTATACTTCCTAGGAATGACACGAGAATTATCTAGTATTGTGTCACTTTTTTTATCTGTCATGCATAATATGTAAATAGGTGGTTCAAGCAGAGAACAAAAGTTATCAGCTCTGTACCAGGTGTCCCCATAAAACATGCAGGTTCGGTGATAAGAGCAGCTTGTTGCCAGGCAAGAATCAAACTCCTGCATGAGTCATTTTTCTTTGCAGCTAAGTTCCCAGAGAAATATGACCGTAGTTCTCCGCCATTTGTGGGTTTTTTCCAGAATCTTTTTTGTTGTAGTATTTCCTTTGACAGCTTTGAATGGCAAATTATAGTGAGAGCCTGGTGCAGAATAACACTGTGAAAGTCCCGTCAGTGAAAAGGGAGTGATCAGAGTCCTCCTGGCGATCATCCAGCCACAGCTAGCAGCAGCTCTATAATTTGGAACAGCAGGCATGTCCACACCCAGCAGGAAGAGAAGCTTGGTGTGATATTATGAGCATTGTTTGTCAACATTTACATTTAAACTTTTCTAATTTTTTTATCAGTGATTTTCTGAATGTTACAGTCTGCATTGTATTTTGTTTTACCAACCACCCATAAAGTGAACCTTAACTGTATTAAAAAAAAATCTTACCAGCTCCTTGCAGCCGCCATGTGCCCGCATTGGGACACACTGATCCTCCGGTCCCCCGCAGTGCCCTACTTTCATCCTGATTCGTGGCCCTGGTCTGCTTGCTTCCTAATTGCACTACTGTGAATGGGAACTCTCTACTGTGCATGCGCAGAACGTGATCGAGGACGTGTGCAGCCACGGCCGTGCATGCGTAGTGGTCCACCAACTCTCCAGTCAGTCGGCAGGAAGAGGATCACTGCAGGGGGAATGGAGGGACAATTAGTGACAGCACAGGCACAGGGAGGCTGCAGGAGGCTGGTTGAAGCCCCAGGTAAATTATACTCTTTTTTTTAAATACAGTTAAGGTTCCCTTTAAGGCCCGTACCCACTATGTGTTTTTTTGGATGACTGGGTACCGGATTTACCATAAGGCACTATAGGCACATGCCTACAGGCGTCTGATGATAGAAAGGTGTCTCACACTGCTCCTTCAGTGCCTCCCTCCCTCCTTCCCTATGCAGAGTTTTGAGCAGAGTGTAAATGAAAGGTTACTCATCTGGCTCTCTGCATTCCACTGACCAAATCTCCCTTAACCTCCTTAGCGGTAACCCGTGCTGGACATGGGGTAAGCCGCCGGAGGGTGCCGCTCAGGCCCTGCTGGGCCGATTTGCATAATTTTTTTTCAAACACGCAGCTAGCACTTTGCTAGCTGCGTGTTTGGTCCGATCGCCGCCGCCCGTCGCAGATGCGCCGCTACCCGCCGCTAAACAGGGCCCCCCCGCATACCTCTTGCGCAGCCTGGCCAATCGCCGCCAGGCTGCACTATGGGGTGGATCGGGACTCCGAGTGACGTCACGACGTCGATGACGTCGGTGACGTCACTCCGGTCGTCGCCATGGCGACGGGGGAAGCCCTCAAGGAAATCCTGTTCAGAACGGGATTTCCTTATGGGCAAGCGGCGCCGGCGGCGATCGGAGGTGACGGGGGGACGCCGCAGGGAGGGGGGAAGCATGTAGCTAGCGCTAGGCTAGCTACATGCTAAAAAAAAAAAGATTAAAAAAAAACCCTGGCGGCCGCGCAGCCGCGCAGCCGCGCAGCCGCAGCAATCATACTGCCAAGGGGGTTAAGTCAGGTGCAATTTAATACTGAGGGTACCTCTGGCTGCCTAATGCTAAAAGGCACCTGTAGTTACCTATGACAGGTAAGGGAAGTGAGGGCGAAGTCAGGGGTCGAGTCCTGCGTGAACGCGGGTGGACGACGTCCACTTAATTTTATTGGAGAGTGGACGTTGTCCACTCTAGCACCCTGGAGGGGAGCAGCGCAGTGGAGAGGAGCGTTGGGGCAGAGCAGCGGGGAAGGGCGGACGTCTCCCCCCCCTTCCCTCACCTTGGGGCTCCTCTTCCTGGCTCTCCCCTCCAGATTCCAGAACATTTGCGGCGGTGGCTGGCAGCGGGCATCAGTGGGCGGGACTTACCTCCTCCTGTTGCGGCGAGTTGATGCTGTGTGTGCCGCTAGTCTGGTCTAGTCAAGACCAGAGCAGCGGCACGCACAGCGTCAACTTGCCCCAACGCTCCTCTCCACTGCGCTGCTCCCCTCCTGCTGGGGGGACACCTGGCTACCACTCTGAGGACGCCTATAGACTGGCTATACTGGGGACACCTATACACCTGGCTACATATACTGGAGACACCTATACACCTGGCTACATATACTGGGCACCTATACACCTGGCTACATATACTGGGGACACCTATACACCTGGCTACATATACTGGGCACATATGCACCTGGCTACATATACTGGGGACACCTATACACCTGGCTACATATACTGGGGACACCTATACACCTGGCTACATATACTGGGGACACCTATACACCTGGCTACATATACTGAGGACACCTATACACTTGGCTACATATACTGGGGACACCTATACACCTGGCTACATATACTGGGCACATATACACCTGGCTACATATACTGAGGACACCTATACGCCTGGCTACATATACTAGGGGCACCTATACACCTGGCTATACTCGGGACACCTATACACCTAGCTACATATACTGGAGGCACCTATACACCTGGCTACATATACTAAGGCCATGTATATTTGGTCCCACCCATGACCACGCCCATGCTATGCTTAACCACGCCCATTTTTGGTGCTACGCGGCGCAGAGGTTTTTAGGGTGAGTCCACTCACCTCTTTTTCCAGGACCAGACCCCTGGGCGAAGTGATAGCTGGGCCAGCCAGCACACTTGTGGTTGTGTTTGGTTGGGGTTTGTAGGTTCATGGAGGGCAAAGTCTAGTGTTCCAGGTAATCTGTGCCTATAGGCCCCTGCGATATAAATCCTAGCTTGGGTACAGGTGCACGATAATGGAAATGACGTGCGGCGACAATGACCGTTGCGACAGGACGGATATTTAAGATCCCCGATGACTCCCGCACAAAGTCCCGCGATCACTTGAACTCGCGTTCACAAATAGGAGTTTGAAGCAGCACACCACAGAGCTGTGCATTTGTGAAATGAATGCTTTACACACCACTCATGAATCATTACTATACTGCCTGATGAATGTTTTACACACTATGAACCATTACTGCTTGTTTAGTTGTTATATTATATGTTCAATCAGCATTGCAATTGCCATGTCAAGTTCCTACTAAGCGTAGGCTTACTTGGAGAATTTTTTTTCCAACTTTTTTTTTTCATAGTGAATTTATCTCTCCTCCTATCTGCCTTCTTAGCAGCTGCCATCTTTCTTGTGACATAGGAATTTTACACAACCTCATGGACAATTCTGGGAATTTGCTCTATTACTCTGAAAATGGAAGTTGTGCTGTATCAAAAGTAATAAGCAGTCTGAGAAGCTAATTCATGGCATCCTTTATAAAGAGAGGAGGAGGAGCATTATGGCTGTTGGAACGCATGCAAGACACAGGCTGTTTAGACTATCTGCGTATGAAGAATGCGTTTAAAATCAAAGAAACGCAAGTTGAAAAATGCATGCGTTTTTCTTGCGTTCTAATGCGTATTCTATTGCGTTTTGCACACACACGTTACCCGGGGGAAAAAAAAGAATTATGGGAACCGCAGAGGAAAACAGACGCTAAAAACGCAATAGTACGCGTTTTTGATACGCGTCCATAGACTTTCATTGCGTCCGTTTCTATGCGTAACACACAGAACTGTGTGCAGCAATGCGGATGAGAAACGTATGCGTCTCATACGCATACATGTGAACTAGCCCATTCAAAAGCATTAGGAGCCGTTCCTATGCGTTTTTGGTACCCAGACACGTTCCCTGAAAACATCTAGGAACGCGCATAGTCTGAACAGGCCCTTAGGAGGTTGGGAGGGATTAGGTAGGAAAACAAGTTTCAAAAATTGGCTTGGAGAATGAAAGATTTATTTCAACAGTTCTTTTTTTTTTTGCTTCCATAAAACGCATTGAAATTATTTAACAGCACATGTTCTGGTTATTACATATGAAGGGGGTATTTCCTTCATTCTATGTCCCTCTACTTTTAAAGACAACTGAACTGAGAAGGATATAAATGCTGCCATATTTATTCCCTTTTAAACAATACCAGTTGCCTGGCAGCCCTGCAGATCTATTTAGCTGCAGTAGTGTCTGAATAAAGGGCTGGTGCACACCAAGAACGGTTCTGAGCATTTTTAAAAACGCTAGTGCTTTGAAAAGCGCTTGGCTAATGTATTTCAATGGGATGGTGCACACCACAGCGATTCGTTTTTTTCCCCAAACGCAAACTTGGGTCCTGCAGCATTTTTGCTGATTTCTGAGGTGATTCAGCCTCAGTGTTAAGTATAGGAAAGTGGACAACCGCTCTGAAAAGCGCTGGATCAGAGCGATTTCCCAAGCGTTATTGTTACAGAAGCTGTTCAGTTATAACTCTACTGTAACAAAAAATAAAAACTGCTACACCAAAACGCTCCAAAAATTGCTAGGCATGATTAGAAAATTGCTAGGCACATGCCTAGAATCACCTAGAAAAATCACATCAAAAAGCGCTGAGCGTTTGCAATTACGCTACCGCTTTTTGGTGTGCACTGGCCCTAACACCAGAAACAAGCATGCAGCTAATCTTGTCAGGTTTGACAATAATGTCATAAATACCTGACCTGCATGCTTGTTCAGGGTCCGTGGCTAAAGTATTAGAGGCAGAGGATTAGCAGGACAGCCACGCAACTGGTATTGCTAAAAGGCAAATAAATATGGCAGCCTCCATATCCCTCTCGCTTCAGTTTTCCTTAGGGCTCTTTCCCACTAAGACGTTGCGTTAGATGCGACGTTAGGGTCGCATAACGTGCCCCTAACGCAACGCATGTGAGCTTTGAAGTTGGACGTTTTATAGTGCCGTGTTATGCATCTCTTGATGCGTCCGTGATGCGTCCTTTTTGACGCATACTATTGGCCGAAAACGGCGCATGCGGCAAATAAAAAAAACAGTACTGACCATGTGCAAACATTTGAACGCAGCCACATACGGGTATAACGCACAGCACGCTGCACTTTCATTTACCGTGCAGCGTTATACTCCAATGCAACGTGGGCACTGTGAACAGCACATTGATTTTTCAGTGCTGTGAGTTGGGCTGCGTTACAAGCTGCTCTAACTTGTGCCTGTAACGGCCCACTGTGAAAGCAGCCTTCTACACTGTGCTAATAGTAGTCTTCATTTCTATTCCGTCCCATGACAAACTAGTCTCTCTTAACTATACTTAACTGTAGTGGTTTAACCACTTAAAGCAAAATGGCCAGTCATAAATGTCCTATTTGTGCACTAATTAGCGCAAATAGGATAGGTAATAAATTACCATTCTGCTAAAATGCACATGCCTGCAGGAGGGTTCCTGCTCCCGCCTGGTTTAGCCTCTCAATGGAGGGGCGTTAAGTGGTTAAAGTGGACCTCCACTGTGAATTTAAAAAGTCAAAAAAAAAAAACAGAATGGCCCATATGCAATAAAAAATTTTCTCCTAGGAGATAATTTTCATCTTCTTGTTACACTAACAGTTCAGCATTTTACAATTGAAAAAGTACCCAAAAGTTGATGAAAAAGTACTATCAAATATATTTTGAGTATTTTCTTGCAGGCTGGTGACTTAAAAAGCATTTCTATGACAAGTTGTGAAAATATCACCTAGGTGAAAATTCGGGAGAAAAAGTGAATTGCATATGGGCCAATAAGACTTACTATGACTTTTCCACCTCTTTTCTTTACCCAATGCAGCAACTGCTGACTACTTCATTAAACAGCAGAGAAGCATTGTGGTAGCTCTGATTGGTCTCATTCTGCCTTGCACTACTCCCTTTAGCTCTCCTCTTTGTGGTAGGCTGTCTCAGTGGCACAGGTAGAAGCAGAGCACCTCTTAACCTCCTGAGCGATAATCCCGAGCTGAGCTCGGGGTATGTCGCGCAGGAGGAGTTCTCAGGCCCTGGTGGGCAAATTTGCATAATTTTTTTCTTGTTACACGCAGCTAGCACTTTGCTAGCTGTGTGCAACTTCTGATCGCCGCTGCTCGCCGCCGATCCGCCGCTACTCGCCGTGCCGCGCAGCCCCCCCCCTCACACCCCTTGCGCAGCCTGGCCAATCAGTGCCAGGCAGCACTGAGGGGTGGATCGTGACTCCCTCTGACGTCACGACGTCCATGACGTCGGTGACGTCATCCTGCCCCGTTGCCATGGTGACCGGGGAAGCCCAGCAGGAAATCCCGTTCTGAACGGGATTTCCTGCTTACTCTGATCGCCGAAGGCGATCGGAGTGGGTGGGGGGATGCCGCTGCGCAGCGGCTATCATGTAGCGAGCGCAGGGCTCGCTACATGATTTGAAAAATAAAAAAATTTAAAAAAAAGTGCTGCGCCCCCTCCTGGCCGATATAATTGTATCGACCAGAGGGTTAAGCCACATTATGAGGCTCCTCGCACCCACAGATGACATTGGGCTTGATTCACTAAAGCGTGCTAACACTTAACACGACAGTGATAAGCCGCTTTGCACATGCTATCATGCTCGCAAAGGTTTGCACGTGTAAAGGTATGACTTCGCGCGAACGGCGTTACGCTTCATGCACAAAGTATCGTTATCACGTGCTAAAAATCACTATCACGTGTAGTCACTGCAGATCACGCAAACGGTATGTAGATAATGAATCATTACTGCGTTAAACTTTGTGCGTGCAGTATTACATTAAGTCACATGGTAATGTAAGCACCATTTCTGATTTCATTTCCAAACTCTATCTAATGATTGCGTGAAGCACCATAGCTTTCAATGGCATTCCACACTTAGCGCGCGAAGCATAACGCCGTTCATGCAATAAAACGTAACACGCAAATGGTGGAAACTGTTCGTGGGCATAATGCGTCGCGCGCTCGTTTGCGCCTGCAAAGCCTTTACACGTAATAATGAGTTATCATGCTTTAGTGAATCAAGCCCATAATCTCTTAGCAATCTTTGCAAAGGCAGAAAACTGCCATGGCAGCTAATCAGAAAGGGGGTGTGGTTAATCAACAAAATGAATTTTATGGCTCAAGTGGAAAGTTTTTTTTGACACTTTTCCTGCTAATCTGTTATAACGTCTCTGCAGCCTGTGCTGATAGTGTAGGTTTTCTTTTTACACCGGCATTCTGCTTTAAAGCTACTTATGTACCCAAAGTTAAAAAATGTAAGCTGCGTACACATGCTACAGTGAACCTAGATAATGCGTAGAGGATAGAAGATGCTGGCACTGCTGTAAAATACTTCTATAATTCAAAATTCTTCATTACATGATGAGTGTAAAACATGCATAATTCACAACAAGTTTAGAAGTAAACATACCAGTTGGTGGAGAGTGGCACAGATGGTGACGGTGGATGCTGGGTATAGCTGTGTGACGGCCGTTTCACGCACTGTTTGCTTTTATGTAGAAGCGCCGCAGTGCACGAAAAGGCCATCAGGCATCTATACCCAGCACCCACCATCACCATCTGTGCCACTCTCCACCCACCAGTATGTTTATCTCCAAACATGTTGTGAATTATGTCCACCAAACGAAGTTGCGATCACAATCCTGCCCTCCCAATAGGAGCCTAGGATTTCCCTGTAAAAAAACAGGAACAATAGTGCAATACTGCCTTTTGAGAAGCACCACGTGAGTCACTTCAATGGTCAGTGCAAATAAGGGCCTCCACCAGTGCTATAAGAAAAACAAGGGGGATCTGTATACCCCCTCTGTGAGTCTCACTCACCAGATTCCTTCTTGACTTTTATACAAACAAGCCCTCCTTCCTGGGCAACAACAGCAGCAATGAACACCTTCAAACACCTTCAAATACAAATCGGAACTGGGGGAAGTGATCAGAGCGGGGACTGTGGCGTGCAGCAGAGATCCGACCGCGGCGGTGCTGGCACACATAGAAAACGCTTGTATGATCTTCTATCTGGTACGCAGATTTTTTAAGTGTTTTAGTAATAAACTTTTAAGCTTTTTTACACTATGCAAGTTCCGATTTGTATTTGAAGGTGTTTGAAGGTGTTCATTGCTGCTGTTGTTGCCCAGGAAGGAGGGCTTGTTTGTATAAAAGTCAAGAAGGAATCTGGTGAGTGAGACTCACAGAGGGGGTATACAGATCCCCCTTGTTTTTCTTATAGCACTGGTGGAGGCCCTTATTTGCACTGACCATTGAAGTGACTCACGTGGTGCTTCTCAAAAGGCAGTATTGCACTATTGTTCCTGTTTTTTTACAGGGAAATCCTAGGCTCCTATTGGGAGGGCAGGATTGTGATCGCAACTTCGTTTGGTGGACTGAATTTATTGGAGAGTGTGTGTACTCGGTTGAAGTCTGCGGATCCCCATACATAACTGGTGACATTGGTGCTAAAATTTATTTATATTTGTTTGACTGTGGAGCGCTGTCCTTTTCTCCTCTCCCGGGAGTGATCCATGTTGTGAATTATGCATGTTTCACACTCATCATATAAGACAGAGCCTGGGTGGCAATATGTGTTTGCCTTGGCTAAGTACTGATTGAATGTATAGGTATCCTTTGAGCTCAGTTAAAAATGGGGAATGATGCATCGTTAAATGACAGTGTCCTTTGAATGCATTGTTCACCTCGTTACCCTTCCCACCAGAAGCAGCTCCATCATACTCTATGCCCCTCCTCCCTTACCTATAGAAAAAGTACTGGTCATTATGTTATATCTATTACATGTGGCCCCAAAACTGTCCACAGAGTCGGTGTACACTGTTATAGGTGTTGTGATGGAGGTACCATATTTTTGGGAATATAAGATGCATTTTTTTCCCCTAAAATTGGTAGGAAAAAGTGGTAGCAGCTTGTAATCCGAATATACAGTAAAAAAAGGTGCAGAGTGCACAGGGACCACTTACTCATTCTGCCGCCGCACTCCTCTCCCCCTTGCTGCAGTCCTGTAGATGCTGATGTGCTCCTCGTCTGTTCCCTTTCATCCTGTATCTGGCGACGTATGGGGACACAGTGGCCGTCTGCTGCTATACCGCTCCAGGACCTCCATACTTGAGCTCTACTTCCACATTGTAACCCCAGCGGCGCATGTGCATTGGAGTTAAGCGGAGTGACCCCAGCACATGTGTGTCACTGGGGTTACAGTGTGGAAATACGGCACAAGTACGGAGGATGCAGAGCGGTATATCGGTAGACAGTCACTGTGTCTCCATATATCGCCAGCTTTAGGATGAGAAGGAGGAGTGTGTCGCATTCCACAAGCCCAGAGTGAGGAGGAGAGGAGGGTGGCAGCAGGATCAGGTGCAGTACGAAGGTGTTAGGTTAGTGTAGTGTTAGTACAGTACAAAGTTGTGTTAGTGTAGTATGTAGTGTAGTGTAGCTTAGCTGGTAGGGCAGCAGGGATTAGTGTAGTTTAGCTGGTCAGTGTAGCTTAGATAGAGTAGCTTAGAGACAGTTCGGAAGCAAAAGTTCCTAGACGCCCCTGCACTAATAGAGGCACCTAGGTTTAGTATTTTTCTTTCTTTTCCTGATTTTTGCCCTCTAAACCTAGGTGTGTCTTATAGTCTGGAGCGTCTTATATTCTGAAAAATATGGCATATGAAAGCTATACACATCCACGGCCGGCCTTTGACCTGTGCGACCGGAGCGGTCGCTCAGGGCGCCGGCCTCCAAGGGGCGCATGTGCAGGGGTTTCTATTCCCCTCACTCGCGGCTCCCTCCGATCTCCGGCACTCACTGTCAGCCCTGTTCAGCTGGGTGAATCGGCAGCTGTGATGACAGAGGGAGCCCAGTGGTGGCGCTGTGTATCTCAAATACAGGAAGTGTTAATTTCCTGAATGAGCACTTCCTGTATTTGAAGTATACAGCGGCTTCCCTTGCTCTGCCATCAATGCTGCTGGACCACCCACCGCTGAACTACATGGCTGGCAGTCTGAGTGCCGGGGATGGAGGGAGCCACCACAGAGGGGAACTTGTTGCAGCCCACAGGTCTGTGTGACAGGAGCACATCGCCCAGCTCCCACAGAGTGCCAGCAAACTGCAAGCAAGGGGGACAGCAGAGAGGCAGGTCAGTCACTCAATGCAGCCTTGATGGACCAGACTTTGTGCAGCAGTACACACACACTCACTCACTCACTCTCTCTCTCTCTCTGTCTCTTCCCCCTCTCTCTATTCCTCCCATCCACCCATCCCTATATCTGTCTGTCTCTCTATCTCCCCATACATACATCCATCCATCCCTATATCTCTGTCTCCCTCTACTCCTCCCATCCATCCATCCATCCATCTATCTATATCTGTCTGTCTCTCTATCTCCCCAAGCATATATCCATCCATCCCTATAGCTCTGTCTCTCTCTACTCCTCCCATCCATCCATCTATATCTGTCTGTCTCTCTCTCCCCAAGCATACATCCATCCATCCCTATAGCTCTGTCTCTCTCTCTACTCCTCCCATCCATCCATCCATCCATCCATCCATCCATCCATCCATCTATATCTGTGTCTCTCTCCCCAAGCATACATCCATCCATCCCTATAGCTCTGTCTCTCTCTCTTATATATGTCCCTAGATTATCTATTCCTGTATCCTGTCTATCTATCCATCCCTATCTCTCCCTCTCCCCCCCCCCCCCCCCCTCTATGTTTTCTCTCTTTTTCTCCCTCCTATCCCTCCATCCCTATATCTGTCTGTCTCTCTCATCCTCTATCTTTCCTCCTCTGTCTCTCCCTCCTCCTCTCTCTCTGTCTCTCCCTCTCTGTCTGTCTGTCTCTCCCTCCTCTCTCTCTCTGTCTGTCTGTCTCTCCCTCCTCTCTCTCTCTGTCTGTCTGTCTCTCCCTCCTCTCTCTCTCTGTCTGTCTGTCTCTCCCTCCTCTCTCTCTCTGTCTGTCTGTCTGTCCCTCCTCTCTCTCTCTCTCTGTCTGTCTCTCCCTCCTCTCTCTCTCTCTGTCTGTCTCTCCCTCCTCTCTCTCTGTCTGTCTCTCCCTCCTCTCTCTCTCTCTCTGTCTGTCTCTCCCTCCTCTCTCTCTCTCTCTGTCTGTCTGTCTCTCGCTCCTCTCTCTCTCTGTCTGTCTCTCCCTCCTCTCTCTCTGTCTGTCTGTCTCTCTCTCTCTCTCTCTCTCTCTCTCTCCCTCCTCTCTCTCTCTGTCTCTCCCTCTCTCTCTCTGTCTCTCCCTCTCTCTGTCTGTCTCTCTCTCTGTCTCTCCCTCTCTCTGTCTCTCCCTCTCTCTGTCTCTCTCCCTCTCTCTGGCTCTCCCTCTCTCTCTCTCTCTGTCTCTCCCTCTCTCCCTCTCTCTCTCTCTCTCTGTCTCTCTCTCTCTTTGTCTCTCTCTCCCTCCCCCTCTCTCTGTCTCTCTCTCTCTCTCTCTGTCTCTCTCTCCCTCTCTCTGTCTGTCTCTCTCTCCCTCCCTCTCTCTGTCTGTCTCTCTCTCCCTCCCTCTCTCTGTCTGTCTCTCTCTCCCTCCTCTCTCTGTCTGTCTCTCTCTCCCTCCTCTCTCTGTCTGTCTCTCTGTATGTCTCTCTCTCCCTCCTCTCTCTGTCTGTCTCTCTGTATCTCTCTCTCTCTCTCTCTCTGTATGTCGCTCTCTCTCTCTCTCTCTGTATGTCTCTCTCTGTCCCTCCTCTCTCTCTCTATGTCCCTCCTCTCTCTCTGTCTCTCCCTCCTCTCTCTCTGTCTCTCCCTCCTCTCTCTCTGTCTCTCCCTCCTCTCTCTCTGTCTCTCCCTCCTCTCTCTCTATGTCTCTCCCTCTCTCTGTCTCTCCCTCCTCTCTCTATGTCTCTCCCTCCTCTCTTTCTATGTCTCTCCCTCTCCATGTCTCTATGGTGTGTGTGTGTGTGTGTGTGTGTGTGTGTGTGTGTGTGTGTGTGTGTGTGTGTGTGTGTGTGTGTGTGTGTGTGATGAAGGGGGGGGGGGCACCATAATTAGGCTTCGCTCAGGGCGCTGTGAAACCTAAGGCCGGCCCTGTACACATCATAGGGATTTCCAGGTGTCTTCAAGAAGGCAAAATCAATAACGTATTATATAATTCCATTATTCATCATAGAGTACGTCTGGCTTGGTTTAAACATTTGTGTAATAAATACACTTATGCTTTCACCTCTTCAATAGAAACTGTCTCCTCCCGGCCTGCCTCAGATCAGCTCTCATGGATGAGTCACTGGTGATGTATCAGTGCAGTGCTTCCGATTCTTATATATGGATCAGGAAGGTGGGGTGTGTTAAAAATCCTACCAAGAATATAGTAACAAAAACACCCAAGCTTCTGCAGATTAAAACTAAAATCACAGAGGAAACACTCAGACTTTCACTACGAAAAGGTGTGCTGCTCCCTCTTTTTTGTTTGATAGGTGTAACTCTCTCTATGACATGCCGCACATAATATGTAAGTAGTGATATGTGACATAACTGCCTCTTACAGGAAAATACATTCATTCACACCTATAGCCTTTTTCTGTTGTTCTTAAATATACTTTAAAGAGACTCCGTAACAAAAATTGCATCCTGTTTTTTATCATCCTACAAGTTCCAAAACCTATTATAATGTGTTCTGGCTTACTGCAGCACTTTCTACTATAACCATCTCTGTAATAAATCAACTTATCTCTCTCTTGTCAGACTTGTCAGGCCTGTGTCTGGAAGGCTGCCAAGTTCTTCAGTGTTGTGGTTCTGCTATGAACTCTCCCATCCAGGCCCCTCTCTGCACACTGCCTGTGTGATATTTAGATTAGTGCAGCTTCTCTCTGTTCTATTATCTTTTACAAGCTGGATAAATCCTCCTCTGAGCTGGCTGGGCTTTCACATACTGAGGAATTACATACAGGCACAGCTGTCTGCACGCTGCAGGAAGAAACAGCCTGACACTTCAGTGGAAGATAGCTGCAGGGGGAAAGAAACACACAAATGATCTCTTGAGATTCAAAATTATGGCTGTATACAGCCTGCTTGTGTATGGATGTATTTTCTATGTGTGGACATACTGTACATCAACCTACTTCCTGTTTTGGTGGCCATTTTGTTTGTTTATAAACAAACTTTTAAAAACTGTTTTTAACCACTTTTAATGCGGCGAGGAGCGGCAAAATTGTGACAGAGGGTAATAGGAGATGTCCCCTAACGCACTGGTATGTTTACTTTTGTGCGATTTTAACAATACAGATTCTCTTTAAAAACAATATTGATATATATGTGTAATTATATGCAGTGATGCTCATCTGAGCTAGGATATCCGAGGTACTCGGATATCCTAGCTCTTTTTTCACTATTAGAGCTCGAATAGCGAGCTCGAATAGTACTAGCTATCCGGGCTGTGCTATCCGAGCGCACTCGGATAGCAAGCAGCTACCTGGAGATATCCTAGCTATCCGAGCTCGGATAGCGTCACGAGCTCGGATAGCGTCACGACAGACGTCACCTCGAGTCCTCACAAGCAAATCAGAGGGCTCCAAACCCTCTGACTGTAGCCAATCACAGAGGGGGAGCCTGGCCAAGCCCCCCTCTATAAATAGCGGACGCCATCTTGCCTCACTCGTCCTGCTTGCGACTTACTGACTGATTGTACTGAGAGAACTGCTTCAGTGCTTTTTGTCTGTGTGCAAGTGCATTGCTATTGTTCTAAACCTAGCGTTTTTACACTCCAACACTTGATCTTCAACTGTATTGCTTTGTATTGTAGATAGATTGTATTTTAGGCAGTTTAGGTTGTGTGATTAGGGACTAGGGAGGGAGACTGTCACTGGTGCTGCTGCAGGCTGCAGGCTAGGCAAGGCAGCCTGCCCTGCTCTGTGCTCTAGTCTCTACCTTACCTGTGCTCTCACCTGTCCTACTCTACTCCTGTACTACTACTTCTGTGTTAGATAGATTATTGTACTATAGTATTTTGTAGTTAGCAAGGCCCAGCTTTACTGCTATACCTGTCCTGCTGTATCTGCTCTCTGTAATCTAGTCACACCTGTTGTATTATTTAGCTAGATTCTTCTATTGTTTAGTTAGTAGTACTGTAGTCAGTGTACTCTAGTCTGTGTATATGTACCGTCCGTCACCGCGTTACCTAGGGTCTTTGTGTGCGCAGTGCACATCTGCGCTGTCCGCACCCTCTCATTAGTGCTACACCCGTCCTATTTTTTTCTATTACTTCTATTGTGTATTTGCTGACTTGTACTGTAGTCTGTGTATAGGGACACCGTCAGTCAGCGTCAGCTAGGGTCTTTGTGTGTGCAGTGCGCACTCTCTCGTTAGCGCTACACCGATCTCTGCTGTAGAGTACACCTGTCCGTCACCTCACACACCCACCACCACCAGTCCCACCCCATTAAAGTACCCCACTTGTCCCACCTGCCTTTACATACATAGGTTGTTTTTTTTTTCATTTGTATAATATTAAAAATATACAATGTCTGGCACTGGCAGCCGCGGTCTGGGCAGGGGCAGCAAGGGCAGCAAGGGCATCGCCAAGAGAGGAGGTCATGGGCGTGGCAGCCGCGCCACCACCACCATGCGCAGTTCTGTGTCTGCACCAGTGGCTATTCCGCCATTAGCCACTGGCCGTGGACGCCTTGGCCGCCCAACAGTTGGGAGTCACGCTGCAGAGACACAGCAGCAGCAGCGTGTGGCCCAGATGTTCCTCCCACCGCCAGGTCGTAGCCGTCCTATTGAGGAGAAGGACGCAGATGCTGTGGTGGAACTGATGGTGGATGAGCAGGCCACCATTAGCTCTGGAACCGAGTCCTCCACCCCCGCCACCACTCCTCCTGTTCGCAAGAGCAGCAGCAGCCGCCCAGCACTGCCTGGGGAGCAGGAGGAGGAGGAGTGCAGTTCTCCAGCCCCAGCGGGCGACATCAGCACCCTGTCACTCAGCACCTTCTTATCCCCAAGCACAGCGGGGTTATGGAGTGCTGTTGCGGAAGAATTGGCGGAGGAAGGAATGCTCATGGGCACTTTGGGGGATGATGCTTTGGACAGTCAGACAGTGGTGACTGTCCATCCGCCCATGCATGCAGAAGGGGAGTTTGGGGGATCCCAGCAGGACATGTTTGTGGAGGGGGAGGATGATGATAACATTGTGAAGGACAAAGACTGGTTGCCAGGTCCTGGGAGTGAGGATGTCATCAGCTCTGAGGAGGAGGAGGATGCGTCTGCGGGCCTTGCTAGAAGGATCAGCATTGAAGGTATGCAGGCCACACAGCGTGCTGATCAGGAGACAAGTTCTGCCAGTGCCACCACCAGCCGCACCAAGAACCCCCCCCCCCCCAACCACAACAGGGAGACCAGCGGAAGCAGCACCTTCCAGCCGAAGGGGCAACTTCACCTCCCCAATATGGAATTTTTTCACCCTTCCATATTTGGAGTGCAAGTATGCCACCTGCAACCAGTGCTGCAAGCAGCTCAGCAGAGGGAAGGAGCCCTCTGCGTTTGGCACCACCTCTCTGGTCAACCACCTTGCAGGGAAACACTTTCACGAGCATGAGGAGTTCGTGAAGTTGAAGGAAGCTGGCAGTGGCAGACCCGCCACCACTGCGAAGCCGTCAGCAGCAGGAGTGCGTCAGCAACGCACTGCTCCTCCTCCCTCTGCAACTCCTGCCGCCGACACTGAGGCCTGTTCTGGCAGCCAGTCCTCAGTGGCCTCCTCTGCTCCCTCCACTGCTTCCCGTGCCAGCAAAAGACCTCGCCAGACCCTGCTCAGCGACACCTTCCAGGGGGTGGTCAGGGTTCTGCCTCCCAGCAGCCGTCGCGTGCGTCAGCTGAACGGCTTGCTGGCACGGGCCATGTGCTCCCAACTCCTGCCTTATTCCCTTGTGCAGGAGGGGAGCGACATGCGTGCGCGCCTAAAGTGTGTAGCCCCCGATTGGTCAATCCCCAGCCGACATTATTTTGCTCGCACGGCCATCCCTGCACTTCACCGCTCTGTGATGGCCAATGTTGGGAAAGGGCTGGAGCACGTGGTGGGTCAACGGGTCCACGTCACCATGGACTCGTGGAGCAGCCGGTTTGGGACAGGCCGCTATCTGTACTTCACCGCGCATTGGGTCAGCTTGGTGGAAGGGGGTGAGGAGGGAGGAGCGGCATCGGGCACTGTCAGAGCAGCAGCAGCACCAACAACGCAGTGGGTGGTGCCACCATGCAGGGTCAGCGGAACAGCAGCAGGTTCCTCTGATCCGCTTCCATCCTCTGCCACACCAGCCCAAACCCCCCGCCTCAGCAGCAACGTGAAGCCCCGCCACTGCCAAGCGCTGCTGGAATTGGTCAGCCTGGGGAAGACCAAACTGACGGCGAACCATGTCCTGGCCAAACTCAGAGAGCAGGAGAGGAATTGGCTGACCCCCAGAGGCCTCAGAGTCGGAGAGGTGGTGTCCGACAATGGGGCAAACCTCGTTGCTGCCATCAGCAGGGGAGACCTGACCCACATCCCCTGCCTGGCGCACGTCCTGAACCTGGTAGTCCAAAAGTTCCTGCGGACCTACCAGGGGATGGACCGACTCCTTGAGGTGGCAAGGAAGGTTGTGCGTCACTTCCGGCACTCGCCTGCAGCCGTGGCGAGCCTGGAAGAGGTGCAGAAGGAGCTGCTCCTGCCACAGCACCGGCTCATGCTCGATGTTCCAACTCGCTGGAACTCCACCCTGGCGATGTTGGAGCGTCTGGTTGAACAGAGGCAGGCTGTCAGCCAGTACGTTGCACGAGCAACAGTTGCCTCCCTCACTGCAACTGGGCGTGCCGCCACCAACCTCCCGTCCATCATCTCCACGGAGGACTGGGGGCACATGCAGCAAGTGTGCTCAGTCCTGGCACCCTTCCTGCAGGCCACCAACATGGTCCCCTTGGTGTGTGTGCTGGACAGGGCCCTGTATGCACTGGTGGAAGAGGGAGCGGCAGCCTTGGACCAGCAGGAGCTGCAGGCAGCTTCACAGGCCACCTCTGAGGAGGAGGGCTCGGAGTTGGTGGAGGTCCCTGACCTTGCTGCTGATGGGGGGAGCAGCAGAGCGCAGCTGGACTGGTGCGGGGGTGGAGAGAGGATGAGGTGGAGGAGGCAGAGGAGGACAGCAATGTCAGCTCTGGGGCTGCCGATGATGTGCCGACAGACGTGGCCAGACTGTTCCCAATGGCAACGCACATGCTGAGGTGCCTGCGCAAGGACCCAAGAGTGATCCAGATGAAGCAGAGGGAGGACATCTGGATCTGCATGATGCTGGACCCACGTCTGAAGGGGAAGCTCAGCAAGTTCCTGCCTGCAGGAGGAGACCGTGCGCAACAAATGAGGGATTTGCAGCTGTCCCTTGTTGAGCGCTTGGAAGAAGCCTTCCCTCAGACATCCACCCCCACTGTCCAGCCAGCACAGAGGCAGCAGCAGGCGCCTGCATCCACCAGCAGCAAGCGCTCGCGCACCACAGACCTGCTGTCTCTGACCCAAGAGCTCTACATGAGTGTAGAGCTGCCAAGGACTAGAGAGGAGGTGCCTGCAGCAGCATCCTTCTCCAGTCACAGGCAGCGTTTGATCCGCATGGTGGCTGACTACATGGGGTCCTTCAGCGCGCTTGACAGCGTGGCCCCTAGTTGATCCCATGGAGTATTGGGTCAAGCACCTGCCGATCTGGAGCGAGCTTGCGCAGTACGCCCTGGAAGTGCTCTCCTGCCCCCCTTCCAGCGTACTGTCAGAGCGTTGCTTCAGTGCAGCCGGTGGAGTCGTCACTGAGAAGTGATCTCGTCTGTCTCACAAGTCTGTGGACAGACTGACGTTTCTCAAAATGAACCAGGCTTGGGTGGAAGGCGAATTCATGGCCCCTGTTGTCGGCGAGAGGGGTACATGAAAGTGAAGTGACGACTGGCACACACACATACACCTGCTGCTGCTGCTGCTGTTATATTTCATCCTGCTGTCTGTGTCTCCACTGCCAGGGAACACATTACATTTACGGCCCTGGAACCACTGCTAGGAACCAGGGCCTACTATGTCTCGCTGCCTGCCCTCCTGCCTGCTGCCAAATGCCAGTCTGCCACACACACTTATCCTCCTCACGCTGCCTGCTGTTATATTTCCTCCTGCTGTCTGTGTCTCCTCTCCACTGCCAGGGAATACATTACAAGGTGCTGCTGCCTAAGCGCCTCTAGCTATTACGCTCAACAATAGCTGCATTAATTTAAAAAAAAAAATTGTAATTATTTTAGAGGTGTCCGGGTTGAAAACTGTGCTGTCCCAATTGTGTATTGGACACAATGTGGGCTTCACGACCGCTGTCTGGAACCTCATGATGTTCATTTACGGCCCTGGTACCACCTCTAGGTACCAGGGCCTATTATGTCAGTCACATCACACTGCCTGACACACATTACTCCTCCTCCTGTAGCTGCATTGAGCTTCTGCTGTCTGTGTGCTGCTACCACTGCCAGGGAGAACAGAAGAAGAACTATTTTCTACTGCCACCTGCCCACCCACTCTCCTACCGAGTACCGACCGACTATTACCACACACTACAAATAGCTGCAAGCCTGCAACTACTACTTCCTCCTCCTGCTGATGTCTGTGTTTTACCACCGCCAGGGTACACAGAAAAAGGCGCTGTGGCTTGCAATGTGCCACTACCTACCTATTAGGCCATCAACACAAATATAACTATGGTGTTATTAAAATAAAATATTTCCACAAATGAAGTAAAAAAAATATTACAAAAAAAAGGAAAACCAAGACACATAATATAATGATAGGGAAGAAGAAGAAGAAGATGATGAAGAAGAAGAAGATATAGAAGAAGAAGATATAGAAGAATATGAAGAAGATGAAGAAGATATAGAAGAAGAAGATATAGAAGAAGATATAGAAGATGAAGAAGATGAAGAAGATATAGAAGAAGAAGATATAGAAGAAGAAGATATAGAAGAAGATGATGAAGAAGAAGAAGAAGACATAGAAGAAAATGAAGAAGATATAGAAAAAGAAGATATAGAATAAGAAGATATAGAAGAAGAAGAAGAAGAAGAAGAAGAAGAAGAAGAAGAAGAAGAAGAAGAAGAAGAAAAAGATATAGAAGAAGAAGAAGATATAGAAAAAGAAGATATAGAAGAAGAAGAAGATATAGAAGAAGAAGAAGAAGAAGATATAGAAGAAGAAGAAGGAGAAGAAAAAGAAGAAGAAGAAGAAGATGATATAGAAGAAGAAAATATAGAAAAAGAAGATATAGAAAAAGATATAGAAGAAGAAGATATAGAAGGAGAAGAAGAAGATATAGAAGAAGAAAATATAGAAGAAGAAGATATAGAAGAAGAAGAAGAAGATATAGAAGAAGAAGAAGATATAGAAGAAGAAGATATAGAAGAAGAAGATATAGAAGAAGATGAAGAAGAAGAAGAAGAAGATATAGAAGAAGAAGATATAGAAGAAGAAGAAGAAGATATAGAAGAAGAAGATGAAGACGACGTAAATGAAGAATTCCAACAAGCATTTTGGACACACCTTCTCATGCAAACACTTTTCATGAAGTTAATTTACTTTTTTTTGAGACCTTTTTTTATAACTACTACATCACCACATAATCACTTGATGTTTTTCTTCATAAAAAAGGTGGTTTCATGCATCATTGACCTCCAATACAAGTTTTACAAGCTATTTAAGGGCAGCTCAAATATTTTACTCGAATACAGACTCGGATAGTGACGTCGGATATCCGAGGTCGAATCGGATATTCGATTACATCGGATATTGAACTTCGAGTGAATTTGGATAGTTTACTATCCGAATTCGACCAAACTCGAATAGGATAATGAGGTATCCGAGTAGCACTGATTATATGTAGTAGTGTAATTATAGCCTATAGAGAAAGTAGCCAGCCATTGCAACTGCAGAAGGCCCAAGGCTAGGAGGGGCCCCAACTGCTTACTCTCTGTGGCTCCAGTAAAGGAGTGAATCTTCCAAAGCAGATGTTGTTGTGGCCAGTTTTTTTTTAAAGCAAACCTGCGAGTTTGTAAAAAGAAAAAGACAGATACCTCAGCAGAGGGAAACCTCCAGATCTCCGCTTCTTGCCGGGACCCTCTGAAAGTTCACAGCCGGGCTCCCATCCGCAGGTATCAGGAGTAGGATGGATCACGGACAGAGCTACTCATGCACATGCAGCCATGCTCATACATGGACGGAGTGCGGATGCATGCTCGTCTTTTACAGGCCCTTGTTGTAGAGGTTCAGGAGGTCCCCGTGGTGGAACGGTGAGGTGAAGAAAGTCTCTGGATTCTCCCCTGAGGTAAGTATCTATTTGGGAATATTTTTTTTTTCTTTCAGGTACCCCTTAAGGGTGAGGGGATCATGATGGCCTCACTTGTAAATGGACACTTGGTAGATGGGTCTTCAGGCTATGGAGGTCACCAAGGGGTGAGGCAGAAAAAAAAGTGTTAATGTGTCCTCAGATCTGCACATGAACTTCTTTTTGACCTCCATTCACATATACAAGATTTAGCACCCCTCTTTTGGAATGCCCCTTCCACAACACATCTGTCACACTCCAACCTTTGATATCTTGAAATGCTCCCTCAAAACTTACTTTTGCTGACAAGCATACACTCTACCTTAGGTAACTCCCCTTTGATCTAAGTCCAAGTTGCAGTCCCTACTGGATAACATAAAAACACCTTGCCTCTAGGTATAATTATTGTATACTGCCCCTCCTCTTGAACCTTCCCCCGCCCCCAATTCCTTTAGATTGTAAGCTTGCAAGGGCAGGGCTCTCTCAACCTTTTAGTCTTGGAATTTGTTATACATTTTATTCATCATGTTACCTTTGTCACTGTAATTACCAGTTCTGTAATTTGTATCAATTCTGTATTTAGCACCACTGCTCTTACCCTTTTGTGTCTTGAATTGTATTTATTTAATAGCTTGCACTATGTTATACATTTTATTCACCATGGTACATCTGTCACTGTAATCACCAGTTCTGTATTTTACACCAGTGTCCATATTTGATGTATATCATTGTCTGAATCATTATATTGTTTTCCTATTTTGTACAATGCCATGGAATATGTTGGCGCTTTCTAAATAAATAATAATAATAATAATTCAGTATTTTGTATATACAATTGTCACAGAATATGTTGACACTTTATAAATCAATAATAATGTAAACCTTTTTCGGTGGGGGGTCCATGATTTCTAGTTATGCTCCTGGTTATCTGTGCACATGGGCACATCCAGTGTTGCTCACAAATTCTTTCTGCAGATCTAACAGCCAGGGTGTGTCAGAAAGAAAACAACCTCCCAAATGACATCCAGACTGAATTAGATAGACAGATATTCTAAATCTATTTCAGCAACTGGTAAATGCAGCTAAGTACTAAACTAAATATATTTGAATAATGACACATATTTGGGAGTAAAAAGTTACTGCTGACTCCAGCTACCTATAATCTGCCTGCTTTCGTTTTCTAACATCTGCAGCTGGATTCTGATGCTGCAACTCATGTACATGTTTCTGTAGCAAATATTAGCACCTGGGTGTTGAATAATGCACATCTTCAAAGAGAAAGAGAGTGCTCAAATATTACATTTTTTCGTGATAAGAAAATTCATTGCTGGCATGTTCCTGAGATTTTCCTCTGATCAGTCTGTGAGCATTTCAGTTAGACAAAATGATCATAAATCAAAGTCAAACAATCAAAAGTCAAAGTCAAACAATCGATAAATCATGTCTCTCAATCAATATAAAGGGTCAAAATTGATTTTAAAAAATTGTGTTTTCCAATAGTTTACACACACAAAAATCTTTAAAAAGCCTTGTTCTCACCTAACATGGCCGTAAGGACAACCGCTCTGATTTTGATGTGTTGAAGAAGGGGGGGGGAGCCTGAGGGCCGGTGGAAAGTAGTTCCAGAGAGTGGGGGCAGCTCTAGAGAAGACTTGCAGTCACACACGGGAGTGAGAAATGTGCAGATTGGTCAGACAAAGGTCATTGGAGGATCAGTGAGGGTGACCAGGTATGTGTCTGTGAACAAGATCAGAAATGTAGGTCGGATAGGTCTTGTGTACTGATTTGTAGCTCAGGCACACAATATTCAAATGGAATCTGAAGATTCAAAGATCTTATAACACAGACCCCTTCTGCAATTGCAGATTTAACTTGCTTTGAATAGTGTGATGATTTGCTCAGCTGCCTGTGCAGGCAGCCAGCCTTTTGACCATTGTGTAGGTTTGCATGCTGCAGGACTCTGGAAAGAAGAGCTTGTGTCAGTTTTGCAGCTTGTGCTTGCTGAGGAATTTGCATACATTGTCATGCAAATTGCCTGGCCACATTCATTGGAGGCGTGTACTATAAGTACTATGTGTGTCCCACAATGCTTGGCTGGTCATAAGGATTTCATCGTATGTAACACTCCTGGTGGGGTGTCAGCCTTACTCTCTGTTTGAAGATCAGCTTAGAGTAATTCCTGAATCTGCGCTAGGCAGGTTTTCCCTAGTGCAGTTAGGATTGTTTATCTGTTTGTTTGTTCTGTTGCCATTGTCCTGTCCCAATGGTGGTCGACAGGAAATGGTTCTGATCTCTGTTCTTGGAGTATAGCTGGTGCAGCGGTTGCTACCAGCTATCTCTTCTGATCTGTCTCTTTGGATCGCGCTAGCCACTTTTCGCTAGCGCTGTGTATCCTTCTGTT
Organism: Hyperolius riggenbachi; assembly: GCF_040937935.1. NCBI lineage: Eukaryota > Metazoa > Chordata > Amphibia > Anura > Hyperoliidae > Hyperolius > Hyperolius riggenbachi. The sequence continues at coordinate 329,567,018 of NC_090650.1, forward strand.
CTGCTACTCTGTACCTGGATCGCGCTAGCCACTTTCGCTAGTGCTGTGGATCCTATCTCTCGCTTGTCCCTGTTTTCGTGTGTCTGTCTTGTCTGCTACGCTTGCTGGAGGCTCGGTGAGGTAACCGTTAAGCAAGCGCTCGCGTCCTCTGTTTCATGTTTGTCTGTTAATGGTTAGTTAGGCGTGCTTGTCTCTATTGTGCTTATCACGTGGAGACCGCGCATAACCGCGTGCACTGTTGCGAATGAGTGCGGTGTTCGCGGTTAGCTAGCGTTTGTTATTTTCAGTATCTCCTCATTGTATTATTTGCTGTGCCTTTGCTAACCTCGTATTCTGTCCTGATCTGCCTTGTGTCACGTCTGGCGATCGCACCTCTCGCAATCTCGTTCCTGTTTCATATCTGCTGTTGTGTGTGCACTGTCGCGGGGTGGCGACTAGGTTGGCGCACACACATACAACCTGTCCCTTTGCTCGTTCTCATTCGCAATCGCCTCTCTTGCGATTGCGTTCTGCGCTGATCACGCGTTGTGCGCTGATCACGGAGAAAGTTCCACAATCGTTACAAATAGTCTAGGAACAGGGAAGTTTATACATCTAGGAGGAAGACGTGTCATAATTGGGGCCTTCAGGAAAAATAAAGTAAAATATGTTCTGGACTGTCATATACAAAATCATTAAAAAAAATTAGTTAGATTCTCATATGGGAATAGTTGACTAGCTTGTATTTGTTAGTCCTCCATATCTTTATGGCTTCTGAGGACACCATTAGCATCACAATTAAATCCTAACGTTGAGAAATGCTTCTAAATGGCATAATAGGTGGTGTTATATAGCAGGCAATTCATTCTCTGAAATATAGTACCTGAGAATTTACAGATCAGTGCTTTTAAATTAAACTGATAGAGTAGATTATATTGTAAAGGGCAATTCCAGTGAATGTACAGGAGGGTTGAACCATCCACTAACTTTTTTCTTCACAGAGAATCCAATGACCAGATTTCTCTGCAGTCACTTGTGTTACTGCACCAAGCAGGGCATATATAACTGACAATTTAATTCATTAATGTGTTTTTCATCAGGCTTGTTACATGGGGACGTTACTTCACTAAAAAAACTTTAAAGGGACACTGAGGAGTGCCCGAATGTAAAAGAATACACTTACCTGGGGCTTCTTCCAGCTCACTGTAGGCGGTGAGGTCCCCTGGCATCCTCCTGGCTTCTCTCCGTCAGCCTCCGCCGTCCCACGTTACTGGTGTCACCCGGCGACACCCGGGCCAGGTGTCGGGCCGGCTCTTCCTGGCTAATGACGCAATGCGTCATCACGCCGGCTGCTTCGCGTCAACACGGTGGAATTAGTTAAAAAATAAATCACTCTGCTGTATACACATTCACGGCAGCGTGAATGTGACAGCTCTTCCAACAGGACAGCTCCTATCTGCTCTGGCTAATTCCCTACCCTTCACTATCCCTTCTACTAGCATTCTTTCCAGAATAAATCTTTTTTAGTTTTATTTTTTAGAAATTTCACGATAGTTGTCCTTTAAACATTTTAAAAAGAACCCAAAGCATGGTGAAAAAGTACTGTCAAAATTATTTTAAGTATTTTCTTGCTTGCTGGTGGTTTAAAAGGCATTTTATGGTGTGAAAATATCACCTAGGAGAAAACAGTAGAGAAAGTGAATTGTATATGGGCCCTGGTCAGTGTTGCAGCAGGATATACAACGGGTGGCATGCTGCAAGAAAGTTTAAAAAAAAAGAGAAAGAGAAGAAACAAAATAGAGGAAGACAGACAACACAACAATTATAGAAAATGTAAAGAATACAAAGAAGAAAAAAAAATATACAGAAGAAATGACAAAAGTAGATAAACGTAAACAAAAAAAGAGTAGATGGATACATATATTGTGTGTGTGTGTGTGTGTGTGTGTGTGTGTGTGTGTGTGTGTGTGTGTGTGTGTGTGTGTGTGTATACTGTATGTGTGTGCGTGTGTGTGTATGTGTGTGCGTGTATGTGTGTGCGTGTGTGTGTTTTTGTGTGTGTGTGTGTGTGTGTATATATATTTATATATACAGTGGGTTGCAAAAGTATTCGGCCCCCATGAAGTTTTCCACATTTTGTCATATTACTGCCACAAACATGAATCAATTTTATTGGAATTCCACATGAAAGTCCAACACAAAGTGGTGTACACATGAGAAGTGGAACGAAAATCATACATGATTCCAAACATTTTTTTTACAAATAAATAACTGCAAAGTGGTGTGTGCATAATTATTCGGCCCACTTTGATCTGAGTGCAGTCAGTTGCCTATAGACATTGCCTGATGAGTGCTAATGACTAAATAGAGTGCACCTGTGTGTAATCTAATGTCAGTACAAATACAGCAGCTCTGTGATGGCCTCAGAGGTTGTCTATAACAATATTGGGAGCAACAACACCGTGAAGTCCAAAGAACATACAAGACAGGTCAGGGATCAAGTTATTGAGAAATTTAAAACAGGCTTAGGCTACAAAAAGATTTCCAAAGCCTTGAACATCCCACGGAGCACTGTTCAAGCGATCATTCAGAAATGGAAAGAGTATGGCACAACTGTACACCTACCAAGACAAGGCCATCCCCCTAAACTCACAGGCCAAACAAGGAGAGCGGTGATCAGAAATGCAGTCAAGAGGCCCATGGTGACTCTGGACGAGCTGCAGAGATCTATTCTACAGCTCAGGTGGGAGACTCTGTCCATAGGACAACTATTAGTCATGCACTGTACAAAGTTGTCCTTTATGGAGGAGTGGCAAGAAGAAAGGCATTGTTAACAGAAAGCATAAGAAGTCCCATTTGCAGTTTGCTACAAGCCATGTAGGGGGCACAGCAACCATGTGGAAAAAAGTGCTCTGATCAGATGAGACCAAAATGGAACTTTTTGGCCAAAATGCAAAATGCTATGTGTGGCAGAAAACTAACACTGCACATGACTCTGAACACACCATCCCCACTGTCAAATATGGTGGTGGCAGCATCATGCTCGGGGGGTGCATCTCTTCAGCAGGGACAGGAAAGCTGGTCAGAGTTGATGGGAAGATGGATGGAACCAAATACAGGGCAAACTTGGAAGAAAACCTCTTGGAGACTGCAAAAGATTTGAGACTGGGGCGGAGGTTCACCTTCCAGCAGGACAATGACCCTAAACATAAAGCCAGGGCAACAATGGAATGGTTTAAGCAAAACATATCTATGTGTTAGAATGGCCCAGTCAAAGTCCAGAACTAAATCAAATCGAGAATCTGTGCCAAGATCTGAAAACTGCTGTTCACAAATGCTGTCCATCTAATCTGACTGAGCTGGAGCTGTTTTGCAAAGAAGAATGGGCAAGGATTTCAGTCTCTAGATGTGCAAAGCTAGTAGAGACATATCCTAAAAAGACTGGCAGCTGTAATTGCAGCAAAAGGTGGTTCTACAAAGTATTGACTCAGGGGGCCGAATAATTGCGCATACCCCACTTTGCAGTTATTTTTTTGTAAAAAATGTTTGGAATCATGTATGATTTTCGATCCACCTCTCACATGTACACCACTTTGTATTGGTCTTTTACGTGGAATTCCAATAAAATTGATGCATGTTTGTGGCAGTAATGTGACAAAATGTGGAAAACTTCAAGGGAGCCGAATACTTTTGCAACCCACTCTCTCTCTCTCTCTCTCTCTCTCTCTCTCTCTCAGTCAGTTAAATATATCGTATAGGAGACACAGACAGTGATATTTGAGAAGTGAGATGACGTTTATTGGATTTACAGAAAGTGCTCAATAATTGTTTAAATAAAATTAGGCAGGTGCATAAATTTGGACACTGTTATCATTTTATGGATTCCAAAACCAAGTTGATTCCAACTAATTATTGGAACTCAAATTGGCTTGGTAAGCTCAGTGAACCCTGACCTACATACACAGGTGAATCCAATTATGAGAACGAGTACTTAAGGGGGTCGATTGCAAGTTTCCATCCCTTTTTTAATGTTCTCTGAAGATTAGCAACATGGGGGTCTCAAAACAACTCTCAAATGACCTGAAGACAAAGATTGTTCCCCAGCATGGTTTAGGAGAAGTATACATAAAGCAGTCTCCGAGATTTCCGCTGTCTTTTACTACATTTAGGAACATATTGAGGAAATGGAAGACCACAGGCTCAGTTCAAGTTAAGGCTCGAAGTGGCAGGCCAAATAAAAATCTCAGATAGACAGAAGCGATGAATAGTGAGAACAGTCAGAGTCAACCCACAGACCAGCACCAAAGACCTACAACATCATCTTGCTGCAGATGGAGTCACTGTGCATCGTTCAACCATTCAGCGTACTTAACACAAGGAGATGCTGTATGCGGGAGTGATGCAGAGGAAGCCTTTTCTTATTCGCCCACAGCACAAACAGAGGCGCTTGAGGTATGCTAAAGCATATTTGGACAAGACAGCTTAATTTTGGAATAAGGTGCTGTGGACTGATGAAACTAAAATTTAGTTACTTGGGCATAATAAGGGGCGTTATGCATGGAGGAAAAAGAACACAGCATTCCAAGAAAAACACCTGCTACCTACAGTAAAATATGGTGGTGGTTCCATCATGCTGTGGAGCTGTGGTGCCAGTGCAAGGACTGGGAATCTTGCCAAAAGTTGAGGGACGCATGGATTCCACTCAGTATCAGCAGATTCTGGAGACCAATGTCCAGGAATCAGTGACAAAGCTGAAGCTGCGCCAGGGCTGGATCTTTCAACAAGACAATGACCCTAAACACTGTTCAAAAACCACTAAGGCATTCATGCAGAGGAACAAGCACAACGTTCTGGGATGGCCATCTCAGTCCCCAGACCTGATTATAATTGAAAGTCTGTGGTGTGAGTTAAAGAGAGCTGTGTATGCTCAGAAGCCACCAAACCTGAATGAACTAGAGATGTTTTGTAAAGAGGAATGGTACAAAATACCTTCAACCAGAATCCAGACTTTCATTGGAATCTACAGTAAGCGTTTAGAGGCTGTAATTTCTGCAAAAGGAGGTTCTACTAAATATTTATTTCATTTCTTTTTTGTGGTTCCCAAATGTATGCACCTGTCTAATTTTGTTTAAACAATTATTGCACACTTTCTGTAAATCCAATAAACTTAATTTCACTTCTCAAATATCACTGTGTGTCTCCAATATGATATATTTAACTGACATTTTTTATAGTAACAACCAACAATTTATACAGAAAAATCATGACAAGGTTGCCCAAATTTTCGCATCCCACTGTATATATATTATTTTAATAAACTTCTTTATTGTGTTTTTTAAAGAAAGTATTTTTACTTTTTATATTCTCAGTGACCCTTTATGATAAATAGATGAGTTAGGGAGTTAAGCCTCTTTTACCTATTATTCATATGGGAAAAGAATGGATTTCATGGCGTCTACCTATTAAAGGGGACTTCAAGACTGTACTATCGCCCATGCACTGCAAAAATAAATGTATACGCACAGTACTGTCATAAATGTCATCAACACCTGCTGTACTGCACATCTGCTGCACATTTATTTGATAAACGTGAATAGAGGACACCATGGCTTACGCTGCACAGGGAAAAAACAGCAATTATTTATGAAAACATTCTTCCAATACGTCCAAGTATATTTTGTTGTACCCCATCTCTGCATATTGCAATAGAGATAAGAACTTGCATTCTTTGTTCCACAAGGTAAAACTTAACGCAAAAGGTCACATGCACTTTCAGCTGCCATCTTGTATCTATAGTTTATAATCTAGCATTGACGCAGGTGAATAACGTACCTGTAAATAAGGTTGCTGTTACTCACCTAATCAAAAGTATAGGCTACATGCCACTTTAAGCACCAGGTATTAGATTACGGCGCTTGAACTCAGCTTTTGACTAACTGAAGGTACATGCTCGGCTACAATTCGGCATCACATTCAGCTAGACTGTACCTAAACGCTGGTGCTTAATGAATGTACTGTTGACTAAGCTCTATTATAGAACAGCTGTGTGCCATCTCCCAAATCAAACACCTGGAAATGAAGATGACTGGGTGTGAGTATAGGTTACAGGTGGAGGTTAGGATCAGGGACTACTGTAGTAGGGTTAGACTTGTTATGGGTATAAAGATCTTGATGGCCACACCTGTTTTATGACCCATGAAAGATGGGTACAATGGGCTCTCAGGCTGTGAGGGCCACTAAGGTACGGTGACCAGACGTCCCGGATTGCCCTGGACACGTCCCGGATTCGGGGTCCGCTGTCCCAGGCAGCATGAGGTCCCGGGAAACGTCCCGCTTTCAGCAGCGGGACGTCCCGGCCTCGGGACTCTGGTCACTCTCTCCGCATGAACTGGCAGCGGCGTCTATAGACGCCGTGCCAGTTCATTGCCCGCAGCCCCGCTCCAGCCTCCTTCTTCCGGTGTCTGTTCCGACACTGGCAGGCGAGCAGGGCTACGGCAAGATGGCTGCCGAAGCCCTGTACTGCAGACTGTTTGTGTCTCCAGTACAGGGATTCGGGCGCCATCTTGCCGTAGCCCTGTCAGCGCGGGAGCTATGCAGGGAGAAGGTGGTCCCGGGAGCAGCGCGCAAGAGGCCGGAGACTTCTGCCAGGTAAGTAAATGCTTTTTTTTCCAGGTGAACTTTGAAATGTTTGCCCGCAGTGCGTTTCTTGTCTGGGGAAATGTTTGCCCGCAGTGCGTTTCTTGTCTGGGGAAATGTTTGCCCGTAGTGCGTTTCTTGTCTGGGGAAATGTTTGCCCGCAGTGCGTTTCTTGTCTGGGGAAATGTTTGCCCGCAGTGCGTTTCTTGTCTGGGGAAATGTTTGCCCGCAGTGCGTTTCTTGTCTGGGGAAATGTTTGCCCGCAGTGCGTTTCTTTTCTGGGGAAATGTTTGCCCGCAGTGCGTTTCTTGTCTGGGGAAATGTTTGCCCGCAGTGCGTTTCTTTTCTGGGGAAATGTTTGCCCGCAGTGCGTTTCTTTTCTGGGGAAATGTTTGCCCGCAGTGCGTTTCTTGTCTGGGGAAATGTTTGCCCGCAGTGCGTTTCTTTTCTGGGGAAATGTTTGCCCGCAGTGCGTTTCTTTTCTGGGGAAATGTTTGCCCGCATTGCGTTTCTTTTCTGGGGAAATGTTTGCCCGCATTGCAGTAATTTTCCGGTGAAATGTTTGCCCGCATTGTGTTTATTTTGTACTGACATGTTGCCCGCATTGCGTTTATTTTGTACTGACATGTTTGCCCGCATTGCGTTTATTTTGTACTGACATGTTGCCCGCATTGCGTTTATTTTGTACTGACATGTTGCCCGCATTGCATTTATTTTGTACTGACATGTTTGCCCGCATTGCGTTTATTTTGTACTGACATGTTTGCCCATTGCGTTTATTTTGTACTGACATGTTTGCCCATTGCGTTTATTTTCTGGTGTCCGGGGTAACTGTTACTGCATTTATTATTTAATGGTCATAAATGGCTATGTTTGCTGCTTTGTGGTTACGGTATACTATTAGCCTATTAGCCTCCCTGTCCCAGGTTGGACCCACAAAAATCTGGTCACTCTAACTAAGGGGAGGTAAGGGAAGGGCTGTGAATAATGGGGGCCTCATCAAAGTTTTGCTGGGTGACTCCATGATTTGTAATTATGTCCATAGGCTTGAGTGAGGTTTTATGTAATAATAAGAGATAGGAGGTTAGAGTTAGGCATTAGGAAGGACTGCACATTGGTGGGCTAGGGATATGTCTCAGGTGCAAAGTAACATTGGAGGGAGTAAGGGTAATCTATTTGGAAGAAATTAACATGGGGGGGGGGGGGGGCAGGATTGGGCTTCAGGAAAGGGTTTACAATAAAGGGAGAATAAGGTATGCCATTGTGAAGAAGAAAAGCATTTTTTTTTTCCAGGTGAACTTTGAAATGTTTGCCCGCAGTGCGTTTCTTGTCTGGGGAAATGTTTGCCCGCAGTGCGTTTCTTGTCTGGGGAAATGTTTTCCCGTAGTGCGTTTCTTGTCTGGGGAAATGTTTGCCCGCAGTGCGTTTCTTGTCTGGGGAAATGTTTGCCCGCAGTGCGTTTCTTGTCTGGGGAAATGTTTGCCCGCAGTGCGTTTCTTGTCTGGGGAAATGTTTGCCCGCAGTGCGTTTCTTTTCTGGGGAAATGTTTGCCCGCAGTGCGTTTCTTGTCTGGGGAAATGTTTGCCCGCAGTGCGTTTCTTGTCTGGGGAAATGTTTGCCCGCAGTGCGTTTCTTTTCTGGGGAAATGTTTGCCCGCAGTGCGTTTCTTTTCTGGGGAAATGTTTGCCCGCATTGCGTTTCTTTTCTGGGGAAATGTTTGCCCGCAGTGCGTTTCTTTTCTGGGGAAATGTTTGCCCGCAGTGCGTTTCTTTTCTGGGGAAATGTTTGCCCGCAGTGCGTTTCTTGTCTGGGGAAATGTTTGCCCGCAGTGCGTTTCTTTTCTGGGGAAATGTTTGCCCGCAGTGCGTTTCTTTTCTGGGGAAATGTTTGCCCGCATTGCGTTTCTTTTCTGGGGAAATGTTTGCCCGCATTGCAGTAATTTTCCGGTGAAATGTTTGCCCGCATTGTGTTTATTTTGTACTGACATGTTGCCCGCATTGCGTTTATTTTGTACTGACATGTTTGCCCGCATTGCGTTTATTTTGTACTGACATGTTGCCCGCATTGCGTTTATTTTGTACTGACATGTTGCCCGCATTGCATTTATTTTGTACTGACATGTTTGCCCGCATTGCGTTTATTTTGTACTGACATGTTTGCCCATTGCGTTTATTTTGTACTGACATGTTTGCCCATTGCGTTTATTTTCTGGTGTCCGGGGTAACTGTTACTGCATTTATTATTTAATGGTCATAAATGGCTATGTTTGCTGCTTTGTGGTTACGGTATACTATTAGCATCAAACAGTTTCTGCACACCCATGATGCAAAGTCTCGTTTGTCCGCATCATGGCGTAAACACTGCTTTCTTATGCCTTGCTGTTACATCATTACGTTAGCTCCGCCCAAACATTGTCATGACCACGCCCATTTTTCGCCGCGGCGCCCCCAGTCTTCATCGCTGCGCGCTTCTCAGTTCTCCCCACTTTTCGCCGCTGCGCACGCCGCCCTCCCCCCCTCCCCGAACCCCCCCTCCCTGTCCCAGGTTGGACCCACAAAAATCTGGTCACTCTAACTAAGGGGAGGTAAGGGAAGGGCTGTGAATAATGGGGGCCTCATCAAAGTTTTGCTGGGTGACTCCATGATTTGTAATTATGTCCATAGGCTTGAGTGAGGTTTTATGTAATAATAAGAGATAGGAGGTTAGAGTTAGGCATTAGGAAGGACTGCACATTGGTGGGCTAGGGATATGTCTCAGGTGCAAAGTAACATTGGAGGGAGTAAGGGTAATCTATTTGGAAGAAATTAACATGGGGGGGGGGGGGGGGGCAGGATTGGGCTTCAGGAAAGGGTTTACAATAAAGGGAGAATAAGGTATGCCATTGTGAAGAAGAAAAGCATTGTTTATGTACAGGATCTTCTCAAAAAATTAGCATATTGTGATAAAGTTCATTATTTTCTGTAATGTACTGATAAACATTAGACTTTCATATATTTTAGATTCAAATACACACAACTGAAGTATTTCAAGCCTTTTATTGTTTTAATATTGATGATTTTGGCATACAGCTCATGAAAACCCAAATTCCCTATCTCAAAAAATTAGCATATTTCATCCGACCAATAAAAGAAAAGTGTTTTTAAAACAAAAAAAGTCAACCTTCAAATAATTATGTTCAGTTATGCACTCAATACTTGGTCAGGAATCCTTTTGCAGAAATGACTGCTTGTGGCATGGAGGCAATCAGCCTGTGGCACTGTTCAGGTAAAATGGAGGCCCAGGATGCTTCGATAGCGGCCTTAAAGAGACTCTGTAACAAATTTTTCAGCCTTAGTTCTTCTATCCTATAAGTTCCTATGCCTGTTCTAATCTGCTCTGCCTTACTGCAGTCTTTCCTAACTGCACTGTCTCTGTAATAAATCAATGTATCTTTCCTCTGTCCTGTTTGTCGGGCTAAAGCTTGATTGTGTGGAATGTGCAGGGCTGCTTGTGATTGGTAGAAGCGATACACACCCTCTGCAGGCCCCCTGCACACTCTGAATGACTCACACACTATGCTTAGCTGAGCCTATTAGAAGCTGGTTAGTTTGTTTGTAAACACTGCCTAGAACTGTTAATTACAAGCCAGGATTGCAGCAGAGAGTGGCAGAAACAGCACAGAGGGGCACAGGAGAAAATAATGAATAGAATGGTATGCTTTTTATTCTAAGAATATTAGAGTACAGATTCTCTTTAAGCTTATCCAGAGTGTTGGGTCTTGCGTCTCTCAACTTTCTCTTCACAATATCCCACAGATTCTCAATGGGGTTCAGGTCAGGAGAGTTGGCAGGCCAATTGAGCACAGTAATACCATGGTCAGTAAACCATTTACCAGTGGTTTTGGCACTGTGAACAGGTGCCAGGTCGTGCTGAAAATGAAATCTTCATCTCCATAAAGCTTTTCAGCAGATGGAAGCATGAATCTCCTGATAGCTAGCTGCATTGACCCTACCCTTGATAAAACACAGTGGACCAACACCAGCAGTTGACATGGCACTCCAGACCATCACTGACTATGGGTACTTGACACTGGACTTCAGGCATTTTGGCATTTCCCTCTCCCCAGTCTTCCTTCAGACTCTGGCACCTTGATTTCCGAATGACATGTAAAAGTTGCTTTCATCCGAAAAAAGTACTTTGGACCACTGAGCAACAGTCCAGTGCTGCTTCTCTGTAGCCCAGGTCAGGCGCTTCTGCCACTGTTTCTGGTTCAAAAGTGGGTTCATGCTTCCATCTGCTGAAAAGCTTTATGGAGATGAATATTTCATTTTTCAGCACAACCTGGCACCTGCTCACAGTGCCAAAACCACTGGTAAATGGTTTACTGACCATGGTATTACTGTGCTCAATTGGCCTGTCAACTCTCCTGACCTGAACCCCATAGAGAATCTGTGGGATATTGTGAAGAGAAAGTTAATAGACGCAAGACCCAACACTCTGGATGAGCTTAAGGCCGCTATTGAAGCATCCTGGCCCTCCATAACACCTGAGCAGTGCCACAGGCTGATTGCCTCCATGCCACGCCGCATTGAAGCAGTCATTTCTGCAAAAGGATTCCCGACCAAGTATTGAGTGCATAACTGAACATAATTATTTGAAGGTTGACTTTTTTTGTTTTAAACACTTTTCTTTTATTGGTCGAATGAAATATGCTAATTTTTTGAGATTGGAAATGTGGGTTTTCATGAGCTGTATGCCAAAATCATCAATATTAAAACAATAAAAGGCTTGAACTACTTCAGTTGTGTGTATTTGAATCTAAAATATATGAAAGTCTAATATTTATCAGTACATTACAGAAAATAATGAACTTTATCACAATATGCTAATTTTTTTGAAAAGATCCTGTATAGCTGAGCAATGGGGAAGAGCGCAGAAAACCCTGACTACTGTACCATGGAAAAGACAATAGTAGAATTTCAGGCAATTAATTTACGGGCATTCTGTCTATTAGACACACCTGATGCCCAAACAAACAGGAATATGAACATAATGTATGCTCAGATATAACTGATATCAGCTTATATTAAAGAACCCGGTGTACTGAAAATAACCATGAAGTCTAGACTTGCTTAGCTGCAGGTAAACTGCAAAACACAGAGATTACTTCTGAAATCCTATACAGCCTCCCTGAAAGCTGGCAAATATCAGATTAAAATTCTTAAACACAAACACCATACATGCCAAAACCATCCGGTCAGGTTTCTTTCCAGAAATACCTGATGGTTTGCTTCTGTTTGTTTGCTTTAGACTGATTGTTGAAGGAACGTGCCCCAGCAATCAATCACTTATCACCAAGTCTTCTCAACTGCAGGAGGACAATTCCATTGGCACAACTGCTAAAGCCATTATGTGCCTGGTTTTGTATTTCCCAATATAACTTGTGCTAAGAAAAACAAAAGTTGTCTTTCTTAAAACAGAAAGAATTTGCGATAATTCAGGTTGGAGTGAGCTTGAGATATCTCTTAGTGCATCACTGCTGAATATATGCAGATTAACCATTGTTACCCTTAGGGACCTTTTACACGTAATCAGTTGGTGTGCGTTAGTACGCGTTGGTAAGCGTTAGTACGCGTTTTTTTCATAGCAGTGCATTGTGACAAAGATTTCAGTTAAAACGCATTAAGTGTGAAAGGTGCCATAGGAAAACATGGGACTTACTTTGAAAATCAGTTTTCTTTCCGTTTTAACTGAGAGCAACTGATTAAGTGTAAAAGGGCCCTTAGAAGCTAAACACACCTCCAGAACCGCTGGAATGCAATGATGTGTCAGCTTGTTAATATGTACAGAGCCATAATAATCCAACAAGCATACAGACTGTTTCGGATTGTTTGATCCTCATCAGTGCATGGCATGGATTAATTTGGCTTCTAAGGGTAAAAATGGTTAATTTGCATATATTCAGCAGTGATGCACTAAGAGATATATCAAGCTCACTCCAACCTGAATTATCGCAAATTCTTTCTGTTTTAAGAAAGCAAACTTTTGCTTTTTTTTGCATTTTAGTAAGGGGGCTTTTAGGACCATTGTAGCCCCTTATACACTCCAATGAGTTCTGGTTCACCATAAGCTTGCTGGTTAGTCTGTACCAATATAACGTCAAAGGTTACTTTTACAGTAGTTATGTCAGCATCTCTGTGGAACATCAGTTTTGAGGACATAATATCACAGATGACATGGCTTCAGACACTTGAGGTCAAAGTGTGTTTACATTTTCAAATACCACACAGAACAAAGAGCCTTCTGTGTCTGAACGGCCTTTGTATTTTAAGGTTTCCCAATGTTCAGCCTCTTTTTTTTAAGCATGCTTAAAAAAGAGGCTGAACATAGGGAAGCCTTCATTTGCTTTCCTATTCCTAACCTCTACTAATTTTCACCTGGATACTCCGAAACCTAATCTACAATCATTCATTATTCCTAACCTAACATTTTACCCTTTATTGATTCCAACTACAGTATTTCTATTTTCTATTTCTATTTCTCTGCTCTAACTCACCAACTTTTTAGACAAGTGTCGCAAAACATAAAAACTGCTCCATTATATACTGTAAAAATATATTTACTTTTAATGAAGGTTTTTTAGGATGATACAAAGTTTAAATGTATTTGTGTACCCCTCAAATAATTATGGAATCTTATTTTCTATATAAAACAATTTGGTGAGGCGCACATTGTAGAGTGTTTATTTTGGGACTAAATTATACGCCAAAATGTGAGACACACAAAAAGAAATGGCGATAAATTCAAATAAAATTTCCATTCTTCCTAAATAATTAGCACAAGTTAAAATTGTATTACTATAACAAGCTCTATCAGTTCATCCAAAAACAGCATAACTTTAACGCCAATACACAAAAAAGTTGAATACTCAAAAGTGTGAACATTTGCTTTGGAGGTAGAAATAGCACCAATTATTATGGGGTTAAAGAGCTATACAAATGGCCCATCTTGACCTGCTTCTTAAAAATGCCAGTTTCCTATTCTAAAGGCTCCTACCCATGTCGTGATTTTGTGGGTGACTCTTACAATGAACAGTGATTTAAATTTTTTTACTTATTTTTTTTTTTTTTTAGCAATGCGCCCATATTTCCTCGCAATGTAAGTACAAGTGCACGATTAAGCGAACAACTCTTTGCAACGTTGAGTGATACAGACCATCACAGCGGATCTTTATGATGCCCGATGGCTCCCGCACAAAGTGTCACGATCATTTGAACTTTCATTTGCGACAGACGTGTGCCATTGCATGACGTGGCGTGTTCCTGTGGGCAGGAAGATGGATCGGGAAAAGCTTTTCGTTGGGTGACGTCGCTGTGATCCATCTTCCTGTGTCTTCAGGTGAGTATTCAGCTTTATGATAATACGCTATTTATAATGGTTTCTAAGTAGAGTTATGACCCTATTCATAGCTCTATTTATAAAAGGCTATAAATGGCTGATAAGTAGCAGGTCAATGCTGCATTGCTACTACTGTAATGTGCAAATGGTAGAATTACCACCCTCTCTATCCGCATGCACAAATCTATTCCATGCCACATTCTCTAAATTACCGCAGTGTTTTTGCAGTATTAATCTGGTATTGACCAGCCCCCATCCTGGTGCACAACCAACTTTCTGACTCGTTGCCTAGGAAGTATGAAAACGAGAAGACACAGAACAACTGGTCTGTCTGCGTACTTGTTCCAGATGAGTGTGCTGCAATGTTTTATATAATGAAGATCAACACTTATCCAACAAACCTCCATAAATGTCTAATGTTCAAGCTTAAAGAAAATCTGAAGTGAAAATAAATTTATGTGATAATGAATTGTGTGTGTAGTACAGATAACAAATAGAACATTAGTAGCAAAGAAAAAAGCCTCGGATTGTTTTCCAGTACAAAAAGAGTTAAAACACTTGAGTTGTATTCCAGGCAAAGGAGCTTCTCTGAGCTATTGGACCAACTTGGGTCGAACATAAAGTTTCACTGCAAGAGAAATCAAAGGGATATTAGCTCTGCTCTGTTTTACAGCTTAAAATACAGAGTGTGGTTTTTAAACTGCAAGTATGATAGAATGATGCAATGTTATAAATAAAGCTATATAACTGAAAATAAAAATTTGAGATTCCTTTCTTTGCTACTGCTGTTCTATTAATTATCCACATTATACATACAATTCATTGGCCCATATGCAATTAACTGTTTCTCCTTAGTTTTCTCTTAGGAGATATTTTTTAAAATTGTCAATGAAATGCCTTTTACATCTCCAGTAAACAAGAAAATACTCAAAATAATTTTGATAGTGCTTTTTCGCCTACTTTTTTATACTTATTCATTTGCTGAAAAGTTATTTTAAATAGAAGATGAAAAAAATTATCTCCTAGGAGAAAACTCAGGAGATAAAGTGAATTGCATATGGGCAATTATCTCATAAGTTTATTTTCACTTTAGTGTATTATGTGTAATGCATTTTTGTCCCTAATCTTTTTTTTATTTATTTTAGTTGTGTAACTTACACTCTACGGTTATCAAAATACATCTTGTGCTTATTTTCCAAGAAGTCTACAAGTAATAACACACTTGGCATCTGCTGTAGGTCTCAGTGCAGTTCACATGCGTAATAATCTGAAGACAATGAGGCCGTTCTCTGCCGGTGGAAGAAAGGTTTGTGTTTCCTGGGAGTCTGCCTGTTTTTTCAGTGTACAGAGAATGTTGATATTTGGCCACACCTGTCCCCTCCCAGCATTCTCCCTGTATGCAGAGGCCGTTCTCGGCCATCATACTCAGATAATTGCTCTCAAGAAACCACAGTAGCACCTGAGAAATGTGTGATACTGTGACACAAGTGTTTTATTGACTTCTGAGCTGTACAAACATGTAATATCCAAAGAATCCTTCTTCCTATTTTCTTTTATTACATGATTAGTATAAACATAATAAGCTTTAGTCATACAGAGAGCTTGCCGTGCAGAACATGTGTTAAACCACGCATGAGTCTGCAAACAGCATGACCATTTTCCCTCTCGGAGGATAAGATTGTCATCTGTCACCTGTCAATCCGACCACTAGTGGCTGGATAGTGTACTAGTTAAGGGCTCTGCCTCAGGCACAGGAGACCAGGGTTCAAATGTTGCCTCTTCCTGCTCAGTAAGCCAGCACCTATTCAGTAGGAGACCTTGGGCAAGACTCCCTAACACTGCTACTTTTTATAGAGCACGTCCTGGTGGATGCAGCTCTGGGGCTTTGAGTCCGCCAGGAGAAAAGCGCAATATAAATGTTATTTGTTTTGTCTTGTCTTTGTCTAGTAATGAGACAGTACATATATGGTTTTAGTGCAAACTTCCACGCGCAAAACTGCAACAAAAGTTAGTTACTAGTATAATAAACTTTATCAAGCGCCAACTTGAAAAAATCTTCGAAATGAAAAGAAGCCAAAAAGACAAAAAAAAAAATAAATTAAAAAAAAAAAATGGTGGCATCCAATTACAAGGATGACTGTTAAAGCGAATCTGAACTCAGAAGTTCCACTCTGCTCTAAAAGCTAAGCAACAGCTGCTTCCTGTCAATTCACAGCGGGGGGCTCCGTGAATAGCCTGCGGGCCGCCAATCGCGGCTCGCAGGCTAAATGTAAACACAAGCGGAAATAATCAGCTTTGTTTACATTTGTACAATGCTGCTAACAGTAGCAGCGTTGTACTAGATCAGCGATCCCCGGCCAATCAGCGGCCGGGGATCACTGTCACATGACAGGCAGGAGCCTGTTAGAGGCTGCACAGGACAGATCCGTTCCTGTGCAGCCTCCGATCTCCGGGGGAAGGGAGGGAGGAGAGGAAGGGGCTTTGAGGTGCCCCCCCCCCCCCGCCAGCCACACGCAGGCAGGAGCGATCAGACCCCCCCAGCACATCATCCCCCTAGTGGGGAAAAAGGGGGGTGATCTGGTCGCTCTGCCTGGTGTTTGATCTGTGCTGGGGGCTGTAGAGCCCACCCAGCACAGATCAGCGAAAACAGCGCTGGTCCTTAAGGGGGGGGGGGGGTAAAGGCTGGGTCATCAAGTGGTTAAAGAAAAACATTTCCTTATTACAGCTGATAAAAGTCCTACAATAAATCTGCAGTGAGCCTGCTTCCTGCTTTCATGGAAGTAGACATAGGGTTAACATCCTGTGTTTACAAACTACCTACTCTGTGGAGACAGCTAGCTGACACAGCTGAAAGATCAAATTACAACTTGTGTGTAGTCACAGATGAGGGGAAATTAGACAGGCTAAACCCTATAAATACATACAGGGTTGATTTTGTCTATGTTTTCCTTCTGTGCTGTGCAAGAGTTCATATATGTATATAATGTGTACAAAAAGTATGCTACATCCATGAGCAAGGAGAGATGCCTTCACTGCAAAAACATGTCTTTGGGAGTGATTGGTTCGGTGGCGCTGCTCCATGGGGGACTGGAGACAGGCTAACAGAACTTTGAGAAAAGAAATGGGCAGACTGGTTCGTCAGGCTTAGAAAGAGGATTAAAAAAAAATCACATGGTGGAGCATTTAACAAGGCAAAGAAAAAAGATCCCGGTTAGAGCTGTCCTTTTGCTGAGTTGGTGTAATTTGAGCTAGAGACGCCTTATTTGTTGTGCTTTATATAGTGTCCCTCCCTGTGTCTTTCAGCTAGTTGTATGCCTGCAGCCTGGCTGAGCAGATGACAACTTTATTTTGCTTGGCTACAAGTCTGTGGTAACAAACAGACAATGCAGTAACATCTAGTATAACTTGGGCTCGCCTGCACCTCCAGGAATGCCATGCCTATCAAACGCTATAACTAAAGGGAAACAGCCCATATGGTTGCTATGAAGCCTGGGGGTGTGGTGGAGCCCCAAGAGCCACCATTACGAGTTAAGCAGAGCTGGATTAAAGGAATCCTGAAGTGAGAAGAATATGGAGGCTGCCATATTTATTTTCTTTTGAACAATACCAGTTGCCTGGCTGTCCTCCTGATCCTGTGTCTCTAATACTTTTAGCCATATACCCAAACAAGCATACAGCAGATCAGGTACTCTGACTCAGCTGACTCAGGTTTTACTGGCTTAGCCATATGCTTGTTCCAGGGTTATGACTCAGACACTATTTATGCCAGAAGCACAATAGAGCTACCAGGTAACTGGCTTTATTTAGAAGGAAATAAATATGGCAACCTCCATATCGCTCTCACCTCGGGTTCCCTTTAAAAAAACACCAGTAGGCAGGTAGTCCTACTTATCTTTCATGCATCAGTAGTGTCTGAATCACACCCCTGAAAAAAGCATGCGGCATTTCCATTCAAACCTGATTTGCATGCTTGTTCAGGGTCTATGGCTAAAAGTAGGCAGATGATTAGCTGGACAGCCAGGCACACTGGTGCATTGTTTGAAAGGAAATGAATATGGCAGCCTCCATATCCCTCTAACTTCATCTGCCCTTTAAGACTATATAAAGCCCAAGGAAGAGCAATGAATGTGGTCCTGCTATCTCCCTCTTGTCCCTAAATCTCACTTTATTGGTTTAAAGGGTGTTCAGGCATATTGAAAAATCTTGGTCCAGCAGTTGATGGGAGACAGCAGTACATTAATTAAGCTGCAGAGGCAGTCTTTTTTTCCTGCCCGGGAAGCCTGGGGCAAGTTGCAATGTTTGTGACAGGGATCGATGTACAGCCACAATACTGCTGCATAAGACTGCTTTATAAAGATCCCTGCCAAATATGCCTATTATTTTCAGTAAAAAAAAATACCCTTAACCCCTTGTCACCCATGCAGGCTGGTATAGCCAGAATTCAGTGGCCAGACCATGAGGGGCTCCACACCCTGAGCTATACAAGCCTGCATGGTCCATGATATGGTAAGCTTTGGAAGAGAGGGGGTGGCCACGCCTCCTCCTCTCCTATATTGCTGTCACTTACAGTGAGTATTAGAAATGTGACAGAACCGACAGGTTTTCGGTTAGTCCATCTCCCCATAGGGGATGGCCTTTATTCTTCATAAATACATTTCCTGCTCACCGTACACTTTTTTGGCAGATGGATGGAGCAAGTGCCATTCACTAAGTGCTTTTAAAAATAAAGAAAACCCTGAGAACCCCCCTCCCCCCATTTAAGAAAATGGGGTAGTCCAAAATCTGTCAATAATGTCAGATTTCTACTACTTATTGTAAGTCACAGCAACATAGGAGAAAAGTAATTTATGGCTCATTTTTCTCTGGAAGAAATGAACTTTTTATTTGTATGTGTTTTAAATTTTAAGATTTTGCGACAGTTCCTCTTTAAGGCATACACCCACATGTATGGGGATAATTACCCCACCCTCTCCTGGGCACTGGAGGTGGGATGGACATCTTGTTCATGGTTTGGATAAAAGCTCTGGGGGAGAGGAGGAGGCTGAGCCACCCTCTCACTTCCAAAGTCCACCATGTCATGGACCATGTGGGCTTGTATAGCTCAGGGTGTGGAGCCCCACATGGTCTGGCCACTGAATTCTGGCTATACCAGCCTGCATGGGTGACAAGAGGTTAAGGGTATTTTTTTTTACTGAAAATAATAGGCATATTTGGCAGGGATCTTTATACAGCAGTCTTATGCAGCAGTATTGTGGCTGTACATCGATCCCTGTCACAAACATTGCAACTTGCCCCAGGCTTCCCATGCAGGAAAAAAAACTGCCTCTGCAGCTTAATGTACTGCTGTCTAACATCAACTTCTGGACCAAGATTTTTCAATATGCCTGAACACCCTTTAAACTAATAAAGTGAGATTTAGGAACAAGAGGGAGATAGCAGGCCCACATTCATTGCTCTTCCTTGGGCTTTATATAGTCTTAAAGGGCAGATGAAGTTAGAGGGATGTGGAGGCTGCCATATTCATTTCCTTTCAAACAATGCACCAGTGTGCCTGGCTGTCCAGCTAATCCTCTGCCTACTTTTATCCATAGACTATAAACAAGCATGCAGATCAGGTTTGACTGGATATGCCGCATGCTTGTTTCAGGGGTGTGATTCAGACACTGCTGATGCATGAAAGATAAGTAGTACTACCTGATAAGAAAAGTACTTCTTATTTGTATATGTTTACATGTATATAAAAAGTTTTCGTGACAGGGGTCTTTTAAGGGGACAGCTTATGGTGGAATCAACTTTAATAAGGTGGTCCCAGATGTCCACCCTGCCCCCAGGTGAAATGTATATAGGGGTACTAATATACCCTTTAACTAATTATGCTAAATAAAAGTACAGAATAGTATTTCAATGTTCTTAATTAGCAGTAAATATTTACTTTTTAACTAATGACCCCACGACAATATTCTTTTACCACATCTGTGCTGCTAAATTAGGCTGCCTATGCCCATATCTGGGCAGTGACATCATGAAGATGGTAGCTGGGTGTTCCCCCGATCCTCTGAGCCATGGGAGAGTTAGGGTTAGATTTCTTTTTTTTACTTGAATGAAAGGTCATGGGGATCAGGGCTATGCGGAAAGCCATAGAGATGATGGAGAAGGAAGAAGGATCATACTGGTAGACTAGTCTCTACAAGGCCCATAAATACTACATGAAGCTCCTGATCTCTCTGTATATGTCTTATTTTTCTGTATTTAAAGAGAATCTGTACTCTAAAACTCTTACAATAAAAAGCATACCATTCTATTCACTATGTTCTCCTGTGCTCCTCTGTGTGGTTTCTGCCACTCCCTGCTTCAATCCTGGCTTGTAATTGCCAGTTTTAGGCAGTGTTTACAAACAAAAGACTTGTCTTCTAACCAGCATGTGATAGCATGTGATAGGCTAAGGAGGAGCTCAGTCTGTGACTCACACAGAGCGTGCAGGGGGCATGGAGAGGGTGTGTATAACTTCTGCCTATAACAACAGAGCAGCATATTCCTGCCTGAGCCCGACAAAGCCATCAAAGGAAAGAAGATAAGTTTACATAACGGAGATAATACAGCCACTGTGCAACTAGGAAAGGCTGCAGTAAGACAGACTACTTTAGAACAGATATAGGAACTTATAGGATAGAAGAAATAAGGCTGAAAATGTTGTTACAGAGTCTCTTTAATCACTGGAAAAAGCAGAATATTCCAATGTTAATTACTGTATTTTTCGGCATATAAGACACAACTTTTCTCCTCAAAACAATGGGAAGAAAAAGCCCCTGCATCTTATATGACAAATACAGGGAGTCCCCGACTTATGATCGCCCGCCAATACAAACCACCGACTCATTGTTGTGTCCTCCTCTGCCTCCCCCACGTCTCCTCCGCTCCCCGTGGGTAAATGGAAGTAGCGGCAGGCAGCACAGCTCACCTAATCAATGGCCTACAACAAACCTCTATTCTCTCGTGCGGCTGCACCTAGTGACGGCTTCTGCGGATGACTTGTCCAGCAGAAACTGTCACTAGGGGGAGCCGTGTGGGAGGTCTGTGATCACCGCCGCAACTGGATCGGTTAATTAGGTGAGCTGTGCCGCCTGCAGCTACTTCTATCTACACACGGGGAGTGAAGACATGGAGGAAAGACAGAGGAGGTCATGGGGGCCGGAAAGGAACACATGGGAGGACGGGGGGCAGGAGGAAACATGGGAAGCACAGGGGGACAGAAGGGGACACATGGGAAGCGCAGGGGGACAGAAGGGGACACAGGGGGAGCACAGGGGGACAGAAGGGGGCACATTGGGTGCACAGGGGGACAGAAGTGAACACATGGGGAGCACAGGGGGACAAAAGGGGGCACATGGGGAGCACAGGGGGACAGAAGGGGACACATGAGGAGCACAGGGGGACAGAAGGAGACACACGAGGAGCATAGGGGGACAGAAGGGGACACATGGGTGTCACAGCCAGTAAAATAACAAGTAAAAATAAAAGGTGAAGGGATGAATAATAATTCTTCTACATGCCTACATTATGTAATGTTTATGTTTAAATGCTTTATCTAGAAATATACTGTATGTCTACACAGGTATGCACACAAATAAATGTCATGGCCAAAATAGTTGGCACCCCAGAAATGTTTTCAGAAAATTAAGTATTTCTCACAGAAAAGTATTGCAGTAATACATGGTTTGCTATACACATGTGTATTCCCTTTGTGTGTATTGGAACAAAACAAAAAAAATCTAATTGGACATAATGTCACATAAAATTCCAAAAATGGGCTGGGCAAAATTATTAGCGACCTTAAATTAGTATTTGTTTGCACATCCTTTGGAAAAAGCTTCCTAAAACCACCAATAAGCTTCTTACACCTCTCACCTGGAATTTTGGACAAATCTTTCTTTGCAAACTGCTCCAGGTCTCTCTTATTGGTAGGACGCTTTTCCCAACAGCAAATTTAAGAGCTTTTTACGAACGCCTTACCGATTGTTTGGTAAATGTACGCGTTTGGTAACACAAAATGTAGATTCACAGAGCATAATCGAATGGTTTTATCTAATGCATTAATAGGTTTGATTTAAATGCGGTAATTAGTCAGTAAATTTGCAGAAAGCTGAGTCAAACATGTATTCACAAAGAAAAAAAGGGAGTGTAACCATTCAATAAATACCAAACAGTTATCTCGCAGTCGAAGCTGTCGGAAATACATTCTCGCACAAAGGGGTGCTCATCCGGATTCCGGATACCCGGGTAACCTGGATATCAGAACATTTTAGGCATATCCGACCGGATTCGGATTCTAGATAGCTGGGCCCAAATCCGGATAGCTATCTGCGGATAGTTGGGCGCATAATCCGGATATCCACGGATATCTGCGGGTATCCGGATCCGAAATACTGTAACTAAGGTGATGACGTCCTGGAGCCAATCAGAGGGCTCCCAGCAGAAGCCCTAGCAACCAATAACAGAGGGGAACCCTGGCCGGCACCACCTGACCTCATTGAGCCAATCAGAGGCCTCCCAACCTAAGCCCTGGCACCCAATCAGGGATGCTCAGATGGAGCTTTTTAAAATCCGAATTGATCCAGATTTGGAAACCTAGATATCTGGATCCGGTTCGGATATCCGAATCAGGCCTTTTAGATATCTGCGTGAATGCGGATATCCGTCCTACTCGGATATCTGGAAAGAAAAACCGGAAGTGCCCTTTAAATAGCTTTATGTAACGATCGGTGTAACACAGAGAGGATCTGATTACCGGTGATCTGCAGTATCACCGAGAATGCAGATATATACCAGATTATTGATAATCTGCAGTATCACCGATAATCAGATCTATCTCTAACCTCTGGACACCTGAGTGATAAGAGTGTTTTGGTGCAACAGTAATACTTTGAGGACCGCACCTGGAAGACAGGTGCAAGAGCAGATAGGAATACTGCTCAGCAACTGGTTCCTTCCGTAGTCTGGACTCTCCACGGGGAGGAGTCAGACAGAGAGTGGGAAGGACAGAACGTGAGTGACACCAATGGAGAAGTGTCACTGACAGATCTGCGAGCTATCTCCTAACAGGAGAGATAGCTCTCGAGGTCGGACAAGCCAGGTTGTTAACACACGGACAGATAAAGT
This sequence comes from Hyperolius riggenbachi, assembly GCF_040937935.1. NCBI lineage: Eukaryota > Metazoa > Chordata > Amphibia > Anura > Hyperoliidae > Hyperolius > Hyperolius riggenbachi. The sequence continues at coordinate 329,590,166 of NC_090650.1, forward strand.
ACAGAGACAGGAGGCAGATGCAGAATCCAGAGACTAGCCGAGTTTTGGCAACAGAGTATTAGAATGACAAAGGTACAAAATCAGAGATCAGAAGAATGGTCAGGAAAGCAGAAGGTCATAACAAATAATCAACAATGCCTAAGCTAAGGTGTGAGTTGGTCGTCAACACCTTGGAAACTGATCTAGAATATAATACAGATAATAACAGACTTCCTAGACTAAGGTGTGAGATCCTTGGCCATCAACACCTTGGAAACTGGTCTAATAAACACAGATACTGACAAGGTCTGAGTGCTACCATGTAGTGATTGCAACGCCAGACACCAGAGAAATGACCAGCATCCAGTATATATACCCAAAGCGCTTCCCAGCGCCTCCCTAAGTGCTGGACCAATGAGAACAGATGGTTTTGTCAGCTGACCGGCCTGGTCAGCTGACTCTCCTCTGGGTGTCATATAAGCTCTGCCTCTCAGCGCGCGCGCGCGTCCTTCTGAACCTGTGTGGACTATCAGTCCCAACCACACCAGACATGTTTTGCAATGTATCAGCCTGTTCGAGCGCGGGGCCAGCCGCACCGCCAACCGAGCATGCAGCGGTTTCCCCGCGCTCAGCCACTGTGTCAGTAGTAGGCTTATGCGTATCGACTGCCGCGTCGGACGCGGATTTCGCCGCTTTGACCGCTGGGCATGCGGCGGTTTCTCCGCGTTCCGCCCCGCTAGTGGATGCGTGCCTAAACACTCCAGATGCCATGCTAGACGCGGAATCAGCCGCCTCACTCTGAGTACTTGCGGCGGCTCTTCCGCGTTTTCTCACACTTTAAAAGGGGTTTTGAGGGTGAATGAGGCATGTATCATCATTATTTTGCAAAGGGGAACACTAATTGTTGATGTGGGGACTTCAAATCCCCCCCCCCCTCCCCCCAAAAATGGCTGTCAATTAACATTAGGCCTAGGTTCCAGACAGCGGTCGTGCAGCCCACATTGTGTCCAAAGTCCAACCGCACAACTGGGACATGACAGTTTTCAGCCAAGAAACCTCCAAAAAATTATGCAGCAATTGTGTTTTGGGTTAACTATAGGTGGTATCAGTGGCCTGTGGCACCCTGGTGGTGGGAGCTGCACAGGTAGCAGGAGCAGGGCAATGCAGCAGCAGCAGGTGTAACATGTGCCAGGAGCATGCCGCAAGTGTCACGTGGCATGTGTCACGTGGCATGTGTCACGTGGCACTTGCCACTTGTCATGTGGCACTTGCCAAGTGTCACGTGGCACTTGCCAAGTGTCACTTGGCACGTGTCACATGACACTTGGCACATGTCACGTGACACATGCCACGTGACACTTGGCAACTGGCAACATTTTTATGAATGAGCAGCCAGACGTCTAAAATACCGAAAGCGGTGTTTTCCCGCATGAATTTACTTTACCGACCACACTTTTATGAATGATAGCCATTGTGTCCAAAGTCCAACCGCGCAACTGGGACATGACAGTTTTCAGCCAAGACACCTCCAAAAAATTATGCAGCAATTGTGTTTTGGGTTAAATATAGGTGGTATCAGTGGCCTGTGGCACCCTGGCCTGGCGGTGGGAACTGCACAGGCAGCAGGAGTAGGGCAATGCAGCAGCAGCAGGAGTAATGTGTGCCAGGAACATGCCAGATTTGGCACATTGCAATTGGCACTTAGCACCTGTCACTTGGCACGTGTCACTTGGCACTTGCCACGTGTCACGTGTCACTTGCCACGTGTCACTTGCCACGCGGCACGTGGCACTTGCCACGTGGCACTTAGTGCCACTTGACACGTGCCAAGTGCCACGTGCCAAGTGACACTTGGCAAGTGCCACGTGACACGTGCCAAGTGCCACGTGACACGTGCCAAGTGCCGAGTGACAGCAGAGGAGAAGACACTAGTGCACACTAACACATTTATGAATTAACAATAGTGTAGTGATAGTGAAGGGGTTAATCACTGAGCTTATCACTGTGTACAGCCCTTGGCCCAGCAGCAGCACTGCAGCTGTGCAGCACACACTCTAACTGTCACACTATGAGACATCAATCAAGCTAATTAACAATTACTATAGAGTAGTGAAGGGGTTAATCAATGAACAGCTTTAGGTTTATAACTGTGTACAGCCCCCTTGCTAGGCCACCAGCACTGGAGCATGTCTCTCAGGAAGCATTCAGCAAGCCAGAACGATCTGTCTCATCATGGCAGCCCTCCTTATTATACAAGGGGGGCTGGCCAGTGTTCCTTTCTGTGATTGGGTGCCAGGGCTTAGGCTGGGAGGCCTCTGATTGGCTCAGTGAGGTCAGGTGGGGCTGGCCAGGGTTCCCCTCTGTGATTGGTTGCTAGGGCTTCTGCTGGGAGCCCTCTGATTGGCTCCAGGACGTCATCACCTTAGTTACAGTATTTCGGATCCAAATATCATGCGTCAAACTATCTGCAGATAGCTATCCGGATTTCTATAGCTATCCGGGATCCGGAATCTGATCCAGGTAGCGTAAAAATGGTCGGATATCCAGGTTACCCGGATATCCGGAATCTGGATGAGCATCCCTGCACCCAATCACAGAAAGGAACACTGGCCAGCCCCCTGTATAATAAGGAGGGCTGCATGATGAGACAGATCGTCCTGGCTTGCTGAATGCACACTGAGAGACATGCTCCAGTGCTCTTGCCCTACAAAGGGCTGTACACAGTTATAAACCTAAAGCTGTTCATTGATTAACCCCTTCACTACTATCACTACACTATAGTTAAATCGTTAATTAGCTTGACTGATATCTCATAGTGTGACAGTTAGAGTGTGTGCTGCAGTGCTGCTGGACCAAGGGCTGTACACAGTAATAAGCTGTTCAGTGATTAACCCCTTCACTATCACTACACTATAGTTAAATTGTTAAATTAGCTTGATTGATGTCATAGTGTGACATTTAGAGTGTGTGCTGCAGTGCTGCTGCAGCTGCTATGTGTCTGTGTGTGTGCTGTGCACACACCAGGCCAGCTGCTGCCTGCCACATGCAAACACGTGCAAAGTGCAAAGTGCCACGTGCAAAATGCCAAGTGCAAAGTGCAAAGTGCCACGTGCAAAGTGCCAAGTGCAAAGTGCCACATGCAAACACGTGCAAAGTGCCACGTGCAAACACGTGCAAATAGTAGGATAATAGTAGGACTGTCTCAAGCAAACAAACTCCTCTCCAAGCATCTGCTGCAAATGGCGCGAAATTGAGATGAGGTGTGGTTAATATCTCCTCAAATGGCACCAAAATGCGATCACGTGATGTCAACTCCTCCTCTTCTTACACACAATACCCTGCTTCATTCAGCAAATATCCGTATGATAACCGCATTAATAAAGCACACTCATTGAACACGTAACGATCGCAGGAGATATTTTAGCGAACTGAACCAGCATGCGGGAAAATCTTTGTGACTACAGAAAAGGTAAAAAGTTTAACACATTCTGTAAAATAGTGAACACAGAGATTTTATCGAACAAGGTTTTGTGAATTGTAGCCAATGTTCTGCTGGAAGACCCAAGATCTCGTACGCAAACTCAGCTTTCTGACACTGGGCTCTACAGTGCGACCCAAAATCCTTTGGTACTCCTCAGATTTCATGATGCCTTGCACACATTCAGGGCACCCAGTGCCAGAGGTAGCAAATAAAAAACAGTACATCATTAAACCTCCACCATATTTCACTGTAGGTACCGTATTATTTTCTTTGTAGGCCTCATTCCATTTTCGGTAAACAGTAGAATGATGTGCTTTACCAAAAAGCTCTATCTTGGTCTCATCTGTGCACAAGATGTTTTCCCAGAAGGAGTTTGGCTTACTCAAGTACATTTTGGCAAACTGTAGTCTTGCTTTTTAATGTCTCTGTGTCAGCAGTGGGGTTCTCCTAGGGCCTCTACCATAGCATTTCGTTTCATTTAAATGTTGACAGTGGCGTAGTGGTTAGCACTCTCGCCTTGCAGCGCTGGGTCTCTGGTTCAAATCCCAGCAAGATCAACATCTGCAAGGAGTATGTATGTTCTCCCTGTGTCTGCGTGGGTTTTCTCTGGGCACTCCGGTTTCCTCTCACATCCCAAAAATATACAGATAATTGAATTGGCTTCCCCCTAAAATTGGCCCTAGACTATGATACATCCACTACACGATACATACTGTACATAGACATATGACTATGGTAGGGATTAGATTGTGAGCTCCTCTGAGGGACAGTTAAGTGACAAGACAATATACTCTGCACAGCGCTGTGGAAGATGTCAGCGCTATATAACTACTAAATAATAATAATAATAGTTCATGCTGTCACTGATGCTCTCTGAGCCTGGAGGAAAGCTTGAATTTCTTTGGAACTTGTTTGGATCTGCTTAGCCATCATCTGGACTATCCTGGGTTGCAACCTTTCATCAATTTTTCTCTTCTGTCCACGCACAGGGAGATTAGCTACAGTGCCATGGGGTTGAAAATTTCTTGATAAAGTTGCACACTGTGGACAAAGGCAAATCTAGATCTCTGAAGAAAAACTTGTAACCTTGAGTTTATTTTCCCACAAATTTGGATCTCAAGTCCTTAGTCAGTTCTCTTCTCCTCTTCTCGTTGTCCATGCTTAGTGTGTCACACAAACACACAATGCAAGTGCACTCTTCTTCTTTTTATCTGCTTTCAGGTGCGATTTTTAAATTGCCTACACCTGTTACTTGCCCAATGTGAGTTTAAAGGAGCATTACATGCTTGATACAATCTTATTTATCCACAATTTTGAAAGGGTGCTAATAATTTTGTCCATGTTTGGAGTTTTGTGTGAGTCCAATTTGCTTTTTTCCTTTTTTTGTTTTGTTCCAATATAAACAAAGGGAATAAACATGTGTATAGCAAAACATGTGTTACTGCAATACTTTTCTGTGAGAAATACTTGATTTTCTGGAAACATTTCTGGGGTGCCAACAATTTCGACCATGACTGTATTAATTCCTGCGATATTTCAAATCAGATAATTTTGCAATGATTAAAAAGCATCTGTCAGCAGCTAGCCATTTGAGGAACTGATTTCAAGACACAAGAATTGCCAGATTCTTGGATCAACAGAAATAAATCTAGGGGACTTTTTATATGCCATGTGAACATAATGTTTCCCTGATGAAATGAGAAACTACGTATCAAGATATACCAATAAGCCTACTTAGCATTGTTGGTTTCTGATTAATAATTTAAATTACCCCTCCCCTTACCATTCCCCTTTCCACTACATAAATTCTACCAGTACTTTCTTATAAAACCAGCTGTAACATTAAAGAAGCACCAGAATTATTTAATAGACCATATAGCTTGCGCCTGTGTCTTTCTTCTTCATGCATGCATGTTCCAGGGTTCTAGGCTGTGGGCCTACTTCTACTGATTGATTGATTTCAGAGCAGTGTGGTAAAAATCTCCTGGGATCTTGAGCCCCCCTCCCCCGCCCCCCCCCCCCCACCCCCCCACCCCCCTATCAATTTGGTGCCAAAACCAGGGACTCAAGGGAATGCAGCGGCTGTACAGATCCTAGAGGAGACTTGTCACACAATGTCAATTGATCCAAACTTTTGGGCACACCCATGAAATAGAAGGTAAGGAGAATTGGTGAACCTTGATATGCCTTATATGCCTAATTATGTCTTATATGCCAAAAATACAGTAATTTTGGGGGGTGAATTGGAGATAGTGGTTAACAGAAATACCATTGCCAAGACCCCACGGCTTTACGCACACCTATTGATATGTGAAACTACATACATGTATTTAGAGACAGAAGTGTTATGTATGTTAAGTCACACTGACACAGTAGAATACAAGAGAGGACCATTCATAAGTCAGAAAGCGGAAGCAAGTCACTTTGCTGGATCAGCTGGAATAAGTGTGGGTGCAGGACAGAACTGCGCCTTATTTATTTATTTTATTTTTTCCTCCTGGTTAAACTCGATGGTGGCATGTCTTTTTCTCAACTAAACTAGCTATGTAACTAGAAGTTCAATTTCAGTTTGTAAGAAGCAGAGTTGAAGAATATTCTAGACATCTCCACAAAAACTGAGTGTCAAACAAGGTGGATGGTGCTTGAGTCAAATGTTACAGAAAACCTCTCAGAATTGTGAGGATGTAAACCTGCTGAAAATACTTACTGGTAGCAACCATGCAGAACTGTACTTCCAGTAGGACTGCTGGGGATATGTGACTCAACCCATACTTGAAGAACTTTGAGAGTGCTCTTAGCACAAAGAGTAGGTCTCAAAATCTCAAAAAATAGAAGGTAAGGAGAATTGGTGAACCTTGATATGCCTTATATGCCTAATTATGTCTTATATGCCAAAAATACAGTAATTTTTGGGGGTGAATTGGAGATAGTGGTTAACAGAAATACTATTGCCAAGACCCCATGGCTTTACGCACACCTATTGATATGTGAAACTACATACATGTATTTAGAGGCAGAAGTGTTATGTATGTTAGGTCACACTGACACAGTAGAATACAAGAGAGGACCATTCATAAGTCAGGAAGTGGAAGCAAGTCACTTTGCTGGATCAGCTGGAATAAGTGTGGGTGCAGGACAGAAATGCGCCTTATTTATTTATTTTATTTTTTCCTCCTGGTTAAACTCGATGGTGGCATGTCTTTTGCTCAACTAAACTAGCTATGTACTAGGAGCTCAATTTCAGTTTGTAAGAAGCAGAGTTGAAGAACATTCTAGACATCTCCACAAAAACTGAGTGTCAAACAAGGTGGATGGTGCTTGAGTCAAAAGTTACAGAAAACCTCTCAGAATCGTGAGGATGTAAACCTGCTGAAAATACTTACTGGTAGCAACCATGCAGAACTGTACTTCCAGTAGGACTGCTGGGGATATGTGACTCAACCCATACTTGAACAACTTTGAGAGTGCTCTTAGCACAAAGAGTAGGTCTCAAAATCTTAAGTCACTTAACTATAGTCCTGAAGAGGCCTATTACTTTTTAGGACCACGCCCAGTCAACACTCTCTATTAGCAGGTGAAAGTCATTTGTACCTGCTGTCACTTGACTGAAGCTGCTAAATGTGTTTCTGCAATACAATGTGAACCGATTTTATGGACAGACTAGGACTGCTGGTAAACAAACAAATGCAATAACAAGCTGCAATGCCTAATTGTCCTCCTTCCTTCCATCATCAAGTAATATTTGTGGTGTCGCTAATCTAATCCCTCTAATATATAACACCTCAGAGACACAAGTACAATTAAAGAAAATATAGGGTGGCATACGCTGGTACAGACATAGGATGGTATTTATGCTTTCTTAAAAAAAAGGTATGGGTGTAGGATAGCATGTATGTTCCCTCAGATACAGGTACTGTAGAGATATAGGCTGGCATGTATGTTCTCTCAAACACAGGCACTGATATAGGCTGGCATGTATGTTCCCTCAGACACAGGTAGAGATATAGGTGGGCATGTATGTTCTCTCAAACACAGGCATGGATATAGGCTGGCATGTATGTTCCTTTAGACACAGGTAGAGATATAGGCTGGCATGTATGGTCTCTCAAACACAGGCACATATATAGGCTGGCATGTATGTTCTCTCAAACACAGGCACATATATAGGCTGGCATACAGTATGTGTTCCTTCAGACACAGATAGAGATATAGGCTGGCATGTATGTTCTCTCAAACACAGGCACATATATAGGCTGGCATGTATATTTTCTCAGACACGGACACATGTAGCATGGCATGTATGTTCTTTCATAAAAAGGCACATATGTAGGATAGCATGTATGTTTTCTCAAACACAAGCACAGATTTAGGGTGGTATGCATGTTTTCTAATATGTAGAAACAGACATAGGATGACATGTATGCTCTCTTAGACACAGGTAAACATAAAGACTGGCACGTTCCCTCAGACACAGGTACAGATATAGGCTGGCATGTATGATCCCTAAGACACAAGTAGAGATGTAGGCTGGCTTGTACACTATCTCAGATACAAATACAGATGAAGTGTGCCATGTATGATTTAATTACTACTTGCAAATGCTGCTTTTCTCACATAAACGTGAACATGAATCCTATAGCAGTTGGCAGCCAGGAAACAGAGAAATAAAGTGTTGCTGTTATTGCTGTGTTATTTAGAGTGTTGGAGAATAAAAGAGAGCTTTACTGAATGTAACTTGATGAATAAAATTGCCTAATTTTTCAATATTCTTTTTATAAATTGTTTAGTTAATGTTGACTGTTAATGCCCCCTTTGGTGTCATCCTCTGGCTGTGGCATTTAAACTGTTGTACGGAGTGCATTGGTGTGCTTATGGGGAGTCGCTGCCCCACTGTAGTAGGAGAGGCTGCTGATGGATCAGGTAATTGTGCTATGTTGTGACCCCTTATCCATGTGGCCAGAGCTGCCCCCTAGATATTGCACCTGAGTCCAGTTATTCAGTTGGCTTCATGGTAGGGCCAGGCTATCTTCATGTTCTGTAACGTCAGTCAATGTACAATACACCAAAGTAAAGGGAGAGTTTAGTTTATTTGTATGATTTATGATATAATGTTTGTATTTATTCTATATTGTATAGCATTAATTTAGCATCAACACTTTCCACTTTATGTCTGTATCCTTAAAGAGAACCTGTACTGAGTAAAATTATTTAAAATAAACACATGAGGTAACTTCAAATGAACATTACATAGTTACCTTGCCATCAGTTCCTCTCAGAAGCTCACCATTTTCTTCTTACAGTGATCCCTTCCAGTTCTGACAACATTTTGTCAGAACTGAAATATATCAGTTGCTGCCAATTATATATCAGTTGCTGTCAGTTACAGCTGAGAGGAGAACTGATGTGTCCATGTTTCCCTATGGCTCAAGTGGGCGATGTTACAGTTTAACAGTGTGCTGACCAGGAAGCTGTTATGGGGTAATAGCCATTTTCAAAATGGAGGACGGAGAATTCTATTGATCACAGTGGACAAACAGGACGCAGGAGAGGAAAAATAGATTGAGGAGTAGACTGCACGGGAGGCAAGTATGACTTGTGTATGTTTATTTTGACTTTTAATTTTCAGTATAGGTTTTCTTTAAGAATGATATGATAATGAGGCAATGGACAATATGTCACTCTCGTAAAACATTGCCTTCTTTGACATTGTGGCTCTTACCAACCTAAACTTGTATAGCAGACTTTGGCCTCGATTCACAAAAGCGTGCTAACTAAGTTAGCACGCCTAAAAGCTTTGACAGGGCCGGATTTGTACTTTTTACCGCCCAAGGCCAACTATACTGTCTGTATGGTTGTTATCTCTGTGTGCCACAATGAGAATTCTCCCTACTCTCCATCATTGGATGCCACAGACAATAACTATTTTAGTAATATGCGTATAGATAAGTTATGTTTTCCTTAAGAACTTTTATGTTATATTTGCTATCTCATTAATGATGGACCCATTGTGTCACCATGAGAGTTAGGCTGATGTGTACCTGCAGGACAGAGCTTACAGGTCTTGCAGGGATGACAAAGTACAGGACAGAGAGTTTAAAGGTTAAAGCTGTCCTTGTAGATAGGGATGGCTCCATAGAACAGCTTTACTGTCCCTCATTGGGCTGCCCCTAAATTTCTGGTGCCCTAGGCCATGGCCTAGGTGGCCTTGCCAGAAATCCGGCCCTGGGTATGCTAACTACGGTGCTAAGTAGTTAGCACGACCACAGCTTTGTCTCATCGCGGTCAAAGTTTAGCACTGTGCGATGTTTTGAGCGCACCCGGTGCAACGTTATAGTTTTTGGTGTGCACACCACGCGGCGCTAAACTTTGCACGCAATGAGTAAAAGCTGTGGTCGTGCTAACTACTTAGCACCGTAGTTAGCATGCCCAAAAGCTTTTAGGCTGTGAATCGAGGCCAAAGTCTGCTATATAGCGCGCTAAGCTTAACGCGACCTAAAGCCCTTTAGGCGTGCTAAGGGCCTTTTCACAGGTGTGCTAACACTTAGCACACTTTTGTGAATTGAGCCCTTTGGGCTCGATTCACAAAAGGGTTCTAACTTACTTAAAAGCCCCTTAGCACACCTAAAGCCCTTTAGGACACACAAATTTTCGCGCAACGTTTAAGTGCTGCGCAGTGCGCGCAAAACGCTGCACGGGTGCAACTAAAACGTCACACCCGGTGCGCCCTACCCTTTTGTGAATCGAGCCCTTTGTGTTGGAGGTAAAACTCATTTACGCTTACTAGGAAAATGATAATGACTGCATTATTAAATTTGAGGACAACCACTGGCTATTTTGACTGCCTGTATGTATTGAATGAGAAAGAACTTTGTCACCAATTATGGACTTTACCAACAACACAGCATAGGTGCAATTAGAAAATGTGACACTGGAAGAGGAAACACCCATGTAGCAGTTTGGAATGAGCTATGATCCATCATTAGACTAGAATAATAATAATAGTCTGTACTCAGTCACAGAAACTAGGTCACTGGAATGCTACAGAAAGTTCACTTTCATATCTATAAACTTTACAAAGGTAGTAAATCCTAAATTAACATTTACTAAAGTGATATTTAGACATGTTAAAGGCCGTTTTACCAAATACTTGATAAAAAAAAGTATACTTTATAAAATGTAATCTATTCAGAGGTTCCTGGTCATGTTTTTGTATATTTATATAATTGAATTAGATGTTTGCAGGAAAAGTACTTATTTTGCCTGAAACAAAATCGAAGTTAATTTTAGTTGATTTTGTTCCAGTTTGCAAAAAAAGTCCCTAGAGCTGCATGATGTTTACTGGTTGATGAGTAATTCTGTCTCATATGAGTAGTGATTCCATACAAATTTTTTTATGTTGGGCATATATTGTTGCTGACTAGCAGGAATGGCCAAAGGAGAAGATGGTATTTTTGTCTGTCATGTCTGGGCTACCCATATTAATCAATTAATTTTAAGTATTTATATAGCGCCAAGATATTACGCAGTGCTGTACAGAGTATATTGTCTTGTCACTAACTGTCCCTCAGAGGGGCTCACAATGTAGTCCCTACCATAGTCATATGTATGCATGTATTGTGTAGTGCATGTATCATAGTCTAGGACAATTTAGGGGGAACTCAGTTAACTTATCGGTATGTTTTTGGGATGTGGGAGGAAACCGGAGTGCCCAGAGGAAACTCACACAGCCACAGGGAGAACATACTAACTAGTTGCAGATGTTGACCTGGCTGGGATTCGAACCGGGGACCCAGCGCTGCAAGGCGAGTGCACTAACCACTACGCCACCATGCGAACCATAGGCTGTAATTTATCTTTGCAGCTATGCTGAGCTGATCTTAAATATGGTGCAACCAATCAAGCAGTTGGAGAGGCAGCGCAAGCAGCTGGGATGGCAATTTGTTCAGTATTCAGTTGCACTGAATGGTAAACGAACTTATATAGCAGCAGTGGCGCAGGTGGAGATTAGTGTTAGGAGTGAAAAGGGAAGAGGTTAGTGCTAAGAGACACAAGTGGAAAGCTAGTATTAGGAGTCAAGAGGGGAAGGTTAGGATCGGAGTGAGAGGTTAGTGTTAGGCGTTAAATGGGGGGGCGGTTTGTGCTAGAATAGAGACATAGAGAGAATATAACAGAAATATTTCCAAAAAAGTAACTGACAATATCCTGTGCCAAAAAAAGAAAAGGCAACGATAACGAATGAACACTGCAGAGGAACATTTATATTTAGGCAAAATTTCCTCTCTCTAGAAAGAATGTTAAAATGTATCAGACTTTTATATTAATATATTTAAATTGTGGATTTGGAATGTTGAGCGCCAACTCCAGGCAAAATAAAGTTTTGTGCGCTATCATATTATTGTTAGAAGACTCCTTGGTTCATTAATAGCAGTGTTTCACACATGAAAGTTCAATGCAAAATAAAAAGTCCCCCAAAAGGTAGGTGAAGTCAATTTTATGTTATTTTTTTCAAAAAAAATATATGGAATGAAATACGTCGCACCCATGCGCCTTTTAGGGCGCATCCAATGCAACATTTTGCATACACCGGCCTATGTACACTCAAAGTTTTGCGTGCAGTACTTTGCGTGCAAGCGCTAATTAACGCACGCAAAGGATTTTTAGGCGTGATAAGGGGCTTTTCACAAGCGTGCTAACAGTTAGCACCGCTTTGTGAATCAAGCCCTATAGTGGACACAGGATTATGAGCCCCTCTGAGCGATAGTTCGTAATAAGTACAAGTGCTTTTTTGAAGATGTCAGCACTAAATAAATACAAAATAGATAAATACAATTATTTCAACTCCCATCATACATACAGTATTCTACCAGACAAATTTCCAAGCAATAAGTGTAAACCTCCTCACCATCGCAGTCACATGTTCAACTATTTTAAGCTCTAAGCTTTTTTTCCACTTCTAAGAATTATGATGATGGTTGAATTTTATAAGTGATACCCACCACATTTCCCCTAAGGTCAGAGCAGAGTTAACAACGCATAACATGTTCAGCAGGGAACACAAAAGAAAGCGTAGTGAATGTTGTAACAGGATCTGAGCCTCCTCCTCTCCCTCACATGCATCTCATGTCTTCTGTAATAGCTGCAGTATCTGTCAGGAATTTTGGTCTGCCAATGTGTCAGCTATGGCTATTTAAAGTTACTTTGTCTTGAGATGAACATTTGGGAGGGTTGTTATGGAAAATTGGGAGGATTTCAACAGTACACATTACAAAATAGAAAACGATATAGAAATGCCCCTGGTGGAAAGAATTCTTCACTAACATTTTAAAATTAATAAGAAAGGTAGTCATATCAGACACAGTTATTATATACACATGCTTTTTATTCTTATTTTTATCCCATCATTATTTATTATATAATTTCAATAATAATGTACTAAGAGAAAAAAAAGGACGCGGGCAGGGGGGGGGGGGGGGGGGGGTAGGGGTGGGCGCTGAGGTGCCATGTTTTTGTCCTGGATAGTGTGGCCTACAGAAGTTAGTCTTTGCGACAGTTGGGAGATGCTAGTACCTATGTCACCTTGGGTTGAGATCCCACTTTGGAATTTCAGAGAAGACTGTTTAGTCTTCTGTCATATGGCGAGAGCCTGGGAGTCATTAATTACAAATTGGTGGAGTCTTTGGGGATCCAGTAGCCTACTGTGCCCATTTTCCATCATTTGCCCAAAATACATAAGCCGGGCATTCCCCCTGAGGGCAGACCCATTGTTGAATTTTCAGTTTACATATACATATGATAGTGCTTCCATCATTTGGACATTAATTTGAGGGGTAACTTGATTCAGGGCACGGTTGACACTGCCACTTACAGGAAGGTGTGTAGTTGCAGTTTCACCCTTAGGGCTTAGACATTTTGCACTCATTAGGTTGACATGAAATAGGACATGTTATATATTGTTTTTATCTTTAATGAATTGGGCTTGAACACTGAAACAAAATGTTGTACTTTTTATACTGGAGATATACCAACATTTTTGAGTGAAATATGTTTAAAAAAGTGAAATATAAAATAAAATATTTTTCAGTTTTTTTTTTTCAAAGAAGAATTACATTTACTGACAAAAATCAGTCTACCGTTTGTAAAAGCCCTGATTCTGCTGATCCAACGATAACAGATATGTATTGGTATCCCACTTTTCCTGTCCTGGAATAGGTGCGCCAGTGCTGGTAGCCAGATGTAGGTGCAGCCAGTATAGGGAGCCTTGAATAGGTGCCTCCAGTACAGGTAGCCAGATAGAGGTGCAGTCAGTATAGGTAGCAGGAATAGATGCCTCCAGTACAGGTAACCAGGTGTAGGTACAGCCAATATAGGTAACCAGGTATAGGTGCCCCAGTAAAGGTAGCAGGTATTGGTACCCCAATAGGTAGTAGGTATAGGTACCCCCAGTATAGATAGTAGGTATAAGTGCAGTCAGTATAGGTAGCCAGATATATGTACCACTGCAGGGAGGGGTGACATTATCCTCCCTTCCTCCACACGGGCCCCTTTCCTGCCCCCTGCAGAGCTGGAGCACAGCGGTGCGGTGTGTATTTACTCACTCGATCGGATGCTCCATGCATTGTCCCCTCTGGCAGCAGACACCTCTCTGGCCGTCCCATCTCTGTATGACGCATATGTAAGGAAACAGGAAGAAGAGCGGAAACAGCTGCCAGGGGGGGAGGGGGGGGCATGTGACATGGAGCTAACAATCAGGTTAGTAATTACACTCCCACCGCTGCTCCAGCTCTATAGGAAGGCAGAGGAGGGGGCGGGGCCCATACGAAGGAAGGCCAGGGCGTAAATAGAAATCACTGGGCACCTCTGCAAAACTTTGGATGGGCACCCCTTTCTTTGTATGTATGATTGCTTATCAGTGACTGCACTGATGCAGTCATTAGAACAATTGTGCAGAGACCAGAAAGCTTTTATTCTCAATGCCCAGACTCATCAAGCATCACTACAGTACACAGCACTTTGGGAGGGGTAGAGAGGTTGGGGGCAGGGAATTGTGCATGAGACCCTGCTGAACACTGATTAGAGACTGTCTACAAATATTTGTCTGATTCCTTATCAGTCAGTGGCTGAGTAGATACAGTCATTAGAACAATTGTGCAGAGAGAAGAAAGTTTTTTATTTTCGTGCCCTTAGTTGTCAGTCTCTCAGGACGGAGAAAATAAACTCCCTGCCCCCCCCCCCCCCAGGGCCCCCTGCAGCTGCATACTTTGCAGGGTCTATTATTACGCCCCTGGAGGGAGGGAGGAATACTGTCAGCCCCCCTCCCTACTGCATCCCAAATGCAAAAATGCCAAATAACGTACTAGGTTTGTTGTTGTCAGTTAGAGCCTTTTCTAGCCACAACGTGCCTAGTACATGCTTGGCAGGGAAGAGATTAAGAAACCTGAGGTGGGGCTAAGATAATTAAATTCTCAACTTGCACCTAGTCATTGCCAGAACATTTATTAGGGCTCTTTCACATCAGAGCTTGCGTTGGAGAACGCTCAAAGCATGCGTTTTGTTGTATGCCTTTTAATGCGTTTTGATATGCATTGCACTGCAGTGAGTGTGCGTTTTTAATCCATTTTCAATGCGTTACAGCACATAGAAAAACGCAGGTAATTTTTTTTTCTTTTAGTTTTCAACTTTCTACATTGTTCCTCTGTTGCATTCTGGGACTGATTGCCTGCGTTAACGGATTGAAAACGCGCATAGTGTGCGTTTTACATTGACTAACATTGTAACGCATAAAGCTAGCGTTGGCTGAAAAACTGCGCCTGGATGCAGTGTAACGCAACGCACAAAAAGGCTGCGTTATATGTGAAAGCTAAAATGAAAGTCTATGGACTTTCATTTCACCTTGGGTAACGCAAACTTTACCCTTTGCGTTGAAACGCAGAAAATCTGCCCTAATGTGAAAGAGCCCTCAGCTATTTTGTTTTATTTGTCTGGACATCCTTGATCCCATGTACCTGATCTTGTTTCTTTGCTGTTTACCTGTTGCTGACCTTAGTATCCTGCCTTGACCCCTGTTAATTGCCTCTCGATTTCTATACTGCCTGATTGTATATTCGTATATATTGTATGCCATTTAGTTGGCTTAGAAAGGGATTCTGGATGTGGTAGCTCACCTATTGTTTGTTGTGTTCTCATCTGTTTTTATATTTTGTTGTAGTGCACCATCTTTTAATAAGCAAAAGTTTAGTTTTCTTAAAACAGAAAGTATTTGCAATAATTCAGGTTGGAGGGAGCTCCGAGATGTCTCCCAGTGCATCACTGCTGAATATATGCAAATTAACCATTGTTGTCCTTAGAAGCTACACACACCTCCAGATCCGCTGCAGTGCAAAGATGTGTCAGCTGGTTAACTATACAGAGCCACTATAATCCAACATGCATACAGACTGTTTCAGACTGGTTGGTCTTCATCAGTGCATGGCATGGATTAATATGGCTCTATGAAGTAGGACTTGAAACACCCAGGGGTACAGACTAACCAGCAAGCTCATGGTGAACCAGAACTCATTGGAGTGTGTAAAGGGCTACAATGGTCCTAATAATGGTCCCTAATTAACACACTTTCAGTGACTTTTCTGTGTCGGGTCTGCAATGCTGACTGAAAAAAGGTGGTTATGTGGCCATGCTCATGCCAACAAGTAACATCATCCATCACCACCTCTTACTTACTCTATAACAGTATTTATATATATATATATATATATATATACCCTCAAAATATAGTAGAAATCACTTAACTAATACAATAAAACTCACTAACGATATATTTTTTTATGGCAGTGAAAAGAAGAAAGTAAACTAGGGCATAAACCCTGTACTATAAATACAGTGAAATACAGTGACAGTAACAATAAACTTTTTTTTACATAAAGATGAAGCCAATAAAAATAAAGCACAGACCTATGTCATACTAAAATATACTACAGAAAACAATCCAGAACAAAAAAAACACAGAATATTGGAAAAATACACAGTCAAAACACAATAAAAATCACACTGTCCCTTTCTCTAACATGCAGCGGCAGTGGCGGCAGTATCATTACCTAGAGCCCGTTCTTAAATGGGCTTAGGTAGACAAATATATATATATATATATATACTAGCTGATGGCCCGGCGTTACCGTGGTATGTATTTGGCTGGTGTTGGCTTCGCCCCCTTTTTCTAACCCTAACACACAATTACTCAGTCACCTAGTTTGTGAGCTTTGCGGTCTTTGGAATCAAAAATTTGCATTGCAATAAAACAAATCTGATTGGCTGTTTGTGGCTCCACCTCCCTTTCTCAATTTGAACCCCAGTCATCCCAGTTACACAGAGACCAACTGTGCATTGTTTGAGAACACTACCGTTAACAGTGTAGGAATGGCTGCAGTTTACATTTTCTCAGTGAAATTTGTATTTGCCTCCGCCCACTGATGACTCGGCATTGCCCAGTAATGTATTCGGCTGGTGTTTGTTGCACCCACTTTTCCTGACCCTAACACATAAATAATCAATTACTCAATGACCAAGTTTGTGAGCTTTGCGGTCTCTAAAGTCTGAAAACCACTGCGCTTGCGCAGCCGCACCCTCCCTCCTGCTGACATCACCAGAAGTGTATCAAACAACAAAGAAGTGACCATGCACAGGAGGCCAGATCATTCACTGAGGGAGTGCAGCCAGCCAGATACAAACAAAGTCCAACATGCAGAAAAAGAGGCCTTGCACATCCCTAAATAAAACTTTATGTTTATTTGAAAAAAGTTAAAAAGGCATATTGTATTTGCCTCCGCCCACTGGTGACTCGGCATTGCCCAGTAATGTCATCAGGACAACCTTGTCCTGATGATGCGCCACAGAATGTGGCGGCGCGAAACGGCTGTCGACCTCCCCATTCGCCTGTATCTCTCTCTGCCAATTTTGGAACAGTAATGTATGCCTTTTTAACTTTTTTCAAATAAACATAAAGTTTTATTTAGGGATGTGCAAGGCCACTTTTTCTGCATGTTGGTCACCAGGAGTGTATTACGCAGGCCCAGTATGGTCTGTGCCTGCGCAGTACGCTCCTGGTGACATCAGCGGGAGCGAGGACACGGCAATGCAGGCGCAGTGGTTTTCAGCCTTTAAAGTCTGAAATTCCAGAAGTGAACCGGAGGCGGGGCCCGGAGCATTGGTGAGTGGCTGTGCGGGCACAGGATGTCTGTGGGGGGCCATTAGAAGTCCCGGGTAAGTTCAACTCATTTTCCCCCGACCCCCTACATTACTCCTTTAAAGTTACTTTTATTCAACCAGCAAGTAATTTTTTGAAGGGAAATGACATAGTTGTCTCCCAAAAGATAATAAGACAATGTACAAGAGGCATTATTGTGGGGAAAAAGCATTACTCAGCTTTTATTTACATTTTGTAAAGGATTGCGGAGATGCCGCCGCGCGGTCTGGCGGCGGGGCGGCTGTCTCTGCGTTCAGACCGGCGGTTTCCGCACAGCAGCATACGTCTGCTTTGTCTGAGCCTTCTAGTGCACACAGATGGAGAGCTATGCGCGCGCGCGCTGGGAGGCAGGACCTTTATGCCAGGAGGAGAGGGATCAGCTGATCAGGTTGGTCAGATGATCCCAGCGCAGACTGTCATTGGCTGAGTAGCGCTGAGTGGCGCTGAGGAGCGCTGCACTATACATAGATCTCGCTGGTCAGTCTCAGGTTGTCTGCCGTTGCGAATACATACGTGTGAGCACTCAGACCATAGTCAGATCCCACAGTGTGTTAGAACCAGGTGGACCTGGGAATTCACACTTAGCCAGATTACGCTTGTGTCATTACTGTGTTATACTTTAGACCAGTTCCAGGGTGTTGTGACCAAGGACCTCACACCCAAGCTTAGGAATACTGTGTCATTGCTGTGTTATACTTTAGACCAGTTCCAGGGTGTTGTGACCAAGGACCTCACACCCAAGCTTAGGAATACTGTGTCATTGCTGTGTTATACTTTAGACCAGTTCCAGGGTGTTGTGACCAAGGACCTCACACCCAAGCTTAGGAATACTGTGTCATTGCTGTGTTATACTTTAGACCAGTTCCAGGGTGTTGTTACCAAGGACCTCACACCCAAGCTTAGGAATACTGTGTCAGAGCTGTGTTATACTTTAGACCAGTTCCTGGGTGTTGAGACCACGGACCTCACACTCTAGACTAGGCCTCTGCTTTATCTGTTATGACCAATTGCTCTCTCGACCTCCCTCCTGCTTTCTGATTCGGTACCTATGCATATCTGCCTACCTGTTGCCAAACCCTGCCTGTACCTGGTTACCGAATCAGCCTTCTGTCTCTGTACCTTATCTGCTCGTGTGTTGCCGACCTGGCCTGGCCGACCCTTCTGGCTGTCACTCATACCTTGAGTGTTCAGTCTGTCTGTACTACCTGTGACACTACCCCGCCAAGTGTCAGGTAGCTGCAGAGACCTCCTGGTCCTCAGAGAGGCCTCTCTGCAGTCCAGTCAGGGGCTCTATCCCTTAGGAGTCCTTTGGCTGCAGTATAGTCTGATTCCCAGTATTGCAGGGAATCACTGGCTCGCAGGTTATCTCTATCCCCTTTCCTAGGAGATAGTTCAGACACAGCCAAGGGCCACCTGCTCCTCAGGTGGTCCATGCTCATTGTTATCTGCGTCTCCCGCCCCACGGGAGAAAGCCTACTGTTGCACCAAAACACTTACACTTTATCAGGTGTCCAGAGGTTAGTCATACTTGTAGTATTGGTGATTCTGCAGATCATCAATAATCGGGTATATATCTGTATTGTTGGTGATACTGCAGATCACCAATAATCAGATTCTCTCTGTGTGCTGACACCAATTGTTACACATTTGAGCAAAAAGTGTCCAGTCCAAAATTATTTATACCCTTCACAAACTGTCACAGTCTGTGGCAAAATCCAAAGTTCTATACCATTCCAAATAGTCCAAGCTGTTCTAAAGCATTCTAATTACCCTTAATAATTGGGAACAGCTGTTTTAATCAACTCAAAAGGTGAAAAACAGCAGCTCTCTGCAGTTTGTTTGTGGACAGTCAGGCTAAGACAAAGGAGCTCAGTGAGCACCTGTGGCTGCGCATTGTGGCTGTTTACAAATCAGGAAAGGCTTACAAGGCCATTTCTAAATGTTTTCAAGTTCCAGTGGCTACAGTGCAAAGTATTATTAAAAAATACAAGATGTTCCACACTTTGGACAATCTCGGAGTACATGGTCGGAAACCAAAACTTTTTGGAATGGCCCAGCCAGAGCCTTGAGTTGAATCCAATTGAGAATCTGCGGAGGCAGCTAAAGATAATAATAATCATAATTGCAGTATTTGTATAGCGCCTTTCTCCTGTCGTACTCAAAGCGCTTGTGAGGCAGCCACTAGAGCGCACTCAGTAGGCAGTAGCAGTGTTAAGGAGACTTGCCTAAGAAACTCCTTACTGAAATAGGTGCTGGCTGACTAAACAGGCAGAGCCGAGATTTGAACCCAGGTCTCCTGTGTCAGAGGCAGAGCCCTTAAAGAGAGTCTGTATTGTTAAAATCGCACAAAAGTAAACATACCAATGTGTTAGGGGACATCTCCTATTACCCTCTGTCACAATTTCGCCGCTCCTCGCCGCATTAAAAGTGGTTAAAAACTGTTTTAAAAAGTTTGTTTATAAACAAACAAAATGGCCACCAAAACAGGAAGTAGGTTGATGTACAGTATGTCCACACATAGAAAATACATTCATACACAAGCAGGCTGTAAACACCCTTCCTTTTAAATCTCAAGAGATCATTTGTGTGTTTCTTTCCCCCTGCAGCTATCTTCCACTGAAGTGTCAGGCTGTTTCTTCCTGCAGAGTGCAGACAGCTCTGCCTGTATGTAATTCCTCAGTATGTGAAAGCCCAGCCAGCTCAGAGGAGGATTTATCCAGCTTGTAAAAGATAAGAGAGAAGGGAGAAGCTGCCCTAATCTAAATAATACGCAGGCAGTGTGCAGATAGGGGCCTGGAGGGGGGAGATGCATCACAGAACCACAACACTGAGGAACTTGGCAGCCTTCCAGACACAGGCTGACAAGTCTGACAAGAGAGAGATAAGTTGATTTATTACAGAGATGGTGATAGTAGAACGTGCTGCAGTAAGCCAGAACACATTAGTATAGCTTTTGGAACTTGTAGGATGATAAAAAACAGGATGCAATTTTTGTTACGGAGTCTCTTTAAGATCAGGGTGATGGCAAGAAAACCCTCCAACCTGAAAGATTTGGAGCTCATTGCTAAAGAAGAATGGGTAAAAATACCTGTGGAGACATGCAAAAAGCTGGTCTGCAATTATAGTAAGCATTTGATTACTGTAATAACCAAATAAAGGCTTTTCTATTGATTATTGAGAAGGGTATGAATAATTTTGGACTGGACACTTTTTGCTCAAATGTAAATAAAAGCTTAGAAATGTTATTTTTCTACACATTGTCTTATTATCTTTTGGGACACACCTATGTCAATTCCCGTCAAAAAATTACTTGCTGGTTGAAAAAAAGTAACTAAGTCAAAATTTGTCAGGACAACATGGGCTTTCTTTGGGTTGTTTCTAAATGTATTATTTTGTATAGCCATTGTACAAGGAAAATAGACATAAAGTCATGAAATACAAATGTTTTCCCATGTCCCACCATTCCTTACTTTTACGTGACAAACAAAACCACATCAATAAAACACCTCAAAACATATGCATTGGCTCTTCCTGGTTAAAACAGGGAGTGCGCTTATTATTTAAGATGGAGCAGACTACAATACTGAGGCAATGAGACAAGCAATAAGCAAACTTGCAGTAATTGAATGGGAACCCACATTGGTCTTTCACTCAGAACTAGAAAAACTACTCAGTAGTTTACTGGGGTAAAGAAAAGGGAATACTGGCTAAAAAAATAATAAAAATATCTCTATAAAAAGAATCCAAGAATATTAGTATGTTACTATTTACCAAAGGTACACAAGAAATTGGAGGCACCCGCTGGAAGACACGTAATATCAAGCATAGGCTCCATAAGAGCATTGAAGTATGTGGACCAGTACCTGCATACGGTGGTTAAACAAACCACCTCATCTATCAAACATGCAGGACACTTTGTTAATATTTTATTGAAACATTGGGTATATTTTAGTGCAACATTGGTGATATGTTTACTGGCTGTGCGCAGTACATGTCAGCTCCTTGTATACAGAGATCCCGCACGAGAAGGGAACAAAGGCAACCAAATCTTTTCTACAAGACAGTATGGCACTTTAAAAGGCACAAATTGACTTTATTTTGATAAGTATACTATTTATAATGCGGCATCATTATCTTGTATATGGAGAGGAATATGTTTCATTGATGATGCCTTCTTCGTATGGGAATGCAACCAGGAAGCACTGAATTAATTTGATGGCTTAATGGGATTGACTACTATCTAAACTTTGGGGTAGAACACTGTAAGACAAATATAAACTTTATGCATTAAGAGAATTTGCAGAGAAGGGAGGTTATACACCAAAACATTCTTTAAACTCATCTATACCAACAGTTTCATTGACAGTTTCATTGACATTGACATTAACAGCTGCCCCTACTTCAAATTATGAAGCAATATACCAAAAGAAGAAACTGTGCAAAAATTGTGGATCATGATGCTGAGGCTGACTCATTACAAGCTTAAAGGGATACTGTAGGGGGGTCGGGGTAAAATGAGCTGAACTTACCCGGGGCTTCTAATGGTCCCCCGCGGACATCCTGTGTTGGCGCAGCCACTCCCCAATGCTCCGGCCCCGCCTCCGGTTCACTTCTGGAATTTCTGACTTTAAAGTCAGAAAACCACTGCGCCTGCGTTGCCGTGTCCTCGCTCCCGCTGATGTCACCAGGAGTGTACTGCGCAGACACAGACCATACTGGGCCTGCGCTGTGCGCTTTTGATGACATCAGCGGGATCGAGGACATGGCTACGCAGGCGCAGTGGTTTTCTGACTTTAAAGTCAGAAATTCCAGAAGTGAACTGGAGGCGGGGCCGGAGCATCAGTGAGCGGCTGGGCGGGCACAGAATGTCTGCGGGGGACCATTAGAAGCCCCGGGTAAGTTCAGCTCATTTTCCCCTGACCCCCCTACAGTATCCCTTTAAGGAAAAAGAGTGTCTCACAGATCTGGTGGTAGAAAGCTTAAAACAAATTTTGTGAATGGCAGGTAAAATTGGGGCCAGTTGGAGCAGATCCGTCCTATCCTATTTTGCGGATAGGACGGATTTATGCCCTAAAGATGAACTCCCTTCTGAAGCTTCTTTATCTTTTTCAAACCCTTCCAATACAAGTCCCTCTAAGTCATCTACGAGCCCTACAGGCAGACTTTATGCGTTTTATCTGGAGGCATAAGAAACCTAGAATTTATCGCAAAGTAATGATGATGGCAGACAGGGAGAGAGGGGGCTTGGGCGTCCCTGACCTAAAAGCTTACTATTTAGCTTCCCATTATAGACAGATAATAGAATGGGCTAAAAGACCTCCACATGCCAGATGGGTTCCCTTAGAGAAGGCGACTACCCACCCTCATTCACCCTTAGCCTATATTTGGGGACACCCAAATATGAAAGATCTTTCTGAGACCACTCTTTCTTCAGTAAAGTTTACAATTAAACTCTGGCGGAATCATGCAGCAGATTTGCGCTGAATTACCAGACCCTCTTTACTTTCCCCTATATTAGTGTCCCCGGCGTTCGCTAGGTCACTTTCTAGCACCTTTCAGGAGTACTGGGGAGTTAGAGGTTTAGATTGCCTGATAGATTTTTGTCCTGCTCCGGCTTACTGTTTTCTCTCATTATAAGACCTCCAGGAACTCTATTTGATTTCTGGGGATAAGCTTTTTGACTATCTACAAATTCGACAGTATGTCATCTCGTTATCCTGTACCCTAACATTTCCACATATAACATTCTTTGAACGTCTTACTAGAAGCCAGGATAGACAGAAGGGTATAATCTCACTCTTATTTGAGGCTATAACTTTGACTCCTGTGGAATCTTTAGAATATCATCTTTATATGTCCAAATGGGAAACAGCCTTACCAGGCCATATGAACATGTCTAAATGGCAATAGATATGGGACAATTCCCGCCGTACCTCAATCTGTATATTGATAAAAGAAAACATTTATAAACTTTTTTTCAGGTGGTATCGTACTCCTGAACTTTTACATTCTATCTTTCCTTCGATTTCTGATAGATGTTGGAGGGGCTGTAGACAGAAGGGTACATTGGAACAAATATTTTGGTTCTGCCCCAAATTGCAGAGGTTTTGGTCCTCCTCAATCCACAACTAATAAACCAGACTATTCGAAAAGATGTCCCATACGATCCTTGGGTTCTACTTTTGGGCCTTCCTATCCCACACATTCGAGCTTCTACAAAAAGAATGGCAAACGCTATTCTAGTGGCTGCTAGATTAACCATAGCGGCTGCCTGGAAGTCCCCATCCTCTCCAACAATAGAAAAAGTATGATCCAAAATAGAATTTATTCGAAATATGGATTATTTTACAGCTACCAAAAAATATGGTCCCGGCCTTTGAAAAAGTGTGCGACTTTTGAGATGTCAACGTAGTCATGGCGGAAGAACTATCCTAATCTAAATGGGCCTTTTGTGGAGGAGTTGGGAGGAGTTTGGGAAACAAAGCTAAAATGATCATGGGGATCAGGGGCATGGGTTCAGGATGAGGCCGGGTTATATTACTTTCTGTTCCAACATTGTTTTAAAGGTTTAAAGGTTTTATATTTTCTTGGTACTATTACTTACGACTGTAACACCGCCTTCCATCAGATTTGATATGCTGTTAAAAATGTTTGAGGACTGGAATAATATGTTCATTACTGTTTTTGTACAGATCGTTGTTATACTCTGCTTCATTTGATATTCCTCAATAAAAAAAAATGTTAGTACCAAAAAAAAAAAATGAGGCTAGTTGATTTTTTTCTTTTAGGATGTCCCAATGTCTCTATCCTGTTAACCATGTTTGATTATGAGGAATAACTCATCTTTGGAGTGCCCTGGTTTGAGGTGCCACATCTTGGTTTCCCAGTTGATAGCTGCTTATTTGCTTTTGCCCTTATTTAATTCGCTTTTTGTCCTAGCATATATTTTCAAACTTTATCATAAAATTAATGTTAAACCACCAGCAAGCAAGAAAATATTCAGAATAATAATGAAAGTACTTTATCATCTGCTTTTTCGTACTTTTTTCAATTGCAGAATGCTGAAAAGTTATTTTTAGGAGAAACCTTTTCTCCTGAGTTTTCTCCTGGGAGCTAATTTTTCATTTGATCTAAAAAAAAAAAAAAAAAAAAAAATAACATTAACACCATTTTTCACCAATAATTTTTTGGTTTGGCCTAAGGGACACCCCAATCTCAATAAGCTTTTGCTCTCATCCAAATTGTGACTGTAGTTCCACTTTAAAGGTAGGTTCACATGGGCGGTAAATGCAACATTTTTGCCAGCCAATGAAAGCATAGTTTAAAAGGGATCTACTACTGTTCCATTGAACAATGAAATGAAGCATTTTTTAAACGATGATGACAGGAGTTGGCATTGTTTGTGTAAATGTTTCGGTAGGTCCCGATTTCTCATCTTAGATGCTTCTTCTAGTGTCTAGAAGTAATTTGCTTTTGCTGCCATTGTGGTTGAATGCCAGCAAAAAGCCAATTAATGACGGCAAATGATCCCAACGCTGCTCTACTGGAAATGCCACACAAAACAGCATATAGCAGCAAAAGAAACACTTTCAAATGAAGCTTTGTTGGATGGCCTCTAATAACTTAGCAAAGTTAAAAGCTTCACTGAAATCGACTGTCATTTGTGTTAACAAAAACAATGACGTTCAAACAAAACGCCAAGCAGATGCACATCTGAACTATATCTTAATGGTACGATCTCACAGTAAAACACCTATGCTACTCATTATCACATGCAGGTGCCTGAGCTTATAAGCTTGGTTATCATACAGCATTATGTACAGAGAAAAAAGAATAGCAGCGCTCTTAGACCATGCTGCACCTAACTGACACTGGCTGCAAAGGGCAGAAAAGCCTCTTAAAGAGACTCTGAAGCGAGTCTAAATTCACTTTTTTTAACATGCAGCCATGTTAAGAACTATAACCCCTGCTAAAACGCTGCTATCCCATGGCAAAACGTGGGGTTTATACCCCCCAAATCCCCTGGGCTAACAGCGGGGAGTGCTTCCTCCTAGAGGCAGAGCTTATGGCTGTAGGTCTGCCTCTTGGCACGTCAATCCCCGCTGATCACTGTCTCTCCCAGCCCCTCTCAATCTGCCTTCAAAGAGAGGGGCGGGGGAGAGGTGGAGATCCGTGCGGCAATTGACTCGCATGGAGGCAGAGCTGCAGCTCATAGCTCTGCCTCCATGAGCAGCAACATCCACAATCAAGAAAGTTGTGGATTTTGCAGGGGGGGATTTGGGGGGTATAAACCCCTAATTTTGCCGCGGGATAGCGGCGGTTTATCAGGGGTTATAGTTCTTAACATGACTGCATGTTAAAAAAATGAATTTAGACTTGCTTCAGAGTCTCTTTAACCCTCCTGGCGGTTCATTTTTTCTGCCAAATAGGCAGAAATCCATTTTTTTTTTGTTTCATGTAAAACTACCAGAGTGGTAGCTACATGAAACACCACTAGAGGGCGCATGTGTCCCTCTAGTGCGATCGGCCGACGCCCAGACGTCCTGACGTCAGACGCCTCCGATTCAGCCCATAGCACTGCCTGGAACTCATTGGTCCGGGCAGCGCAGCGCTCTGGCGGGGGCGGGGCCCTCTTCCGCAGCTGCGTGCGGGCGAACGCCGCAGATCGGCGGCTATCAAGCTGTGCGCGCGGCTAGCAAAGTGCTAGCTGCACATACAGCACTTTAAATGGGGCGAATCACCCCACCAGGGGCTGAGATATCCTCCTGCGCGGCATAGCCCGAGCTCAGCTCGGGCTTACCGCCAGGAAGGTTAAAGACACATCTGTGCTCAAACAGCTGAAACGGGTGCTGATGAAAACTAAAGTGACTCTTGCTACTACAACTTATTAGGGGACCTCACTTTTCACTGTTTGAGAGAGACATCAGTTCAACAAGGTGCAATGCCTTGTGCAAGAGCACTGTCATTTTTTTCCCCTATGCAAAATATTGTAAGTTTCTTCCTTCTGAGTTGAGGGGTGGTTGGGGACAGTGTCCCTGGTTTAAGAGAGGACCTGGGGCATTTCCCATGCTGCACCCCCCCCCCCCCCTTCCCTTTTTATGGTTAGCCTGCTCCCATATCACATTTGCATGCATGTTCCCAAATCTTTGAGCTATTTTTAACTAACGTTAGTGTGGGAATCTGAAAGAAGCCTGCATGAGGCCTCCCTGCTAACATGCACTGCAAAATGTGGAACTGATGTCTATCTTAAACAGTGAAAGGTAAGGTACCCTTTAATAAGTTGTAGTAGTGAGAGTCACATTAATTCTCAGCACCTCTTTCAACTGTAATGAGCACAGTTGCATTTTTAAAGAACTTACGAGGCCAAAATGGCTAAAAAAGCCAAGTACCTGCAAGATGTTTAAATGCACAGAGGACGCCGTCTGCGCCCTCCGTGCAGTTCCGCCGGGTCCCCTTCCTGAGATCGCCCCCCGTGCCGATCGCGACCCCACAGGCCGGGTCGAGCTCTCGTGCCACTCACAATATGGCCGCCGGAGCCATCCTGAGGTCTGACGCTGGGCTGCTGCTGGCTGCTAGGTAAGGGGGGAACAGCAGCGGTGGTGGCGGCTAGAGGGGGTAGGGGAGGCTCCCTGTCACTCACTAGCTGTACGGGGGGGGGGGCTCCCTGTCACTCACTAGCTATACGGGGGGGGGGGCTCCATGTCACTCACTAGCTATACGGGGGTCCCTGTCACTCACTAGCTATGCTGGGGTCCCTGTCACTCACTACCTAAAGGGGTCCCTGTCACTCACTACCTAAAGGGGTCCCTGTCACTCACTACCTAAAGGGGTCCCTGTCACTCACTACCTAAACGGGGCTCCCTGTCGCTCATTACCTAAAGGGGGTCCATGCTGGCTACATATACTGGGGATACTGGCTGTTTGTCATTATGTGCATTTACTGGTGAAAAGCTGTCTCTTATTATGTGCATTTGCTGGTGAAAAGCTGTCTCTTATTATGTGCATTTGCTGGTGAAAAGCTGTCTCTTATTATGTGCATTTACTGGTCAAAAGCGGTTTCTTATTATGTGCATTTACTGGTGAAAAGCGGTTTCTTATTATGTGCATTTACTGGTGAAAAGCTGTCTCTTATTATGTGCATTTACTGATGAAAAAAATGTCTCTTATTATGTGCATTTACTGGTGAAATTATGTGCATTTACTGGTGAAAAGCAGTCTCTTATTATGTGCATTTACTGGTGAAAAACGGTCTCTTATTATGTGCATTTACTGGTGAAAAGCGGTCTCTTATTATGTGCATTTACTGGGGAAAAGCGGTCTCTTATTACGTGCATTTACTGGGGAAACGCTGTCCCTTATGTGCATTTAGTGGGGAAATGTTATCAGTAAAAATCTTTTGTCAGTAAATTTTTAGGTATTTGTCAGTAAAAAATAACGTGAAAGGTTGGCAACACTGGCAGGCTGCGTGGCGCAACGGGAAAGATATAGGCAGCCCACCTCACGCTTGGGCTTGGAGGGGGAGGAGCCAGCGACAGCGAGCGAGAGTAGGGTGGCTGCAGGCAGCCATAAATACGCAGTGTGTGACTGCGTCGCACTCGCAGAGCCTCTCAGCCTGAGTCAGTCCAGAGACTAGCAGACTCGCAGGCAGCCAAAGCCAGCCAGGAGCAAGTCCATGAAAGAGGGGTAGGAATGGGGTATAACATGCATGCGTAAAGAGGTGGAAGGCGTGGGTGTGATTAGGCAGGACATGGGTGTGGTTATGTGGTTGGGCGTGGTCAAGTTAACCACTCCCATAGGCGCCAGAGAAAATCTTGCACCCGGTGCCAGGCACCCCAGGCTCACCCATGCCTCCCCCCTTCCCCCCCCCCCCCGTTCCCACGTCCCTCCTCCTCTACTCCTTTATTGTTACTTGTTGGGTCTTCCCCATCACAAAGCTGTCTTATTTTGCTTTGGAAGTAACGTTTTGTTCTATTCTTCTAATGATCTCTATCCTCCCACAAGATTACTAGCAGATACGCATACTTCATCTCCTTGTACCATCTCACTTAAAGGGACTTAGAGCTCAGGATACTAAAAAGATTTATACATACCTGCGGCTTCCTCCAGCCCCATAAGCTCCGATCACTCCCACACCGCCGTCCTCAGTCTTCTGCAGTGCCGGTACCGGGGCCCCGCCAGTCTACGCAGAAGAAGTGCGCTCTTTGCATATCTCTCCAGCAGCTGCTAGAGAGATATGTAGAGGGTGCACTTCTCTTACGCCAGACTGGCTCTGACTGATGGAAGTGCGGGGACCCTGTAGTGCATGGGAGCGATCGGAGCTTATGGGGCTGGAGGAAGCCGCAGGTATGTATAAATCTTTTTAGTTCTCTGAGCTCTGGTACACTTAAAGCTTTGGACTCAAATCAAACTTAGTCATATTCCCGCATTGTTTCACTATTCAGATATCTCTGTCAGAGTCTGGCGAGCCGGACTGAAGATGATGTAGATGTTAATTATTTCTTCCCTATGCTCTCAAACTATTTTGTAACAGAAACGTTGCATTGTTTCTTGCTATTAAGCATTTTGTTTAATGTGATGATTACTTTAATTCTCAATAAATACAGAGTTACAAAAAAAAAAAAAATCTTGACACTCACTAGCAGAAAAATTATGTCCAAGCGCATGTAGGTTGTGGTAGCAAATGTCTGAGTTAATACAAGCAGTATCAATTGGCAGCTTACTGACATCAATCTGTGACATCAGTGGTGGGTATTGTTTAGGTTTTAATAATGCATCTTTTTAAGAAAGTGAAATGACCTTGAAGTCACCTGGCCCTGATCTAATGACTTTTACATTTTTTAAAGAGGAGATATTATGGACCATTTGGCCTCCCCAGAAAACCTTATTTTGCAAATGCCGTCCTTCCTACCTACTGCCAATGATGCTCGTATCACACTCATGCCGAAACCAGGTAAGGACATACTTGATCCAGCCTCCTGGCGCCCAGTCTCTTTATTGAATTTAGGTTTCATTTTTTTTTACCCAGAATGTGTTTTGTAGAGTCCATTTCTTTAAACAAAAAGTAAAAATTTTGATGGAGGCAAAAAAACCTGAAAGGTATCAAGTTTCAAAATTTGAAGGTTGAACTCTATCAGGGCATTTTGGCCAGGACCATCCAATGAAGAACATACACAATTTGTATCAACAAATCATTGCATCAGCAACATTCTAGCCATATTTGGTAAAGCAGAAGAGTTGGCATTAAGAAAAAAAATATGCTTACCATAGGTACAATGGTGGCAAAAAATACCTTATAACAGATAATTGGCATAAACACACGCCACCGTCTTGCAGTAAATGGTTGACAGAGATGTGAGATATTTTTTTTTTCTGGAAAAAATTGGGATACCTCGAATCCCAATAAAGAAAGGAATGACCCAAGTTTTGCAAAAAATGTCAGCAGACAAAAGAATAATGGCTATCAAAACTAAGTATATGACTATATAACTCATCGTTGCACCCTTGTGTACCACATAAATAAGAAAGTATAATGCAGAAATAGATAATAAAGCAGCTAGCATAACTTACATGCCACCTTTAATACACCATACACCACCATTTTCCCCCTCTTTTATCCACTCTTTTCCCTCCCCATCCCATATTCTTTACCCGCCTTCTTTCCTCTACCTTTCATATCAAATTAATTATAGCTTATATACAACGTCACAACAGAGCCACAGCAGCAAAGGGTTAAACTGCACTGGCCAAGCACAGAGTTAATTAGCTTTCAGCTCTTAGCTCTTATCAGCACCCCTGCTGACAAAAAGCATTTGTCAACTTTGACAGAACTTCATAAACTAGTCTCTTACCAGCCTGACGGTCTCCAAACTTTGGTGGAATTCACACCTTGGCATGTCATAAAAACCTCTTCCAGAAGCTTCAAAGGAGAGGGGCTGATCCTTATCTCTGCTTCTCTCCACCAAGCTGCTTTAGTAACCCTGAAATTCATATTTTTTCCTATTCCATGATTTTCTAGCCACTAGGAATATGCTAATAATTTTTTACAGAAGTTATTAAGGCCAATCTGACACTTGGAAGTCCCCAGGCAGATCAGACATCCAGACCCCAGTGAGAAAAGTTCTCAGTCATACTTGACAGTTTAATGCCCATGTTTCAGATGTGTGAATTTGTAATGCCTTACTGAATGCAAATAAGCAATCCATTTCTCGATATGACTTATGGGCATTGAGAAATCTGCGTAACAGGTATTCTGCAAGATTTTTATCCATGGGTGGGGGACTGCCCCCAGCTCCAATTGCAGCAAGGCTGGACTTTGCTTGTCATAGCCACTCCCAGCTGCTGAGAGAGGTCAAACCCAGCAACCCACTCAGTCCTGAGTGCTTTGCCTATCTTCTTTGTCAAATTCCATTTAAAGACTGGTCAGCAGGACACTGGCTAAAACGCAATACTTTGGATTATTCAGCACCAGGACTTTACCGCTTAGTGGACACAGCAAAACACAGTATTTTTTAACTTTTCAGATATTCTTCATCGTTCTCTCCTTATTGTATTTCTATCCAACCAATACTGTTCAACTGGTAGATATATATTTATTGTGGCAGTTTTAATGTGCAACCTTAATGTATATTTTTGTGTATAGTTCCTATAATAAAAATAACAATTTAATTGTTCCAGTTTTGGCCCTTGTTACCTGATTATTCTGATCCATGCTAGAACTCCCTGTCCTCAGGAGAGACACACTACAGCATTGTTTATCTTTATATATTGTTGATTTGTTAATTAAGTTGCAAATTACTTTTTTGTCCTTTCAGGAATAGCAAGTAATGAGATCTCTCCACCTCATTTCAATCTGGGATTTGGAGAGTAGTAGCAGCAAAATACCAGATTTCCAGTGTGAAATCAATAACTTTTTTCCAAATGTACATGCAGTAGAAATTGTGTCATGTATAGGCATATCATCCAATCTTAAAGGAAACATCCAAGCTGTAACAAAAAAACAAACTCCACTTACCTGGGGCTTACTTCAGCCCCTGGCAATCGTTCTGTGCCCTCGCCGCAGCTCCTCTCACTCCCAGTGTCCTGCGCTGAAGAAGCCGTCCTCACCAGGTCGGCTTCGGGGTCGGCTTCATGTGCGCTCCACGGCGGGGAGTCACGTGGTGTATGT
The DNA here is from genome assembly GCF_040937935.1 of Hyperolius riggenbachi. Lineage (NCBI taxonomy): Eukaryota > Metazoa > Chordata > Amphibia > Anura > Hyperoliidae > Hyperolius > Hyperolius riggenbachi. Next base: position 329,622,026 of record NC_090650.1, read on the forward strand.
GATGTCATCGGGTCTCTACTGTGCAGGCGCAGAACTACTGCGCCTGCGCAGTAGAGACCTGATGACATCACCTACACCACGTGACCCGCGCCATAGAGCGCACATGAAGCCGACCCGGACACTGACCTGGTGAGGTCGGCTTCTTCAGCGCAGGACAGCGGGAGTGAGAGGAGCTGCGGCGAGGGAACAGAATGATTGCCAGGGGCTGGAGGAAGACTCAGGTAAGTGGAGTTTGTTTTATTTTTGTCAGCTTGGACCTTCCCTTTAAACGTTTAATCACAGTGTATTCATCTTCAGAGGCCTCTAGTGCATGAGACCTGAATGGCAACTGTGGCATAGTAAGATGGGATTGGCAGTGCTGTCAAATTAAATAGGCAAGCACTCTATTGCAAATTATTCTTTCTTGGTCATCTTCAACAGAAAATTAGGCTCTCTCTCAAATTATATTAAACAAACTATGATAATTTAGGATATGGTAATAACTTGAAGGGAAGTTAGGAAAAAATCGGGCTTGCCAGTTTAATTTTCTTCTCTCCTTTCTCCTTCATCCAGGTTTCAAAACAGGCCTACCACATGCAGCTTACGGACCTTGGGAGAATAAGAGTATTACTCAGTTAAAGGATTTATTGAATGCCAATAATTCTTTGCTATCTTTTCATCAGTTACAGTCTAAGGGCTTGATTCACAAAGCGGTGCTAACTGTTAGCAGACTTGTGAAAAGCCCCTTATCACGCCTAAAAATCCTTTGCGCGCGATAATTAGCGCTCGCACACAAAGTACCACGTGCAAAGTTTTGCGCAAAGGCCGATGCACACGAAACGTCACAACGGGAGCGCCGAAAATGACGCACGCGATGCGCCTATAGCGGTGCATTGGTTGCGCCCTAAACGGTGCATGGGTGCGATGTTTCGGGCGCACGCACCGGCCTATGCGCATGCAAAGTTTTGCACGCGGTACTTTGCGAGTGATCTGATTCAGCTTGGTGCTAACTTAGTTAACTTACCACCCTAGTTAGCACGCCCAAAGCCGTTAGGCATGCTAACTAGGTTAGCATCGGTTAGTGAATCAGGCCCTATGTATGTTTAGCTGGAAACTCACCTCTTTTACTATAACTAGGTCTATACTTTTGTTCAAAATATTGCAGGGGCTCTTGCACCTAGCCCTTTATTCGAGAACATTCTTACAGACCCCAAGAGCAAGAAATTGTGGTCCTGGACTGGTTATATATACATGATGCTCCTGGGCTCCCAAAAATGTAAGAAGGCTCATATTGTCCATCTAAGGAAATGGGCTACCTTATTATCAATTACACCTGATGAGTTTTTAACAGTGGCAAGAGAGGGATGGTTATCAGTCAGGAACACTATCCTAAGTGAGGACTGGAGAGAAAAACTTAAAATAATTCTTAGAGCCTAAGGAATATTCCTATCAAGGGTCTATACAAACATGCAGACACGCCTGGGTTAGTGGTGGCCCCTATATGCCCAAAATGTACTGATCCTGACCCTAAGCTACATCACATTCTTTGGTTTTGCACAGAAATGCAAGAAGATCACAGAAACTAAGAGGAAGGTTGAGATACTATGTCTTTTTTCAGAGTCCAGGCCTATTTGAAGAGTCAGACCTCCCTTTTATTAACAAATTTGAAAATTTACTGCTACTACTAGCCACACAGAAGGCTGTAATGAAACATTGGTTGTGCCCTGATCCTCTCTCACTTCAGATAGTAATGGAAGTAATGGAATTGCTGAATCATGTTATGCAGTTAGAAAGACTAAACATAGAGTAACACAAGACCCAACAAACCACCAAATTTTATGTTGGACTTATCTCAAGACCACCGGTCTCCTCAAGACTACAGAGATCTCCTTCCATGGGCAGCGGGAAAGGAGGGTTCATAATGAACATGACAGGTGGGGTGAGTCCTGGATGATTAACCAGCTTTGTCTGCTGATATCAAAGAACTGTTTCACAATCTGGGACCTCACATGTAAGTATTATGACTTTGCTGTGTTCAGAGGTCTCGTTGCTGGATGGCTGAGGAGGACGGGGGAAGCCTCATTAGGATCCAGAGACTTCCCCCTCCTGAGGTAAGTATCCCTAAGGGGCACTTTTTCCCAACAGGTTTACTTTAAATTGAAATATGTTTCCCTTGTTTGCAATTGTAACAAGCACAGGAGTGCAGTGCTGAACTTTCTGACAACGGTGTCACGCACCGATGACTGTCTGACACGCAGGATGAGATAGTCTTCAGGTCATATATGCCAATAAAATGTATTTTCAATGCCTTGACATTCTAACAGATAGACTGTGGTGGGTACAGTAAGTGCTGAAAAGCCGGAAAGAATATAAATGATCACACAATGGCTCTTATTCAATTCACTTTTTCTTCTATATTATCTTCTAGGAGAATTTTTCATTTTCCCTATAGCCATACCTGTTTGGGCCCTATAACCCCGATATCCAACCTTAGGAGACCATTTTCTTACTTCTGTGTGACCCATCTTTTACAGTTCATAACAAAGGTTATGTTTTAACAGCATCTATAGGGCATAATACCCTAAGGGGTAGATGTTTCCTTAGTTTGTTTCTCCTGACACACCTCGGACTTTGTGGAAACCATCAATGTTTGCCTGATATCAATCCTTTTACTAGGCTACCACTCTGCATCATTAGTTATTAGATCATATTTCAGCAGGAATCTAATCTAAGGGTCCTTTTACACTTAATCAGTTGCTCTCAGTTAAAACGGAAAGAAAACTGATTTTCAAAGTAATGCTGTGAGAAAACGCGGAAGAGCCGCCGCAAATACTCAGAGTAAGGCGGCTGATTCCGCGTCTAGCATGGCATCTGGAGTGTTTAGGCACGCATCCACTAGCGGGGCGGAATGCGGAGAAACCGCCGCATGCCCAGCGGTCAGGGCGGCAGAGTCCGCGTCCGACGCGGCAGTCGGTACGCATAGGCCTACTACTGACACAGTGGCTGCGTGCGGGGAAACCGCTGCATGCTCGGTTGGCGGTGCGGCTGCCCCCGCGCTCGAACAGACTGACACATTATAACACATGTCTGGTGTGGCTGGGACTGATGGTCCACACTGGTTCAGGAGGACGCGCGCGCACGCAGAGAGGCAGGGCCTTTATGACAGTCAGAAGGGAGTCAGCTGACCAAGCCGGTCAGCTGACAATTTCAGCAACTTCCATTGGTCTAGCACTTAGGGGAGGCGCTAGAGAGCGCTGGTGTATATATACTGGGTGCTGGTCATTTCTCTGGTGTCTGGCGTTGCGATCACTATGTGGTAGCACTCAGACCTTGTCAGTATCTGTGTTTATTAGACAGTTTCCAAGGTGTTGATGGCCAAGGATCTCACACCTTAGTCTAGGAAGTCTGTTATTATCTGTATTATATTCTAGATCAGATTGCAAGGTGTTGACGACCAAGGAACTCACACCTTAGCTTAGGCATTGTTGATTATTTGTTATGACCTTCTGCTTTCCTGACCATTCTTCTGATCTCTGATTTTGTACCTTTGTCATTCTGATACTCTGTTGCCAAATCTCGGCTACTCTCTGGATTCTGCACCTGCCTCCTGTCTCTGTACTTTATCTGTCCGTGTGTTTACGACCTGGCTTGTCCGACCTCGAGAACTATCTCTCCTGTTAGGAGATAGCTCGCAGATCTGTCAGTGACACTTCTCCATTGGTGTCACTCACGTTCTGTCCTTTCCACTTTCAGTCTGACTCCTCCCCGTGGAGAGTCCAGACTACGGAAGGAACCTGTTGCCAAGCAGTATTCCTATCTGCTCTTGCACCTGTCTTCCAGGTGCGATCCTCAAAGTATTACTGTTGTACCAAAACACTCTTATCACTCAGGTGTCCAGAGGTTAGAGATATATCTGATTATCGGTGATACTGCAGATCATCAATAATCTGGTATATATCTGCATTCTCGGTGGTACTGCAGATCACCGGTAATCAGATCCTCTCTGTGTTACACCGATCATTACAAATGCCCATGTTTTTCTATGGCACCTTTCACACTTAACGCGTTTTAACAGAAATCTTCTTCCCAATGCACTGCTATGGAAAAAACGCGTACCAACGCACACTAACGCGTAGTAACGCACACTGATTAAGTGTAAACGGGGCCTAAGAGTGATTGCACCACTGCGACCACTAATGAAACACTGCTAGATGCAGTATAAAGCTGTCTCAATATCTCAACAGTTCCCTTTCCCCACACACACCCATACATCCCTACACACACACATACACGTCCGGATTTGTACTTTCTAGCGCCCAAGGCCCCCGCCACCAACCGGCCAGCAAGGGGTTAAGATTTAGCTTAGAAGGGGCTGCCATAAATTTCATATATATTAACCACTTAAGGACCACAGTCTTTTCGCCCCTTAAGGACCAGAGCCTTTTTTTCCAAGTAGTATAATGTGTTTTGGGGTGTATTTTTACATATACCCATGCTGGGTGGGAGAAATATCTCTGTAAATGACAATTATTATTTTTTTTTACACACAATTGTCCATGTACAGAGATATTTCTCCCACCCAGCATGGGTATGTGTAAAAATACACCCCAAAACACATTATATTACTTCTCCTGAGTACGGCGGTACCACATGTGTGACACTTTTTTGCAGCCTAGGTGCGCTAAGGGGCCCAACGTTCCAATGAGTACCTTTAGGATTTCACGGGTCATTTTGAGACATTTGTTTTCAAGACTACTCCTCACGGTTTAGGGCCCCTAAAATGCCAGGGCAGTATAGGAACCCCAAAAATGACCCCATTTTAGAAAGAAGACACCCCAAGGTATTCCGTTAGGAGTATGGTGAGTTTATAGAAGATTTTATTTTTTGTCACAAGTTAGAGGAAATTGATTTTTATTGTTGTTTTTTTTTTCACAAACTGTCATTTTCTGCTAACTTGTGTAAATTACATTTTTTTTATTTTTTACACACAATTGTCCATTTACAGAGATATTTCTCCCACCCAGCATGGGTATGTGTAAAAATACACCACAAAACACATTATACTACTTCTCCTGAGTACGGCGATACCACATGTGTGGCACTTTTTTGCACCCTAACTGTGCTAAGGGGCCCAAAGTCCAATGAGCACCTTCAGGCTTTACAGGGGTGCTTACAATTTAGCACCCCCCCCCCACACACACACACACACTTGCCAGGACAGTTAACAAACCCCACAAATGTGCCATTTTGGAAAGAATACACGCTAAGGTATTCCATGAGGGCCATGGTGAGTTCATAGAAAATTTTATTTTTTGTCACAAGTTAGCGGAAAATGACATTTTGTGAAAAAAAAAAAACAATTTCTGCTAACTTGTGACAAAAAATAAAATCTTTTAAAATACTTTGGGGTGTCCTCTTTCCAAAATGGCATCATTCGTGGGGTCTGTCCTGGCGTTTTAGGGTCTCTGCAATCATTACATGTATGGCCAGTATTAGGAGTTTCTGCTATACTCCTTATATTGGGCATACGGGTAATGCACTCTGCGCTGAAAGGAAAAATGACCGTCAAACAATCAATCAATCAATGTGGATGAAAAAATATCTGCCAAAAAAATGTGAGGCGTCTGCCAGGACAACAAGGGTGACACCAAGTCCCACACAACTGCTCCCCAGGTAGTCAGGGCATCCGACTAGCTCCAATTTTGAGTCTTTCCCCTCATAGACCCTAAAATAAGATGTATAGCCTGTGGCCCTTCCACAGAGCTTATACAGTTTCACCCCATACCGGGCGTGCTTGCTTGGGATGTACTGTTTGATGCGAAGGCGCCCGGTAAAACGTACGAGGGGCTCGTCTACACAGATGTCCTGTTCAGGGGTATAAGCATCTGCAAATCTGGATGACAGGTGGTCTATGAGGGGCCAAATTTTGTGGAGGCGGTCATAAGCTGGGTGGTCACTTCGATGACAGGTTTCGTTGTTATTGAAGTGCAGGAAGCGCAGGATGTTCTCAAATCGTGTCCTGGACATGGCAGCAGAGTACAAGGGAACGTGATATGCTGGGTCCGTAGACCAATAAGACGGCAACACATTCAGTTTGACTAGTCCCATGTGAAGGAGAAGGCCCAAAATAATTTTAATTTCGGAAACTTGGACTGGTTTCCACCGAAAAGGCTGGGCAAGGAAGTTATTCGGATTGGCGGTTATAAATTGTGTGGCCTTACGGTTGGTCTCTGCCACGACTAAGTCTAAGAGATCCTGGGTGATGAACAGATAGAAAAAGTCTAGGGCCGATCCTAGATTATCTGTCTCCACCTGGACTCCAGACTGGGCGGTGAAAGGGGGCAGTACGGGTGCGGTGGAATCAGGGGAATGCCAATCAGGATTTGCCAGCATCTCTGGTAAACTAGGGGTAGTACGGGCCCGTCTTCTTGGTGGCTGCAACCGGGATCTTACTGCACGTGCCAATGAACCAGTTTCAACTTCCATGCTGGTGCTCGCCACTTCACAAGGGTATAAGGAAGTACTGGTGCTAAGTCCAGGAGATGTTGTGCTGCTGGTGCCTGCCCCACCATGAAATCTCAGACCAGCACTAGCACCACTCTGCTGCCCTTGAGGCTGATCCTGTGGTCCAACAACATGGGGTGTGGTACGCTTGGCTCAACCTCGTCATCACTATCGGTCAGTGAGCCACTGTCCTCTACAGGTTCAAACTCTGACCGAGAAGATTCGTCGAATGAGTCGTCCCAAACGTCCTCATCCGACTGGGCCGTGTACCTGAACACCTCATCATCGGAATACCCCTTTCTTGCCATGGTGGACTGCTAAATTTAGGAGGTATTCCTCTAAGACTACCCAGAAAAAAGAGCACCTACCTAGCAAAAGGGAGTACTTGAGGAGCAGAAAGCTGTGGTCACTGAGTTTTGATTTAAAAAAAAATCAAAACTGATCTTTACAGTGCCACAGCTATTGTACAGTGTTTTTTGCAGTGATCAGAAAAAAAATTCTGTCACCGCGGAGGGGCGGGCTGATCGCAAGTGCAGGCGAACGATCAGGCCTGATCAGGCAAACACTGCGTTTTTAAGTGGATCCTAGTGACCCTAATATAGATCTGACTGCGATCAGTAATGATCACTTACAGATACTATATAGTACCAATGTTGATTAGCGACAGTGATGTCGCTAATTAGTGACTGTGGTGCAGTGGGCTGAGCACTAACTGACACTAACAAAGGGGCCTAGCTAACTGGCCTGACTGCTAACACTAGTGATACTAAAAAAGTGACAGTTTTCACTGATCACTGTTTTTAGATCACTAGGAAAGTGACAGGGTGGTGATCTGGGGTGGGAGGTGGCGAGTTGGGAATCAGAGGCAATCAGAAACAATCACAAGAAAACAAAGCCAATCACAAGGTAATCAAAGCCAATCACAAGGTAATCAAAGGCAATCACAGGGCACTCAAATCACGGGACAATCAAAGCCTATCACGGGACAATCAAAGCCAATCACAGGCCAATCACAGGGCAATCACAGCCAATCACAGGGCAATCACAGCCAATCACAGGGCAATCACAGCCAATCACGGGACAATCAAATAACGGGACAATCAAATCACGGGACAATCAAAGCCGATCACGGAACAATCAAAGCCGATCACGGGACAATCAAAGCTGATCACGGGACAATCAAAGCCAATCACAGGCCAATCAAAGCCAATCACAGGCCAATAGAAGCCAATCACAGGGCAATCAAAGGGCAATCACAGCCAATCACGGGGCACTCAAATCACAGGACAACCAAAGCCGATCACGGGACAATCAAAGCCGATCACGGGACAATCAAATACAATTACAGCACAATCAAATACAATGTCAGCATAATCAAATACAATTAAAACACAATCAAATATAATGCACTGGAAAGGTGATGGGGGGGGGGGGGGTCTGAGGGCGTTCTGAGGGTGTGGGTGGGTGATCAGGTGCCCCCAAGGGACAGTTTAGGGTGTTGATTAGGTGCCCACATGGGGCAGATTGGGTCCTGATCTGATGGGTGGCAGACACAGGTGGTGACGATGGGAGATTAGTGAGTGATTACAGGGGAGAATAGATGTAAACACTGCCCTGGGGAGGTTATCAGGAGGGGGGTCTGAGGGCAATCTGAGGGTCTGGGTGGGTGATCAGGTGCCCCCAAGGGACAGTTTATGGTCTGCTCTGATGGGTGGTGGTGACAAGGGGTGATAGTCAGGTGATAGACAGGTGATAGACAGGTGATTAGTGGGTGATCAGTGGGTAAGGCAGATGTATACAAATGTATACAGTATACAGGGGGGTGGTCTGGGGGGGGGGGTCTGGGGGGGATCTGATGGTAGGGGGGGGGAGTTCAGGGGACCCTAGGGGGCAGTTAGGGACCTAATCTAGGGGATAGCATTGACTGTTAGTGACAGAGAGTGATTGATGGGTTTTTAGGGGGGTGCTTGGGTGCAAACAGTGGTGTGCTGGGGTGGTCAGGGGGGGTTCTGAGGGCTGGGATGGGTGATCAGGGGGTCTGGGTGTGTAAAAAAGGTGTGTGTGTTTGTCACTTACTGGGGTGCCGTCTTCTCTGATGGTCGCACAACGAAGTGACCATCAGAGGAGGAGGCAGCCTGTATAATACACTTTGTTACATAAACAAAGTGTATTATACACTTTTCATTGGCCCGATCGGCGCATTTGAAACCCGCCGGCGCTGCTAATTGGCCGGCGGGTTATCGCGCCAGGTGGGCGGAGTCAGTTGCCTGCGGCTGATCGCGTGATGCATGACGCTATCGCCGCACAGCCACGCTTGCTGCCACCGCCGCCGATGGGCGTATTGCGGTCGTTTGGGCCCAGCCCTTGCCGTCGCCCATCGGCTTAAGGTGGTCGGCAACTGGTTAAGGGGAAAAAAACTTTTCTCTTTCTGTTTAAGTTTTACAGTCCAGGGGGGTAGAGAGGAGAAGGAATGGCTGAAGTCATTATCAGAGTCTGACCATCTATTCTGTTCAGCTCAGCTTGAGTTGTAAAGTGGAGCTGATAATCCTGTTAAAATGTTTACCTTACCAGATCAGAAATTTGCCCAATTGCACAGCAAGCACATGATGAACCGGGTTTCTCTACATCCCTGGCACTAAACTGAAGCTTGTATGTTCCTGGAGATAGCACAGTCTCATCACACACCAGGAAGTAAGGAAATGCACAGAGCTCTGGAATTCTTACTTTGTGTGCAGCAAGCAGGGCGGCTTCAGGCCAGGAGAAAAGACGTATTTTGACATGCAGCCTCTTATTTCTCCCCAAGTCCTGACACCCTTCTGCTTATTCAGCGCCCAAGGCCATGGCCTTTTTCCGGCCCTTCCTGTAATCCGGCCCTGCACACACACACACACTTTTGCTTGGGTCGAATGGTAAGGGTATTTCCTCTGCTATTGTTCCGTTTCCCCACATGCACATTTGGATGGCAAATCAATTGGCGCCCTCTAATTCGCATGCGGAGAAAAAAAATTACATAACATGCAGGAAAAAAAAACGCATTGTGCATTAGAATCCCTATAACCGTGCATGGCATGGCTGAAGGGATTTGGATGTGTTCTCGCATCACTGCAAGTGCCAGTGTGCGTCTGGTAAGATAGTGGAAACGGGCCCTAATAGTATGGTCTTTCTCAGTCAGTCAGGTCAGTTTGATCGAGAGAGAAGGTCCTAGATTTTATTATATTTTCATCCTATGATTTCAGCAAATCAGATGAATAATCTAGAAAACATTGCTGAGTGTGGGAAGCACCAGTCCATTGGTCAATACCCAGTCATAACAACTACCCAACAGTCTCCATGTGCATCACTGCTGTGCAGTTCATTTAGTCAGACAGCGTGCAGCAAATTCAGCAAGATGATGTCAAACAGTGAGTTAGTATGTCTGTGTGTCTGTATGGCACACAAATGTCTGACTTGACCAATTAATTTGTGAATTTGTCATAATACATTTCTCGAGCAGGTTTCATAGCAATAAGATCCAAGGTGTGTCCCAATAGTCAATTATCCGGCTAGAATAATGATGCTGTCATGTGTTTCAGGTGAGACAAGCCCAAGATTATGGGTGGAGAAATAGAGTCTGCTGTACAGCATCCTTGGCTCATCCCTCACTGAAAGAAAGACACCTTTAACATCTACGTGTGAGAACAGCCAGGAGGGAGCATCCTGCACTCTAACTGAGAAGGTGGGAAAGGAGCAGAATCTCTTAGTACTGTGCGAGGTTGCACAGCAATAACTCACCATGGACTGGAAAGTTTGTGCCCACCTCACCGCCTTCCTACTGTTACTGGTAAGTGATAACTTTTAATGCACATAATATTTATATACCGCAGATATTATTGAAGCTGACAAGTTGCAGAGAGTTCATTTGACATAGAGCTGAGAAAATAATTTGTGCTTCACTTGCATACTTCTAGTTGCTCAGATTCTTTACTAAGGAGGATGTGCAGGGAAGAGTAACAAGTTATGAAGTGCATCTCTGTCCACCTCAGACATCCAATCACGTGAAGCAAATTTGACAATGGAGCTTCTCTGCTTGTGGCTGGATGCTTTCAGCTTCAATACACATCTGATTTGGTATATAACCCTTTTGTGGTTTTATATGTATTGATAAGGCAGGACTTTCTGTTCTGTAAACATGAAAAATGAATTGACGGTTGGACATGACCTAATATGTGAATATGGAGCATATAGGAGTCTGCCATGTATTGTATTAATACGTAAATGATGAAATACATTACAACATGAAATGATTAAGGAAATATTTGCAGGAGTCCAGGTTTCGTACGTGCAATAGAACATATTAGAAATCACAGCAGCAACCTAGTTTAAAAAGAGCAATTTTGATGTGTTTGGTGCAGAAACCCATAGCGACCATAGGGATGTAATTTTATTAAAGTCAGCTACAAAGATTTTGATTGGCTGCCATGGGTGGCTTGATTTTGTATGTTGAATGTACTCCTATATTTCATAAAAATTGGGGTAATGACACTGGTGCATAATGAGAAAGGTTATGCCCACAGCAATTAAGATGTATTGCCCCAATTATTGAATAAGATATAGTATTAAGGTGCTTTGACAGATAGACAGACAGATGTGATGCAGATAGATGTGACATTGTTTCTGTGTTTCTGTTTTTGTGTTGTAAAGCTTTTTGTTGTCTGTTCCCAGACCAATAACACTTCAGGGTAAACTGGCACAATGCTTAATTTTTAACCATCTACTTCCCTATTATATTCGAAATAAAAAAAAACACAAAGACATAGCATCACTTCCATACAGGTGCTTGCCTAGCATTGAGTTCTAAATGATGAATATAGATAAGTCAGTAATAAAGTGACGTATGTACATGAAGTGTTATTGTCTTCTGGCATGGAATAATGGCTACTGCTGAGTTTTGGAAACATTATGAGTCTGATTTGAGAAGATGTACAATGAAACATGGAGCAAAAGCAGGATAGTCGCTCAGGGGAACAATCAAGTTTCAGCTGTTAAATGCTCAGGTTCTGGTCTATTGTTGCTTCTGGTTTCTTTGAACCTGTCTTGGTAAATTAGCACCAGTGAATCAAGTAATCACCTGATCCGAAAGTAATCTCACCCTATAGCATACTAATTTTGGTTTAAGTCATCATGTGTGGTGGTTTACCACGGTAGAACATAGCATCATACAGGTAGATGTAGGCCCTGAGCATTCTGCAAATCAAAGCATGTCAGATGTGCTATGATCTCAATAAAACTAAGTAATGCTCATTCATTATTAGTCATGCTTGGAAAACACTATAAGATCTACTTTTTTTTGTAATAGTACACCTATGCAATGGATTTAGTTAATTCATAAATCCATTGTAGGTCCAGAAACCTCTATTCAAACATAGAGTTATACCCTGAAAAGCACTATGAAATATGACAAAGCTTAAACACTATTAGGTCAACCTTCTTAATAGTGATTACACAGATTTTTCTGAGTATTCTTTGATTTAAGCACTTTGTATGTGTATTTGTTTTATATATTTATAGTTAGCTTTACCTTGTTTTGTTCTGTTGGAAAGAGGTGACCTATTCATGTGGCTTCTATGCCATTTTAATACTGTCATATTGTCAAAATGTATTTTTGAAATTTTCTGAATAAGTCAAGGACACAAACAATGTAGGCCCCTTTTACATTTGGCCACTGAGTCGACCCGCGTTGCGCTTCCCTGACGTATCCCCGCCACAAGAGCCATGCAAGTCTATGGAGACTTGCACACTTCATGTGATACGATGCAGTGCGCCATAAGTATCAAAACCGCCGCCTTCTCGTCACGAAGTCTGCAGCACATTGCCGCATGATACATGCCTACCATATGGATTATGCAGCAATGCAAGTAAATGGGTGACGCAGTATGTGTAAACGATGAGAGCACGGTGCGACGTGGCATGCATGCGCAGACCGACAGGAACCCCAGTGATGTACTTCCTCCCAAGCATGGACTAAATCACTGAGCAGGGGCAGGGCTATGCATATGACCCTGTTGCCACACCATGGCTCAGGGTCATATAAAGGGTGATTTCTGCCACACCACAAACCACAAGTGTAAAACCAGCCTCAGTGTTACAGCATATTCTTTTAAAGGGTCGGTTTTATTCAGTTTTTTTTTAACATACAATAATCAAGAAAAAAAGTTTCTTGCTAAAGCAGGAGAATCCGCTATGGGAAACCACCCCATAGTATAACATAATAGTAACCAAACCCAGTGCTCCTAGGCCTACCCCTTTATCTACTTCAGGTGTAACGAGGACGTGTTTCCATATCTATTTTTCAGTCAAACTAGGAGATATCCAATAGTGTGAGACCCAACTATTCCAGCATTTATATGATTTTTTTTTTAGTGATCTTTCAATTAAGAAACACTCTCTTCAAAGAAACTAGATCTTTGAGCACATTTGAAATACAGTCTCTTTTACTCTGCGCTCTGTTAAATTGCAACAGAATATATAATAGCATAGTACAATAGTACAGTTTTATGGGGTCTTTTCAATTGTTTTTGTTGTTGTTTTTATTTTTTTTCTTTAAATTTTTCCAAGGAAGTCCCTCCCGTTAAAAATTAATTCCACTTACTTTGAAACTAATTTTCTGTGCCCCAGAAACAATGCCAAAATGACTGGGCATGTCAGGACTCCGAACCAAGCTACGCCCAAAACCTGTAATTACTGTTTAGTTTTATAAGCAGAGACTCACTAATAGCATGAGTGTTGATGACATATTAATTTTAATGGGGGAAAAAAATTGCTGATTCTCATGGACAATTTTGCATCTTTTTGTTCTTTTTTGTTTTTTGTTTTAAGGGAGAGTAACATAGTTACTCATGGATGACTCCATTCATTGTAAATTTGCACTGTAATGGTTCTTACGTAAGCCATCACAATGTTAATATTTGTATGTCAGCTAGGGATTAGTGATGATAGGGATTTCAGGGGTTTTCTTCTTTGTGAAGACTTGTCATTGGACTCAGACTGCCTGTCGCTGGAATTGTTCGTTACGGATAGAAATGTACTTTGTTAATGCTGGCTAGCTAAAACTCAGATATTCCTTTGGTGCTCTCAGTGATAAAACTGAGGACAGTTAAGCCTAATGCTCTGCAGAAAACAGGCGAGATACTCTGACCATGAGAAGAAGAAGAGAGAGGGGGGGAGCTGGGGTGACCTCGAAGAATCTCGCTCAAGAACCAGATTGTTCTAAAAATCCAAAATGTTATGCATTAGACATCCCTTTTTCCATTCCACTGACTTCCTGTAAGGCCTCATTTCCACTAGGGTGCTGCATCTGTCTCCAAAACGGACGTGTCACCCATGCTGATGCGAAAATGCATCCAAATCATTGGCACAGCTATTTATTTTGAGTTGATGCAATTTTTTGTCAATGATTTTATGCAACTGTATGCAGATTGTTATGTATATAGTGCCAACATATGGTGCTAAACCAAGTGAGAAATAGACAATAGTGGGAACTATAAAACAGTTTGCACAGCGTTCATGTGGGGTATATCATCAAAATCCAATACATGTACATGTTCATTTGATTGATAAAACACAGTGGAAACAAGAAACACAAGGTGAGAGTACTTTGAAGCTCCTACAAGGCCAACTGATTTTGGACACTATAAGTCTGACTGAACATGTAGGAACATCTATTTTTCTCTATCTGATACCAATTGGATAGGGGTCAAGAGGGCGTTCCTAGGATCCTAAGAGATCTGGGGCACTTTTGGGCACTCCAGCTGGAAAATGTGTGTGGCCATGCACCAGAATGTGGGTGTGGTCATAGGTGGAGCCAAATTTACATGAACTTAACTAAGTAGGCCTGCCCGGCAATATGTCAAAATGTTGAATGAAGCTCCCTCTCCATTAATACAAAAAAACAAAACTAAAAGAGAACTTTAATTATTTAATTATGTTAGTGGGGCACAGAGGCTGGTTGTGTACACTAATACCAGCCTCTGTTGCCCCATGGTGTGCCTCCAGGACCCCCCTGCGCGCCGCTATACTCCCCGCAGTGCTGGCGACACGCAGCATGTCGCCAGCACAATGTTTACCTATGCGCTGTCTGTCAGCGCCGCTCCCCCACCTCCTCCGCATCGGCGCTACCTGCCCGTGTCCCTTCCCTCCCGCTGATAGGAGGGAAGTATCGCAGGCGGGTAGCGGCGATTCGGAGGAGGCGGGGAGCGGCGCTGACTGACAGCGCATAGGTAAATATTGTGCTGGCGACACGCTGCGTGTCGCCAGCACTGCGGGGGGTATAGCGGCGTGCAGGGGGGTCCTGGGGCACACCATGGGGCAACAGAGGCTGGTGTTAGTGTGCACAACCAGCCTCTGTGCCCCAGTAACATAATTAAATCCCACCTCGGGTTCTCTTTAAACTAAACAATGCAGCATATCACATAAATAGGCAGTGCCCCTTAAACTAACTAGACAGAGTTACCTGGCTTCTGTCCTGTGCTGGTTAGTCTGACTTTCTGCTGTGTGGGCGGGCCTGCTGCCAGGTTATCTGGCAGTTCCCCCATTGCATTCCCTGACCTTCTAGTGGACGCCCTCACATGCTCCCACGGGCCTCCCACTGAGGTAAAAAAACTCCCAGCATACCCCCATACAATAACCACAGCTCCCTGCATGTCCCCATAAAGGCACCTCAGAACCCAGTATGGCACAACAGCACCCAGTATATCCACATAGAGGCACCATAGCACCTAGCATAACCCTGATTGATGCACCACAGCTCCCACCATGCCCGCCATTGAGGCAACATAGCTGACTCTGCCTGGGGGACATCTGGGGCACCCCATAATAGATCTGGGGCACGTGCCACTGATCTTTGGGGCTAGCAACGTTGACGGGGTCAACTGGCTTATCTGACCATTATGAACATGCGTATGGCCAGTTTTAAAGTGGACCTGAACTTTTGCACAGAACGCAAGAAAAATGCACCCTGTGTGTTTTTAGAGTGAAGAACTTGTCTAATGCCCCCTCATCTGTACGTAATCACAAGTGTAATTTGGCAGTCCTCGGCAGACACAGCTAATATATAAAAACGGGATGTTAACCCTTTGTCTATTTCCATGAAATCAGGAAGCAGACACACTGCAGATGTATTGCAGGAGTTCTGTGAGCTGAAACAAAAAATTGTTTTCTAACCCTCCTGGCGGTCTAATAAATTCCGCCAGGAGGCAGCGCAGCAGTTTTTGGTTTTTTTTGTAAATCATGTAGCAAGCCCAGGGCTCGCTACATGATAGCTGCTGCTTAGTGGCATCCCCCCGCCCACTTCGATCGCCTTCGGCGATCTCCGATCAGGAAATCCCGTTCAAAGAATGGGGTTTCCTGGAGGGCTTCCCCCATCGCCATGGCGACGGGGCGGGGTGATGTCCGTCAGCGACGTCATTGGGAGTCCTGATCCACCCCTCAGCGCTGCCTGGCACTGATTGGGGGGGCGGCGCGGCGGGACGGATAGCGGCGATCAAGCGCGGGGCGGCGGCGATCGGTGTGCTGACGTAGCTAGCAAAGTGCTAGCTGCGTGCAGCAAAAAAAATTAAGCAAATCGGCCCAGCAGGGCCTGAGAAAACCTCCTGCGCGGCTTGCCCCGAACTACGTTCGGGGTTACCGCCAGGAAGGTTAAAGGTTATTATACTGTTGCTTATGCAGAGATGAATGTTGCAGTAGATGAGATGGGAAATGAAAATGCATGCACACCCACTTTAATAACCTCTTGGGAGATGAAAGGATCTGTTAAAGAAATACTTTTGAGATGGAACAAAAGGAGGTAGTTAATTAGCTAATATGCATGTTAAATGAGAGCTCAGAGTCAAATATTACCCCCAAAAATGGGCATTAGGAACAGGAGTTATTGGGGTTAATGGCCCAATCAAAACATCAGCTTCTGTATTAGGTTCAATTTGCATCCCCTCATAATATTAGCATCTCACTGCCCATCACTAGCATCTGCACTTTACTAAAATTTGGAGGAAAATAGAAAGTATTCCTGACACCATAGTTTCCCTCATTTTACAAGCATCATTGGAAATTTCAGAGTTTCAGATTGCTCAGCAAGGTCATGGTGAACCAGAACTCCTAGGAGTGTGTAAGAGGCTGAAGAAGACCAAAAAGACTCCCCGCTAAAATGCTATGCAAAACAGAAGTTTGACTTCTCCTTAAAACAGAAGGTATTTGCAATTATTCAGGTTGGAGTGAGCTCTAATGTGTCCTCAGAGCTCATTCCAACCTGAATAACCGCAAATACCTTCTGTTTTGAGAAGGTAAACTTATGTTTTGGAAATGTCAGCTGTGCTGTTGTTTTTCACTTTTCCTTAGCACCACATTTTTTCAAAAAAGCTCTTACCTGTTGTCAGTATAATAGCAACAAATATACATTTTTGTTTTATTACTCATTTTGGGCAGTTACAGCTAATAAGCCAAAAGCCAAGCGAGGACACCAAGTTCTCAAACAGTATAGGATGTCATGTCATAATTTGACTGATGACATGACTACAAAGTCGGAATTCCATCTATCTATTTCAGATTTGAAGACAGATTGTGTTTGTTTTGTCTCTGATAGAAAATGCCAAAGGTTGCATACATATCATTTACATGAATATACTGTATATAGGTGTGAACTCACCGCCAGTACACATGGTACCCGATAAGGTTATGGATCATTTTTGTAATGAGCCAAAATAGGAACTTAAAACTTAGATCTGAAAGAACTTTCACAGTAAAGCACTGCCTTCAAAAACAGAAGATATTTGCAGGCCATCATTTTCAGCCCATTACCATCCATTCTCCACTCTTATTATACATTCCCTACTTTCCCCACCCCGCCACTTACATACACACACTTCCAAGTAGGCCAAGGTGCTCCATCAGCCAGAGCTGTTTATAGAGGGTGGAGAGCTGCCTGGGGCCTTGTTCATCCTACCTCTTTTCTCGATTCCCTCTGCTCCTGGTTTCCTCCTTCAACTCCCTAAGCATAGCTCACCTGTTCCTCCACCCAGAGTATGCTTCCTGGTGTTTTTTTTCTACTTCAAATCTCCCCTCCCATGGCATGCTGCTCACTGCTACTGTTCTTCCCATCCATCTCTTGACAGAGCCTACCTGTCTGGGACCCACATTGTGCAACACGTGGCAGAAGGTATGCAGCCACATCTTTCACACTGTACAGCACTGTACATGACGATGCTGCTGTACACCTCCTGACTCCTGACACGAGATTCATAAGAGATAAGGTGAGGGACTCAGACAAGTAACCTCTGCCACTGCTGGGATGTGGAAAGTAAGAGAAGTTGGCGACTCGCTATGGGAGGCAGGGCCAGATTTTTGGGAAGGCCACATAGGCCCGGGCCTTGGGCGGATGCAGCCAAAGGAGGCACCTGGAGATAAATGAGGAGCTCTTACATATGAAAGAGGAGGCAGAAAGTGGGGTGCGACACATGAAAACAGGAAACTGATGCTCAAGAAAGAAAGGGGCTGCTGCACATGGATGATATAGATGGAAGAGGGGTCTGCTCATGGAATGGGACGGGAGCTGCTGCACAAGAAAGGGGAGCCAAAACATATCTGGCCTAGGGGCACAAAAAGTATAAATCCAGCCTTGATGGGAGGAGAAGCAGAGGAGCAATGGAAACCAGTTAGCACATTCTGGAGGGACAGACTAACCAGCAAGCTCATTGTGACAAATAACTCATTGGAGTGTGTAAGGGACTACAATGGTCCCAAAAGCCCCCTTACTAAGATGTTAAGAAAAACAAAAGTTTGCTTTCTTAAAGAGGATCAAACAATCTGAAACAGTCTGTATGCATGTTGGATTATTATGGCTCTGTACAAATTAACAAGCTGACACATCATTGCATTCCAGCGGTTCTGGAGGTGTGTTTAGCTTCTAAGGGTACAATGGTTAATTTGCATATATTCAGCAGTGATGCCTGGGAGACATCTCAAACTCACTCCAACCTGAATTATCGCACATTCTGGAGGGAGATTAAAACAACAAATTAGAGCAGTCAAAGTATTCCTGGTTTGCAGTATTCCTTCCCGTCCCCAGGTGCCAGGCCCTAACGTAATCATTATGGCTAGTATGGTGGCTCCTAAGCCTATGGCCTAGTGTGCGAGAACTGCCCTACTGCATATGTGTGCTATATGTAGCAAAATAAGTAACAGAATAAAGATTTGCATGGTGAAGTAGGTTTAGTATAGCATTGCCTGTATTTGTAAGTCATCACTTCCAGTACTTTTAAGATAAAAAAGCATTAGTCCTCAGGATGAAAAAGCATTAATCCATCACTTCTAGACAGTGGAGGAAGCCATTCCAATTCTTCTTTTGTGGATTGGTTGGCCAAGTGTGGAACACGTGCAGCCTAAAATGCACATAGCCCTTTCTTCTAATCTAAATTATAAACAGCTGTTACAGGCTATTTGACATTCAGTAATGGAATGTATAGTTTGGAGGACTAACAACCTGATTGTTCAAAAAGTCAGCAAGGGCATAAATAAATTATTTACATGTGTTACAGTGGTACATTAATGTCTTGTGTTTTAACAGTTGCTTTCTGTTATAAAATGGCAATGCTATGCAGTGGCTGGAAGGAGTAATGGTTAAGGGCTCTGCCGCTGACACAAGAGACCAGGGTTTGAATCTCAGCTCTGCCTGTTCAGTAAGCCAGCACCTATTCAGTAGGAGACCTTAGGCAAGTCTCCCTAACACTGCTACTTCCTATGCGTCCTAGTGGCTGCAGCTCTGGCGCTTTGAGTCCGCCAGGAGAAAAGCACAATATGAATGTTATTTGTCTTGTCTAAGCGAAACATACACAGTATCACCTGCTGCATGGATGCATTTATAAGGCCCCTTCTCCACTTGTGCAATGCTGATTGCTTTTTCAGCCACGCACAGTGTGTGCAATACACAAGACATCAGGCGTACATAGACTGTACTGTCTCATGTTTCCAACCATGTGCAGCGCTTCATCCCAGTGGTTGTGCGCACACGGTTGCATGCAATACTGCACCAATGTAGTACAATTCCACTCATTATACACTAATGGGATTTGCATCATATTGGAGAGAATTGGAGAGCAGCACACCTGTGTTGCATGTAGCGTTCAAGTGAGGAAGAGGTCTAATGTAAATATGATGGCTAATGCTTACATTGTCATGAATTAGTTGTACCATGCAATGCAGGATTTCCTCAGTGCTCTGGCAAAATGGCATACACTGTTGCCATGTTCCTAGGTATATCAGAGTCCAAAAAATGTTTAGAAGCCCTATATTACACTAGACCAGTATTAGAGTTCGTTCTTCTTACTGTTTGAGTGCAGGCTCCTTCAGCTGCCACCCATGTGCACAGATAACTGGCACCGCATTCTGTAATAAAGCAGCTATAGTGTCTGCAGTAGGACTTATACTGTCAAAAAATATCAAGCTATTCCAAAAACATTCCAACGAGGCTTATAAGCAACACACTGTCATAAATAACAGTTAGCGCCTACTAATATGACAGTAATACTTCAAAAATATCTTCCTTTTACGTCACTACATTACATTGTTGTAAAGCGTAATGAGCAATTCTCATAATAGTACAATGAAAATTGCAATTAACATGATACTTAGTACTTTACTCATCATACTGGAACAGTAATTGTATTGTTGTTCCAGCCATCTATGCAAACAAAGCTTGGGAGCTGCACAATAAGGTTTTTGTTGTATTACACTCTTTGTTGTTTGTGCCATTTCCAGCAGACAAATGGGACAACCTATCCCAGGAGGAGAAGCAAATGCACAGGAGTCAGACAGAATTGTTATGAAAAGAAAGGACATACTGTATGTGTGATTTTAACAGTATGGTGCCATGAATATTAGAGCCAGAGCTGTCTGTGTGATGTGTGCTGCAGAGCAGTGTAGTGATTGCAAAGGCTGACAATTAGTATTTCCCCATTCCACACCCACTATTTACACCCACTACTCCCCAACATTGAGCACTATTCCCCTGCCATGTGTTAGCAAGCCCCAATATAAAATGATATTCCCCCTACATGCTGTAATAATCCCCATCTTACATACCTCCCCCTCAAAATCATAAAATAAAAATGCCCTCCATGTCTTAGGGCTCTTTCACACTAGGAGCTGAGCCAAGCCTTTTGACGGATCGCTCCTAGTTTGCGATTATAAAAGTAACATGAAAGTCTATTTGACTTTCATGTGAACTTTCACATTAAACGAAGCGCTCCAGAGCGTTACATTGCAAGGCATCTGGGAGTTTTGTAACGTCCAACCGCAGCGTTTTCCCGTCGGTTAAATTAGAACTACCGCTGCTCCACCGCAACTTCCCCACCTCATGCCGCAGGCAATTAACGCGTGCAGGAAATGGGCTCCTGCACACGTTCTGTGATGTGAAATAGCCCTTAGCAACCGTAACATAAATTCTATTCCCCTCCAAATCTTAGCAGCACCCCAACATACATACTATTCCCTCTCCATATCTTAGCAGCCCCCCATTGCCCCAACATAAGATTCTATTCCCCCTCCATGTTTCAACAAACCCAAACATAAATACTATTACCCCTCCATATCTTACTTCCCCAATGTATAAAACTATGCCCTTTCCATGTCCTAGCAAACTTCCCCCTAACATTACCACTTTCCTAATGGAAACCTTATTCTCCTCCATGGTCTAAGAATATTCCCATTGAAAGAAAAAAAATGTTTTCTCCATATCTTTAGACCCACCCCCACCCCACCTCAGCCCCAAACCCAAACCAAGACCTAAAGTACTGACCTAGTGAATAAGTCTAGCAGCAAGATCACCAACACCAAGCTCATCCAAAGTCTGTGTTAATACCGCATGGTGCCAAAAAGAACAGTCTTTGGTTTACACTGACTGCAGTGTTCCAGTATGTGAAAAAAAAATATATAGGTTTCAGAGGTACAGTTACCATACATTTTATTTTGTGAACCTTAACATACAGTAACAAAAAAAAGCTCCCTTCGCCTGCACTTCATCATCTTTCATAAGCTGTCACCTGTTAGGTGCAGAGGAGTAGGGTTACGGTTCCAGACTTCCAGTGCTGCTTGCCAGGGGCGTTGCTAGCCCCCAAGATCAGTGGCACGTGCACTGGATTTATTTTGGTGTGCCCCGGCAGTCCCCCAAGAGTCAGCTGTGGTGCCTCAATGGTGGGTATGCTAGGAGCTGAGGTGCATCAATCGGGGGTATTGGTGCCTTTATGTGGGCATACTGGGTGCTGTGGTGCCATGCTGGGTGCTGTGATGCCTTTATGGGGGCATGCAGGGAGCTGTGGTGCCTTAATGGGAGGCCTGTGGGAGCATGGTAGGGGGTCCACTAGAAGGTCAGGGAATGCTATGGGGGAACTGCCAGATAACCTGGCGGGTAAGCCTGTCCAGCAGAAAACCAGACTAGTCCGCACAGAAGCCAGGTAACTCTGCCTAGTTATGTTTAAGTAACACTGCCTATTTACAGTATGTCATATGCTGCTTTTTTTTTCTTCTTTCTTTTGCATTAATGGAGAGAGGGCTTCATCCAGCATTTTTCTGGGCAGGCCTACTAGGACCGCTGTTAAGTTCATGTAAGTTTGGCTCCACTCATGACCACACTCACATTCTAGTGCGTGGCCACACCCATTTTCCGTCTGAAGTGCCACATCTCTTAGGATCCTAGCAACGCCCCTGTTGCTTGCAGAAAGATGACCTGAATGGGAGAGTGATCAGGAGGAAGCCTTGCAAACTTATCTGAGAAATGCACAGCACAACAACTTCTTAATAAACAAAGTCTTGGAAATAAATGCTATGGAAAATAAATGCTGTGGTATGATGATGCACAAATTGAACTATCTGTCCACAGTCACCAGAAGGTTTTTGAGGAAAAAAAAGTAGCAACATGTGATGACGGCACAAACTACCTTGCCAACTAAGCACAGTGATGGATCCATGCCTTGCACTTGTGCGGTAGCAGTTGAAAAAACAGGAAACATTGTGAGAATGGATTCCTCAAGATACCAGCAACAATTCTATGTTCTTCATCCTGGATATGTGAGACTGTTCCTTTTAGCTACTAGCCGCCTTATTATGAGCAGAGGGACGGATCTCATCATTGTGGATTTCTGTACCTGGCTAATGACATGTAAGAGATGCCAGTACTGCTAATGCAAGTTTGAAAAATGGACCCTTTTGAGCTCTGACTTGAAAGGAAGTGCTTTATTGTGGTTAAAGGTTTGTGTACCCAACAATGGATGCGCTGAGCATGCTAGAAAGAAAAATATGAGTTTGAATACTCATTTTTTATCTCTCTATCTTTCTATCTTTAATTTACAGTGGCATTGTGGACCATATGGTGTAGATCTGAATCAATCCTCTGTGCTGCAAGCTATGGTCATTTAGCATTGAACAAGTTGCACTTCTTAATTATAAAGTATTTATTTCACTGGGCTGGTTGTTACTGTGATTGTAGACTGCTTAAATGAGTGAATATCTACAGCTTATGTGATACAATTAATAATTGGGTACTTAACCGTTAGCCGGGCGCATCCGGCAGGTGGCGCTGTTGATCTTAATTCCAATCATAATTACTTCACGTAAACCTGTGAATGTAAACGCCGGATGCGCCCGGCTTAAACAGATCAAGCCGCTGGCTTGCTTCGTGAGTGTCTCGCTCTCCTCCCCCTCTTGCCCTCTCTCGTATGAGCCTTGGGGAGGGGACATGCGTGTCATTGCGGCATTGCGACGAACGACTCTGGGGGGACACGCATGTCCCCTCCCCAGTGTTCTATAGGAGAGAGGGCAAGAGGGGGAGAAGAGCGAGACACGAAGCAAGCCGGCGGCTTGATCTGTTTAAGCCGGGCGCAACCGGCGTTTACATTCACAGGTTTACGTGAAGTAATTATGATTGGAATTAAGATCAACAGCGCCATCTGCCGGATGCGCCCGGCTAACGGATAAGTACCAATAATTGTGTCGTTATTTCCTCATAAAAAGCCTGTTGAACTATTGCCTCCAATTAAAATAAACCTACTGTGAAAATAAACTGATAAGACAAACAACTGTATAATTTTCCCTAATCCTAAATAGGACTTTCCTGCAGTCCCATAGCGTTTTGTGTACGAAAAGTTGAGTCAAAGTTAAGAGTTTTTATTACCTCAAGTGAATGACAGAAATGTATTTAATTGTTTTATAGCTCCCATACAGGAAAATCTTGAACTATTGACCTTCTTTATCTCTTCCCGGCATTTAGGTGTTTCTCTGCCATGCATGAGATTGATGGCCTGTAATTAGTTATCAATTACAGTTATGCTACAGTCAACTGATAACCTGACTGTGCTTTAGAGCCCTAAGCTCATTAACCATTACACTTAGAAAAAGAAGAAGAAAAGAATACAGCCTAGTTCTGAACAGGATTAGGACTGTTGATACACGACATCTCATGATGCCACGTGTCACTTTAGGAACATGGACCAAAGCTGTGGGGAAGAGAGGTGAACAGTCTGCCCTATATGTATATATACATATATAAGTCAAGGGATGAGCAGCACAAACCGAATTTTATGCAATACTATGCAATATATATATATAATATATTTATATTATAAATATATATTTAATATATACATAATATTTTTTTACAAAGGGAAGATATATCTTGTAGCATGATTTTTTTATGACTTTACTGCATGTAGCTTTGAAGTAACAAAATGAAGTTGCAGTCATTTTTATCAGGATTTCTTCTTCCTGAACTTTCTTTTGATCCTGGAAGCAGGTTTATTGGGTACAATATTTGTGATGATGCAGCACACCATTAACTCCTATAGAGTCAGGAATGGGACATACCCTTACCTGCCATAGTCATAAATAGAGCTGTGACACATAAGATGCTGTTCTAGCATTCACATGAAGCCAGGTTTTAAAGTAAGTAGCCTACTAGCCTTTTTTATCTATACTTATTGTTCAGCTACAAATTGCAGTATACTTTAACAGTGTTATTATGCAACAAAGTAATATTATTTCATGCTGAGGAATAGGAAGTACAACATTTTTTATTAGATGTGAATCTGCCAGTTCTACTATATAAAGCAGTTTAAATCAAGATTTAAGCTGACTTGATTTACTATAGTGAAATATGCCCAAGGCATCATCCACCAGGAACATTTGTGTTTCTGTAATAATAATATGACATAATAGGAGGTAGGATTCTGCTCCAAGCTACAGATATGTGAGGGTAGCGAGATGTGCAGGTTTGATGAGACTGACTTCATTCTGCCACCTGATTTAACCACTTCGGGACCACAGTGCTAAACCCCCCTAAAGACCAGGCTATTTTTTGTTAAATTGGCCAATGCAGCTTTAAGGCCAAGCTGCAGGGCCGCACAACACAGCACACTAGTGAATCCCCCTCCCTTTTCTCCACACCAACAGAGCTCTCTGTTGGTGGGGTCTGATTCCCCCCCCCCCCCCAAGCTCGAAGAATGAAGGCGGGGCAGAGCTCCGCCCATCAAACAGGAGATGCGCGCTCAGCCTGCATTCAATCTCCTGCAGTAGCCGGCCCCAGGACTTGACGCCAAATGGCGTTAGGCGGTCCTGGGGCTGCCGCTGCGTGGGGCATTCTTTAGATAGTTAAAGGACCACTATTGTGAAAAAATGTAAAAAAAAAAAAAAACCATATAAGAATTAAATTTCTCTGCACTATAAATTACCTTTTTTCCTTTGTTTCTATCAGGGCCTATTTCCACTACACGCAGATTGGCTGCAGAATTGATGCAGAATGGATGCAGAAAAACTGACTCCAATGAATGCCTATGGGAAAATCTGCATCAGAAAAATCGCATTTAGTGGAAACAGGCCCATAGGCTTTCATTGGAGTTTTTCTGCATCCATTCTGCATCCAATTTGCGGGTAGTGGAAATTAGAGTAGGTAGTAAATAACTGAAAGCTCTAACAGGTTTTGGAGCAGTCAGGGCCGGATTTGTACTTTCCAGCGCCCTATGCCGGCTGTCACCAACCGCCCCCCCATTCTGTCCAACTCTAACTAGTGATCACTGGGTTGAATGGGCTTCCCTCTGTTTTGCTGCTTTGCCCCCCCCCCCCATTCAACAAAGAAGCAGTGCATGTTCTGGCCACTCATTGTAATTTTGCACTCCTGCCTGGATGCACATCAGCCGATTGTGTTCTGAGCTTGCATAATTCAGAAATGACGCTCATATATGAGCAGCACTTCTCAAGTACACATACCCATAACACTCCCAGCTTCGGCTGCTGTGCACATCCGTAGAGGAGTGCGTAATGACAAGAAGAGAGAGGACAGAGTATACACTGCTTCTTTATCCTCTGTGCAACTAGCTTCAGTCAGAGCCACAAATAGGTGACAGGGCAGCGCAAAGGAGAGAAGCCCATCCAAACCAGAGACCAGGTAAGTAGAAGGATCCCAAACTATACACGCTGGCATAGATGTAGTGTAATGCTAGGTACACACAATGCAATTCTGACAGATTAACTGTCAGATCGATTATTTCCAACATGTCTGATCTGATTTCCAATCAATTTTTCAATCGATTTTCCGTTAATTTCTATGAAAAAATTATTCAGAAAGTCTATCAGATAGCAGATCGGACATGTTGAAAATAGTCGATCTGACAGTAAATCTGTCAGAAAATTCCATCATGTGTACCTAGCATAAGCTCAGGTGTACTTTACACAGTGACAATTTAGCACTTAGGGCAAGTTAAGACAGATCCTAATCAGTCAGCAGGAAGTGTTTAAGTTTTGTAATAGAATGATATTTATTTGCTAACCAAAAGAAAACAGTGAGCCTTTGGCTAATGAGCCATCTTCAGACTTTGTTCCTGTATACAAGATGTTAGGACACACAGCTATATATACAGTCAGCAGGAGATGCATACATTGTTTTGAAAATATAAATAAATGTAATACAGTTGTCGTTCTGTTTCAAAACATCCTGCTTTCACTGATGGCTAACACAGTACAATCTAAAAAATGTCAGGAAAGAGTTAAACTGTAGCACAGAGAATGTTGCTGTCATTCCCTAGGAAAGAAAAACAAACCATAAATTTAACAGGTCTCAGGTCTTTAACAGCTCTGACCAAGTAATAAACATCAGTCTGGGGGAGAGGAAAGCTGATAATTCCTGTCAGTGAATGCGTGCTGCATAACCAGTTCGGCCTATCTGGACGAGCTTCCTCGTCCAGATAAGCACTGCTGCTGCCCCCGGATGGTGCGCGCGATTGGGCGCGCCCCCGCGCGCGCTCCCGCCACCCGCCGCTAGCCCCCCGATCAGTGAATAAGAATATAATTCCCATTCACCGATCTAACTTCCCCGCAGAAATACCGACGCTTTCTATCCAGAGAGCGCTGTATTTCTGCCCCCAGGAAACTTCTCCCCAGCATTTTAGTTCCTGGATGCGAGATCGTTCGCATCCAGGACTTTTTCCACTGTGGCCATCTTGTGGCCAAATAGTAAACTGCACCCACATACATTTTTAATTAAAAAAATATTATTTTACATTTAAAATTAGCAATTTCCCTCCCACACCAAAAATCACCCACATACATTTTTATTTATTAAAAAAAAATACAATTAAAAAAAAAAAAAAAAACATAAATAGTTACCCAAGGGTCTGAACTTTTTAAATATGCATGTCAAGAGAATATGTTATTATATTATTTAAAATTATAAGCTTATAAATAGTGATGGACGCAAATTGAAAAAATGCACCTTTATTTCTAAATGAAATATCGGCACCATAAATTGTGATAGGGACAGATGGGCAAATAAAATACATGAGTTTTAATTATGGTAGAGTATATTAATTTCAAACTATCATGGCCAAAAACTGAGAAATAATTAATTTTTTTCATTTCTTTCTTAATCTTCCTGTTAAAATAGATTTAGAAAAAAAATAATTTTTAGCAAAATGTACCACCCAAAGAAACCCTAATTAGTGGCGGAAAAAACAAGATATAGATCAATTCATTGTGATAAATAGCAATAAAGTTATAGGCGAATGAATGGGAGGTGAACGTTGCTCGGATGCATGAGATTTTCGGCACTGCGGTGCTGAACCGGTTAAAGAAACTAATCTGAACTCAAAAGTTCTACTACTTAAGCCCATATATGTTTCTTCTCACAGCAGCTTGTATGTCCCCACTCATTATACTGGACAAGATCTTCAGATGACAACAGATGCTGTCATCGCACACACTCTGCGGTGAGAGAGATGCAGGGATCTCTGGAATTCAGGCAGAATAGAGCAAAGCAGAAGTGATTTACTTTGACATGTGACTACTTTGACATGTGACCTCTTATCTCTCCAAGTCCTGCTGAATTGTATCGCCCTAGGCCTTGACCTTTGTGGCCTTCCCAGAAATCTGGCCCTGGGAGCAGGCCATAGATGATTCTGAGGGTTTCCTTTATTTTCAAAAGCACTTTCTGGTACTGAATGTCAGTTGCTCAGTCCAACTGCCAAAATACTAAGCAAATGAGTAGGGAGGGCTGCTGGCATCCTTATATAAGAAGTCCAGTCCTTTCCAGGAAGTGTTTTTTTACAAAGAATAAAGGGAATACAAAAAAATCCCTCATGAGGAGATGGGCTAGTCCAAAATCAGCCAGCTCTGTCAGATTCTAATTTACAGTGCAATTTGCAGTGGGAGAAAAAACATGTATGGATGTATTTTGAATATTACAATATTTCACAATGATGGTCCTATAAAGCAAAATACTCAGGTCTGCTACATGCTGATATGTGTGCTATGAAGATAGAGGGGAGGGAATGGAGTCCCTCAGTAATATCACCTTTTTAAGGGTTAAACAACATTACTTGTCCAATTGCTTTCTCCCCCAAAGGACTCATCTCTTACTAACTGCAGATGGCCTACACACATGGGATCATCACCTACCCAAGTGATTATTATCAATTGTCTACCAATACCTGGGACTAAAGTTAATGTACCCCTTTATTTGGGAAGCACATTTAATGACTTGTTGTTTGAAAGTCTTTTAGTGTGGAACTAATAGACTTTCAAACAACATGTCGTTTGTACACATGTACGGACCTAACTGTCGTTTGTATGTCAGTTAGAACACGGATCCGCCAAGCGGATCAGTCAAAACTGCTGCTATCAGCCTAACTATCGTTCATACACATGCCAAACTGTTGTTCAAATGACCGGTTTGAAAGAAAAATTATTCAGAAATATCAGACGTGTGTACTTTCCATATAGTGGACTCCACAGAAGTGAATGGAGAATAACTAAGATCCAGTCGCACGTTCAGATCCAAACAGACACAGGGACTAGACAACTGACAGGACATCATAGTAGCGGACAAGATCACCATGACAGCAGTGATGTCAGCCATAGCAGTGCCAGCTGACAGGAACTTCAGAAAGAAGATGTATGGGGTGCCAGAGATCTAGAGTGGATGTGGAAGTAAAGGCCAAAATGGTTGCAGTGCCAGTAGGAATTCTTGGGACTGTGACTCCTATGCTGGTAGAGTTACTCCAACAGATTCCATGGACAACATCACTCCCTGTCCAAAAGGGGACAAGATTAGGAACAGCTAAGATGCTGCCCAGAACTATAGAGGACCTGAGGTTGAGCAGTATAGTATCACCCATGGTATGAGAAGAGATTTTTCAAATACTTTTTAAACTGTATCTGTAGTTTTGTCAGGAAAGTTTCCTAATATAATGATGTGTCACAACTTTACTGCCAACTACATGGAATGGTAATGACTACATTCTGTACTGCCATGATGCCGGGGCCTAGAGATCCGTTTGGTAAAAAAGTGATAAATTGCAGCTTTACACTTTTCCATAAATTGATGGCAACACATCACAGCACAACACAAATAGCAATTTCAGCCACCTTATAAAAGGCACAAGTATACAAACAACCTGCCCCTACCTCCATTTGGCTGAATGGTGTCAAATTGTGTTAAAAAAATCTACACATTAATTACAAAAAGTGACCATGATTGCTAGCCAGGAGTTACCCAAAGGGCCCATATGCAATTCACTCCTGAGTTTTCTCCTAGATGATATTTTACACCTTGTCATAAAATGCCTTTTAGACCCCCAGCAAGCAAGAAAATACTCCAAATGATTTTGATGGTACTTTTTCACCAACTTGGGAGTACTCTTCCAATTGTAAAATGCTTAAAAGTTATTTTAAGCAGGAGATGAAATTACCTCCTGGGAGATAATTCAGGAGAAAAGTTGATTGCATATGGGCCTTGATCTCACCACTCCTGCACAGCTCCATAGACTTTAATACCACTCAAGAACTGACCAAAAGGACCACACAGCTATTACATAAAAAATGCGATGAGTCTAAGGGCAACAATTACAAATTTTCTTAAAGACACAAAATTACTTCTCAGATATTTAACATTCATTTATGAGTGGGGACCGTAGTTGTTTATTTTTCCACAGTGGCCACTTCTAATTTGTTACACAGATTTGAGGACTTCTAGCTGATTTTAACTTACACATTCTTGGAGATAGACTCTAACAAAAGTTAGATCTTCCTGTAAACAGCTTGTCTAATGCCCATTGTAAGTAAGTTATATCTACAGAGATGGAAATTAATGTAATGTCTGAACCACTAGGCTATTTAATATACCATTTAACACAACAATACATGAATACTGCACATTATCACAAATTGTACACAGTTTACTGACAAGTGTAGCTGCTAAGTGTTGTTCATTGTGAAGATAGGAGTGGTGGGTGGAAACCTCGCCTTACTCACCATTTGTCAGACTTCAGTCTAGTTGATTGTTGATGAAAGAACAAAGCCAATAAATGTAGGCACAGCACATAGTCATGTGAACCGGTTTAGGTATCAATTATTTATGCTGCGTCCTATAAATGACTAAATATGCTCTCACCTACCAGTAGAATTTCCAGTTTAGTTTTAGCAGACTGTATTCACAGGTGGAGCTCTCTCCTCATTTACCAGGAAGGTGCCTGTATGGGATGTAGCTTAGGGCTCTCACTTTTTGGAATGAAAGTAGACAATGTAAGCACTGATTTTTTTTTTGTAATAGGGAGACTAGGATGGGTAAGGGAATTATACAGATATACGTTTTTATTTAAGAAAAAAAAAAGTTTCCCTAACATGTTTAATGACAGCAACATCAACGCATTAGCATGTGATTATGAGTCATTGTAAATAATACTGCTGAGAATCAAAACTTGATGATGCTAACACAAAATAAATGGTTTTGGATGCTTCATTTATTACGCATGTGATTAAAAAAAATAAAGTCGCAGTATCATCTAACATAGATACATGGTGATAGTGTAACCCGTATGAAACCATATTCCCAGGCTCTGGCTGAGTAGAATCCACCAGACACTGACTCAGATGAGATTATCAAAGATTTATTCGCAACCTAACAGTGGTCACGGTAGTTGCAATCAACCAAATACACTTTAATGTCACAACACACCTCCCATTAACATCAAAGGCCACTAATACACAATCTCTAGTCTTCACAGCCGGTGCACTGGTAAAACCTGCGGAAGGAAACGGTTAGTTACACAGAAATTATAGTGAGCTACAATAGGTCTTCTTGTACAACAATCAACCACTTTACAGCATATACAGATCACAGTACCGATGTTGGGCGTGGGCTGGGGATAGGGCTGGTCTACTGAACAATTCAGTCCAGTACCTAATCAGTTCTCAGTCTCTCGCAACCAAGTTCAGCTATCTTGCTCAGCAAAACCTTGGGGGAAACTCGTGACAGTTCGCAATATGGTACTGAATAGTTAACAGTTCGTTGGTTGGTCCAATCAGGACATTCACCTTGCTCCAAGATCTTGTAGACTCTTTAGGTTGTATTTGTAGCACTCAACACACTTTACTCTTAATACCTCCCCTATGGATTGGGCTCCCCAAAACAACAATCAAAATAAAATTAAATCAAATATTTAAAAAGGGTTAAAGCAAAATAAAGAGAAATAAAATAAAATATAAAGTGACCAACCACCCCTCTATACCATCAATACCACCCTCCTGCAATAGAACTTTCTTTAAGTGCACTTTGGGGTCAATTCACTAACTGGTGCTAACCTAGTTAACACACCTAAAGGGTTTGGGCATGCTAACTAGGGTGCTAACCAGTTAGTACGCCCAGAGTTTGCACGCTGTGCGGTGCGGCGAAAACGTTGCGTGGTGGGATGTTAACATCGCACCCTTCAAGCAGTAACTCTCCTTCGCTTGAAACGTGGCCCCCGGTGACCTGTAAATCTCGCACCTGGTGCGCCAAAAACGGCACAGGTGGTGCGACCGAAACGTCGCATCGATGCAACGTTTCGGGTGCACCGCATGCGCCGTTTTCGGCGCACCAGGTGCAATGTTTCCAGGGCACCGGGGGCCACGTTTGATGTGAAGGACAGTTACCATGCGAAGGGTGCGACGTTAACGTCTCACTGCGCAACGTTTTTGGCGCACCGCACAGCGCGCGATCTCTGGGCGTGCTAACTGGTTAGCGCCCTAGTTAGCATGCCCACACCCTTTAGGCGTGCTAACTAGGTTAGCACTAGTTAGTGAATCGACCCCTTTGACTTTAAGGCTGAATAAGCTCTAAACTTTGTGATGTTGCAACAATTGTATTCCAACCTAATCGGCTTGATGTCTTGATCAGGTATCACCTGGTTTCTCCTGCAGTATACTTTTAATATCACAAGATGTAATATAACACCTCCTCTTCTACTTAGCTTTGTAATACTGACAGGGTCTCTTTAAATATCAGTCTCTTTGTGATTATGCAGAACACACCAACTGAAGAACATATGAAGTTTAACTCCTGAGTTGAAACGGACTTGACAGGGACAATGTCTCTATGTAACAGGAATATATGCAAGCGGGGGCTGGGTCAGCTTAGCAGGGTACTCTATGGAGGCTATGAATGTCTATCAGTGACAGCAGGGCCTGGACTTTTATAATCAACAGCAACTTGTCTCACTTTTAGATCAGCAGCTTTCTTCTACACAAACAACTGTATGCTCAGCACAATGTCTCCGTGACTGTACAGCGCTCTCACACAGGCAGTCTTAAGCAATACCACTTAGGGAAAGGGTTCTGACCTTTCCAGGTTCTAGATTGCTATCTTCAGCAAACTTATACTGGATTCTGGTTACTAACTGTACACACTTTGTGGCTTAGGTTTGGCTCTCAGGCCTATACACATCTGACTGCGAATGTCCTTAGGTCAAGGGTATTCCGGGTCTGCCGCCTTCGGCCTCCGGGTAGGTGTCCTGGCCCACTGCCGCTGTCCTTACTGTTTACTCTATCTGGCCGCTGGGTCCCCCTAGCTTCTGCGACTGCAACGGCCTCTCTCTGCACTGGTCTGGCCTCCCTCCCTGCTCCGCACTGCTCGCTCCTGGTCTAAGTCCTCTCTCCTCCACGTTCTCTCTCGCTCTGCTCAGCTCCAACCAGTTCCCTCCAGTTACACCTTCCTAGGCTCTTGCCCCTGCGCCTGCGCTGTGTCTCTCTGACAGGCTGTGCGGGGCTCTTGAAAGCTCCAGCAAATTCCCCTAATTTGCATACTGTGGTCGCTTGGCAACTGACTATGCGACCTTTCTAGCGCTTAGTTTCCCTTCTCATACGCCATTTTGGTTCCAGCAGCTTGCTGGAAGGCACCACACACATATTAATACTTTTGTATTCTGGAGCCCTCTTTTGGGTGGTTACAACTTATGTTATCATGTGATGTGCTTAAATCATGCTTGCTTCGTCATTAGTTAGCCACTCACAATAGAATTCTGGGAATGACAATGTATGTGGCCAATACTGATGTAGGCCCCCATTTACTAATACTGGAGAGGCGTAAAAAGCTTGTGTGATCCAGCAAATCTGGACTGGATTATGTGAAAGGGGAACTTCAGCCTAAACAAACATACTGTCATCAAGTTACATTAGTTATGTTAATTAGAATAGATAGGTAATATAATCTTTTTACCCACCCTGTTTTAAAAGAACAGGCAAATGTTTGTGATTCATGGGGGCTGCCATCTTTGTCATGGGGCAGCCATCTTTTTGGTTGAAAGGAGGTGACAAGGAGCAGGAGACACAGTTCCAGCTGTCCTGTGTCCTGATTACCCCTCCCAGCTGCACACGCTTGGCTTCAAATGTCAAATTCAAAATGTAAAAAAAAAAAATTGCACCAAAACAGCAGAACGAGAACAACAAAATCAGAAATCCCATCATGCTTTGCACAGCATCTGGGGAAAAAAGCCCGGGCAGTTTTCTTCTGTGCAGCTAAAAATGAGGCTTGTATAAGAGAAAAAAAAGTTCTGATGCTGTGAAACTGTTAAAGAAACACCAGGCCTTTTCAGTGCTGCTGAGTCGATTTTTAGTCCGGAGGTTCACTTAAAGTATTATTACTAATCCATTGGCAAAAGCTTGCAAATTTTTACCTGTGTCATATCAGGTGAGGAATACTTAAAGCTTAGTTAATAGGTGTCATGCAATTGAAATCATGTTAGTAACCTAAATCTTTGTGATGAATCCTGGCAGTCCTTGATATGTCACATACACATATTACTTTAGGTGCCACGCATACCCCAAATGGAACCTTGACACTAATAAGAGTTTACATTTTTACAACTCTATCCAAAATAAAAGGTTTTGGCTGAAGTGGTATTGTCCTCAAAACATTTGTTTTTTTCTGCTAAAACATTAAGCACAGTAAAAATGAATATTAAACACTGCAAGACTGTTCTGATGTCTTTTGAGTGCATATTCCCACCTCACTGAAGCTGACTGATATCATTGCATGCTGCAGGAGTAGGACAAATTATCAGATGTATTCCTAGAGGACTACTTGATGAGCAATAAAGTAGATAAAGTTATCCCCCTGGCTACAGCAGACGCTTTTCTGCCTTGTTTACACAGTTTATACACTTCCAGTTCAATCTGATGATTCTGCCCAGCAATGGTAGGCTCATCATTTAGCAGCTAAATGAAGTGTAAGGCTGTGTTCCCACTTGAGCTGAGAATGGACATTTTTTCGTCCGTTCCTTGCTCATCGCAAAGCTGACAGCTTTATTTTATAAATCGGAGCCATTCACACTTGTCACTCTGCAACAGATCTGTGGGATCCATTGCAGTAAGCGGGCCGCACTTCTGTGCAGTCCACAATATAGGGGTAACGCATTTGTCCCAGGCTCCAGCCAGACTACAGAAGACCATCAGAGTAAACACTACACTGGCCGCTCCCGCTGGCCGCACATGATCCAGCATAAGTGGGGACAGAGCCTGAAGCATGAGTTTTAACCCTTGAATACTAGTCAGATGGTTTGGGTTGTTAATTTTATGTTTTAATGCTTTAGACTATAGGTTAAATTTGATGACAAAACACACTCCAGGGATCGAATTTGGTAAGGAGTACCCATAGGGTAGGAGCAGCATAACAGAAGGTTCTGGTTCCATATGTTTTCAGGAAGGCGAGAAACTGATATTATGGAGAAGCTGGTTTGTTAGTAGCCTGGGAGCAGCATTCTGTGCTAACTGTAGGCAGTGCAGGGAGAAGGCGTTTAATTTCTGCAATGTTCCTTTGGTGAAAGGAAAAATGAGCATCATTTACCAAGCAGAATGGCTTCACACCTCTGTCACAGAGACCTGGCTGCAAATGTAGGCTCTATAATACTCACAGCTGTAAAAGAACCTATTATTATTTAGATAGTGCCGACATCTTTCTGCAGCGCTGTACACAGTATATAGACTTGTCACTTAACTGTCCCTCAGAGGAGCTCACAATCTAATCCCTACCAGTGGTGCTCAGCAAGATTTCAGATATCCGAACTACCCAGATAATCCGAACTTTTTCCACTATCCGAACTTTGAATAGCAAGTCGGATATTTTTTAAAATCCGAATAGACTATCTGAGCGAACTCGGATTTCCCATCTGAAATCTGGGCGGATAGTTTCTTCAGATATCCGAGCAGAAGCCAAAATCACTTTGAATGTTAAAAAAATCCCTATCGAAGGCAGTCAGGCCTAGAGAGAGAGAGAGAGAGAGAGAGAGAGAGAGAGAGAGAGAGAGAGAGAGAGAGATATTGGAAGCATTTTAAGCCATTTTCAGGTCACTTCCGGTTTTCTATCCGGATATCTGAATCCGGCCGGATATCCAGGATATTGGGTTCGGATATCCGAGTTTACTCGGATACCAAAAAGTTCGGATTCAGATATCCGATTCGGATCCGGATACCTGGATTTTAAAAAGGGGTATCCGAGCAACCCTGATCCCTACCATAGTCATATGTCTATGTATGTATTCTGTGGTGCATGTATCATAGTCTAGGGCCATTTTTTTAGGGGAAAGACAACTCACTTATTTGTATGTTTTTGGGAATCCTATAATAGGATTACACTAAAATCATACCAATACCAATATGTAAAATGACTGAAGTGAATCAACATGTAGTTCATCGACACTTGCCAATAATGAAGGCTTTTTTCTACAGATTTTTCTATAACTCATTATCATTTACAGCTAGACATCTTATCTTATGAGCTCCTTTAAAGGTCATAAGGTGCACTATACTATTCTTTGCCTTCAGAATAAAAACAATTAAAAAGTCCCAAACCTGCCACAACAAGCTGTGAGCAAAAAATTGTGTCATTTTACCTGCTAAATAATCTTCCAAAACTGCTCACTCTCAGGTGTATGACTAGCTTGCATAACAACAAGCAAAAAAATCCCCTAATTCATAAAGGTTATTTAAGTGAACTCTTGATGATTGCTACTAGTATGATTTCATCTGTTAATAACAGTCACGGAGCAAATTGTAATCAAAATATGTTTGTGACCTAATCAGCAGTGATCTCATGACAATGAGTATCAGCATGCACTGGAATGCCCTTACGCTGGGAATACACTATGAGTTTTTATAGCAGATAGATGGCTCGAGAGATAATATCCGACAGGTCCGATCTGATTTTGATTGTTTTTCTGATCGATTTTCTCATAAAAGTGAATGGAAATTGATCGGAAAAACAACTGGAAAATCGACACACATACACACGCATTAAAGCTGCTCTGCTTCATGAGTTGGTAGGCCTTTATACAGCCTTTTATTACTATTTTGCTTACGGCTTGTAATATTATTTCTAAAGTGAGAATGTTGGTTCACTGGAATCAGTGTACTTAGCTATTATTTATCTATCGGTTATAATACCCTGTGTGCAAATGTGCACATCACAGTATTCAACTGTATGATTCAGGCTGGTACTGCTACAACTGCATCCAAGGTTACCAGGGTTACGGGGCCTGAGACAGTGCTATTATGCTACACGATGCTCCACCACAAGCTCAGGCTATACACATGATGGCCTAGTGTTTAGACCCAAGGACCTATTCATGTTTTTGCTCTGAGTGTGATTTTACATGGGACTATATTCTACTGTAGTAAAGTATTTTTAACTTATGTGGTTGATAAAACAATATAATTTTTAGAATATCCTTAATACTGAGTGGATAGCAAACCACCCTGCTCTTAATGGCAGGTATAATATATGTGTTTATTTAATTAATAGGGCTAGGTGTATGGGGCAGAAGGAACCCATGAGCCCACCATCGGGGTGGGGGTTTTTTTAGGTTTTTTTTTTATTATTATCATTATTTTGATTCATGATGAATATTTTGGTGTTACTGTTATACCCTAAGAAGTACCTGGTTTAATATCATGGAAGAAGGGTATGGTGATCACCAAGTTACTTTTTACTGGTGTTCCTTTATTTTTATGGTACTGATCAGCACTGATCTCATGAAAATGAGTACCAACACCAATGGATTGTCCCCTTCCTGCTTCACATTTCCATAAAGACTGCTCTGCTTCTTAAGACCTTCTAGAGTGGTGACATTTGCATGCAGGCAAAAAGTATTAGTATCTTATTGACCATCTGCAATAGTAAATAGTTTGGCTTGTTTTGGTCTAGAGCACGGATGTCAAACCGGTCCTACGAGGGCCGAGATCCTCACACATTTTTGATACAGCTCAAATGAATTGATGGGTCTGAATCAGGAAAGATGTGGTCCATCAGGTAGAACACATTCCTTTCTTTCTCAGTCCATCCTAAACACTGGCATGGATCTGGCCCTCTAGGCATGGAGTTCGACATATGTGGTCTAGAGAAAGGAAACAGAACCTTATGCAAACGCAACCAAGAGCATTTTACTAGTTGAGAAACAACAGCAGCAATTACACAAGAGCTCATATGCAATTACCCTTTTCGCCTTAGTTTTCTCCAAGATTATATTTTCACACTTTATCAATAAAATTCCTTTCAAACCCCCAGCAAGCAAGAAAATGCTATATTTTAGTTCAATAGTACTTTTTTTCTACTACTTTTGGTACTTTTTTAATTTCAAAATGCTGAAAAGTCACTTTAAGAACAGATTAAAAATTATCAGCTAGGAGAAAACTTTGGAGAAAAGGTGAATTGCATATAGCCCAAGGTGTTGTCATCTGCATCTATCCTTTCCTTCCATAACACCAAGAAGACAAAATCTGTTGATAATGTTCCAAACCATTTCACAATCTTACAGAACCTCCTTTCTTTGCGATCAGGCACAGCTTCTGATCTATATTTCTAAACAAAGAAATAAGGTGTATACATTGGGACATATTTAACAAGAAATGTGCAAATACACCTAGAGTAAAAGTGGGGCAGTAGCTCAAAGTCACCAATCAGGCTTCAAATAGTAAATGGAACACAGATTCTGGTTCCTCTTGGCAAGTGTACTACAATCCTTCAGTTCTCTCTGACCTGCCTTGATAAATCCGAAGAACACTAATTATCAAGTAATAGCATGCATCCAGTCGTCCTTGCCAAAGTAATTATTGTGGGTGCAGCGTTTTCAATGTAGTTATGTTCTCATAAACACTTTGGTTTACATAATAAGTTATAAGAAATATTTGATCCTTTTGCTTCTACTTGTATTCAGTTCATAACTCATTTTGCTTCCATGTTGTTTTCGTACCGTGTGACATATTGCAGGGCTGTATATGTGATGTTTCGATGTGGTTAAAAATGTAACAGAAGCTTAAGATGTCTTCTTCATTGTCTATCTCCATCAAGCCTTCTGTCATCTTACACAGTACACAGACCAGCTGCATCTTACAGCTCTTGACTCAGAAACACGCTGCTTAAAATGGGTGGTGTGTGATACATGCCTCTGGCTGTGTGACTCTTGCCTCATTTATGATTCATGGCACAGGGTGTGTATTGCTGTTCCCAGATCAAGTCTCTGTCTGTGCCCAACTAGTACACAGCCCAGAGTTCCCTCCGCCTCCTACATCTCAGTAATATCACCTAGCTACAAATCACCTAGCAACATAAAAATAATACTAGGGTTGATTTATTCAAACTGAAGCAGGTAAAACTGTAGAAAAATCCACCAATCTTGAATTTGCTAGATTTTATTAAAATTGGTGAGTTGGTGATCCAGAACATGACTAGAAATGACTAGATCCCTTTGGTTAATTAGAAAAGCTTAAAAAGGAACTGTAGTGAAAATAACATCACAAATAAAATGTCTTATTGTTTGCAATATTCATTTATAAAGTATTTAGTCAATGTATGCCCATTGTAAAGTATTTCCTATTCCTATGTTATTACTGATGGCATCTTGAGGGCTAGTTCACACTCGGCGCTTGTAGCGCCGCTAGCCCTAGATCGTGCTCGGCTCCGCGATGGCGATTTTCAACTGAAATCTGGCGATTCTGCTGCAATTTGCACTTCTGATCCCGTTCAATTGAACGAGAATCACAGAGCAATCGCCCCCAAAACGCTGCATGCAGCGCCTTTGCGATTAATCAAAGTTGCAACCGCTGCAGTGTGATTGTATCCATAGGGATACATTGTAGAAGCGCTTTGCTGATCGCCGGCGATCAGCAAAGCCGGCGATCAGCAAAGAGCTGAAGAATCGCCCAAGTGTGAACCAGGCCTTGGCCCTGCAAGGTGATCCCTGCACAATGTTCGTTTACTGAGAGTTCTATGCACAGAGTAGGATACTGTTTGCTTGGTAGTTGGGAAACATTTTTATTTCCCACAATGCAACAAGCTTAATAGACAGGGAACTATCAGGACCATGACCTGACATCACACTGTGGGAGGGGTTTCACCACAATATCAGCCATACAGACCCCCTGATGATCTCTTCCAGAAAAGGTAAAGATTTCTCATGGGAAAGGGGGTATCGGCTGCTGATTGGGATGAAGTTTAGTCCTGGGCTAAAGTTCCTCTTTAAATAGCTGCCACAGCTTTTGAAAATCAGTGTATCCTATAGCCTCACCGACACCTAACAGTCAATTATAATAAAACATCTTTTATATTTAGAAACCATTTATGAAAGAGAAAGGCAATGTGTTGACTGCAGAGATGCATCCAATACATGTGGTGTTATTATTATTATAACTACTCTTCACCGATTCTTAAAGGAAAGGTTCAGGGAGGGTGGGCAAAAAATAAAAATCAAATTCCACTTACCTGGGGCTTCCTCCAGCCCGTGGCAGGCAGGAGGTGCCCTCGCCGCCGCTCCGCAGGCTCCCGGTGGTCTCCGGTGGCGCGCCCGACCTGGCCAGGCCGGCTGCCAGGTCGGGCTCTTCTGCGCTCCAAGGCCCGGAACTTCTGCGTCCCACGCCGGCGCTCTGACGTCATCGGACGTCCTCCGTGCTCTACTGCGCATGCGCAGTAGTTCTGCGCATGCGCAGTAGAGCCCGGAGGACGTCCGATGACGTCAGAGCGCCGGCGTGGGACGCAGAAGTTCCGGGCCTTGGAGCGCAGAAGAGCCCGACCTGGCAGCCGGCCTGGCCAGGTCGGGCGCGCCACCGGAGACCACCGGGAGCCTGCGGAGCGGCGGCGAGGGCACCTCCTGCCTGCCACGGGCTGGAGGAAGCCCCAGGTAAGTGGAATTTGATTTTTATTTTTTACCC
Organism: Hyperolius riggenbachi; assembly: GCF_040937935.1. NCBI lineage: Eukaryota > Metazoa > Chordata > Amphibia > Anura > Hyperoliidae > Hyperolius > Hyperolius riggenbachi. The sequence goes on from NC_090650.1 coordinate 329,662,523, forward strand.
ACCCTCCCTGAACCTTCCCTTTAATGTGTACAGAGTGATTTTTAACTGCTGGGCCTGCCAGGCAGGACATTCCCACCGCATCACATCCACCTGAGCATAAATGGCTACATACGACCTACATAATGCCACAACCAGTGCTGCACACACATGGAAGTATTTATTAATTCCACAGCAAACACAATTCCACAGCAAACAAAAAAGTGTTAGGAACCATGATGAGGGTCATACAACATTGGTTCTCCTCTCAATGACTTGAGCACACTGACTCTGACCAAGCAACTGCTTTATGGGTCTATTGTTGTAGTAACATTCCATCAAATTCCACCATTTCTTGTCTTTTCGATGAATGATTTGTTCCACTTGTCATCAGATTGTCATCTGATGCAGACCCTGTTAATCTGAGAAATGTCTAAGCCACAACATAAAAATGGTAATCACTCAATCAGACTAAAATCTATCATATAATGAGCTCACAAGGCTGGACAAATACACAGAGCAAAATTTAAAGAGACCAGGGCTCAAAACCCACAGATAGCCAGCATGATTATCCAATCCAGCATGATTGTTTTAATTATGTCACTCTCACGTATGAAGTAGATACAGTATACATAGATTGCGTTAGATGGCCTTTCCCTAGGTCCCTGTACTGGAAAGGTACTAGTAAGTAAATTCCACCTTGTATTTAAACCATGATCTCCAGAGTCAAAGGGGGCATTCAGGAACAGCATATTCTGAATGGCACAACTACATTACTGGCCGTAGGTACAAAATGTATCCTAATTCACTACACACAGCCATGAACAACAGGGCTAAGATCCTGTGAGACAGAGACACAGGTATTGGCAATGCAAATCAGTGAGACACCATGGTAGTAGACGAGGATCAGGTGACAGCAGTGGTGAGATTGAGATAGCAGTGCCAAGTGACACCAATATCAGAAAGAAAGAATATAAGGAGGAGCTGGATAAGTAGCAAGGCCTGGAAAAGGAGTGAGAGAAGGTCTAGAAATTAGAGACCCAAGTAAGTACAGTGGTGGTAGGAGCTCTTGGGACTGTGAATCCTAACTCAACTGGGAGAGTGGTTCCAACATATCTCAGGAACAGCATCAGAGTTCTCTGTCCAGACAAGTACAGTGCTAGGAATGGTTAAGATACTGTAAAAAAAAAACCTCAAACTCATCTATCAAGCCATTTATCTAATAGCTTCTCACAATTATAAACTATTTTCTCAGTTGTGCCATTAGTAATCTATTTGTCTGACCACCATAGATCTAGGTGATGTGCCTGGATCTATGTGCTTCTTCTTGCAACTTACCTTTGTGTCCAGGGTTTATTCCAGTGCACTCCCTCCTTCCTCTGTCTGTGCCTATTGTCAGTATGCACTCAGCTTATGCTGGTGTGTGCATGGTGCGCATGGATATGTTTTTTTAGCTCCCTTGAGGGATTATTTTCATGCACTATCTGTCCCAAGAGAGGACGACAGGATTTGTGCTGCGTCCTAATCCTTAGATTGGGCTGATGCAATGGATGTTTTGCATGTTTGCACTATGCATGTTACAGGGCCAGAGTTGGGACGCCTATGAATACTGGGGTACCTCGGCGCAGTGTAGGAAACTACGCAAGAGAATGTTTTCTTTTGTACCAAGACCCCATCTTTTAACTTACAGTAGCTGTAGGGAGAGCAGTGGATCCTGAATGATTGATTTCTGTGAAAGCATTTGTATGAACATTTGCATTTGCACCACCAAACTCCTCATCCATGCCCTCATAATTTCCCTCCTTGACTACTGCAATGCCCTTCTGTCTGGTCTCCCTATGACCCGAACTGCCCCACTGCAGTCCATCATGAATGCGGCAGCCAGAATTATCCACTGTGGCGGATCCCCTCCTTGAATCCCTCCACTGGCTTCCTATCCAGTCCAGAATCAGATTCAAGATACTGTGTCTGACCTACAAAACTGTCCACAAAACCTGTCCAACCTACATTTCTGATCTTACTCAGAGGTACACACCTAGCCGCTCACTCCACTCTTCCAATGAACTTCGCCTAACCGCCCCCCGCATCACCCAGTCCCATGCACGCCTCCAGGACTTCTCAAGAGCTGCTCCAACACTATGGAACTCCCTACCTCCACCCATTAGGGCAGCCCCCTCCTTTAACATCTTCAAGAAGGCCCTCAAAACTCACCTTTTCACTCTGGTCTACTACCCCTCCCAAGTGCTCTAAACCCACAGCTGAACTCCCCTACCTTTCGTGTCCTTACCTCTCCCTCTAGATTGTAAGCCTTTGGGCAGGGTCCTTTTCCTTTTGTGTCCTACCTGATCATGCACCTTCATTACTGTGAACCCATGCTATGCATCTGAGTAAACCTAACTTGCCTAATATCCATGCTCCCCTCCAGTGACTAAGCATTACATTGTACTCATACTGTGCTGCATGATCTGGTCTTTCTTGTATTCAGGTATTGTCATTTTGCTGTATGTCACCCCTAAATATTGTCTGTAACCTAAACTAATGTCCAGCGCTGCGTAATATGTTGGCGGTTTATAAATACAATAAATAAATAAATGTGAGTGTGCAAACTGACTTTGCTATTTTGTTGAAAGTAAAAAAAGAGGTCCATTACTCAAACCACACAAAAGAATTCCAGAAACCAGGGAGACAACCAGCAGCACTCTGATCCCTAGAGGGTCCAAACTCACTTGCGAAGAAGAAAGGTAGCCTGGTCTCCACCTGGATTTGCAATTTTAGCTTAGTTCATTGCATGGTATCATGGCCACAAAACAGCATAATTTGGCAAAGCCCTGCGTGCTGAAACATAATGCTGTTTTGTGGCTATAATACAATAAATGATGCTAAAATCGCAAATCCTGGTGGAGACCCGGCTACCTTTATTTTTTATTTTGTTGGCCACACCCCTAAGCACCTCCCTAATAACTTATTTAAATGGCATTACTTAAGGCGATGTGCCTGGATCTACATGTTTTTACTTGAACCTTTAGGTTTTTAGGTGGAGATAAACGTGCGTGTGTGTGTGTGTGTGTGTGTGTGTGTGTGTGTGTGCGTGCGTGCGTGTGTGCGTGTGTGTGTGTGTGTGTGTGTGTGTGTGTGTGTGCGTGCGTGCGTGCGTGTGTGTGTGTGTGTGTTTATTTATTTATTTTCTTTTGAGGCACTCATCAATTTGTATTGCGGTTAAAGTCTTTAGAGGGTATTCACCATTGGTAAAATGTACATGCGTACAAGGTAGACCTTAAAGGACCACAATCACAAAAATTGTCAAATTTAAAATACGAGTAAACATATACAAATGACAAGTACATTTCTCCGAGAGTAAAATGTGCTATAAATAACTTTTCTTATATGTTGCTGTGACTTACAGTAGGTTGTAGAAATCTGACAGAACCAACAGGTTTTGGATCAGCTCATTTCCTCATGGGGGGTTTTCCATGTTTTATTTATTTTCAAAAGCAGTTAGTGAATGTAGTGAATGGCAGTTGCTCCAGCCAACTGCCAAAAAAGTGTGCAGCGAGTAGGGAGGCTGGCTAGCATATTTGTATAAATTCTTTGCAGGGAGTGTCTTTATAAAGAATAAAGACCATTCTGAGAATCCCCCAATGCCCCCATGAGTACCTGAGCTGGTCCAAAATCTGTCAGTTCTTTCATATTTCTACTACCTATTGTAAGTGAAAGCAACATAGGGGAGAAGTAATTTATGGCTCATTTTACACTGGAAGAAAAATATGTCTTATTGGTATGTGTTTACATGTATTTTAAATTTTACATTTTTTTTGCGATAGTGGTCCTTTAACCTCCCTGGCGGTAAGCCGGACCTACGCTTGGACTAGCCACCACAGAGGATCACATGGATTTTTTTAAATGAAATGTGATTTAAATGCTTAAGCTAGCACTTGGCTAGCTAACATTGCCCCCAAAGTTCACCGCTCTCCACCGATCGGGAGGGGGGTTGCCGCCATAATACGTACCCCCAGGGATCCCGCAATGGCGCAGCCTCCCAATCAGCTCCAGGCTTCACTATGGGGAGGATCGGGACTGCGCATGACGTCATGACGTCAGACGTCATGTCCGATCGTCACCATAGTCACGAGTGAAGCTGAATGGAGAAGCTGCGGCTCTTGCGGGATCGTGGTGGGGTAAATATTGCCGGCGGCGATCGGGGAGTTTAGCTAGGGCTTGGGGGCATAGTTAGCTAGCGAAGTGCTAGCTTAAGCATATAAATTACATTTTATTTTTAAAAAATCCTCCCGCGGATGCAGCCTCTGAAACTGCGTAACACCAGGGAGGTTAAGTGCACTTGTGCACATATGTAAATTTCCCTGATATTTCACTTCCTGTGATAATAAGGCAACACATATGTTTTTGTACCATTATTTTATTAGCATTATAAATACACTAGTAGACCCAAGCCCATTTAAAAACGTGCTCTAGGTCTTTTTCCTGCCGCCGCCAGTGCGCATGCGCACGCCCGCCACCGCAGCACCCGCCCGCCTCGCCCACCTCGCTCCCTGGTCCCGTCCAGCTGTCCGCAGTAGGCAAATAACAGGGACAGCTGGACGCAGCAACACAGGGAGATTATAGTATAGGATAATTGCAGATGTGTTTTAAAATGTTTTAAAATTATTTTAGGGCTGTCTATTAAGTGAGGGTTTTGTACTTTGCATTATGCATCAGTAAGCATTAGTAAGTCAGTTCAGATTTTCTACCAGTGCTATATAGTTTGCCTAGTTGGTGCAGACTCCTAAAAGCCCCATACACACACTCAACAGCGGTCTTTTAGGCTCTCACAACTTTTCTTGTGAAACAAGTAGAAAAATCTCTTGCTATTGTTCAAGCAGCTGATAAGAGCGATAAGAAGTCAATCAAAATGTTGAATTGACTTCTTATCAGTCTTATCAGCTGCTTGAACAATAGCAAGAGATTTTTTTTAGGTGTTTCACAAGAAAAGTTGTGAGAGCCTAAAGACCGCTGTTGAGTGTGTGTATGGGGAAGAGTTCGGACTGCTATGAGTCCAACTAATAAGAAGGAATAGGTTGTCCACTCCTTGAAAGTGCTAGCTGTCAGTAAAATCAACTTATCATATTTTATAATATATCTATTCTTCAGCATCTCTGTATCTTATTGTAAATATTTGGAATGTTGCTTAACACTATGCTATTGCAATAATATACAGTATATCATTTTACTTAATTTCCTGAAGGTAGCCAGTGAATATTGAGAGGCAGCAAAACAATTGGTCACCACCAGTCACAGCTGTTTGTGCACCATTACTTGTATTCATTGTGGGTGATTTTGCAGCCCAATCGTCGATTCGATAATTTTATGGAATTGGATGAAAAGCGGTGCAGTAACAAGCATGCGCGATCAACGATTTCACCGATTTCAGGCCAAAATCAGTCAAATGTATCAATCAAGCAAGCTGGAAAATCTTGGGCAGCCAACAGATTTCTCTCTGATCAGCTTCTGTCTCCTGGCCAATCTGCCTATACATCGCTAGTTGGATGGGCACCTTTATACTTTGCTACTGTAAATACAGTAATTACTTACAGGCACCGGGGGGCACATTGTCATGTAGAGGGTCAGCGGCAGAGGCTGTGTCACAAGGTCAATCCCCTAGAGACTTCATGCTGAAATCGATCGGTCATTGGCCTGGGGTGTAGGGGCAGCCAACAGTTTTCTCTCTGATTAGTTTGGATCAGAGAGAAATCTGTCTCTCGGTTGATCTGCCTATACATCGCTAGATGTAGGGACACCTTTATACTTTTGTACTGTAAATACTTATAATAATCTTATAGTTAGTGCAATTATTTACAGTAATGTGGACTAGTTTGTTGGTGGACTAGTTTGTTGCATCACTTGGCGTTTCTTGTTTTCATGATATCTCATATGGTGGCTCATCATATCAAGAAGATGTATACGTATTCTAATACTTATAATACTAACACATGGCTATTTTTTTTTCTTTTTAGATATCTCTACAGTGCAGTTGTGAATGGACAACAAAGGTATTGTAGAAACATGCATCTTTAAATGTTTTAATTACACATGTATTAATATTTAAAGTGTAGTTCCAGAAACCATAGAGATAATAAGGTGATATAGCTCCATCCTGCCAATGCCCGTATTGTACAGAAGTAATTTAGTCAGGTGAAGCTTTTTTGCCCTTCTTCTTAAAGCACACCTGAAGTGAAAGGAATATGAAGCCTGACATATTTATTTCCTTTTAAACAATGCAAATTGCCTGGCTGTCCTGTTGATCCTCTGCCTCTTATACTTTTAGCCATAGACCATGATCAAGCATGCAGATCAGGTGCTCTGACGGAAGTCTGACAAGATTAGCTACATGCTTGTTCCAGGTGTGTGAATCAAGACACTACTGCAGCCAAAGATTAGCAGGACCACCAGACAACTGGTATTGCTTATGTGATATAAATATAGCAGCCAGGGTGAAAAATCAGTGATATCTAGGACTTGTAGCAAGGTTTGGGGGAGATTAATGTTAATATAGAGTAGCACTAAAACAGTATACACTGGTTAGGAGAGTTAGAATTTTTCAATAAGTTTGTTTATGAAGGAGCTTATCTTAATTTTTGGTTGCAAGGAAAAGCTGTGTTCAGTAATACTAAAAAGAGGAACAAAGGCCATGTGGTACTACCGGTAGCTTGTGATCCCAATGTGCCTAAGTAGCTGACCTAAGGCAAGGAATTAAAACGAAACCAAATTGCAGTCTAGTAGTAACTGTAAGTTATAATCGATATTACTTACATTGGGTGGTTGCCCAATTGCAGATCACCCCTGGAAAAGTTCATTTTGGGGGTTTCCAAATCCAACACATGTGCAGGATGGATGGCAACCAAGAGCAGATGAATACCATGATCCTGGAGGACACCTTTGGAAATCTGCCATCTCCAGTCCCACATCACTAGAGTAGTGGAAAGGCAAGGATGGTTGTGCTCTGATTGGATTCTAGCCAGCAAAATACAAAGTCACATAGAGTTGATGTATTTGTGAATTCAATATTTTCATGCCATGGCCCATATGCAACTCATTTTTTCACCTGATTTTTCTCCTAGAAGATAATTTTTCATCTTTAAAATAACTTTCCAGTACTTTTCAACTAAAAAAGTACCAAAAAGTAAATTAAACAGTATTATCAAAATTATTTTGGGTTTAAGTATTTTCTTGCTTTCTGGTTGCTTAAAAGGCATTTTATTGACAAGTTTAAAAATACCACCTAGGAGAAAAAGTTAATTGCATATGGCCTCCTGTATTCATAGATGCGTTTGCATCAATGTTTCTTTCAATATGCATGAACAAGCTAATGTTGAATTCATAATTTGACAGAAAGATCTCTATTCCTTCTTGATGAGATATATTTTAAAGAGTGAGATTTTGTAAAATAGGGAGCTGACTGTGCTCATTGCTTTTACATTACAAGGTGACTTCCTACACACAGTATTATCCTGCAGTGCAATCCTCTTCAGCATTAAGGCCAGAGCTGAACCAACAAGGTTTTATCCCCCCAAAATCCCGGGGCAAAAATCCACAACTTTCCAGGACGTGGATTTTTGCTGCCCAGGGGAGGCAGAGCTTTGTGCAGTAGCTCTGCCTCTACTCGCGTCAATCTCCGCGGATCTCCACCTCTCCCTGCCCCTCTCAGTGAAAGAAGACTGAGAGGGGTGGGAAGAGGCGGAGATCTGCAGAGAGTGACGTGAGTAGAGGCAGAGCTACTGCACAAAGCTCTGCCTCTACACGCAAGGAACCCCAAATCTTGCAGCCAGGGATTTTGGTGGGGTTAAGACCTCGTTGTGCTATGCGGATGCGGCATTTCAGCTATGGCCTTATTGCTGAAGATGACTGCTATGTAAAAAGAGCTATTTTTTTACACTTCAGACTCCCAGACAGCTGAAGCTTGGGTACAAAATCAAATACTTACCTAAGTAGAGGGAAGCCTCTAGATCCTAATGAGGCTTCCCTCAGTGTCCTCCAGTCTCCCATCGCCAAGCGCGGACCCTGTAAACATTACCGACAATGGGTTGATTGTCTGTAATCTGATGGGGGGTGTTCTCCTCTTCAAGCATACGTGCCTACTGTGAAGGCATGGCAGTGCTCACATGACTGCTCCAGAGGATCGGAGGATGCAGAGGGAAGCCTCATTAGGATCCAGAGGCTTCCATCTCCTTAGGTAAGTACTTATTTCTAAATCCGAGCTTCGCCTCAGGTTCTCTTTAGGGGAGAGGAAGAGGAGGTAATAAGAGCATGATAGGAGGGAAAATCATGGCAATCCTGCCTGTCTGAACATTTGACTTTAGCTAAGAGCCAGATCTTTCAAGTAGTTATTACATAGACCAGGGGCGAGGTGAGGAATGGACAATACACAGAGTTAGGTGGCACCAGCATGAACATACCTTTGCGCTAACCTTAGATAGCTTTGTCTTTTTCATTGTTTTAACAATGTATTTAATTAAATTTAGCATTGTTAGGTGCATAGAATTTATATATGACAAATAGAGTTGGGCCGAACGGTTCGCCGGCGAACGTGGTTCGCGCGAACTTAGGTGGTTCGCGTGCGGGTACCGCACGCGAACGTTTTGCGGAAGAAGTTCGGTTCGCCCCATAATGCACCTGAGGGTCAACTTTGACCCTCTACATCACAGTCAGCAGGCCCAGTGTAGCCAATTAGGCTACACTAGCCCCTGGAGCCCCACCCCCCTTATATAAGGCAGGCAGCGGCGGCCATTACGGCCACTCGTGTGCCTGCATTAGTGAGAGTAGGGCGAGCTGCTGCAGTCTCTCATATAGGGAAAGATTAGTTAGGCTTAACTTCTTCCTGGCTGCATACCTGTTCTGTTCAGTGAGCCCTCAGCCCACTGCATACCTGTACTGTGATCCTGCCACTGCATACCTGTTCAGTGATCCTGCCACTGCATACCTGTTCTGTGAACCCACCCACCACCACTGCATACCTGTTCAGTGATCCTGCCACTGCATACCTGTTCTGTGAACCCACCCACCACTGCATACCTGTTCAGTGATCCTGCTGCCACTGCATACCTGTTCTGTGAACCCACCCACCACTGCATACCTGTTCAGTGATCCTGCCACTGCATACCTGTTCTGTGAACCCACCCACCACCACTGCATACCTGTTCAGTGATCCTGCCACTGCATACCTGTTCTGTGAACCCACCCACCACTGCATACCTGTTCAGTGATCCTGCTGCCACTGCATACCTGTTCTGTGAACCCACCCACCACTGCATACCTGTTCAGTGATCCTGCCACTGCATACCTGTTCTGTGAACCCACCACTGCATACCTGTTCTGTGAACCCACCCACCACTGCATACCTGTTCAGTGATCCTGCTGCCACTGCATACCTGTTCTGTGAACCCACCACTGCATACCTGTTCTGTGAACCCACCACTGCATACCTGTTCAGTGAACCCGCCACTGCATACCTGTTCTGTTCAGTGGACCCGCCACTGTATACCTGTTTAGTGAACCCGCCACTGCATACCTGTTCTGTTCAGTGGAGTTTGGTGTGTCAGTGTGAAGCAGTACCTTAATTACACTACCTGATTGATGTATACACATGCAAGATGTTTTAAAGCACTTTAGGCCTGTCATTTAGCATTCAATGTGATTTCTGCCCTTAAAACGCTGCTTTTCGTCAAATCCAGATTTTTCCCGGGGACTTTTGGCGTGTATCCCACTCCGCCATGCCCCCCTCCAGGTGTTAGACCCCTTGAAACATCTTTTCCATCACTTTTGTGGCCAGCATAATTTTTTTTTTTTTTCAAAGTTCGCATCCCCATTGAAGTCTATTGCGGTTCGCGAACTTTAACGCGAACCGAACCTTCCGCGGAAGTTCGCGAACCCGGTTCGCGAACCTAAAATCGGAGGTTCGGCCCAACTCTAATGACAAAGCCCCAGTTATCTGGAACTCAATAAACCAGTAACCGGCAGTAAACTGATGAGACATGGCGGTGTGCATCTTGCTCTCGCCCTTTCTCTCATTAATGCAGAACAGTGCACAGCGGTAAACATATAGCAGAGCTCCGGTTGGCATCCTTTTGTGTTCTTTTCTGTTCTTACTCTGTAGGTTCCCAGTGTGTCAGCTGACACGCATTGAATCATGTGCATGCATCGGGAGCATCTGTAAGCAGCTATAAGAACAGAATGGGATGGCACCTGGAGATCTGGTGTGTGTTTTCCACTGGGCACTGCTCTGCATTAGTTAGATGGGGGTTGATTCACAAAATCATGGTAATACTGCTGTGCACAGACAGCGCAAGGCAGTATTACCCTTATTTCTTTCCACGAGTAATGCGAGTTACACTATTAGCATGACCCACAATACTCGAGTAGTGCAACCTTTACTATGGGAGTGCACTTTACTAATGAGCGTTACAGTAGCAATAGTCACGCTGCTCGAGCACCGCAGGTCGCGCTTATGGCGTAACTCATGGTACTTGCGGATGGATATGAGGGTAATTCTGCAATGGACTGTCTGTACACAGCAGTATTACCGTGATTTTGTGAATCAAACCCATAGAGATCTTTGTTGCATCCTCTGTAGGTCCCCAAAGTGTGTCACCTGACATGCATTGGGTCACATGCATGCATCAGGAGCCATACGGAGGATACAGCAGAACAGAAACTGTAAACTGTAAGAACAGAAGATGATAGCACGTTTAACTCTGGTCCCATGCACTGCTCTGCATTAGTGAAATAGAATCCTCTGGAGTTAATATCATCCACTTGAGCTATAGGGAAGTATGGACATTACCTTGCACATCAGTTGTCCTTTCAGTTATAACTGATAGCAACTGATATATAACTGACAGAAGCTGATATATTTCATATCTGACAAAATCTTATCATAACTGGAAGGAATCGTTGTTAGAAGAAAATGGTGAGCTTCTGAGAGGAACAGACAATGAGGTAACTATGTAATATTCATTTGCAGGTACATAATCTGTTTATTTTCAATAATGTAACTTGGTTCAGGTTCCCTTTAAGGAGAGAGATGCTGACTCTGTTGCCCCAATCGAGCAACTTTTCTTCTCTTTTCTACTATGTATTAATAATCAGTTTTGTTTAGGCAGTTGCTGGCAAAAATCCAGACATCCCTTTGTTATCAATAGTGTTGCTTGCAGCAGAGCAACATTGCTATTGTCAGTAAAGAGACACTATTGTAAGTAATAACAAGGGCGTTTACCTGCTTGCTGCTAGTGACTAGGGAAAGAACAACCGTGTGCCAATGCCCTTAGAAATTATATACTAGCTGTTTAATGAATCAAAATCATGATCACAAAAGTAATATGAATTTGATAAGGACTGGAACACATTTAGATGTTTACATAAATCCGGATATGTCTAACTGAATATGTTTTTCCTATTTGTTGTAGAGGAACATAGGGAAAGATGCAAAGGGACAAATCATATGGGAGAATTATCATTCTGGTAGAAGACAAAAGCGTGAATGGATCATACCACCTGCAAATATGAGGGAGGAAGAAGATAACAGATACAGGAATCCTATAGCAAAGGTATACAGTACATTCAGGTTCAATACGTTCTGCTATATGTACAGTGGTAGGGCCCAGTGTAGATTTTATGCTGCTTACAACCACTGTAGAATGCACAATAATCACATGCCACTGTGTGAGAGAGGTGTAAGCAGAAGCAAAGGAATGCTATGAAAATGACTGGCTTAAAACACACAGCGAATAAAATAACTTCATGTGGGCCCCTAGAGTCCAGGGGGGTCTTGGGGTGGTTGTTACCCCTGCACCCCCTATGTAGGATGTGTGTGTGTGAACCCCAGCACCACCTATGTAAGAGTGTGTGTGTGTGTGAACCCCAGCAGCATCATTATTAAAGCTGATCACCTCTGAGATACAGTATGTATCAATGTGATGGGTCCTGTCTGAGATGGCCATAGACTTAAACCCTCACTCCAGGCACAAATAGTTTACTAGATTTGTTTACGCATTCAGTTGCAGTCAACCAAAGAAAAAAGAGGCCCTTTAGAAAAGCACCACTCAGCTAATAGTAAATCTGGTCACAAAAATAACTCTTTATTTATACACATAGAATAAAGCCACAACATATGAATCATCTGAGGTATGTGTATAGGAATGGGGGTAAATCAATCCACATATATACACCCATAGATCTATACCAATCTAATTAAAAACACTTAAAAACACATATTATAGCACAGCCTCGCCATTTGGTCCATATTGCACATCATCACATAAATAATACAAATAATCAATAAATAATTACAACTAACTCCACTCAGGGTTTGTATCAAGCCCTTGAGACGGAGGAACCCGGGTTCAGTATAAAGTGCAGTGCATGAGTATGTGAACAAAACATCCAAATTAAACATATGACATATATACACATCAGAGTACTGGTAATATGATAATACTATGTGCAGTGGTGGAGCAACCTATAGATAAAGTGCAGAGTGCAAGGGAAGAAACCGTGCTAGAAGGTGAATAATACTTAGACCAGGTATGAATACACGGGAGTGCGTTGAGGCAAGGCAGGCAGAGGTTCCCCTCACAATAGATCCCACTAGTTCCGCGGATATCCGTCCGCTTTATCAAGGAGAGGAGAGCATGTTTGTGCAGCCGCCATCGCGGCGTTTAAATAGAAATAGGAAGGATAATGCGCATCAAGAGACCCTTCCGCCGGAAGTGACATAGGCGATGCATTGGGCCGGAGAAAAGAGCGGAAGAGGAAGAAGCCCAGCGTAACCAGCGTGACACGCAAGGAAGTAAACAGCGTGTCACGCAGATCTAAGTAGTGCGTGTAGTACCACCAGCATCCACAGGGAGTAAAAGATGCCCAAGAGAATTCACAATTGGTCCGGCTGGGATAATAACAGCGTGCAATACCGCCAGCTGCCACAGAGTGTCAACCTATATAGACAAGCATAAATAAATCACATAGGGGAGAAAAAGACTGTTAGAAAAGACAAGACATTTGTCAAAATACACTCAATACCAATATTTAACATATGCTATGTCAAACACTAAAGGCAAAATACCTGTAGTACTTATATATAACATTTAGCCTAATAATGTTCTGTCCATCCCACAGTTTAAATAGCTAATCCCTATATCCAAAGTCTTTGATCAAAGAGGGTCTATCATAGGCCAGATCCAAGCAGTTCAAACATTAAAGAAGTATGTATATCCATATATGTATATTTCCTTAGATGCAAAAGGGATGATCCGGGATAATAAAGTTCATTCTCATATCCAGATTATAAATTATCAGGGCCCAAGGGCACAGGACCAGATTTCCTTGAAATATTTATATCCATTTTAAAATGTTCCCAGAGGTAAACATCCAAACAAGAGTCCAATATTCACCAAGGGATACAGAAGGATTCAGGATAGCAAAGTCCGGGCAAGTGTCCAATGTTCAATAAAGGGCATGATAAGAGGCAACATAAAGCGTTCATATTGTCCAAAGATCCTCCACACACAAGGGAACATATGACCATGACCATAGCAGACTTAACCATAAGGGGGGCATATATCTATCATATTTGATCAAATCATTGTAGACACATTCAGACAATATCTATAACAAAAAAGAGAGGGACAAGTGAACAAGTCAGCAAGAGGTACAGACATATATAAATCAACAGATCACAATGTCAACCCTTAAAATTCATCAATAATCACGGGGGACACTGAAAATATATATATCACTCAAATCTAATATTACCCCAGGAAACCTGACCAGTCGATCTCCTCATTTATACCTGTCGGGCTCATACTTTTGAGCTGGTAAATCCATCTTGCTTCTTTTCTGAGTAGATTTTCCACAATATCTCCCCCTCTTATATTCAATTTGATCTGTTCAACACCACATACTGTTGTTCCTCTAATCCCTCCTCCATGCTGATGCAAAAAATGTGCTGCCACTGATGTTAAAGGTTTTCCTTCATCCATATCCCTCTTGGCCAGTCTAATCTTCGAAAGATGTTGCTGAATTCTGGTTTTTAATTTGTTTTTTGTTTGGCCTACGTAAATCTTATCACATGGGCAAATTATGGCATAAAATACTCCTTTACTTTGGCAGTTAATATAGCCCTGGATTCTGAAGCTACTAGTGCCTCCAGTGTCCAAGATTTCCTTACGTGGACGCATCAAGTCACATATGTTGCATCTGCCACATGGGTGACTCCCCTGTAGTGGTCCCCTGCACCTTGTAGTACCCCTCTTAAAAAAACTTGAACATACCTTGTCCTTGATATTTGGACATCTTTTGGCTGTTATGGAGGGGGCAGGGGTAATAAATTTGGCAACATCTACGTCCATCTGTAGGTTGGGCCAAGTTTTGTCAAGTATATGGTACACATCTCTCCACTGATTGTTAAAAGTAGTACTCAATCTTACCACATCAGATGTCCTTTTTGGTGCAGATACCAGGAGGCTTGATCGATCTGTGGCTTTGGCTCTTTGGTAGGCCTTCGATATAACACGTCGGGGATATCCACGTTCCCTGAACCTGTGTGTCAGTACATTGGCCTGTGTACAAAAATTATTCATATTAGAACAAGTCCTTCGTATTCTTAAAAACTGACCTGTAGGGATATTATCCCTCAAAGATTTAGTATGTGCACTCTCATAATGTAGCAGCGAGTTGACAGAGGTAGGCTTACGAAAAAGATCTGTAATTATACGTCCCTCCTGATCGATGCTGATCCTAATATCCAGATATTCCATGTCTGCAGAAGAAATATGTTTTGTCAGAAATATATTCATGTTATTTTGGTTGAGCTTGTCTATAAATTGGTCACACAAGGTTCTTGGCCCTGTCCACAGCATGAACACGTCATCAATAAATCTATACCACCCCAAAATATAGGGGTGGTAAGATTCAAGACCAGCACCAAACACTACCTCTCTTTCCCAATAGCCAAGAAACAAATTGGCTATTGATGGAGCGCATTTTGCGCCCATGGCTATTCCACACACCTGTTTATAATAAGTTCCATCAAAGATAAAATAGTTGTGGCCAAGAATAAAATCCATTAACTGCAATAGTAACTGTTTTAAGTCCCCTTGTTGATTTTCCTCCATATTCAGGAAATATTGTACACTTTTCATAGCCCAATCATGTGTAATGTTTGTGTATAAGGCTTCAACATCAAGACTTACAAGTAATGTGCCTTCCGGAACCGTCATATCGTCCAAAGATCTCAATAGGTCGGAACTGTCCTTTAGATGGGAATCCAGGCTGGTCACATGATGTTGAAGGAAAAAGTCTAAAAATTCACAACAAGGCGCCGTTAGACTCCCTATGCCAGACACTATTGGTCTGCCTGGTGGGCACATACTATTCTTGTGAATTTTAGGCAAAAGGTAAAATGTGGGGATAACTGGATGTTTGACCCATAGAAAATCATATTCCTTCTTAGAAATGATCCCCCTATTTCTGGCCACTGTCAATATATCCTCCAGTATGGCTTTATAATAATCAGTGGGGTTTCCAGGAAGTGCTACATAGTGCTCAGTGTTCTTCAATTGTTTAAATGCTTCTTGTAGATATAATTCTTTAGGCCAAAGAACAATGTTCCCCCCTTTGTCTGCCTCTTTAATTAAAAAGGTATCATTGTCAGACAAATTCCTTATTGCCATACTTTCTTCCCTACTCAAATTCTGACCTTGATTCCGTATCAGGGGTAGTTTCTCAATTTCTTCCCAAGTCCTTTCAAAGAACACTTTGACAGCAGGGCAGGTACTAAAGGGCATGAGTTGTTTCGATGGTACTCTGAACAGTCTATTTCGTCTACTTACCAGGTCTTGTTGTTGATTCTCATGCATAAGGGACATTAGGTCATTAAAGACCTGTCTATCCATTGAGTCCATGTCAGGAGGTGAGTCTGTTCCACCTTCAAAGTACTTCTTAAAAACAAGTTTCCTGCAAAATAAATAGATGTCCTTAAGCAACTCAAATTTATCAAGTCCCTTAGTAGGTGAGAAGGAGAGCCCTCTTGATAAAAGTTTTTGCTCTGTCTCTGTCAAAATGTGGTCCGATAAATTAATTACTTTTAGTCCGTGTGTTGTACTCTCAGACGTTTCACTTGTGGGGTGGTTTGATGCCTGTAGGGTCTTGCCCTTATGTCTCCAACCCCCCCTCCGGGTTCGTTTTCTGGATCGCTGTCTGATAAAAAATCATCACTGGTGGTCCCTGTATCATTTTGTTCAAGGTCAGCTGAACTACCATTATTGATAGGGGCTTTAGGTATACCCTCTTTGGGCTTTGGGGGCCTGGGGAACCTCCTGCGCCTTCTCCCATTCCCTCTATGTCTCCATCTATAGGCCGCTCCACCATCATAGTCCTGTCTATCTCTTGTGAACTTTTTCTGTTTGCCATCAATAATAAATTTTTCAAAATTTAACATATCCTGTTTAAGCTGATCCATAAAGGGCTGTATTATTGTTTGTTTATCAAAACCCTGGAGGGCAGTCTCCATATTTTTTAATTCAATCCTCTTTTTTGCTAACAGTTGTTCATCATGATCTATTAGCATGTCTATTATTATCACTGAACATCTGCCCAAACCCTCCTCCCAGGTGCTTTTATAGTCATCATCCACCTCCCAAGTTGGGAAAATTTGAACCCTCAAACCCCTTGGATAGATTTTTTCTTTTTTATATTGTTTGAGGCTGTGGATATTCCACCACAATCTCAAATACACTCTGTTCGCATCTTTAAACGATCTGCATACTTGTTTGGCCTCATTGGGAACTGATTCACCACCTCCACCCCCTCTTCTGGGGTTATTTGTATTATTAAACACTGTTTCAAACTTCTTATTCCAACTACTCTCCAGAGAGTCCAAAAATCCTTCCATTCTAAATTGGTAGCAGATATATGGGTGAAAGTAGTATTCCCGTATCCCTCAAATTAGACTGAATTCATGAACACATAAGCTGTGGCTTCAGGGAAATTTTACATGATAAGCAATTCATATATAACATACATAAGTTAAGTGCATAGACTGGCGCAATAAGCATGCGCCCCTATAGATGCATAATTCCAAATGTCTGCATGGGGTGCTGGATAGAAAGGGACAGTATAGGAAAAGTAGCTGTCCCTAGACTAATAAAGAAGCAAAAAGGGGGTTTATCCGCACACCCATGTGCATATGCTGTGTGTGCTAGGGTCAGTATATTATACTAACAACCAAAGAAAAAAGAGGCCCTTTAGAAAAGCACCACTCAGCTAATAGTAAATCTGGTCACAAAAATAACTCTTTATTTATACACATAGAATAAAGCCACAACATATGAATCATCTGAGGTATGTGTATAGGAATGGGGGTAAATCAATCCACATATATACACCCATAGATCTATACCAATCTAATTAAAAACACTTAAAAACACATATTATAGCACAGCCTCGCCATTTGGTCCATATTGCACATCATCACATAAATAATACAAATAATCAATAAATAATTACAACTAACTCCACTCAGGGTTTGTATCAAGCCCTTGAGACGGAGGAACCCGGGTTCAGTATAAAGTGCAGTGCATGAGTATGTGAACAAAACATCCAAATTAAACATATGACATATATACACATCAGAGTACTGGTAATATGATAATACTATGTGCAGTGGTGGAGCAACCTATAGATAAAGTGCAGAGTGCAAGGGAAGAAACCGTGCTAGAAGGTGAATAATACTTAGACCAGGTATGAATACACGGGAGTGCGTTGAGGCAAGGCAGGCAGAGGTTCCCCTCACAATAGATCCCACTAGTTCCGCGGATATCCGTCCGCTTTATCAAGGAGAGGAGAGCATGTTTGTGCAGCCGCCATCGCGGCGTTTAAATAGAAATAGGAAGGATAATGTGCATCAAGAGACCCTTCCGCCGGAAGTGACATAGGCGATGCATTGGGCCGGAGAAAAGAGCGGAAGAGGAAGAAGCCCAGCGTAACCAGCGTGACACGCAAGGAAGTAAACAGCGTGTCACGCAGATCTAAGTAGTGCGTGTAGTACCACCAGCATCCACAGGGAGTAAAAGATGCCCAAGAGAATTCACAATTGGTCCGGCTGGGATAATAACAGCGTGCAATACCGCCAGCTGCCACAGAGTGTCAACCTATATAGACAAGCATAAATAAATCACATAGGGGAGAAAAAGACTGTTAGAAAAGACAAGACATTTGTCAAAATACACTCAATACCAATATTTAACATATGCTATGTCAAACACTAAAGGCAAAATACCTGTAGTACTTATATATAACATTTAGCCTAATAATGTTCTGTCCATCCCACAGTTTAAATAGCTAATCCCTATATCCAAAGTCTTTGATCAAAGAGGGTCTATCATAGGCCAGATCCAAGCAGTTCAAACATTAAAGAAGTATGTATATCCATATATGTATATTTCCTTAGATGCAAAAGGGATGATCCGGGATAATAAAGTTCATTCTCATATCCAGATTATAAATTATCAGGGCCCAAGGGCACAGGACCAGATTTCCTTGAAATATTTATATCCATTTTAAAATGTTCCCAGAGGTAAACATCCAAACAAGAGTCCAATATTCACCAAGGGATACAGAAGGATTCAGGATAGCAAAGTCCGGGCAAGTGTCCAATGTTCAATAAAGGGCATGATAAGAGGCAACATAAAGCGTTCATATTGTCCAAAGATCCTCCACACACAAGGGAACATATGACCATGACCATAGCAGACTTAACCATAAGGGGGGCATATATCTATCATATTTGATCAAATCATTGTAGACACATTCAGACAATATCTATAACAAAAAAGAGAGGGACAAGTGAACAAGTCAGCAAGAGGTACAGACATATATAAATCAACAGATCACAATGTCAACCCTTAAAATTCATCAATAATCACGGGGGACACTGAAAATATATATATCACTCAAATCTAATATTACCCCAGGAAACCTGACCAGTCGATCTCCTCATTTATACCTGTCGGGCTCATACTTTTGAGCTGGTAAATCCATCTTGCTTCTTTTCTGAGTAGATTTTCCACAATATCTCACCCTCTTATATTCAATTTGATCTGTTCAACACCACATACTGTTGTTCCTCTAATCCCTCCTCCATGCTGATGCAAAAAATGTGCTGCCACTGATGTTAAAGGTTTTCCTTCATCCATATCCCTCTTGGCCAGTCTAATCTTCGAAAGATGTTGCTGAATTCTGGTTTTTAATTTGTTTTTTGTTTGGCCCACGTAAATCTTATCACATGGGCAAATTATGGCATAAATTACTCCTTTACTTTGGCAGTTAATATAGCCCTGGATTCTGAAGCTACTAGTGCCTCCAGTGTCCAAGATTTCCTTACGTGGACGCATCAAGTCACATATGTTGCATCTGCCACATGGGTGACTCCCCTGTAGTGGTCCCCTGCACCTTGTAGTACCCCTCTTAAAAAAACTTGAACATACCTTGTCCTTGATATTTGGACATCTTTTGGCTGTTATGGAGGGGGCAGGGGTAATAAATTTGGCAACATCTACGTCCATCTGTAGGTTGGGCCAAGTTTTGTCAAGTATATGGTACACATCTCTCCACTGATTGTTAAAAGTAGTACTCAATCTTACCACATCAGATGTCCTTTTTGGTGCAGATACCAGGAGGCTTGATCGATCTGTGGCTTTGGCTCTTTGGTAGGCCTTCGATATAACACGTCGGGGATATCCACGTTCCCTGAACCTGTGTGTCAGTACATTGGCCTGTGTACAAAAATTATTCATATTAGAACAAGTCCTTCGTATTCTTAAAAACTGACCTGTAGGGATATTATCCCTCAAAGATTTAGTATGTGCACTCTCATAATGTAGCAGCGAGTTGACAGAGGTAGGCTTACGAAAAAGATCTGTAATTATACGTCCCTCCTGATCGATGCTGATCCTAATATCCAGATATTCCATGTCTGCAGAAGAAATATGTTTTGTCAGAAATATATTCATGTTATTTTGGTTGAGCTTGTCTATAAATTGGTCACACAAGGTTCTTGGCCCTGTCCACAGCATGAACACGTCATCAATAAATCTATACCACCCCAAAATATAGGGGTGGTAAGATTCAAGACCAGCACCAAACACTACCTCTCTTTCCCAATAGCCAAGAAACAAATTGGCTATTGATGGAGCGCATTTTGCGCCCATGGCTATTCCACACACCTGTTTATAATAAGTTCCATCAAAGATAAAATAGTTGTGGCCAAGAATAAAATCCATTAACTGCAATAGTAACTGTTTTAAGTCCCCTTGTTGATTTTCCTCCATATTCAGGAAATATTGTACACTTTTCATAGCCCAATCATGTGTAATGTTTGTGTATAAGGCTTCAACATCAAGACTTACAAGTAATGTGCCTTCCGGAACCGTCATATCGTCCAAAGATCTCAATAGGTCGGAACTGTCCTTTAGATGGGAATCCAGGCTGGTCACATGATGTTGAAGGAAAAAGTCTAAAAATTCACAACAAGGCGCCGTTAGACTCCCTATGCCAGACACTATTGGTCTGCCTGGTGGGCACATACTATTCTTGTGAATTTTAGGCAAAAGGTAAAATGTGGGGATAACTGGATGTTTGACCCATAGAAAATCATATTCCTTCTTAGAAATGATCCCCCTATTTCTGGCCACTGTCAATATATCCTCCAGTATGGCTTTATAATAATCAGTGGGGTTTCCAGGAAGTGCTACATAGTGCTCAGTGTTCTTCAATTGTTTAAATGCTTCTTGTAGATATAATTCTTTAGGCCAAAGAACAATGTTCCCCCCTTTGTCTGCCTCTTTAATTAAAAAGGTATCATTGTCAGACAAATTCCTTATTGCCATACTTTCTTCCCTACTCAAA
Source organism: Hyperolius riggenbachi (assembly GCF_040937935.1). Taxonomy (NCBI): domain Eukaryota; kingdom Metazoa; phylum Chordata; class Amphibia; order Anura; family Hyperoliidae; genus Hyperolius; species Hyperolius riggenbachi. The sequence goes on from NC_090650.1 coordinate 329,683,448, forward strand.
TTCTGACCTTGATTCCGTATCAGGGGTAGTTTCTCAATTTCTTCCCAAGTCCTTTCAAAGAACACTTTGACAGCAGGGCAGGTACTAAAGGGCATGAGTTGTTTCGATGGTACTCTGAACAGTCTATTTCGTCTACTTACCAGGTCTTGTTGTTGATTCTCATGCATAAGGGACATTAGGTCATTAAAGACCTGTCTATCCATTGAGTCCATGTCAGGAGGTGAGTCTGTTCCACCTTCAAAGTACTTCTTAAAAACAAGTTTCCTGCAAAATAAATAGATGTCCTTAAGCAACTCAAATTTATCAAGTCCCTTAGTAGGTGAGAAGGAGAGCCCTCTTGATAAAAGTTTTTGCTCTGTCTCTGTCAAAATGTGGTCCGAAAAATTAATTACTTTTAGTCCGTGTGTTGTACTCTCAGACGTTTCACTTGTGGGGTGGTTTGATGCCTGTAGGGTCTTGCCCTTATGTCTCCAACCCCCCCTCCGGGTTCGTTTTCTGGATCGCTGTCTGATAAAAAATCATCACTGGTGGTCCCTGTATCATTTTGTTCAAGGTCAGCTGAACTACCATTATTGATAGGGGCTTTAGGTATACCCTCTTTGGGCTTTGGGGGCCTGGGGAACCTCCTGCGCCTTCTCCCATTCCCTCTATGTCTCCATCTATAGGCCGCTCCACCATCATAGTCCTGTCTATCTCTTGTGAACTTTTTCTGTTTGCCATCAATAATAAATTTTTCAAAATTTAACATATCCTGTTTAAGCTGATCCATAAAGGGCTGTATTATTGTTTGTTTATCAAAACCCTGGAGGGCAGTCTCCATATTTTTTAATTCAATCCTCTTTTTTGCTAACAGTTGTTCATCATGATCTATTAGCATGTCTATTATTATCACTGAACATCTGCCCAAACCCTCCTCCCAGGTGCTTTTATAGTCATCATCCACCTCCCAAGTTGGGAAAATTTGAACCCTCAAACCCCTTGGATAGATTTTTTCTTTTTTATATTGTTTGAGGCTGTGGATATTCCACCACAATCTCAAATACACTCTGTTCGCATCTTTAAACGATCTGCATACTTGTTTGGCCTCATTGGGAACTGATTCACCACCTCCACCCCCTCTTCTGGGGTTATTTGTATTATTAAACACTGTTTCAAACTTCTTATTCCAACTACTCTCCAGAGAGTCCAAAAATCCTTCCATTCTAAATTGGTAGCAGATATATGGGTGAAAGTAGTATTCCCGTATCCCTCAAATTAGACTGAATTCATGAACACATAAGCTGTGGCTTCAGGGAAACTACTTAGATCTGCGTGACACGCTGTTTACTTCCTTGCGTGTCACGCTGGTTACGCTGGGCTTCTTCCTCTTCCGCTCTTTTCTCCGGCCCAATGCATCGCCTATGTCACTTCCGGCGGAAGGGTCTCTTGATGCGCATTATCCTTCCTATTTCTATTTAAACGCCGCGATGGCGGCTGCACAAACATGCTCTCCTCTCCTTGATAAAGCGGATGGATATCCGCGGAACTAGTGGGATCTATTGTGAGGGGAACCTCTGCCTGCCTTGCCTCAACGCACTCCCGTGTATTCATACCTGGTCTAAGTATTATTCACCTTCTAGCACGGTTTCTTCCCTTGCACTCTGCACTTTATCTATAGGTTGCTCCACCACTGCACATAGTATTATCATATTACCAGTACTCTGATGTGTATATATGTCATATGTTTAATTTGGATGTTTTGTTCACATACTCATGCACTGCACTTTATACTGAACCCGGGTTCCTCCGTCTCAAGGGCTTGATACAAACCCTGAGTGGAGTTAGTTGTAATTATTTATTGATTATTTGTATTATTTATGTGATGATGTGCAATATGGACCAAATGGCGAGGCTGTGCTATAATATGTGTTTTTAAGTGTTTTTAATTAGATTGGTATAGATCTATGGGTGTATATATGTGGATTGATTTACCCCCATTCCTATACACATACCTCAGATGATTCATATGTTGTGGCTTTATTCTATGTGTATAAATAAAGAGTTATTTTTGTGACCAGATTTACTATTAGCTGAGTGGTGCTTTTCTAAAGGGCCTCTTTTTTCTTTGGTTGTTAGTATAATATACTGACCCTAGCACACACAGCATATGCACATGGGTGTGCGGATAAACCCCCTTTTTGCATTCAGTTGCAGTGCTTCTTTTTATCTCTTTGCAAGTTCCTAAAAGTCGAGGACACACACACACTATTCCCTGCACTACATTACAGACATTCTGTGCTACAAGCTGCAATATTACCAGACAGATTAAGTCTTTGCCTTCCCCTTTACAATCTGGATACTAGGTCTGTCTATCTATCTTCATGGCAGTACAGTCGCTGAATCTGCCATAAATAAATGAGTGAGCTTTTCTCCATAATGTTACACTCATATTTACTATATTAATATGACATTTTTTCCTATTCACAGGTCCATTCTGACATCGAAGTGAAGAAAGATATTGTATATTATAGAATCAGTGGACAAGGTGTAGATCAAGCACCTTACAATGTATTTATTATAGATCCTAAAACAGGTTTCCTGAATGTCACTGATATCCGCCTCGACCGTGAACAAATACCAATGCTCCGAGTAAGTTAATGTTGTATGTTTTCATTTTGTACCGTATGAGGAAACAAATTACACACAGCTGTAGCAATTAGTTGTGTGCATTGACAAATCAATGCACTTCTATATTGTCATAAAGTTTTAATTTAGGAAGTATAAAATTCAGAAAGTGCCTATTAGTATATGTTGTCATTTCTGGTTGACCTTGATGGACGGATGTCTTTTTTCAGCCAAACTAAGTTACTAAAATAATACATATCCACTTCTTTTCGGTATTGTTAGGTAATCTAATGTACTAAAGGATTGGTGTGTCTATCTTAGGTGGGGAAGGGAGGGTGCTGTGTGTGCGGTTTGGTGGTTTATTGAGGAAGGGGGGGGGTGCGGCATGAAGAGAGGGAGGGAGAGACGGAGAAGTGAGGGAGGTTCTTCCTCTAAAATAAAGGTATGCACTCTATGCCGTGCTAGCTACGTACTTTGGAAGTGTCCCTTACGGTGCGTACCACACACAGTGCACTTTACTTGTCTACCATAGCAATCATGCATCAATCCTTAGAGCTCAAGAGCTACAGTATATAGACACACTGCTCGGTTATAGCTGAGCAGCATGTACAGTTCAGTGGATAGAAGAGGAGGGGCAATGGGGAACATACAGGTGAGTGGATTCAGGTAAGTAGGGCAAGTAACAAAACAATTCACCCATTCGTCCTCATTCAATAGTTGTCGACATCAGTTTTTTTTCAATCTTTGAATTTGAAGAAGGATTTAACATGTTTCATGACTATTTTTTTTTTTTCTGCTAACTTGAACTGATGTGTATCTAGATTAAAGTCCATGCTGTGACGGCATCTGGTCGAGAAGTAGAAAAACCTCTAGATTTGGTTGTTAAAATTCAAGACATCAATGACAACGCACCAGTGTTCTCACAGAGTGTGTTTGTTGGCTCAGTAGAAGAGAGATGCCGTGCAAGTAAGCAATACATATTTTATTGTATACATTCTCCCTTTCTTATCATCCTTGCATGCTGTCTGCTCACACTGTTTTCTTTGTACAATTCACAAACTATGTTGCATCTTAAGCTGGTTCCACACTACAACGGGTTTGTGCTGTCGACAGTACGGAGCCTTGTTCAGATGTGTCAAGCATTTTATAATAGCATTGCTATTATGACATGTTCAACTTCCATCCAGTGTCCATAAAAACCCATACAGGTTGGGACTTTGGGGTTGATTCATTAAGGTAAATAGCGCAAGTAACCTCCTGTTACTTGTGCTATTTCATCAGCGAGCCTTCATTGTCAGTGTTATCACGATACGTGCGCTATTGGCCGTGTAGCGCACGTAATCAACCCCAGTAACAGGAGCGCACATTATATGATGCTGTATTGCAGCATAGCGGGCGCTAGTACCTTTATGCCCACTCCACTCCTCCCGCCCTAAATTGGGTCCAGTCACATTAAAGGATGTGATGCCCGCACTCTGATTGCCCCAATAGCCTGCCAGTCACTTGACAGGCAGCTTGGGCCAATCAGAGTGCGAGGATCATGTCCTTTAATGTGACTGGACCTGAAGGGGCTCAGGGTGGGTGGAGTGGAGCGTGTGTAAAGTTACTAGCGCTCGTTGTGCTGCAATACAGCAGCATAGTGTGTGCTCCTGTTACTGGGGTTGAGTACACGGCCAATAGTGTGTGTAGCGTGCTAACACTGACATTTGAGACACACTGATGAAATAGCACGAGTAACAGGAGGTTACTTGCGCTATTTCTCTTAGTGAATCAACCCCTTTGTGTTTTGTCACTGCAACAGATACAATGACAAACTGAATCATGATCTGGATTGGATTACTGGATTGTAAAACAAGTTCATGTTTTCCTATCAACAGATGCACAATGAAGAGCACAACGAAAGTAGGAAGGATTTTTCACACCCAACCATACTCCTTTTAAAAAAAAGCAACATTCATTAAATTATTATAATTAAACGGTGTGACTTCTAGGAGGGCGTACATCAAGAGAAGGCAATAGTAGAATATTGGTAAATTTACTGATATTCTACTGTTGCAGTGGACCAAACTATAGTAAATGGTCAGTAATAAATACCAAAGGTTTACTAGAGCTAAACTTAACCATATTCTAACACTGAACCCTCCCAGTGCCAATGCCTAACCGGAACCCCCTCCCACACACACACACACACGCAAGCACGCGCACGCACGCACGCACGCACACACACCCACACACACAGACACACAGCTTACATTAACCCTCTCCACCATGGCTAACCTTAACTCCCCCCCAGCTTACATTATACCCCCTCCATTCCCCGCCATGGCTTACATTAACCCTCTCCACCATGGCTAACCTTAACTCCCCCCCCCCAGCTTACATTAACTCCCCCCCACCCCACCACAGCTAACCTTAACAGCCCCCACCCCATCTCCATGGCTAACCTCAACAAGCCCCCCTCCCTCCCAGAGCCGGGACAAGGTCCTCCAGCACCTGAGGCTGAGACACCAAAGTGTGCCCCTCAATCCCTTCCACCCCTGCAATCACACACTGATTGCTATTAGACTAAGAGGCGCCCCAGGGCCCCCAAAGGACTTAACAGCTTAATCTCTATTTATCTGGCTTGCAGTCCCTGCCATGTATCCCATTTTCTTATTTCTCACGGCTTCAAACACAATAGGGGAATGATAGCTGAGTGAGTTGTGTGCCCCCTCCTACACTGCGCCCTGAGGCTGGAGCCTCTCTCGCCTCTGCCTCAGCCCGGCCCTGCGAGTCCCTCCCACCCCCAACAAACCTTAGCCACCCCCCATGGCTAACTTTATTGTATTTCAGATGCTTACATTGTTTTCTGTGCATGTAATAAAAAAAGATAATTGCAAAGGCTTCCTATGGAATGATAGATAGTTGTATCAGCCTGATGTAATCCCTCAATTAGTCGAAATATTGAGAAAGAGTTACCCTGGAGTTGATTCACAAAGCAGCTCAATGCTGAAACACATGGGTTTACACTTATTTTATTCAAACAATATTATATGCAGGTAAAGTCTTATTGTTTAAAACATAATAGTCCGTCAACTATATAATCTATAAAATAACAGTTAGCAGATTGTAGATTGTAAATTCGCAATGTCAGGGTCATCTAGTGTTTCCTGTGTCTGCTCTAACTTACCAATCAAATAAACATGTACCGGTATTGCAGATGTTTTAATGCTGCTTTGTGAACACGTGAACGTCTGCGCTGCGTCCGCGTCTATAAGCGTTCAACCGCTGAACGCCGAACGACACAAATCGTCATGTCGTTTGAACAAAACTATTTGCCTGCGGTTGTCAGCGTTCCAGTGAGCGTACGCGTTCAACAGCGTTTGGTAGCGTTTGATAGTTAGACGCCTGTTAAAGAGGAAGTAGTCATAAAAAGGGGCAGAACAACTGTACCTGGAAGTGGAAATTCGTCATAGGTTTGTACTTCCTGTACTCCTGAGTGATATCGACATTTTGTCTTTGAGCTCTGGTAGTTGTCCCCAGGAATTGCGTTTTTGACTTTCAATATGGATCAGTGTGAGGCTAGTCTGCTGCAGCTGAAGCTTCTTTCTTTGAGGATGCTTCTGATGAAGCGGTCTTCGCCTCAGAGGGTTGTGCGTCATCGTACATGGGTACATCCCATAACAGCTCAGAGGTCTACTAAGGGTGTCTTTATGGCCCTTTATAAAGACTTAAGAAGACACCCCGAGAAGTTTCACCGTTATGTTCGGATGTCTGTGTCGTCATTCGATGAACTCCTGATGTTGGTGTCGCCACTTATTCGGAGACAGCGCACCAACATGCGGATGCCGGTCAGTCCAGCCGAAAGACTGTTGCTGACCTTACGGTGAGTCAGGTTTTTTTTTGTTTATGGTGTTTGTTTTTTTATACTTTTGTGTCCAACTCGTATTTTTTGTGTATTTTAATACTATTTTCCTCCTCCTCCTCAGGTTTCTTGCTTCTGGAGAGTCTTTTGCCTCATTGCATTATCAGTTTAGGTTGGGAAGATCAACTATACATGGGATAGTGCATGACACTTGCCGTCGGATTTGGGAGGTACTCCAACCACTTTATATGCCAGAACCAACTGAGGATACCTGGAAAGAGGCAGCCCGAGGCTTCAAAGCTAAAGCAAATTTTCCAAATTGTGTCGGTGCCGTCGACGGAAAGCACATACGTATCCAGCTACCGACAGGATCCGGTTCTAAATATTTTAACTACAAGAAGTATTTCTCAATTGTGCTTATGGCTGTGGTTGATGCACAGTACAAGTTCATTGCAGTGGATGTGGGGTCCTATGGGAGTACTGCAGACTCTCACATATTCCGTTCCTGCAGTATTGGTCAGAAATTGTATGCAGGGGAATTAAATCTCCCCACCCCCTGTCCCATTGCTGATGGTGGATAGCCTTTCCCACATGTACTTGTAGGAGATGAGGCCTTTGCTCTGCATACAAACCTCATGAAGCCTTTCCCAAAGAGAGATTTGGATATTAGAAAACGTGTCTTCAATTATCGCCTCACTAGAGCACGAAGGTATGTTGAATGTGCCTTTGGGATTTTATCAAACAAATGGAGGGTGTTCCACTCTACACTAATCATGACACCTGATAATGTGGATAATGTAGTGAAGGCCGCATGCGTTCTCCATAATTATGTACGTATGAAAGAAGGCATTAACTCAGATGAGGTCCCAGATCATCCTTTCACAGACACTCAGAGTGTTTCTTGTAGAGGCAGCAATGAAGCCGGAGATGTACGTGGCAGATTTGCTAACTACTTTGTGTCTCGCGAAGGTTCAATACCATTTCAGTACAGCAAGATTTAAAAAAAAAAAATAGACATGGAATGTTTCACACCAGTGCTGATCACTGAGCCTAGTTTGTGTCTGTACCACAAGTCTTCAACAGAACTGTTTCCAACCAAGGAGGTACAGAGACAACACTTTACCTGGCAGGGACTGTTTCACACCAGTGCTGATCACCACCACCCCACCCCCACTGTGCCTAGTTTGTGTCTGTACCACAAGTCTTCAACAGAACTGTTTCCAACCAAGGAGGTACAGAGACAACACTTTACCTGGCAGGGACTGTTTCACACCAGTGCTGATCACCACCACCCCACCCCCACTGTGCCTAGTTTGTGTCTGTACCACAAGTCTTCAACAGAACTGTTTCCAACCAAGGAGGTACAGAGACAACACTTTACCTGGCAGGGACTGTTTCACACCAGTGCTGATCACCACCACCCCACCCCCACTGTGCCTAGTTTGTGTCTGTACCACAAGTCTTCAACAGAACTGTTTCCAACCAAGGAGGTACAGAGACAACACTTTACCTGGCAGGGACTGTTTCACACCAGTGCTGATATCTGGCAAACATGATTTTAATATGTTACAAACCAAGAATGTAGACGTATAGATTATGTCCAAAACATGTTTTTTTTTATTACAATGTATTATCACATTGATATCTGCAGTAAAGTTTTTTCTATAAACAACAGGTAAAAACTGTTAGATAAAATAGTTGTAAAGTTGTGAACAACATACTATATTTACTACTTGAACATACTCTTATATATATATAATTGTGTTTTCCACAATAAAAATTTAGATAACATCTGTGGCTGCCTTGTATTTTTTTTTTATTAGCAGTATTGGTCATTGATTGTATGCAGGGGAATTAAATCTCCCCATCCCCTGTCCCATTAGTGATGGTGGACAGCCTTTCCCACATGTACTTGTAGGAGATGAGGCCTTTGCGCTGTATACAAACCTCATGAAGCCTTTCTCAAAGAGAGATTTGGATATTACAGAGTGTGGGTTTAATTATCGCCTCACTAGAACACGAAGGTATGTTCAATGTGCCTTTGGGATTTTATCAAACAAATCTCAGAGAGCTGCATGGGGATAGAGTGGCGTTGACCGGGGGGGCGGGGGGTGGTTGGACAGACACAGAGATCAGGATTGTTGTGTGTGTGCAGGCGGGGGGGGGGGGGGGGTTGCAGTTCCAAACACTCCACTAGTATATACTACCTGTATACAGGGGGGGGCACTATATATACTGCAATTATATGGACGTATATACTAACTATATATATGATATATAGTATAAAAATGTGTATGATGGGACATTTTTATACCCGCATAGGTTGAAAGTATCGTAGTGGTGAAAAATTACCATGTGCTTGCCCGGGGCTTCCCCAATCCACTGGCAGATGATCTGTCCATCGCCGCAGAGTGCCCTTCATGAAAAAATGTGCAGTGGCAGCGGTGGATAGATCTACTGCCAGTAGAATGAGGAAGCCCGAGGGCAAGTACATGTTATATTTTTCACACACTAAGAAATTATGTAATTTTAATAACGGTAACAATGGGACAGATAAGGGTACTGTCAAATACAGGTTGCAATAGTATGTGCACTGCTTAGACTATGTGACCAGGTCAGGCCCATTTCTTCAGCCGTGCGTGGCGTGCCACCGCCCGGGGCGCTGTTTGGTGGAGGGCGCTATAATGGAGGGGGGAGCCGGAGCCGCGGGGAGGGCAGCCCGACCTCTCCCTCCCTCTCCTCTCCCGGGTGCCCTCCGTGCTCCCCCCTCAGATGCAGAGCGAGCAGCCGGGAAGCGCTGTTTACAACATACCTCCCTGGCTCCAAGCGCTGCTCTCTCGCCGCTGGTCTGTCTCCTCTCTCTGCATAGATGCTGATACACATGCTGCTAAACAGGAAGCCGCGTGTGTATCCGCATCTATGCAGAGAGAGGAGACAGACCAGCGGCGAGAGAGCAGCGCTTGGAGCCAGGGAGGTATGTTGTAAACAGCGCTTCCCGGCTGCTCGCTCTGCATCTGAGGGGGGAGCATGGAGGGCACCCGGGAGAAGAGAGGGAGGGAGAGGTCGGGCTGCCCTCCCCGCGGCTCCGGCTCCCCCCTCCATTATAGGGGACAGCTAGCTATCTAATCTATCCTGGGGGCACCTACCTAATCTAACCTACGCTGGGGGGCACCTACCTAATCTAACCTACGCTGGGGGGCAGCTACCTATCTAACCTATACTGGGGGCAACTATACTGGCTACCTATACTGGAGGCACCTACCTAGCTAACCTATAGCGTGGGCAACTATACCGGCTCACCTATGCCTGGCTACCTATACTGGGGTACCTATTCTTGGCTATCTATACTGGGGGGACCTATACTAAGTGCAACTAGACCTGGCAAAACTATACTGCGGGCACCCATACCTTGCTCGGGGGGGGGGGGGGGGCGCAATTTTTACACCCTCGCCCTGGGTGCATTTTAGCCTAGAAACTGCAATGGACCAGGTAAAATTATATAAACTTAACGGAAAAAACTGGTATACCACAACTTATACCATAAATACTATACTATACATACTATGTAATATACTAAACACCAATGCAGTACTATTGTAATACTCAGCAGTTTACACATCCTCAATTATGGGAGTTGAGGATCTGGACAACATTTGTAAAGAAGAGCCTAGAGCCTCAGCAGTACCAAAATCCACAGGGGATGTTTGAGTAGGACCGCGCTGTGATCTTGAAGTATTTGCCAGTGTTGGTTGCATATAAGGAATACAGTGGCCCGGATAGTTGTTGTAAGAAAATGGGGTTTGAGATGAGGATGTGGTGAAAGGATACATGGCACTATAGTTTGCAATTGGGTTTTGATTTGATGCTAATGATTGGTTGAGAGGTGGAGCATATTGCTGTGTGTCTGGTTGTCTTTGCAAAGGAACATCTGGCTGTAGGTAAAGATCAACAATTTTTAAAAAATCAATTTTTAACTTCCCCAAATTGTGTTTTGGTACTTTTCTAACATCCAATTCTAAGGACTGCATAAAATAGGATATGTCATCTTTAGGCCTCATAGCATTTTCTACACAAGTTGACACCTCTTTAATCATTTTTAAAACTTCCTCATTATTACTATCTGTGGTTTTTTTGGCAGCACCTCTGCTTCTTTTGGGTGGGTTCACAGGGGCACGAGCAGCTACAGAAACGGGTGAAGATGGGGGAGGAGTTATAGCTAGCGGAGAGAGACAATCATCACCATGATCTTGATACACAGAGGAAGACTCTGATTGCTCCTCCACACCAACATCGCGTAGAGATTCACTTGCTGACTGTCCAGAAAACGAATCCTCAGGTTGTACAGAAGACTGACTGTCATGCTCTTCCTCCTCACGACGCACCGATCCCATGTTTCCAGAAGTACTATGGAAAACAAAAATTAAAAAAAAAAAAAATTCGACCACATTCGCATGAAAGATGACATGACTATGGAGAAAGACATATTGATTAGGTGGTAATCGTTAAAATCACACTTACGCCCTGGTTTGCAGCGACGGAACAAGGAACATCAGGCTTTCAAACATCGGATGGAATTTGTATTTGGATGGAGCCTGCCCACTTTTGGAACCACGATGCACCTTCAAGTCTTTCTTGAATCTATCTCTCAAGGATTTCCACTTGGTTTTCACAATGTTCACTGTAAATACATTGAAACACCAATGTCAAAATTGTGCATAAATAGTACAACAATACAAATTCATACTTTCATCAGACATTACCACTCTCTTACCCCTTACCACACACCACCCTTCCAATAATAATAACAAAAAAAAAAAAAATCAAAAAAAATGCACTATACCAAATAAACCCCAAAAAGCTTTGGAAGACATGTGCAACAGCCTAGAGATAGCAAATGAAGCATGGTTGAACATGATGCACACAGTATAATAAGACAAATTTCCCCATTCTCAGGCCTAACAACCTTGCACAACAGTTCGGCTGGCTAGCTGGATTGCACAAAAAGATATACCAAGGCTCAAGTTTTAAAAAACAATAGAACATTACAAATACTCGTGCACAACGAAATAAGGAACCACAAAGTGTAAACTCACTCATTTTTTTCTTGGTGGCTGCAGACCGACGATGGTAATCAGGGAAAAAATACAGGCACACACTCTCCCATGCCCTGCTCTTCTGTATGTTGTTGCTGTACTCAGCGCTGCCTGTGTCCCATATAGCAGGCTTGTTCTGGATCAGGTCCACCAGTCTGCCCAGCTCCACAGTGTTCTCCAGAGACACCTGCCTCATCTCTCCTTCCTTCTGTGTCCTTAGCACTAGAGGATTATGGTCCATTTCCTGTCAACACCCTTCCCTATGAATTCTGGTCTATTTCCTGTCTATTTCCTGTCAACAAGATACCTCCAGAACGCCTACAACCTTCAACACAACCGTTCACGTGCTTTCGACGGCGATTGTATGCGTTTACCGCTGACGTTTGCCAAACGCAGCCGCCAATAGAAGTCTCATGAGGCGTCCGAAAGAACGTCATCAACCTCGACGCTGAAAAAAACTCCCAAAACCGCTGCCAGACGATACTAACATAAACGCTCTCATAGAAATCTATTACGAGCGGTTAAAACGCGTCGTTTAAACGACAGAAAATAACGATGGCAGACGTTCGTGTGAACCGGCCCTAAACTGATGCTTTGGCTGGCTAGAAGTGAAATTGGGAATTTTTACACAATGTAGACATTTCAAGCTGTGAGCATTTAATTTAAATTAAGTGTGAGCAGTAGCTAATAGTATTGACATTAGTACATTTTATTATCATTATTACTTTTTATTTATATAGCTCCAACATCTTCCATAGTGTTGTACATTGTACAAAACAAATATTAGGGAACATATATACATAAGAAGTTCAAGAAGACACTGTGGGCTTGATTCACAAAGCGGTGCTAAGCTACTTAGCTCGTCTAAAGTCTTTAGACGTGCTAACCAGGGTGCTTAGTAGGTTAGCACCGGATTTCTCAATCAGATCGCGCGCTAACTTTGCGCGCGCAAAGTCCTATGGGCGCTAAGTCCCATAGGCTTTAATGGGCACTTCGCGCGGAGCGCCCTGCGCTCTGTGCAGTGCGCGCGTAAAGTTTTACGCGCACAAAGTTTTGCGCGCATAAAGTTTTACGCGCGAAAAGCTCGTTTAGACGTGCTAGGGGGGTTTTCACAGGCGTGCTAACAGTTAGCACCGCTTTGTGAATCAAGCCCTGTACAGTCATGAGATCCAGTAATAAAAGGACAAATACATACCTAGTTAATGTGTGGTTTGAGATATCACTAAAATTGGTACACATTCATATGGCAAATTACAGTAAAATAAGAAACAATAGGAGGAGCTCCCTGCCCTTGCAAGCTTACAATCTAGGAGGGTTGTGGTTTGTAAACGATGGGGAAGGAGACACAGTGGTTAGTGGATGAGGTAGTGAATTTCCAATGCTACCTATACCAACTTGTAGGCAGGCTTGTCTGAAAAGGTGTGGTTTACATGATACTTTTTAAAATGTAAAGCTTGCTTCAAACTTCTTTCCTAATCTATCCCTTAACACTAACTATCCCACTACTCTTACACCTTACACTGACTTTCTTACTACCACTCCGCTTAACATTGACTTGACCTTCCTATTACTGCTACACCTAACACTGACCTTCCTACTGCATCTACACCTAACACTGACCTTTCTACTACTGCTAACCCCTTACACTGACCTTCCTACTACAGCTACACATAACACTGACCTTCCTACTACAGCTACACATAACACTGACCTTCCTACTACTGATACACATAACACTGACCTTCCTACTACTGCTACACCTAGCACTGACCTTTCTACTACAGCTACACATAACACTGACCTTCCTACTACTGATACACATAACACTGACCTTCCTACTACTGATACACATAACACTGACCTACCTACTACTGATACACATAACACTGACCTTCCTACTACTGATACACCTAACACTGACCTTCCTACTACTGCTACACCTAACACTGACCTTCCTACTACTGCTACACCTAACACTGACCTTCCTACTACCTCTACAACTAACAATGACCTTCCTACTACTGGTACACATAACACTGACATTCCAACTACCTCTACACCTAACCAGGGCCGGGGACAAGGTCCACCACCAACAGAGGCTGGGGTGCCTAAGTGCGCCCCCCCCCCTTCCCCAATCTACATGCTCAGCCCAAATGCGCTTGGTGGGCACTGATTTTTATCAACTTACTTGATTGCTTGAATATGGCTGTGGGTGCCAGTCAGATCATTCCCCACTCCAGTGGGTGCCAGTCCAGCCAGAGAAGACGCCTGCGAGGGACGTTACTGACGGCAAGTCACGTGCTGATTGCTGAAGAGGGTGGGCAGGCCAGGCTCAGCAAGCAGACCACATCAAGGGACGTGGCGTGCCGCGGGCGGGACTCACGCGAGAGCCACCAAGCGGCAGCCACAGTAAGCGTGGGCTTACGTGAGTGAGCTGCACGCTTGATAAAAAGTAACAACATGCCCGGCGGCGGCTTGAGAGAGCGGGGGGCGGTGCCGCGTTATGTAGCCATGGTAACTGTACACTCTCAGAGAGAGAGAGTGTACAGTGACAAATTCTCGCCGGCGCCGCTGAATTAGTAGCGTAGCGGCCGGTGAATTGCAGGGCGGGCGCTAGTGGGCAGACACTTTCCGAGGCTGCGCTCATTATTTTATTAACTGACATGCGCCCAGAGGCCGTAGCCTCGCCAGCCTATGTGTCGGCCCGGCTCTGCACCTAACACTGACCTTCCTACTACTGCTAAACCTAACACTGACCTTCCTACAACTGCTACACCTAACACTGACCTTCCTACTACTGATACACATAACACTGACCTTCCTACTACAGCTACACCTAACACTGACCTTCCTACTACTGCTAAACCTAACACTGACCTTCCTACAACTGCTACACCTAACACTGACCTTCCTACTACTGATACACATAACACTGACCTTCCTACTACAGCTACACCTAACACTGACCTTCCTACTACTGCTAAACCTAACACTGACCTTCCTACAACTGCTACACCTAACACTGACCTTCCTACTACTGATACACATAACACTGACCTTCCTACAACTGCTACACCTAACACTGACCTTCCTACTACTGATACACATAACACTGACCTTCCTACTACTGCTAAACCTAACACTGACCTTCCTACAACTGCTACACCTAACACTGACCTTCCTACTACTGATACACATAACACTGACCTTCCTACTACAGCTACACCTAACACTGACCTTCCTACTACTGCTAAACCTAACACTGACCTTCCTACAACTGCTACACCTAACACTGACCTTCCTACTACTGATACACATAACACTGACCTTCCTACTACAGCTACACCTAACACTGACCTTCCTACTACTGATACACATAACACTGACCTTCCTACTACAGCTACACCTAACACTGACCTTCCTACTACTGATACACATAACACTGACCTTCCTACTACTGATACACATAACACTGACCTTCCTACTACTGATACACATAACACTGACCTTCCTACTACTAATACACATAACAATGACCTTCCTACCACTGCTCCGCCTAACACTGACCTTCCAAGTACTGCTACACCTAACACCGACCTGCCTACTACCTCTACACCTAACACTGACCTTCCTTCCTACTACTCATACACATAGTACTGACTTTCCTACTACTGCTCCGCCTAACACTGACCTTCCAACTACTGCTACACCTAACACCGATCTTCCTACCGTACTACCTCTACACCTAGCACTGACCTTCCTACTACCGCTACAACTAACACTGACCTTCCTACTTCCACTCCTCCTACTACCGCTGGGTCTAATCCTAACCTTTTTCCCACTTAACCTATATTAACCTTTCTACTGCTGTGGTTCTTACCGCTTACCTATCTCTCTCTTGCTGATCGTCATTAACATCGTGCTGCTGCTTACCAGTCACCATTGCTGCCACACAATACACCTTGGCACCCCATAGCCACAGTATTACATTGCATCCCAGTACTGAATTACACTTTCTTATATGTCATTGTGTCTGTCATGTCCTGCTTAGACACCCTGGTGATGCAGATACAGGCTACTGATGCGGATGAACCAAATACTATAAATTCTCAAATCGCTTACAGAATTCTGAGTCAGAGCCCTTCGGATCCAGCAATGTTCATCATGAATCAGTACACCGGCCAAGTCTTCACAATGTCTAATTCTCTTGACAGAGAGGTAAATGTACACAATTTTTCTTACAAAGATATGATGGTTTGCATGTGATTTTCCATTGACATAATAATTACATGATATAATAATTACATATAGTAATCATTCAATTACATAATAATTGTGATGAAAAGCTGCTCAGGTATATGAATACATATAAGCATGTCTCATTTATGATTTATGCTAGTACAGTAAGAAGACCCCCAGTACCCGACACAGGCAGGGGTTGCCTGATACTGCATATGTGTGCGTGCCGGTTGCTTGATAAGTCAAGCAATGTGCCGATTGCTTGAGGTCAAGCAACCAGCCTAAAGTAGCACTTACCTCCCTGCATGCAGAGCAGTGTTCAGCTAATACAACTTACAATACCTCTTGGCGCAGTCTTCTACACTTGCTGCGTCCTCCTAAAGGATGCATGTGACCCAATGCAGGTCAGGTGACACGCCAGGAGCCGTGAATGGATGCAGCACAGAAGCTGGGAGCTGCAGGAAGTGTAGAAGACACAACTTTGAGGTTTTCTAAGTTGCTTTAGCTGAGCACATCTCTGCAAAAACTCTGCAAAAGTTCTACCCCTTTCTCCCCCATAGACATGCTGGTTGGTTAAGACTCCCAGATGTCTGAGATCGGGATAGCAGAGGTTTTACTATGGTATGGGGATGTGTAATAACCTAGATCAGCCTCTCCATCAGTCTGGAGATATGGTCATTTACCTGGGTTTAATCACCTATTCGTTATCTAACAGCTGTAGCTTAAAGGGGAACTGAAGAGAGAGGTATATGGAGACTGTCATGTTTATTTCCTTTTAATCAATACCAGTTGCCTGGCAGCCCTGCTGGTCTATTTCTCTGCAGTAGTATCTGATTAAAACCAGAAACAAGCATGCAGCTAGTCTTGTCAGATCAGACTTATAAGTCTGAACCACTGAATCACCTGGTCTGCTGCATGCTTGTTCAGGGGCTATGGCTAATAGTATTAGAGGCAGAGGATCAGCAGGGCTGCCAGGCAACTGGTATTGTCTAAAAGGAAATAAACATGACAGCCTCCATATACCTCTCTCTTCAGTTCCCCTTTAAGGCTTATACACACGTTCAACAAAAGTCTTCTAAATGCACGATTATCAAACAACTTGAAAAAGTTGGACAACTTTTGTCAAGTAAAATATCACTGATAAGAGGTGACCAATGACTGATAAGACCCAGCTCAAGTCAATCTAACTGTTGCATTGACTTGAGCTGCATTTTATCAGTCATTGGTTGCCTCTTATCAGTGATATTTTACTTGACAAAAGTTGTCCAACTTCTTCAAGTTGTTTGATAATTGTGCATTTAAAAGACTTTTGTTGAGCTTTAGAGATTTTCAAAATAAATGGTGCTTTAAAGAACTGAAAGGAATATGGAGGATGCCATATTTATTTCCTTTTAAACCATACATGTTACCTGGCAGTCCTGCTGATCTTTTTTGGCTGCAGCAGTATCTGAATAATACACTGGATACAACCATGCAGCTTGCAACTAATCTGTCTAAATAAAGTCAGACTTCAGTCAGAGACATCTGATCTGCATGCTTGTTCAGGGTCTGTGGCTAAAGTATTAAAGGCAGAGGATCAGCAGGACAGCCAGGCAACTGGTATTGTATAAACAGAAATTAATATGTAAGCCTTCATTTCGCTCTCAGTACTGGTGTCCATTAATGTTTAACTCCACAAAGAACTTTTATTGTCGGTTGAGCAGGGGGAATGGCTTGGCCATTCAAGACCATTTTTGAATGGCACTTACAAAAAAAACAACACATTTTTTACCTCCTACTTAAAAGTGTCCATTCTCCTGTCCACTTGTTAGGATATCAGCAGATTTGATCAAGATTCGTTGGAAAAAAAGAGAGCTCCTTCTACTGCAGAGCTATTGAGATGAAGAGACCCACTGGGGCTGCTGCAGCCTCTGCTGATACAAATATCCTCGCTTGCATTTTGTTTGCCAAATATCTAGTAGGCATAATCACACAATCAGGATTAAGGCCCCATTCACACTCGGCAACGCAAAACGCTATCACAATCGATAGCAATTTTGCATTGCTGTCTTCTGTGATTTTTCAGCTATTGCGTTTTGCAAGTCTCATTCCAGTGAATGAGAATCGTGACACAGTTATTAGGAAAATGCTACATGTATCATGTTTGTGATCATCAGAAATCACAAACGCACCACAATCGCTGCAGTCTGAGTAATCTCACAGGATTTCTTGTGCAGCAGCACTTTGCTGATTGCCGGCGATCAGCAAAGCGCGAATTGCGGGCAAAAAGTACCCGAGTGTGAAAAGCCATGCCAAGCATAGCCTGTTTCCATTGTAGTGCTGCTGCCTGCTAAAGGTATATTCCAGGTTCAGTCCCTGCCCATTCAAAACCCATATCATTATTATTATCATTATTATTACTACTACCGTACTATTATTACTGATATGATATATAGATCAATGTAATTTACAAGTATAGCCACTCCTCTAATGAATTGATCATATGACAACACTCCTCCCCCTAACCCCCCCCCCCCCAAAAAAAAAAAAACAGGGTGAGGGTTTAATGGCACAATAATGTAAGATTGAATAAAACATAGCTTTTAATTACAATATTAATAATTCGTCGCATATGACATAGTATAAAATTTTATTATATACAAGCAAAACGGTCATCAGGCTAACCACCGCTCCCACTTCACCCCACAGCCAGACAAGATAGGGTGGGAATTGTGATGTATTCATGATGCACGTTATCTGTCGTGATGTATAAGCCGGATGTATTAAAGCGTTTTATGACACGTGGAATGCAAGTGCTGAACTGCTTCTTCTTATGATGGTTATAATATAAAATAGTCCTTGTTGCACATTTGGCACAGTCTGTTGCCCATTTTATGTTCTTCATACGATTACTATTATTCATTCCCCATAACTTCTAAATTAAGCATCTCATTTATGAAAATCCCCATGAAATCAACTTGCTGAGTAGCTCACATTAGTGTAACGTTGATCTGTCTGCAGGCATTCAGCACCTATAGCCTGATGGTCAGTGGCTCAGACTTGAATGGGGCTGCTGGAGGGCTCTCTGGACAGTGCGGTGCTGATATCAAGATTCTAGATGTGAACGATAACTTTCCTGTATTGGAATTTGATTCGGTGAGTAGGTCTAGAAAATTTACTTTACTGGATTTCAAAAGGTCCTACGTAATATGTTTGATGTATAGCCTATTCTGAAAATGTGCGTACATTTAGTTTATATGGTAATGAGTTTGGTGAAAGTTCTGTCCTAATCCTCCTATTACCACTATAGTTAGGCATATTATTTTTTTATTTTGAACTGTTATTGATGTCCCAAGGACCTTATAGCAGTTGCTTTGATTTAAGCTATGCAGTATCAGCATCTTGTTACAGTACACTGACTTGCCACACTTCACTCTTTGCCCAGTAGCGTACTCACAAAGATGGCGTTCACCTGGGACTCCCTCATTCTCTCACTGGCCACAATGCATCATATGATGTGCTAGAATACGTACGTTAAAAGCCCATACTCACGAGGGACTTTTGTCGCCTCAACACGCGGCGCGCGCGTGTTGCGGCGATAGGTCGCCCGTGAGTATGGGCCGTCGCACGCGCACGCACCCCGAACTGTCGCCCGCCACTCTTGTCGCCATGCGATTGAAAGTTTCAATCGCATGGCAACAGTCGCCGCCGCACCTCCGCCGCAACTGTCGCTAGTCCGCGTGAGTACGCGGACTAGCGACAGCAACCTCCATAGAGGTGAATGAAGCTTCCGGCGGGGGGAGGAGGAACGTCGGCGACAGCTTCCGTCTCGCCGCTGGTCCCTCTTCCGCGTGTGTACGCGGAGGGACCTGGAGAGAAGCTGTCGCCGGCCTGTCGCTAGCACGCTCACGTGTGCTGGCGACAGGCCACTTCTGCAGCCCGTGAGTACGGGCCATTAGAGTAAACACTGAAAAGTTCCAGACTCTACATTACAGCAATTAACTGTCTTACATAGCAGTCTCTAATCCATAGTGAGTAGACTCACGATTGGTTTACAAAGCATAGGAAAGTGCAGTCCAAAGTGCAAAAGCTGTCCTCATAGTTCACAGTCCCATACTGTTCTCCTGCATACCTCATACCATGACATGCGCAAGTACACAAAAACATGGAGAGGTCCACACATCAGGGTACCGTATATTTTTAGATTCAGTGCTGGTTGTTTAGTAATTTAACATTGGAACACAGTCCTTTTAGGGGCTCTTTGCTTAATTTGGTTATTTGCTTAACCATAGTCAGTCCCCTAACTGCCCCCCCCCCCCTTTAATGCTCCACGTAAACTTAAACTTTTACTTCATACGGAAAACCCCCTTCCTGACATCCAACCTACAGTAGGATAAAACTCTGACATAACATTCAATACAAATATTTGTTTTTGTGCGCAAGTAATGCAGTAGTGCACAAGTAATATTGCCTGTTTTCAAACTACAAGTTCCCAAAGTACAGTTTCTCTGCTCTGAATGCTGCCATTGCATAGCTGCTGTATTTATATATTACAAACTAGTAGTGATAATTTCTCACTTCTCTCTGCTTCTCAGCTCAGTGCAGTTCAGTTTCAGCACATGCTACTGGCTGTATACTAATTGTAGCAACAGAGGAATCTAAACAAAAGATAATGTTCTCACCTCTTCGAATGTTACCAGAAGCAGTAAGGAGCTTTCCACTGAAGAACAAAATGCTCTGTTTAACTGTTTTAATGCTGCTCTGCTACACATTTTTTATTGTCGTAGAAAATGTTATGCTGTAAAAATCTTTTAGAACAAAGAGGAAATGCTGAGTTTCATACCCCTTTAACCCCCTCCTCAGTGTTATTTCCTTCTTATCATTTAACATTAATATCCCAATGCTCCCCCTCACCTGTTTTCATTGCTGGGTGGCCATTGGGTTTTTTTTCTCCCTATCACCCAGACAAAAGCATGATTCTAGCTATGCATCATCATCCCGTCCTCCCATCATGAAATAAACTGCTCACACAATGGTACTTAAAAAGGGTGAGCAGCGGGGGAGAGGGGGGGGCACACATTGAGGATGTCTCAATGCATCCTTACTTTCAGATACAAGGAACTTTTTGACCGCCATGAAATCTAATCTGAAATGCATATGTATCCCTCTTACACCTGTAATATGTAATGTTGCATGTGTACCTTTATTTCAGTACTCAGTCCAAATTATGGAAAACATGGTTGGTTTAACTGATCTAAGGATGAAAGTGTTTGATGCCGATGAAATGTACTCTGATAATTGGTGTGCAGTCTTTGAAATCATATCAGGCAATTCGGGTGGATGGTTTGCCATTGATACAGATGCTCAGACAAATGAAGGTATCCTAAGGATTGTTAGGGTAAGTACTCTTACAAGAAGAGATAGCACCACAATTCTGTTTGGCTTTCATTCTTCACCTGTGCTTATTTTCTTACTTTCTAGCCACTGGACTACGAAGCGATGCAGATGGCAAACCTTGGTTTTATAGTGAAAAACAAGGCTGCTTTTCATTACTCCATCATGTCTGAATATCAAGCGAAGATGACTAGCATTAACGTTCAAATACAAAACGAAGTGGAAGCACCTGTTTTCGTTCCAAGTACAATTTATTTGAACATCCCATCTGGTTTAAGCGAAGCAGAATTTCTGAGATACGTATTTGCTAATGCAACAGCTATTAATCCAGACACCGGAATGCCTGCAACAAATGTTGTGTAAGTTTAGCTTTACAAGACTGCAATTAGCAGTATTGCATTTTTAAAATGTCCTATATTTATACATTCTAAACAAGGACATGCTGAGGGAGAGGTAGGGATGGCATGGGCCTCTGACTGCAGCAGCAAAAGAGCAGATCAGGCTGGGGAAATAAACATATACAAGGATGGCTCATGGCTCCCCATCAAGATATATTAGGGGCACTAGCCTAGAGAGGGGGTGAAGGAAGCCACACCGAGCACACATGGAGTTCCACCCATCTCCTGTGCCACTACAAAAGCTAAGCTGCAAGGAGGCTGTGTAAACTTGCTACTGGGAGAGGCAGCTGGTGCTAGCAGAGTGCAGTAACAGTGAGAGCAGAGTGCTGAGTAAGGAGCCCTACCCCCTCCCCAATGATGGTTGAGAGCTGCAGAGAGAAGACTGCAGCCAGCCACAGAGAGGAGGAGGAGGAAGAGATGGTCATATGCTCCAGAAGGGTAGTGGTTACGTATGACATGTCCGATGTACTGGACGCAATGGAGTCCTCTGCAGGGTCGGGTTTCTGGAAAGGCCCCCAAGGCCAGGGCCTTAAGCAGTTGCAGCCACCGGGGGCACCTGGACATGAAATAGGGGTTGCTATGTATGAAAGAAAAGGCTGTAAATGGGGAGCAACATACGAAAAGGGAAGCTGATGTCCAAGAGAGCTGTGCATGAAAGAGAGGGTCTGCAGTACAGGGATGATTTACATGGCAGAGGGGGCGGCGCTTGGAAGGGGGGGCCTCAATATACGTGGCCTAGAGGCAAAAAAAGTAGGGAGGTAGGGAGCCCTACCTATGCCTAACACTAAACTCTCTCTTCTACCTACACATAACACTAACCCCCCCACCTACACCTAACACTATCTCCCCCTACCTATACCTAACACTAAACTCTCTCTTCTACCTACACATAACTTTAACCCCCCCCCCCCCCCCACCTAACACTATCTCCCCCTACCTATACCTAACACTAAACTTTCTCTTTTACCTACACATAACACTATCTCCCCCTACCTACACCTAACACTAACCTTCCCCTACCTACACATCACACTAACCTCTCTCTCCTACCTAAGCCTGAAGGTGGCCACTAACGGTCCAATTTCTAGCGAAAAATCGTTAGAGCGGTCCGAAATTCTGATCGGATTGGTTATAAATAATCTTAGTTAATGAGCACAATCGATTAAGAATGATTATAAAAATAGTCGTCTGATTGGATTTTCATCAAACCAAAATTTGGATTTTCTTGTTGTGATAGATAGGAAGCAAATATTGGTTCATTGATGGTGTAGTGAACGATTTTTCTTCCGATCAGAATTATCTGATCACTCAAACGATTTTTCACTAGAAATTGGATCATTAGTAGCCACCTTAATACTGAACTTAGCAAATTACTTTCCTCTGCACTGCCTCTGCCACTATTGGGAAGTTGAAGACGAATCACCTTCCTTCTTATTTAAGAGCAGCGCCACTATGTCTGCCACTATTTGGAGCTCCAGTACACTGTACCCGAATGGCCCTTCTTATATTCTATATGCAGATTTGTTCTCACATATGCAGCAATTGTCTTCTACATAATGAGTGAACACATGTAATGATATAATCTGCAATTGGTATAGCAGAAGGATCAGCACACTCAGTAATATGTTGCAAAACATTAAGCTCTTTTAATACAAAAAAGTTTCCATAAATGCACTTCATGTACAACAAGGACCAGCAACTTTCATGTACAACAAGGACCAGCAACTTGCAGTAGATAGGCGCCAAAGACACCCAAAGTCCATCAAATGCCTGCTGGCCAACTTACATAAAGAGTGCGTGAGGGAGTAGAGTCCAAGATCCACACTTCCCAGAAAAAATGTGTCTCAAAGCATGGCGACAGACACTGGCCTAATGCTGTTTCGGGCAGTTACGCTGTAATGAAAGGAAGACCAATTTAAAAAAATGTATACCATTGATACATGCATAAGAAATAAATTATAACATCCACCTACTTTTTATTATAATAACATCAAAAAATGTAACTATTTGATTGTGCTCAATTTATTCTTATAACTTATTAAGATTTTCCCCCAAAACAATTTTTAAGGATAAATAAATTACTATGATATTGAGTGGATTATATGGAAAATATTTTGGATGTTGCAAAGCAGATACAGTATAGTGTACGGTATGTTCAAATGCTATTTTCAGAAACCACTAATGTTCATCTGTCCTAAATAGGTATTCAATGGACAGCACGTCAAGCAAATATTTTATCATTGATAGTGCAACTGGTGAGATCAGAGGTACTTACCTACTTATGAAAGAAGGTCTTCCTGTTTCGG
Source organism: Hyperolius riggenbachi (assembly GCF_040937935.1). Taxonomy (NCBI): domain Eukaryota; kingdom Metazoa; phylum Chordata; class Amphibia; order Anura; family Hyperoliidae; genus Hyperolius; species Hyperolius riggenbachi. The sequence goes on from NC_090650.1 coordinate 329,707,305, forward strand.
ACAATGGAACCTACTCTGGAGTAGTCTACGCTGCTGACGGAGGTAAGCAAATAGATAAACTATAAACCTCATAGAGGGGTTGATTCACTATAACAAATAGTGTGCCTTATCAGAGTTAACATGCCTTATCAGAGTTAACATGCCTTATCAGAGTTAACGTGTCTTATGAACTTATTCCTGCTAATTGGCAATGACGAGAGCTCTACTCGTCCTGCCCTGAGCCCCTGCGGGTCCAATCACATTATCCCTGCACTTTCATTGGCCCAATAGGCTACCTGTCCAGTTTCCTGTCAAGTGACAGGCAGCCTATTGGGCCAATCAAAGTGCGGGGATATTGTCCTTTAAAGTGATTGGACCCGCAGGGGCTCAGGGCAGGACAAGTGGAGCTCTCGTCATTGCCAATTAGCAGGCATAAGTTCATAGCGCTCGCTATGCTACTCTGATAAGGCATGTTAACTCTAATAAGACATGTTAACTCTGATAAGGCACGCTACTTGTTATAGTGAATCAACCCCAGTATGTGTTTTGTTTGTAAAAATAATGATGGTAATAAAGAGTTTTATCTACTTATTTATTCATCTTAAAGCAAAACTTAGGTGAAAACAAAGTGATGAGATAAACAATTGTATCTATCATCCTACTTCTAAAAATTAGATATCCCACGGTTTTATGTTAAAGGACTACTGTAGGGGATCGGGGAAAAAAGAATTGAACTTACCTGGGGCTTCTAATGGTCCCCCGCAGACCTCTTGTGCCCACGCAGCCACTCACTGATTCTCAGGACCCACCTCCAGTTCACCTCCCGAATTTGCGACTTTAAAGTCGGAAAATCACTGCGCCTGTGCGGCTGTGTCCTTGCTCCCGCTGACGTCACCAGGAGAGTACCGTGCAGGTGCAGACCATACTGGGCCTGTGCAGTACACTCCCGGTGACGCCAGCAGGAGCGAGGTAGCGGCCACGCAGGCGCAGTGGTTTTCCAACTTTAAAGATGCAAATTCCAGAAGTGAACCGGAGTCGGGGAGCCGGGGACCAAAGCATCGGTGAGCGGCTGCGCGGGCACAGGACATCTGCGGAGGACCATTAGAAGCCCCGGGTAAGTTCAACTCTTTTTTCCCCCACAGTTATCCTTTAAGTTTAAAAACTGTCATGTTAAGATTAAAAAAACAGATTTATTGTTTTGTCTCAATTAAACAATCTGTCCATGTGTCTCAGAGAGCTCAAACATATGAACTATTGACCTTTTTTATCTATCCTCTTCTGGCAGAGAACTGAGCTTCTGAGAACAAAGTATTTTATAGCTGTAATTTCCTGTCAGTGAGGGATGCTATAGTCCCGACTGGGACCTGACTGAAGAAAAACTGTCAGTTGCATAGCTGAATATTAACTCTTTTAGGCAGAGAAAGAAGAAAGGCCTCACAGCATATATTTATTTGTGTGCTTGGCACTGTACATACATATGTGTGTCTCATCATGTCACGTGTCACTTAAAGTGGATCCAAGATATATTTTTATTCATTGCATAATTGTGTTCCTTACATATAGTTTATAGGGCATTCCTCAAGCCAAATACTTTTTTTGTTTTAATACTCTAATTTCCTATAAACTAAACAAGCCTCGTCCACAGCTTCTCCAAAATGCCAAGGCAGAGGGGAGGGGGGAAATGAATTTTTCACAGGCTGAGGGATGGAGATTCAGTTGCAGATTACCGGTGTAATGATGGCAGGAATAAACTATCATAATCTATTGAAGCTGTATGAAGCCAGATTTGAGTGTAAACTATCTAAACTTTAGATAGGATATATAGACAAGTTACTTGTTATAGTTAGTTTTTCATCTCATACACTCTGATACCAGTACCAAAATGGGTCCTCCGGAGTTTTCAGATTGAGGAGACAGTGTGGGGAGTGTTCAGACACTTGATGTTAATTGGCAGCAAAGTTTATCAGATGAACAGGCTCACTCACCAACCGCAGGCCTCAGGCAAAGCAGCTCTCACAAACCATCCTCGGGAAACCCTAGGGCAGGAAAGTGGCTCAGTCTTCTCATGTATTACCCATGCAAGGATATACTCGGTATTTCTGAAAAATAAGCATCTGCTCGGCATACACATGCATCATCAGGCAGCCATCTTCCGGGTACAGCGTGCACGCAGACCCACAGGCAAACTCTGCTACTGGTCCAATTGCAGTTGCGAGGTGAGACCCTGCCCACCTACTCATAATACCAGCCTGTTGCGAACATTATCAAGGTGTGCATTTAAACATCTTTCACATAATGCCTCCAGTAGGGTACCCAAGTATTTTGTATTACAGCAGAAGTAATTATGTAATTATCTAATATTTGGGTCCACATTATTCCTATTCCGATATATAAAAAACCGTGTTGTGAAATCTGCGTAAAAAATGTACTGTCAGCTAACTAAAGGCCACACTCATCCTATATAGCCCTGCTACATTTTACCTCATGGCTGTGTCTCTGTGGCTATGAATCACAGAACCTTCATCCATTTACAAGTTAGGTTTTGCTGACTGGAGTGCTGTCATCACTGTTTATAATTGAAATTAACCTACACAGCTTCACTGTTTGCAGTATATTAAAGCCAAATAATTACATTATTTACTAGACATATGAGAATTGTAGGCTTGCACTTTACGTCCACTGTAAGATGTTGACAGAAGAAACACTAAGACACTAAGACAAAACCAAAACACACTAATTACAGATTTCTCTTTGAGTGGCAAATACATTTTTGACTGACCTTTCCATCTTCTTTTTTAAAGATTCTTATTTAAGAAAACATTTTCAAGTAAGTACAAACAGTCACAGGTACAGACAATGCAGATTGCGTATCGGTTACATACACAATATATTAGTGAACAACCACAATTGTGAGTAAGAACATAAAAACTTCAGTAACACAGGTGTTAAGTATTCCATTTTGTATATAAACTGCACTTTGGTGATTCCTTTGCCATTTTCATAAGAGACAAGTAAAAGGGTGATGATGATGAAGACTGCTACTGTTATGTAATAATTTATGTTGTATTTGTATTATTGTTACTTAGATCAGCCCAACAGACCAAGACCTGGTGGAGGAACAGGAACTGGTGGAGGAACAGGAACTGGAGGAGGAACTGGAACGGGAGGAGGAACAGGAACTGGAGGAGGAACTGGAACGGGAGGAGGAACTGCCACAATTGTGGTAGATTCTGGTTCAACTTCCGTGACAACATGCCCAGTGATTTCTCAAGAGCCTCGTACAATATGTCTGACTACTGCAAGGACAGTGCCCATAGTAGCCTATCAAAACCCAAGTATGCCTCCTTACAAGATAACTCTCGCACAAAATTCTGACTTTTATGTGAGGGATCTTAATGGTAAGTCTCATTTGTTTTCAATGCCACATCAGATAGGAAGTTTATTTCCTTAAGTGATCCCTAGTTCATCCCATTGCTTTTTACATTTCATGTATGTATGACTGTACAATGAGAGGAAATGATGATTAGTAAATATCAAAGTAGGATTAAATCTATTCATCCAAACTACATCCATCTGGATATGGAACAGACAATATCACACAAATGTAGTTGTATGATGATGATCACATCTACTATATATAACTATTATATAGTAACTATTAGTTCACTAGAGGAGTTTAATTTGGCTAGTAATAAAAATAATCTGTCCTATTTGATAATAAAATTCTATCAACTTGAAGAAAGTAAACTGTAATGAGTACTAAAAAAATGGAAACTTTGTCTTTGATAACTTTTACCATTAATGCAGAAATATAGAATATGTCTGATCAGACAAACACTAAAGTACATTTTTCAATTGATTAAACTGTTAAAGGGGCTCTTAACAGAAACTAAATATAGGCACTTACCTAGAATTGGAAACCGTGTTTCTAAGACTATTGTTTCAAAACCAAATCATATAACCCCCATCCCTCAATTTATAGTACATCTTAACTGAGAGGGATATGGAGGCTGTCGTATTTATTTATTTTTAAATAATGCAGATTGTCTGGCTATCCTGCCAAACTTGTCTTTAATATGTTTAGCTATAGACCCTGAAAAAGCATGCAGATGTTTCTGACTGAAGTCTGACTAGATTAGCTGCATGCCTGTTTCAGGTGTGTGAGTAAGACACTACTGTAGCTAAATGGGATGCCAGGAAATTGCTATTGTTTAAATAGAAATAAATATGGTAGCCAGCATATCCCTCTCAGTTCAGGTACCCTTTAAGATAATACAGCGGTAAAGGGGTATAGAGAAACGGCACTACCAAAGTGTCTGAGATCTTCTGTTACGCTCGGTGGTATATTCTCCACGGTCAGCACATAATGCAGATCCTGACGTGAAGGACACACATGCAAGCACAAGGAACCAGGATATCCCCAGTGTAGTGGAGGAGAGGACTGACTCCCGTAGGAGATGTGGTGCACAGAGCAGGCGTAGATCCGAGCAACCACAAACAATACTTAACAATAATGGCTCAGCGCAAAAGTAGCGCTGAGCGTATCAATGAAACTATAAACGACTGACTAACATATGTATATATCGGCAATGAACCGATATATAACATAAGCAAGGAACACTAGCTAGGAACTGGAGCAATACAAGGAACAGGACTACGAAGGATTCGCTACTTCTACGCAGAAGTGAGCGCAATCCACGCAAGGTAACAGGAACAGGACTAAGCTAACTAAGCACGGATGATCACGATAAGCGCAACCTAACAAAACGTTCTAAAGCTGACTGACTGAACACAGGATATAAGCAGTTCGAGTATGTATATATCAGCAGCACTGATATATTAACGTAACACGAATACAAGGAAAATAACAAACGCGCTAGTATGCGTATATATCGGCGATGAACCTATATATGATGCAAGACTAGCAAAGTAACAAATACTGATAAACAGGAACAGGACTAGAAGGACTCGCTGATTCCTACGCAGGAGATCAGTGCAGTCCACATGAATTAACGAACTAGGAACATGGTCTAGGGCTAAAGTAACAGCAAGACAGGCTGGTGCTGGAACTATGATAGCCCGAGGAGCACTGCAAGAAGCAGCTCTTTATACTGAGGTCATTCAATGGGAGCAGACATGCAGATTCCCACACAGGTGAATGACAAACAGTCACAAGCTGGCAGCAGGGGAAGGCAGACAAAGCTATGCAACCTGCATGAAAGGGATTGCAGCTCCACTGCAACAGACAATGTTTGACTTCACAAGAGCATCTTAAACTGTCATTAACTTCAGAGCGACTGCAGATGGAATCAACACTTAGTGTGATTGCAAGCAAAACTATGTGAGCAAATGCATGTAAAGAAATCAACAACTGCTTGTCTACAGTACAACTGCAGCCAGCAGTACATGCTGCAGAAGTGATCATAACAGTACCCCCCCCCCTTTAAAGGAGGATTCCAGATGCCTTTCAAAACTGACATTCCTAGTAAAACAATCTGACTGATAATTCATGATGGGACAGCCCGACCAAATTCCACAACACAATACAACTGCAGCCAGCAGTACATGCTGCAGAAGTGATCATAATATCTTCCAAATAGGCAACCTGCATCAAGCATTAAGCATTAAAGAAAACCTGAACTGAAAATTAAAAGTCAAAATAAACATACACTAGTCATACTTACCTCCCATGTAGTCTACTCCTCAATCTCTTTCTCCTCTCCTGCATCCTGTTTGTCCACTGTGATCAAGGGAATTCTCCGTCCTCCATTTTAAAAATGCCCATTATACCATAACAGCTTCCTGTTAAACTGTAACATTACCCACTTGAGCCATAGGGATACGTGGACATTACCTGGCACATTAGTTGTCCTCTCAGCTATAACTGACAGCAACTGATGTATAACTGTCAGCAACTGATATATTTCAGTTCTGACAAAATGTTGTCATAACTGGAAGGGATTGTTGTCAGAAGAAAATGGTGAGCTTCTGAGAGAAACTGATGGCAAGGTAACTATGTAATGTTCATTTGAAGTTACCTCATGTGTTTATTTTAAATAATTTTACTAGTTCAGGTTCCCTTTAAGTGTGCTCTGGAGTGTGAAATGGCAGTCTCAAAATTGGATGAAGTAGAGAGGTACAGCTCCTCTCCCAGCAATAATATTGTCCTATTTCCTCCTCTCCTAGGTACAATGATCTGGTGCAAACCACAGAATTTAATCAGTGAGGAGTTGGAATTGTGTACTAACCTCATATGTCCGGTTAATCTCGTAGCACCTTTAGCTAAGATTTTAAAGGGGCAGAGATGTTCCTGTACTCTTGTCTTTAATGCACTAGTGGTTTGCCCGATATATTGTACCGGCCACAGGGGCTCCACAAGGCATAAACCACACACCCTGTCTGGCAAGTAATAAAGTTGTGTACCACTCACTTCGCGATACCAAGTTGATAAACTGCGGACCTTACCTCCATCAATTTATGGAAGGAATGGTCTCTATGGCTACACACACATGTGACATGCACAGAGGAAGAGCGGTAAGTGAAAGTCCACACCCCTACCCCGTGATCAAATTTCACCACCGCGCTGTACAAAGTGTGAATTTTTGCCCCAGAAGAAGCTAATTTTGAGTGAAAAGGCTGCTAGACAGAGCCAGTGCCATGTACCCACTGCCTGCTCATCCAGCAGCTAATTTGTACACCCTGCACAGCATGCATATTTCTGTGCACTTGAATAATAAAAGGTATTTAAGCAGTGCCGGACCTCTCTCCTTCACACTTTAAAATAAAACAGCTTTAATTTTTTACTACAGCCAGGTAGGTTTGATTTCAGCACGACAAGCCTCTGACAATATTAGATTAAATCTGCTAATAATCCAACATGCACATGTGATAAGCTTACCTTCCAGCGGCAGGTCCCACGACATCTCCGACAGGGGCCATGCTGCTGGCGAGTCTCCCACGCTGACATCTTCCAGCGGCATCCTCGGTCTCCCCGCGGTGGTGAGTTCTAGCGCACGCATGCACAATGCGTCCAAACGGACACGCGCGAAACCTGAAAGGTCTTGTACCTTAAGGAGGCGGGTTTGAGCAACGTCAGTGGTGATGTCATTTTGGTGACATCATCAAACAGGAGGTGCTGCTAATTAGGGAGTGGTTTTTAGGAATTTGTAATTTGTATATAAGGCCAGAGCTCTCAGTCACTCACTGACCTTGATACTAATCAGTTCGCTGGTTCTAGGTCTAGCTTACTATATTTCTGAGCTACATTTATATATTGTGTAGATGCACAATATATATGTACTCTAATCAGTCAGTCTTGTACTTTGTAGTTATATATCTTGTAATTTATTCGTAATATTCTAGTAATATTATTGAAGTAACATCTATTGTATATTTATCTGTGTACCGACCTATTGCGTGCCTCTTGACCTCACTCTCGTCTGATCCTTCTGTACCTCTGCCATCTGATACTCATATTCGACTCGGCCTGTCCCTGACTTCGCTATTGCCTGATCCTTACAATACGACTGACATCTGACCTATGTGTATGACCCTGCCTGTTAATTGACTACGATATTGCTTAGTGACTCTGTACCACAAAATCTCTGACTTGTGCAAGACTACGGCCTGAACTTGACTAATCTTACTGTGTATTGTAGTAGCTACGCTACCTGTTCACGCTCCAGCGTGATATTATCAAAGTCCATAAAAAATATTATGGAGGAATTGCGAGGCCAGATTTTAACAGGATGTCATTAAATTGATAAAGGAGCTGCACTCCGAAACGTTGTTTCTCTATGGCAAAACTGAAAAAATAAGAAGATTTGAGCATTAAAGAAAGACGGTGCCGGCCTCTTCACTTCACGCCCGATTTTAACACTCGCAGGTGCAGTCAATCGCCTCACTGAGCAAGTGGCCAATCAACAAACGCAGTTAACTCAGCTATCCAACACACTCACTCAGATGAATATACCAGCGAATGTTAATAATCAACAGGCTCCTCCACTTGCTATTGTTCCAGTCTATATTGAGCCTAAAATGCCATTACTTGAAAAATTTTCACTTTTCGTTCCGACTTCAGTAATATGTCATATTTGAGGTTAGGTCAAGGTCTTCTGGTACAGAGTCTCAGAAAATCACTCTCAAGTGGGCTGAGGCAGCACTCTTAGACCAGTTTCTTTTTGGTTTAGAGGACTCTGTAAATGATATGCTCGTGAGCCATCCTGAACCAAAAAAATGATGAAGAGGCTATCTCTCTGGCCATAAGGGTTGACAGACGGATTAGACACAGACGTCAGATTAAAGTCTATTCCGTCTCTGGGAACCCTAGGTCGACTAGTTCATCTTTCAGTGAAGAACCTATGCAACTGGGCTTCTCGCAACTTTCACCCGCAGAGAAGCTCAGGAGAAGGCAAGCAGGTCTTTGTATGTATTGTGGTGAAAAGGGTCACTTCGCTCAGACTTGTTCTGCAAAGGGAAAGGCTCCGGAAAACTCCAGCGCCTAGGTGAAGTTGGGGAACTTCACTTGGGTGAGCCACTTCTTCCCCTCAAAATAAAGAAAATCCTATTACGAGTCACCTTACATTGGGGTAATAAACTGTTCCAAACCTTTATCGATTCAGGTGCGGCAGGGAACTTTATTGATACCACTATCACTGCCAACCTGGGTATTCCAGCTCTTTCTTTGCAGAACAAGCTTTACGTCACAGCTATCGATGACACCCCTTTGCAGACCAAGCAACCCATTTCCATTACACCTGAGATTTTACTACAGGTCGGGGCTCTACATTATGAGAAAATCCAGTTGTATATGTTCAGAATGCCTTCTAGTCCTCTCGTGTTGGGTTTGCCTATAGATTGGTGTACAGGACAACTTACCGGTTTGTCACAGCACTGTCAGGATGTATGTTTAAAGGGGATTCCTCTCCTCAGCCTGGGGGTCAAACAGATGGCATTACCACCACCTTACCAAGATTTCTCTGATGTATTCTCTCCTCAGTCAGCCGAAAAATTACCACCACACAGACCCTATGATTGTCCTATTGATCTATTACCTGGTACCATGCCCCCGTGAGGTCACCTCTACAATCTCACAGGCCCAGAAAAATTAGCAATGAAAGAATATATCACAGAAAACTTAGAGAAAGGGTTTATTATACCATCCATTTCACCAGACGCAGCCGGCTTTTTCTTTGTGGAAAAAAAGATGGAGGTGTGCGCCCCTGTATTGATTACAGGGGACTGAGCAAAATTACCATTAAGAATAGGTACCCGCTACCTTTGATTGTCGAGGATATGCACAGGTTTCGGGAGCAAGAATTTTCTATAAGTTAGATTTGCGAGGGGCATACAATCTAATTAGGATTCGCCAGGGAGACGAGTGGAAGACAGCCTTCAATACTCAGGACGGCCATTATGAATATTTAGTGATGCCTTTTGGTTTATGCAATGCACCAGCTGTCCTCCAGGATATTGTAAACGATATCTTTAGAGATGTATTAGGGAGATTTGTGGTCGTTTATTTAGACAACATCCTAATATACTCTAATTCTTTGTCTGAGCATTGGGGCATGTGAGATTTGTATTGCAAAAACTGAGGGAGTTTGAGAAGTGCCTATTCGAGGTCACACAGGTTCCTTTTCTAGGCTATGTCATTTCCGATACTGGCCTGTCTATGGACGAAAAAAAACTAGCAGCAGTTCAGAACTGGCCACCACCCAGAGGCCTCAAGGCCATCCAATGATTCATTGGGTTTGCTAATTACTACCGCAGGTTTATAAAAACAACTTCTCCTCCTTGGTTGCCCGATTTAACTGATTTAATTTGACCGATTTAACTAAAAAAGATGCAGATCCAGTCAACTGGTCACCCCAGGCTTATAAAGCATTCTCTGATCTCAAAAATGCTTTCTGTTCAGATCCTGTCCTTTGCCATGCTGACGTAAAATTACCTTTCATAGTTGAGGTGGACGCTTCTGATCTAGGGGTAGGAGCCGTGCTTTCCCAGTTTTCCAGCCGTCCAAAACGGTTACATCCCTGTGCCTTCTTTTCTAAAAAGTTTTCCTCTGCTGAACGTCATTACGATGTAGGCAACTGTGAACTCTTGGCAGTAAAGATGGCTTTCGAGGAGTGGAGGCACTGGCTGGAGAGAGTGGTTCATCCTATAACAGTGTCTATGGATCACAAGAACCTAGAGTATATCCAGGGGGCTAAAAGGTTTAACCCCAGACAGGCTCGATGGGCACTGTTCTTTTCCCGTTTTAATTTTGTGATAACATACAAACCAAGGTCTAAAAATGTTAAGGCTAATGCCTTATCGAGAACATTTGAATCTGAGGCATTCCAGGGTACAACCCCTAAAAGTATTGTGCCCGCCCAATGTGTCCTGGCTGCCACTCATACCCAGGAATTTCCTGATTTGTACGACTTCTTACAGACTTTTCAACAAGATAGTCCTCCTGGGAAACCCCCTAATGTAGATTATGTGCCACTTCCTTTTGCATCTTCCACTCCAGATATTACAGGTTTCTCATGAGTCTAAATTGGCAGGGCACCCAGGGGAGACTAAAACGTTGGAACTCTTGTCTCGGCACGTGTGGTGGCCTTCTATTAGTAAGGATTGCAAGGCATTCGTTGCAGCTTGCGCCACCTGTGCCAGGAATAAGGTGTCTCGAGTTGCTCCCTGAGGTCATCTCCTGCCTTTGCCCATTCCATCGAGATCCTGGTCTCACCTCTTGATGAATTTTGTGGTGGATTTACCTCCCTCAGGAGGTAAAAGAGTTATTTGGGTCATAGATGACCGGTTCAGTAAAATGGCACATTTCATACCTCTCCCTCGGTTACCCTCAGCTCAAGAACTGGCCAAATTATTTATTATACATATTTTCCGCTTGCATGGTATTCCTGAGAATATAGTGTCGACAGAGGGGGTCCAGTTTGTGTCACGCTTTTGGCGTGCTTTCAGTACTCTCTTGGGCATTGAACTCTCTTTTTCTTCCGGGTTTCACCCTGAAACCAACAGGCAAACAGAGAGAACTAACCAGTCTCTGGAACTGTATCTTTGCTGTTTTGTATCAGACTGACAATAGTCATGGTTGGAATATTTACCATTTGCTGAATTTGCCTTTAATAGCCTTCCTAGTTTGTCTACCAAATTGTCACTGTTTTTCATTGTCACTGGTCAGAACCCTAAGTTTACTTTTTTCCCATCGTCTCCTTCTCCTTTTCCAGCATTGGAGGAGTGGAGTACTCATGTTCAACAGATTTGGCCTCAGGTCCAGCAGAATCTACGGAATGCTGTATCCCGACAGAAAAAATATGCTGATGCTCGACGTTCACCTGAATATGAATTTTCCCCTGGGGATCTGGTATGGGTTTATACCTGAAACATCCCTTTACGCCAACCCTCTGTGAAATTAGGGCCTAGATTTATTGGTCCCTATCCCATTCAGGAGAAGATTAATGATGTGGTTTACAGGGTGACATTGCTTCAGTCTATTAAGGGAGTCAATTCATTTCATGTCTCTCTTTTAAAACCAGAGGTTAACACAATTTCATCCTCAGCTCCTCCTCCGCCAGTTAAGGTGGATGGTGAACCCGAATATGAAATTGAAAGAATTCTGGACTCCAGACCAGGAGAGTTTGTGGTTCGTTGCAGTATTTGGTGGATTGGAATTTCCTGATAAGCCTGGAGGAGAGTGTTCGGAAACCACTCCTCAAGGGGGTGTAATGTGATAAGTTTACCTTCCAGCGGCAGGTCCCATGATATCTCCGATGGGGGCCATGCTGCTGGTGAGCCTCCCACGCTGACATCTTCCGGCGGCATCCTCGGTCTCCCCGCGGTGGTGAGTTCTAGCGCACGCGTGCGCAATGTGTCCAAACGGACACTCCCGAGACCTGCTAGGTCTTGTACCCTAAGGAGGCGGGTTTGAGCAACGTCAGTGGTGATGTCATTTTGGTGACATCACCAAACAGGAGGTGCTGCTAATTAGGGAGTGGTTTTTAGGACTTTGTAATTTGTATATAAGGCCAGAGCTCTCAGTCACTCACTGACCTTGTCTGATCCTTCTGTACCTCTGCCATCTGATACTCGTATTCGACTCAGCCTGTCCCTGACTTCGCTATTGCCTGATCCTTACAATACGACTGACATCTGACCTATGTGTATGACCCTGCCTGTTAATTGAGCAGTGCATGCTCAGGGAGAAACACAAAGTCCTGAGTTCAAACTCAGGAAGCAAAACAATAATATTTACATACCGATGCTTCTCCGGGTGCTTGTTCACACTATGAGCCAGGGGCGTAACTAGCAATCCCCCACCCCTTGTTTTCTGTACAGGTAAACTGAGAACCAATGTTATTCAATTAGCTAGTGCACACTTGAATGTGTTTTCCTCATGCAGATAAAAACAGACAGCAGTGAAGCACTGCATGCATTTTCTCTATCAATTACATTAGCTTCTGTGAAAAAACAAGCACGTTTTCACACATACAGACACATATAGCATGCAGAAAACTGAATAGGGACTGTCTACAAGAACACTGAATAGGGACTGTATAACTTTGTATGATTCCTTATTAGTGGCTGAGCAGATGTAGTCATTAGAACAATTTTGCAGACAGCAAAAAGTTTTTTCTCTCCATGCCCTTAGTTGTCAGTCTATCAGGACATGGAAAAGAAAACTCTCCCCCCATGGGGCCCCCTGAGGCTTCTGGGCCCCCCTGCAGCTGCATCCCTTGCAGGGTCTATTGTTTGCTATGAGCGCTTTGAGCTTATTTTAAGTGCTAGTGTTTTTTAAAAGCACTTAAAAGGCGCTTGTGTAATGAATTTGAACGTGAGTGTTCTTACATAGGCGTTGTGTTTTTTTTCCCAATTGCAAACGTTGGTCTTGCACCATTTTCTGAGCATTTGCGCTTCAATGGAAGGTATTGGTAAATCGCATAGCACTTTAAAAGCACTTGAAAAAGCAATTTTGTACGCATTTTTCATTAAAAATTACATTATCCCCCCCCCCCTCCGGCGGTAATCCCGACCTGAGCACTGGCTCCGCTTTGTGAGCTGAGGTGTTCAGGTCGGGCTGGCAAAAACTGCTGCGCGCGCTCCCCCCCACCGGGATCCCGATGTCCCCGCTATTCATCCGGGGACCAATCAGTGCGGCGGTGGCGGTGTGACGTCGGCAAGGGGCGGGGCTAATTTTAAAGCGGTCCTGAACTTTTTTTAGGCAGAGGAAAAAGAATGAGCAATGTGTGTATTTTACATGTATACTTTATCTGTATATATATATATATATATATATATATATATATATATATATATATATATATGTATATACATATATATGTATATACTGTACATGTATGTACATATATATGTATATACATATAGTTGTATATATGTGTGTATGTATACGTATACGTATATATATATATATATATATATATATATATATATATATATATATATATATATATACATACATACAGTACAGGTAGTCCTACGACTTACGAATGCCCAACTTACGAACAGCCCACCGATTCTCTGTTTTCATGGAAACAAGCCCAAAAAATGTTTTCAAATTGGACTGAAAATCGATTTGAGAAAATCGATTTAAAACAAAAATCTAAGAAAAAATGGCTTTTAAACTTGTACAAACAGGTACAAAGGGTAGAGGTGACACAGAAGCACAGGGGGGAACAGAGGAGGTACAGGGGACAGAGATGGTACAATGTTCTGTACAGATTCAGGTTAAACGAATACTGTAGGGGGGTCAGGGGAAAATGAGTTGAACTTACCTGGGGCTTCTAATGGTCCCCCACAGACGTCCTGTGCCCACGCAGCCACTTACCGATGCTCTGGCCCAGCCTCCGTTCACTTCTGGAATTTCAGACTTTAAAGTCTGAAAACCAGTGTGCCTGCATTGCCGTGTCCTCGCTCCCGCTGATGTCACCAGGAGTGTACTGCGCAGGCCCAGTATGGTCTGTGCCTGCGTAATATGCTCCCGGTGACAACAGCCTGAAATTCCAGAAGTGAACCGGATGCGGGGCCAGAGAATTGGCGTCAAGTCCTGGGGCTGCAGTTTGCAGGAGATCGCGCACAGGCTGCGCACGCATCTCCTGCTCGGGAGGCGGAGCTCCGCCTTACCTCCAGTCTTCGAGCGTCGATCGCCGCTCGGGAGACTGTTAGACTGTTAGACAGCGTAACCGCCGTCTACTTACATGTACAGCGCTGCGATCTGCAGCAGCAATGTACGGGGGGCAGCCGTGTGACACGGCTGTCCCCCTGGAGCACTTGAGAGCGATTGGCTCTCATAGACAGAAGCCTATGACAGCCGATTGCCAGGATTAGCCGGCTGTGGGGAGGGTGGGGTTTGAAAAAAAAAATTGTGAAAAATATTTAAAAAAGAAACAATTATTTATTAAAAAAAAACATCTAGGGGGCGATCAGACCCCACCAACACAGAGCTCTGTTGGTGGGGGGAAAAGGGGGAGGGAATCACTAGTGTGCTGTGTTGTGCGGCCCTGCAGCTTGGCCTTAAAGCTGCAGTGGCCAATTATGAAAAAAATAGCCCGGTCTTTAGGGGGGTTTACCACTGTGGTCCTCAAGTGGTTAATTAATTCAACAAACTTGTGTACTAATCTTTTATTTATATGCAGAATGTCTACCAGGCTTTTATTCTGGCATATTTGGTTAGTTATGACTTAAGAATTGGAGGCCTAAAATTCATGAAAAAAAAAAGTACTGTTTTGACTCATAATTCCAGACAGAAATGCACCACAAGGGAGGTTAAAGATATTCAGTTCCAGTTCAAAAAGTTTACTTCCTGATTGTCTGCAAACAGAAAAGCTCAAATCGCAAAACAGTCGCTTCCTCCAGCCCCATGAGGTGCATAGGGTACCTCGCCTTCCTCTCCGGCCGATTCATTCTCTTGCAATCCCCCCCGTAATCTGGCCAGTTGCAGCCTGTCGTGTACTTCTGCGCATGCGTGGCCCCTCTGTGCACGCACCCCCACTGCGCTCACATCCATGGGAACATTCTGTGCCTGCTCAGTAGTACTGCGCAGGTGCAGAATGCTCCCAGCTGCGGGAACGGGACACACACACAGAGGGGCGTAGCCGGCAGGGCCGGGCCGAGGCAGAGGCTGAAGAGGCTCCAGCCTCAGGGCGCTGTGTAGGCCCCTCCTGAATTAATTGTGTGCCCCCTGCACACAATTCATTCAGTTGTCATTCCCAATTGTGTTTGAAGCACAAAGAAATAAGAAAAGGACATACATAGCAGTGACTGCAAGCCAGATAACTACATATTAAGGTGTTGGGGATGTTGGGGGCCCTGGGGCGACTCTTAGTCTAATAGCAATCAGTGTGTGATGGCTGGGGTGGGAGGGATGGAAGGGCGCACTTTTCTGTCTCAGCCTTGGGTGCTGAAGGACCTTGTCCCTGCTCTGGTAGCCGGCAAGATTACTGATGGCAGTTATAAGATAATGGAGCAGCCAGAGAGGATGGCGAGGAACCCCGTGCACCTCATGGAATTTGAGGAAGCTGCAGGTAAGTATAAATACACCATTAAACTCCATTTCAGGTTTCCTTCAAAAGCATGAAATAGATAAAACAACAGTTAGCAGAGCTCACATGCCACCTACAATACTCTGCCATGTCCTCTCTGTTTCTCATACCCCCCATACACACACACACACACACACACACACACACACGCCCCATATTCTCCTCCTCAAGGCAAGATAACCTTGTTACCACACCCACACACACCATATTACCTACATTATAATAGTTTTTTTACTAGGTAATACCATTATAGTTTTTCAAGCAACTATGATGTAAACCAATTTTCTAGACCCAAAGAGGGAGCTGATTACCGACCACTGATCGGAGCCGTGCGTTCCTTTTGTAGCAAGTATGGCTGTGCTGCAGCTATACAGTAATACGGCACAAGCAGCTTGGCCTTATTGCGCAGATGTGGCTATGCTGGGTAATCTTTGGAGGGTCCACACTCGGCAATAGGGGACCAGAGGACAGCGAGGAAAGCCTTACTTGGGTAAGTATGTGATTTTGTACCCAAGCTTCGGCTGAGGTACACTTTGAGAATGTAAATCGGGGAGAGGAATATATATATATATATATATATATATATATTTAGAAACGTTCCTCTTTAATAGAGTATTTTAACAGATGATTCTATGATTGGTGCTTTAGTGGAAAACAAAAGAGTAGTCTTCAAAATTTCTGACCAATCTTAATCCTAAATTTTTATCAAATGTATTAAGGCAAAACAGGAATTTTAAGCAATAAAAAAGTTTAAGTGGTTGAAATTTTTAAGCATTGAATATTCAATAAACATACTGGGTTTTGTAAAAGCTTTCCCAAGTAGAGAAATAATTTTTTTCAACATATCAAAAAGAGTACAATTACTGAGTGAAAATATATGATTAGATAAGTGAGAATCCAATTTCGATTGTATGTTTTTGCATTTACATTTTTAGACACCGCAGTGAACCTGGTTGCAGGACCGACAGCTACAAGTCGAAATTATACATTGCAATTTTACGTAACGGACAGTACTGGTCGCAGCTGCCCAAATCCAGTCACAGTTCCTGTGCAAGCCTGTGAATGCACCGATGCCGGATCTTGTAACGATGCAGTAAAATATTCCAGCAAAAGTGTTGCTCTTGGCCCTGCTGCCATCGGGCTCATGGTTTTAGGATTTTTGCTGCTGTTGTGTAAGTAATTTAGTTCTCCTTTTCACTTTATTTGGGTACAAACTGCAACAACTCTATATCTAGTGAGAGAACACTAGGGTCTCCCATAAATAGGCATGTGATTCAAATAACACAGGAACCACTCAGAGATGAAAAATACCTGCTTTGTGGAGGTGGACTTTATTACTTTGCATACTTGTACAATCAGTATACTGTACATCCATTATTCCATTACTCCACATCAGCCTTGAACAAATGTTTAAAGTATACCTTAGCACAAAATTACATTAAAAATGAGGGCCGAGAGCGCTCTGCACAGGCACACTGCGTACTTGTTGACATCACATGATTGATTGCTTCTGTTGGCAGATGTCTTTTTTATACAGGTCCTGTAACAAGCTAGGATTAGGAGCACTCCCTTACAGAGGAACATAAAGATAGAGACACAGAGAGCCCACTATAGTGTAGTATGTACTGGTAGAATGGATATGTAAAGGTAAGTATGCAAGTATACTCACAAACACGGGTTACCGTCCAGGTAACCACTATATCAGCAGGTGGGGAGATTAGACCTGTCCCCACTCAGGATTAAGAAGTCACTTTCTGTAGAAAGGAAATAAGGGGCAACACCCCTCCACCAAGGGTGGACACAGAAACCGTATATGCAGACAGAGGCACCAAAAGAATAAAATGTACTAAAAATGTTAAAATGAGAGGAGGCAGAGGTAGACTTACCTCCTCCAAGCAGACAAAAAAAGACAGTTGTATATATTCAAAACAAGAAGGATTTATTTGTATACTCCAGAAAGTGCAAGTGCAACGCGTTTCGCAGGCATCTCCTGCTTCATCATGAAATAAAAAATGAAGCTTATACTGTGGGACAGAAAGGCCAGCTCAGTAAGACATGTATGGTACAAAGAAGTAAAATAATATGATTTAGGCGATAAAACCATTTTTACAGCATCATGGATTAATTAATTACAAAAAAAAGGAAAAAAGAAAACTTAGATTCACCATAATCCATTGCATTTTCCACTATTTGTTATCCTAAGCCACCCCCCCTTTATTTTCCTTCCCACCCCTAACCCACCACCACCACTAATTTCCAATCTAAGTTTTCTTTTTTCCTTTTTTTTTTTTTAATTAATTAATTAATTCATGATGCTGTAACAAATGGTTTTATCTCCTAAATCATATTATTTTACTTCTTTTCACTACCATACATGTCTTACTGTACAGTATATGCACCATTTTTATTGCCTGATGAAGCACGCGTTGCACTTGCACTTTCTGGAGTATACAAATAAATCTTTGTTGTTTTGAGTATACACAACAGTCTTTTTGTGTCTGCTTGGAGGAGTTAAGTCCACCTCTGCCTCCTCTCATTTTAAAATTTTTTGTACATTTTATTCTTCTGGTGCCTCTGTCTGCA
The DNA here is from genome assembly GCF_040937935.1 of Hyperolius riggenbachi. Classification (NCBI taxonomy): domain Eukaryota; kingdom Metazoa; phylum Chordata; class Amphibia; order Anura; family Hyperoliidae; genus Hyperolius; species Hyperolius riggenbachi. The sequence goes on from NC_090650.1 coordinate 329,725,424, forward strand.
TTTATAGTCTCTTACAGAGGAAGCATCTAATATCAATGCGTTACCTGCATACAGTGAAGACACCTGGGAGCCTGAAATCTTACAATACAATAATACAATACAATACAATAACATTTCTATAGCGCTTTTCTCCCATAGGACTCAAAGCGCTTAGGCTCTCTCAGATTCAGTAATTAGTAGGATGAAGTATTCACACAACAAAAGTTATATTTCTGCAAATGCCAAACTGAACAGGTGGGTTTTCAGTCTGGATTTAAACACATCCAGGGATGGAGCTGTCCTGATCTGTTGAGGTAAGGAGTTCCAAAACGTAGGGGCAGCATGACAGAAGGCTCTGGGACCAAAAGTTTCCAAGTGGACTCTGGGTATGACTAGATTATTAGAACCTGTTGATCTGAGAATGCGGGGATTGCTACGCAGCTGCAACATATCTTTCATGTATCCAGGGCCTAAATTATTCAGGGATTTAAATGTCAGTAGGCCGATCTTGAATAGGACCCTCCATTCTATAGGTAGCCAGTGAAGGGAGTGCAGGACTGGCGTTATGTGGCAGTGACGGGGTTGGTTGGTTAGCAGTCTGGCAGCAGTATTCTGTATCAGCTGTAGTCGGTACAAGACCTTTTTTGGAAGGCCAGTGTAGAGAGCATTGCAGTAGTCCAGTCGAGATGTGATGAAGGCGTGGACTAAGGTTGGCAGATCTTCTGGGGGTATGAGGTGCTTGATTTTTGCAATGTTCTTCAGGTGAAAATAGGATGATTTCACCACAGCAGAGATTTGAGTTCTAAAGTTTAAATCCCAATCAATTAGAACTCCCAGGCTACGCACATGATCAGAGCTGCGCAGATCCGTGCCTCCTATTCCCAGTGGTGAAGACTGCAAGTTAAGTTGTTTTGTTATCATGCTCTGCCCTCCTATCAGAAGGACTTCAGTTTTGTCTGCATTTAGTTTCAGCCAGTTGTCATTCATCCATTGCTGTAGTTCACGTAAGCAGGCGTTTATAGTTATTTGATAAATCTTGATCTTTTGATAAGGGATCAAGTACTTATTCCACTCATTACATTACACATCAGTCTCTGACTTTGGGGCACTGGGTTTTTGAGGGTTCTTTTGTTGTTATTCTGTCCCTCACAGATACAATAAAACTACAGTTACAATTATAGACAGGCAATTTCTTAGTCAGAGGGCAAATAAGCAAGATCGGGGGAGGGAATCAAATACATCTTTCACTCACTGTATGTCATATAAAATGTTTGTACCTACTTCACCAAAAATGTCTTATTGTCTATTCTTGTAACAGTGGCCCTCCTTTTGCTACCACTTTGCGTCTGTGGAGGTGGACCTGTGACCAAATTTGTTCCAGTCGCTGTTGGTAATGATGGTGCATGTGCGCAATGGGAAACAGAAGGTGGAAAACCTGAAGATGTGGTCAGTTATAGTTATTATTATTATTGTGTAACATGATTATTTTATTATGATTACTTCACTTGAACACCAGGGGCATATAAGTGTGTGTGTGTGTGTGTGTGTGTGTGTGTGTGTGTGTGTGTGTGTGTGTGTGTGTGTGTGTGTGTGTGTGTGTGTGTGTGTGTGTGTGTGTGTGTGTATTACCGCGTTTATGAGTGCTATCATGCATGTTCGTGCATACCCATTATTATTGGAAGCCAATCAAAGTGCCTGCTGAATGAATAATCACTGCTTCAACCAGCAGCAGGGGAGAAAAAGTAAAATTAGATTAACATGCATTAAAAATATATTTCTTGTAGCCATTAACCCCTTCTGCCCCCACCTGCACCCATGGTTACAAAAACAAAACACAAAAAAGTCCAAATTAAAAACAAAATACATAAATAGTTGTCTTTAACCACTTTACCCCCGCCCGTACGGATTTCTCCGTCCCTTTTTCCATCCTTTAACCCCCAGGGACGGAGAAATCCGTACTTTCCACGTACCCGACGCTGTCCGCGCTCCCGCTCGTAAACACGCCGCCCGCCGCTAGTAAACACGCCGCCGCCCGCTCGCCCGGAGATCAATGAACGGGAAAATCCATTCCCGTTCGTTGATCTAAGCCCCACAATGATCCGCTGCTCTCCTATGGGCAGCGCGATCATTGTGAGAAAAAACTCACGTGTCCAGCCTCCTTATACTTCCTCCAAGCTTCCGGAAGGACGCTTGGAGGTCGCAATAAAACAAAAAGTTACTGTGGCCATCTTGTGGCCAAATAGTAAACTACACCCTACACATTTTTCACATACAAATAAATGATTTTTACACAAAAAATTAACTCATTACCTCCCACACTCCCCATTTTTTTTTTTTGTAATTAAAAAAAAATTCAAAAATTTACAATTAAAAAAAATACATAAATAGTTACCTTAGGGACTGAACTTTTTAAATATTTATGTCAAGAGGGTATAACACTGTTACTTTATAAACTATGGGCTTGTAATTAGGGATGGACGCAAAACTGAAAAAAATGCACCTTTATTTCCAAATAAAATATTGGCGCCAAACATTGTGATAGGGACATAATTTAAATGGTTTTATAACCGGGACAAAAGGGCAAATAAATTTCATGGGTTTTAATTACAGTAGCATGCATTATTTAAAAACTATAATGGCCGAAAACTGAAAAATAATTATTATTTTCCCCACATTTTTCCTATTTTCCCATTAAAACACATTTAGAAAAAAATAATTTTTGGCATAATGTCCCACCTAAAGAAAGCCTAATTGGTGGCGGAAAAAACAAGATATAGTTCATTTCATTGCGATAAGTAATGATAAAGTTATAGACGAATGAATGGAAGGAGCGCTGAAAGGTGAAAATTGCTCTGGTGCTCAGGGGGTAAAACCCCTCAGTGGTGAAGTGGTTAATATGTTTGTCATGAGAGTTTATCACTATTAGTTTTTCAAATATGGTCTTGATAGAGTATAATGATAAAACAAAAAAAAATGGAAAAAATGCACATTCATTTCCAAATACAATACTGTCACCATACATTGTACTAGGGACAAAAATGAAATGTTATAAAAACTAGGACAAATGGGTAAATAAAATGTGTAGGTTTTAAACAGTAGCATTTTTATTTTCAAACTATGACTGAAAACTGAGAAATAATGACTTTTTTCATTTTTTTCTTTTTATTCCCTTTAAATTGCATACAAAATAAAATAATTGTTAGCAAAAAGTACTACCCAAGAAAGCCTACTTTTTTCTTCAAAATACAATATATAGATGATTTAGGTGTTGCTGAATGAATAGGAGAAGGGTGAAATGTGAACATTTCTCCGATTTTTAAGGGGAAATCACCTGTGGTGGGGAAGTGGTTAATCAAATAATTCATATTATTATTACTTTTATGAACCAGTATGGTAAAGAATTTCCAAAAAATGAATCAATAACCAGAGATGAGCACACGGATTTCGCAGGATTCTGACTTTCACATTGGAATTTCACAATGCAAAGGATTTCAAAAGGCGAAAATTCATGAAGTTCCAACATTAGTAAAAAAAAATGCCTATTGAGCATGCTCAACGGACATGAATAAGAAAATGTTATTTGAAAATGATCAAATTCTTTGCAAAAATGAGAAAGTTCTATGTAAAAAAGTGAACATTCAAGGTAAAATTGTAACCTATTGTGAAAATACAGTATTTTTGCAAATTCACACTAATAATATGTAATGTTATGGTTAGTGTGAGAATATACTGTATTTGCAAAAAACAGCAATTTCGCTATGCAAACTCGCTATCTACAAATTTTGGAATTCATTTGAAATTTCGTGGGAAATGTTTGAATTTCCTCGGATCCAGAATTCGGTAATTCTGAACATCCTTATCATTAGCTAATAGAAATTTTGTTTTTCAATCAAACTAGAAGATGCTTGAACATGCAGATTCATTCATCACATATGGTTACCTTCTGCAGAAAGCCGATTAATGTGTATTAAAGGGTAACTCCAAAGAAAAGTTCTGAATGGTCCAAAGCTACCCAAAGCCAGGAGACCACAGTCTCCATGGCAAATACCACTGATTGCTCCCTAATTTAAAATACTATCTCACCTCCATGCCCTTCCATTCCATACTTAATCTAACTCCCCCTATATTATCACTGTAATGAAAAGACATTACAAAACAAAGGATAGTTGCCATGGTCTAATTTTCATGAAATGCATTACTAGTTACAATAAACATCAATGTCACAAATGTTTCTTTCTTACACACAGGATGTGAAAAGTATGCTTATAAATTCAGCTGGCCCAGGTTCAGGTAGGTCTTATGATTTAAAATGATGTAGCATGCATTTTCCATGCATTTCTTCTACAGATCCACTCGACTAGGGGCTTGTGGCTGTTATTTCCCCCCTAATGGATTCTTCAGGGAACGTATGAGGAGAGAGAGAGGAAACAAAGTCCAGCTCATAGGAATAACATGGGTGTTCCCAGGACAGAATTATCGTTTCTTCCTTCAGATTATAGCTCTGCTCAATGATGAACCAAGCTAATTCTGCAATGCCCACTGTTTCTTATAGGATGGCCAGGGCCGGCCCGCTCATGAGGCGGGGTGAAACATTTGCCTCAGGCGGCAAATCTGGGGGGGCGGCACCCGCCTCTGCATGGATGCTGGGGCCGCCCGCCGAGCTGGAGGGGTAGCGGGCAGAAAGGGGGTATTGGGCCTAGCGGCGGGGAGGGGGGTCGGACCCCCCCCTCCCTCGCCTGGGTCCCCCGATCTGCGCTCCTCCTCCAGCGTAAAGTACCAGGCAGCCAGCGTGCATATGACGAAGAGGCAACGGGCGGGAGAATCACTCACCTCTTCCGCGTTCCATCGCGTGCTCCACTGACGTCACTTCCGGCAACGCCGCCCACTGTATTGTAAGTGGACGGCCTTGCAGGAAGTGACGTCAGTGGAGCGCACGATGGAACGCGGAAGAGGTGAGTGATTCCCCCGCCCGCTGCCTCTTAATGATATGCACGCTGGCTGCCTGGTACTTGACGCTGGAGGAGGAGCGCAGATCGGGGGACCCAGGCGAGGGAGGGGGGAGTCCGACCCCCCTCCCCGCCGCTAGGCCCAATACCCCCTTTCTGCTAGCTACCCCTCCAGCTCGGCACTCCCCACCCCACGGGGGGGGGGGGCGATTTTTTCGAATCTTGCCTCAGGCGGCAAAAAGTCTAGGGCCGGCCCTGAGGATGGCCCAGAGTCTATTACAGGAAAAACCACTATAGTAGCTTTCAAGAGGCAGGATTCATTATCTTTCTACTGAGTAACCAAGCAGCTCAGGGTGACCCAAACTACTAGCAATGTATAGGGAGATAAAAGGAACCAAAAAGCCCTCCTACTAAAAAAAGCAAAGCTTGGTGTATTTGCCTTCTTAAAACAGAAGGAAATCTTCAATAATTCAGCTATAAGTGAACATTTGTGGTTACCCACAATGCACTACTACTGAATATGCAAATTATCCCTTTTCGCCCTTGGTAAGCCAAGCAAGCATCCAGAACCGTGGGATAATTTGCATATTCAGTAGTAGTGCATTGTGGGTAACCACAAATGTTCACTTATAGCTGAATTAGTGCAGATTTTCTTCTGTTTTAAGAAGACAAATACACCAAGAGTATCTTTCTACTTAAAGGAAACATCAGGCATTTCAATAAAAACCAGATCTGCTCACCTGGGGCTTCCTCCAGCCGCTGGCAGCCTATGTGTCCCTCGCCGCAGCTCTGCTCCAAGATGGTATTTCGGGGATCTCTCCGTAGCAGCCACCAACCTGGCGAGATTGGCGGGTTCTGCGCCTGCGCGTGGCTGTAGCACGAGCCTACTCGCACAGGCGTAAAAAACGCCGAACTCGCCAGGTTGGTGGTTGCTACGAAGAGAACCCCAGGACACCGGCTGAGAGTGGAGCTGCGGCGAGGGACACATAGGCTGCCAGGGGCTGGAGGAAGCCCCAGGTAAGTAGATCTGTTTTTTTTATTGAAATGCTTGATGTTTCCTTTAAAATATTTTTAAATGGTTCTTTAAAAAACAAAATTAAAAAAGAGGAAAAGATTTAGACAAATAGTGCACGATGTTTAATAACAACATTTATACAAATGAAATTAGAATACTAAAAGCAGGATTAAACTCTGACATAATATTCAATAAAAACATGTTTTTTTCTACCTTTTATTACTAATACAGTTATCATATTTGCTTTTGTGCACAAGTATTATTGTCCATTTACAAATTACAAGTTTCCACAGTACAGTTTATCTGCTCTAAAAGCTGCCATTGCATTGTTTTGCACAGCTGCTATATTTATATATTTTAATGTACTGTATACAGAGAGCTTTCTCTGCTGTTTTTACTTTTTGCTATATGCACAAGCTGATATACTGCACAGCAATGTTTACAAATAGTAGCTGTATAGCTGCTAACCTAACATAAACAATTTAATGTTAACACTTGAGTTCAGATCTAACTTCTCTAACTTCAGCAGTAAGCTTCCCACTGAAGAAGAAAGTGTTTTGTTTAACTAAGAAAAAATTTGCGCTGCCTCACAGTCCACTAATAGCAATGGATGACCCACAGGGCAGTTCTTGGCCTCGTAGCCACCACCGGCGTAGTTGAGCGCAAATTTTTTCCTGGTTGTATAATTTATATGTTGGTGTGACATTTGAATTTGCAGCATACCCACTGTTCTGGGAGGAGGGTATAATAGGGGTGGAGCTCGCTAAGATATCTATTATAATGTTTTGTTTAACTGTTTGAATTCTGTTCTGCTACTATTTTTTTCTGGTAGTAAATTTAAGGCTGCAACTAATCTTTTAGAGCAAAGAAGAAATGCAAAGTTTCATATCACTTTAAGTGTTCGTTTTGCCTTAATTCCAGAGTAGTAACGGAGAGCCCCTTGGGTTTTGATTTACTACTTTTAGGTGAAACCATACTTTCCGCTAACATTCTTATTAGATTTATATTACAACAAGATGAGAAGTTATCAATTGCAAATCAACATACTAACCAATATAAAATGCTGAATTTGGTTGATTAGGAACTTAAAGTGAACCTCCAGACTAAAAATTGACTCAGCAGCACTGGAAAGGCCTGGTGTTTCTTTAACTGTTTCACAGCATCAGAACTTTTTTTCTCTTATACAAGCCTCATTTTTAGCTGCACAGAAAAAAACTGCCCGGGCATTTTTCCCCTAATGCTGTGCAAAGCATGATGGGATTTCTGATGTTGTTGTTCTCGTTCTGCTGTTTTGGTGCAATTTTTTTTTTTTTTTTACATTTTGAATTTGACATTTGAAGCCAGGCATGTGCAGCTGGGAGGGGTAATCAGGACACAGGACAGTTGGAACTGTGTCTCCTGCTCCCTGTCACCTCCTTTCAACCAAAAAGATGTCTGCCCCATGACAAAGATGGCAGCCCCCATGAATCACAAACATTTGCCTGTTCTTTTAAAACGGGGTGGGTAAGAGATTATATTACCCATCTATTCTAATTAACATAATTTATGTAACTTAATGACAGTATGTTTGTTTAGGCTGAAGTTCCTCTTTAAGGTTCCACACAAATGTCAAAAGTGTTTTTGTTGTTTTGGGGAGGGTGGGGGTGGGCTTCTCTAGATGAAATGAGGATGCTTCTTGGTTTCAGAATGATCACTAGGGTAAGAAAGTGATTTTATAGTCTACTAATCTCAGCCTACCTTATGAATTGTAACATGGCATCTTAGTGTTAATTCTGCTCTTATGAAGCTTGTGGCCCATCCAAAGTACATTTGTCAGTAGGTGCTAAGTTTTCTGGCTTTATTATAACATGCTCAAACATCTCACGCTATTGAACTCAGATTTTGAATTAAGGTTAGGTTTGTGACCCACAGCCAAACAAGTTTCTGATTAGATCCTTTGAAGGGTATCACTTAACTGAGCTCATGCTGTGTGTCACTTTCCATCGGCTTGCACATTTGGTCACTTTTTGTACATCTCCAGAGAACTTACCTCCTTTAAAGCAAGTTAAAGGGAAACTCTGTCTTCCTATTGTCTGCATACGCATGTGTCCAGAAGTTATGTTCAAGTAGTTTTCTAACTTGCAGCAGCCTGACAATGTATGCCATTTCCATGTATGTGATGTACATATGTGATGTGTCCTCCATCATAATGTAGTATATGTAGTTCAACTGCCTTTTTCCTGGAGCTCATCTTTAAATTTGAAAAAAGAGTACTTCTGAGAAGTTAAATGTTGATAGCCAGTGTGGGCTGGTTTTACTACTTACAGTACATGAGGACAACACGCTGAATATATTTCTTGTTGGTTTTTCAGATCTCCACACAAATTACATGGCTACGCTAGGAGAAGAAGTTGCAGGAAGTGGGCAAGATAGAGGCATTGGTGTTGGTATGGGCGGAATGGGCACATCTACAACTGGATATGAAACAAACACCCTTGTAGGTGGGACAGGATACACCATGGATAAAGATTACAATGGTTCACTATACGGACCAATGCATATGATGAAAGACAGTGGCGCAGTGAACATGGCTTATGTGGAAAACTACTTTGCTGATGTAAGTACTAGATTTCAATATATTCTACTTTAAAGGGGTACTGTCGTGACATATGCTAGGATAGTAGTAAACTTTTCAGGATATCCACATTTACAGTTATTTTCCTGGTTTCAGCATCCAGCACCACTTCCTATAGCTATATATTGTTGTACTGTATATTGGTATGTAGCCACTGGCGTAGAAATAGGGAGAGCAGCCATAGCCTTGCTATGGGGCCCATGGCCACTAGGGGGCCCCATCCTGGCAACATAATCATGTAAGCGAGTCTCCAGTGCACAGCACATGGCCAGGAAGTTTACAGTTCTTCCTTCCCTGACTCACTTCCTCCCCCTCCTTCCCTTGTGTACTGAAGTATGCAGAGTCTAGGGGGATAGAGGCAGAAGAGACCGCAGCTGTGGCAGAGAAAGTAATGGAGCTGCACTCTCACAGCATTACAGATGTCAGATTGTCGGATGTATACACTGCCTGCTGTGACACCCGACTACCTGCATTATTGATTGATTATTCTGATCAGTGTATATGCTGATCAGAATGAATAATCAATAGTACAGACAGTCCAGTGTTCCAGAGGTCAGTGATATACAGATAATAAAGCTGAAATCAGATGTCTGTAACTACCCAGCAGAGAGAAGCAGCTCAGTGCAATTTAGATAAGAGATAAGAGTATTACTTGCCAGCTGTAGTTTTCTGGTCTCCCCTCTCCTCCACAACCCCCTCCCATCATGTGCTGTGGTCTCTCTTTTCCCTCAGACTCCTCAGTAGTGCAGGGATGTTGGTACTGTACTTTCTATGTCCCTGCCAAACTGGTGTGAAGTCCTGCTACGATATGTCCTATTGTTTCCTTCTCCATTTCCCTGCAGTGTGTCTCTCCTGCTGGAACACTGCCTCCTTTTTCCTTCTTTCCTATCCCCCTCCATGTCTCATTTCAAACATTGATTTAATGTGTATAATATAGCACTCATTGCTCCCCCACTGCTTTATAGTATACACAATGATGTCACCCACTATCTTCAGAGGAGCTCACAATCTAATCTTACCATAGGCGTAGTCTAATGTCCTATCATATTATTATTATGTATTTATATAGCACTGACATCTCCTGCAGCACATTACGGAGTACATAGTCATGTCAGTGACTGTCCTCAGAAGCGCTCACAATCTAATCCTACCATAGTCATAGTCTAATGTCCTACCATATTATTATTATTATGTATTTATATAGCACTGACATCTTCTGCAGCACTTCACGGAGTACATAGTCATGTCAGTGACTGTCTTTAGAAGCGCTCACAATCTAATCCTACCATAGTCATAGACTAATGTCCTACCATATTATTATGTATTTATATAGCACTGACATCTTCTGCAGCACATTACAGAGTACATAGTCATGTCACTGACTGTCCTCAGAGGACCTCACAATCTAATCCTGCCATAGTCATAGTGTAATGTCCCATCATATTATTATTATGTATTTGTATAGCAGTGACATCTTCTGCAGCACATTAAAGAATACATAGTCATGTCAGTGACTGTCCTCAGAGGAGCTCATAATCTAATCTTACCATAGGCGTAGTCTAATGTCCTACCATATTATTATTATGTATTTCAATATCAGTGACATCTTCGTGGGGAAGACATGGGGATAACATACAAACTCCATGCAGATAGGGTCCTGGCTGGGATTTGAACTGGGGACCCAGTGTAGCAATACAAGAGTGTTATCCACTATGTTACCATGCTGCCCACACATTATGCAATAAAAAGACAAACAACATTATAGACATTGTTAGTTAGTAGGCTGTTAGCACCACCAAAGGGGGACCACTGGCAAGAAGGGGTTTGTCCGAAGGGGGGGGGGGGGGGCTGTCCATAAAATTTGCTATGGGGCCCAGTGAGTTGTAGCTATGCCCCTGTATGTAGCCCTGCCCTCCCAGTGATGCTTAGCCTAGGCTGTTTAGCTATGTGGAATTCTCCACCCAGTGCATTCTGGGAGACCAGGTATTATTTGCACTGGCTTAGGATTTCTCAGAAACAAACCTTTTGCTGAGCTGCACCTGACAGAACTAAAGATGTTCCCACCTGTGATAAATTTCAGGCTGTAAAACAGGGTGAGGAAAGATTTTATAATGGGCAAACACTAACCAAATAATGCATTAATGAATATTTAAAAAATCTATTTAATTGATTACAGTATTTTCACTACAGTTCCTCTTTAATTACACCTTTGCAATCCCCCAGTTGGCAAAACTGTAGCAATTTGCGGTTAGCACTTTGGCATTGCATTTCTGTGGACCTAGATTCAATCCACACCACAACTCTGTCTGCATACATTTAATTTAGTACATCAGAAATGCTGTAGTAAGTTCATTACCCTAACGATCAATCATACAGTTAATAGATGTTTGTACACTGTAAATCACAAAAGGTTTTGTAATCCGTAAATGCATACGTTAAAGAAGGAAGGGAAGTACTATACATTTCTATAATAATAGTGACATTCAATGAGGGGAATAATCTTTTGGTGCAACGTACATAAAATCTATTAGCAGTGGTTGCCGAGAAGTGACACTTAAAGCCGAACTGAAGTCTCTGTGAAAAAACGAGTTTCACTTACCTGGAGCTTCTACCAGCCCTCTGCAGCTGACCTGTGCCGGTACTGTTTCAAAACTATTCTCCGTTCCCCCACCGCAGATCACTTTTGCTTCCTCCATCAGTGTCCACTGCGCCTGCGCGGTCCTGGCCACGCGCGTCCTTGTTCACACTAACCCGGCGAAGTAGAGATTTTCTCATACTGCGCCTGTGCAGGACACTCCGGGCCACGAGAATGTGTTAGAGGATGCGCGTGGCCATGGCGCAGTGGATGTCGGCTTCCACTGCGTGAAGAAAAGTGATCCGCGGCAGGGGAACAAAGGATCGGTATGTCACGGCGTGGGCACAGGTTGGCTGCAGGATGCTGGCAGAAGCACTAGGTAAGTGAAAATCATTTTTTTAAAGAGACATCAGTTCTGCTTTAAAGAAATAGAATAAAAGTGAGCAAGTGAGATTATAAAGTAGTAATAGACATAACAAAAAGACTTTCTTGCGACGCATATCCTATTAGTTCAGGTAAATGATCAATAACAAACTAACCTTGATCACTTACCTGTTTGCCATCTTGCGCTTATCAATATTAGATCAGATATCAGTAGAGCGATGTACACTACATAAGGGAGACATTACAATATTGAACAATGTGACACAGGGACGTTATAGCGTTAAATAATGGTACACAACATAGTGATGTAAAGGTGCCCATACACTAACTCAATTTCCTGCTGATACACAGCCGATTTGATCACTGTGATCGAATCTGCTGTGAAATCAATTACGCAAACGCGGACTGATTTCCATCCAAAATCGATCGATTCTGTCGATCTTTTTAGGCGGAAAATTTTACTTGATCGGCGGCGGGTCGGGAACGCGTCACTAGCGGCAATAATCTCACCTGTTCCGCTGGCGCAAGTCCCCTGGTTCGTGCTGTAGCTTTCTCCGGCTGGCCTTCTTAATCTACGCTTCCTGTCCCATCGAGGGCGCTCTACCGTTTGAACTTCCCCTTCTCACAGGATGGGACAGGAAGTGCAGAGAAGATGAAGAAGGCCAGCAGGAGAAAGGAATAGCACAGACTCGGGGACTCGCACCGGCCAAAAAGGTAATGTATTGCTGCTGGTGGGGGGAGCAGGAGTGACGTGAGGCAGGTGGCAGCTGCAACTCTACAGATTATGAATCGATTTCATGCTGAAATCAATTCAAAATATGTGTGCAGTGTATGGACAGCCATTAGATCCCTCTCTGATCAGATTCGATCAGAGAGAGATCTATCTGTTGGTCGATCTGGTGGCAATCGACCAGTGTATGGCAGCCTTAACAATAAACGATGTTGAGCAAATTGCAAGGTAGAGATAAATAAAGAAAATTAGTCATTGAGTCTATATGGTGTCAGAGAAGTGCACATGGGGAGGGCCCTGCCAATTAAGCTTACAATCTAAGTGCTGAACTAAGATCTGATATAATGATAATAACGCCACTGCCACAAGCTTTGTATTTCTTGATGCAGTAGAGAACACTAACACTGCTGTAACATGTAAAAATGCTGCCTATAGCTACTAGTGTATGTCTAGTTTTTTTCTCACTTTCTATTCAAATATACTATGGTGTCATAAGGAATAGCCTTCAATCTAATTCTGTGCAGGAAGAATATATTTACAGTATTAAAGCCTTTAAAAGTTGCTGCTGGTATTTACCAGGGTATTGTACAAAAATTATTGTTTTAGAAAGCAGAAGCATTTGCCAATGAGGATGAAAACCGTCCATCAAATGACTGTCTTCTCATCTATGACAATGAAGGTGCCGGAAGCCCTGCTGGATCTGTCGGATGCTGCAGCTTCATTGCAGATGACTTGGATGATACCTTCTTGGATACACTGGGGCCAAAGTTTAAAACGCTGGCAGAAATCTGTATAGGTTCAGAGATCGAACCTATGCCACGTGGTGACAGGCCAACATCATTTGGCAATATCCCTATAGTAGAAACTGATACAAATGTTATGGTAGATGAACCTTTTGTAAATGTCCCTGGTAATCGTTCTGCACCAGTTACTAGTTCTACCTATGTAACAGAGAGCTCTTATTCATCTACTAACATTCAACCCGCAATGCATGTACCAGAACCTGTCATTCCAAATAACGTAGTTGTAAGAGAAACTTACACGACCACTGAGAATCCCATCAGGACAATTGTACGTAATGTGGAGCCAAGTGTTCCAACTAGTATTCTGGTGACAGAAAGGGTGGTTGGTTCTTCCTCCACACCACATGCAATGTTTACTGATATGCCTGATGGTGCCAACGTCATTGTAACAGAGAGGGTGGTCCGTCCAACATCTGGAATGCATGAAATTATAGAACTACCAAACAGGTCAACTCTAACAGATGGATCCAATGTTGTGTTGAGAGAAAGAGTTGTTGGTCCTACCAATTCAAGGCTATCAGGTTCATTCAACTTCCCAGACTTAGGAGATGGCCAAAATGTTGTCGTTACGGAAAGGGTGATACAGCCTTTCTCCAATGTTCAAGGAGGTTTAGGCGTTCAAGGAGGTTTAAGTGTTCCAGGAAGTTTTAGTGTTCCAGGAGGTTTTAGTGTTCCAGGGGGTCTAAATGTTCCAGGAGGTCTAAATGTTGGAGGAGGTCTAAGTGTTCCAGGAGGTCTAAGTGTTGGAGGGGGAGGTTTAACAGTTCGCCCAGAGATGGGTAGTTCTCAAAATATATATGTAACAGAGAAAACTGTACGGTCAGTCCCATCTGTAACAACCCATTTGCTAAGTGCAGAGCCTTTGCTAACACAAACAGGAGGTTCCACATCTCCTAGCCTAACTCGCAGTTCTGTAACAAAGTACAGTACAGTGCAGTATACTAAAAAGTAAACTACATACTTTAGTCAGGAAATTAAAAACCTTATAAGTGATTTTCTTAAATAATGTACAAAGCCACAAATAAGGGAATGGGGCTTTTATACATCATAAAAATAATAATGAAAAAAAAAATCAACTGGAATTTCATCTTTAAGTTAAAATATTCCAGTCTTAAGTAGCAATTTGTATATTATTAGCAATTCAGCAGTGGTGTAGATGGCACTGATGAATAGGGGTGTCAAGGAGATGCTAATAAACCCAGCTTGCATGTGAATTGTATGCAGCTTGTAATTTGGCCATTCAAAGATATGTCCGGTTTATTTTAATTGGTCCAAGTTTTGCTGCATGTAATTTGCACTAAATTTGCATGCAAGTCAGACATATTACCATCTCATTGACCATCTCTATTAATAAAAAAAAACTTAAAGAGTAAGGGGGCACAGTTATCTGGAAAGGTTGCAAACCTGTCTACTTCTACCCATTCTTGTTACAGCATAAGCCAGCCGCAGTAGTGCTCCAGTTGGGCAAATAGTGTGATCACAGGTTTGCTAAAGGAAAAGGAGAGCAGCAGAGAGGACATGTTCTCATTGAGTTGTTATTCTTTGCACACAGCAGAACCATGGAATGTCAATGCACACTTTTAATGCCCTACAGTACTCAATGCACCCTAAAGGCCATATATGACTGACCCATCCTAACTCTGGCTTTGGCTGTGCAGAGTGCTACCAGCATGAGATGGAGTCTTTTTTGCTCTGACTTAATGAAATTATTTTATTGATCTGACTTAATGTCCCCATACACAAATGGTAATATTTCCATTGGGCTGTATAATGTGATAAAAACATAGACATAGTCTATAAAGTCTATGAAATTAAGAATGCTCATGAATGTAATGGTGCAGTTTAAAAAATAAATAAATAAATATATATATACTGTATATAATCTTTAATAATAGTATTCTTTTAGTTGATTTTATTTAAAAGCCAATTCCTGCCAAATTTTTCTATGAGTTGAACATAGCATGAATACCGGTTACATCCGTTTTTTATTTGTTAAGGAAGTTTCATGACTTCTTGTCCAAACTAAAATCTGACTAAGATTAACCCTTTCTGGACCAGCACCCCCTGCCTCCTTAAGGACCAGAGGGTGCTGGTCCAGCAAACTGCCGCTTCCCGACGAATCGCCGCAAGTTACCGTCGCTCCCGCCGTACACGCCGCTCTGTCCCCGCCTCAGGCTGCTCTCTCTGCCGTCGGTATGACGGCAGAGCGCTGTGCGCCGGGTCAGGAGCCATTTTCATTGGCTCCTGACCCTGTCATTCCTGTAAGCCAATGGGAACGGCTTGCAGGAATGACAGGGCCAGGAGCCAATGAAAACGGCTCCTGCCCGGCTCACAGTGCTCTGCCGTCATAGAGGCGGCAGGGCATCACATTGCGGCGGGGGCAGAGCGGACCGAGCGAAGCGGACGGGCTGGGGCGCGCAGTCAATGGGACGTAGAGTTTACGTCCGGTCAGGACCGCAGCGCCCCGTGCCCGACGTAGATTCACACTCGCTCGGTCCGCAGGTAGTTAAGTTCACCCCATGTTTTGTTGTTTTATGCACACATGCATGTTGTGTTATGCACTCTTGCATCTTATGTTGTTTTATGCACACATGCATGTTGTGTTATACACGCATGCATGTTATGTTGTGTTATACACGCATGCATGTTATGTTGTGTTATGCACGCATTCATGTTATGTTGTGTTATGCACACATGCATGTTGTGTTATGCACTCTTGCATGTTATGTTGTTTTATGCACATATGCATGTTGTGTTATGCATGCATGCATGTTATGTTGTTTTATGCACACATGCATGTTGTGTTATGCACTCTTGCATGTTATGTTGTTTTATGCACACATGCATGTTGTGTTATGCACACATGCATGTTATGTTGTGTTATGCATGCATGCATGTTAAAATTTACATTTTATATTCATAGCTTTAACAACTGCTATTAATGTGCATGTTTTCTCACACGTTATCCAAAAACACACTGTAGAAATTGCGTTGGGATAACAACATCCATTACAATGCAGTGGTGTGAACATTTGGATGAGCTGTGTGTTCACATACAGCAATGAAGCACATTATCACATGTAAAATGTGATCTCTTTAACAGAGGCAGAGAAAACAGTGAACTGATGATAGGAGAAGAAGTAGAACTCATCATTGTTTCCCATTTCCTTTCCTGGTGACTCTCTGGTGTTTTTTTTTAAGTCATGTTATAGCTCTAAAACAGCACTGTGGGTATATACAGCATAAATAGCAATAACAAACTGACAAGGGTTATTATTATTTTTTTTAAAAATTACTACCATTCCTCATGCTATCCTCAACTAAACTGTTTTGAAGGAGTTGAGTCTAATCCATGGTACAAACAATTCTATGTACTATTTGTACATTCACACTCTACAGTACATATTAATAAAAGTTCAAATGTTTTTCCATTTCCTAGACTGTCCAAAGAGTATCTCTGTTACATATGTAAGGCCATGTTTGTGTACCCAGACATTCTTTAATCGTGTTACTTTTTTAGCATCATTATTATAAGGTGTGAAAATATTATGAATAAAAAAAACAAGAATAAATGGTAAGCATAGATATGTCATGGGCAAATATGTTTGCAGCAATAAAATGCTAAGTTTCCCAGATAATATTTCCTTCCATTGCCAAGATAGAGGAGGAATTTGTTAATATGTAATACAAATGTAGATAAGTGTGGGGTTTCTTGATATGAAGTTTATTGAAAGTTATAGCAAGTTTTCAGTTATGTAAATATATGGGATTAATGGCAACTGTAATTTAGGTAACTGCAGAATATTACGTTAACAGCAGTTGGGCTGATAAGTGATAAACAGTCTATTTCTGCGAGTAACGTAAACTTGCATTGTATTCTGAGAACTCAAAGGATAAGCTAGAAGTGGAGGGGAAAGCTAGTAGGTTGGAATGTTGATGCAATTGGTCTCAGCTCGTGTACACTGCCCTCTTTTTGCCTTCCAGCACAGTGGCAATGCATCATATTTATACTGATGAACAGACCGGAGAAGTATTACATTTTTTTAGACATCATGGCCTGGTTCCATTTAAGTAATGGTCTTTTCCCTATGGCACTGTGGGCACTTGAGTGGCTAACAGGGACATCAAAAATAAAAAATAATATGTCTGAACTCTGTGTTCAGCTTGGCATAAGAACTTAAGATTATGAACTTGCTTGTAAGGCAATCTTTTTACTGAGTTGTCTAAGGCTTTATATAAATTTACAAAAAAAACTGGCGGTTTCCAGGGATGTACAGTTTGAGTTGCCAGTTATTATATTAGCACTGTAAATAGCAAATAGTTTAATGGTTAGCCAAGCTATGCAATAATCGTCCTTCACATTTAGGAACATTGGACCAGGTTAATAATTGAACTTCAACATGATTTTTCATTGTGGGGCTGCCAGAGATTTCTATAGGCTCCTTGTTACACTGTTTTTAACATCATACTATCAATATTATCATCTGCCAAGGGTAGATAACTTCCTCACTGCATGATAATAATGATTGTGATTTATTTAGAACTGATCAGTTTTGTGCTAACTTCAAAGGATATTACCTTCTGAAAACTCCCACTATTGCCAGTGTAGAGGCAATCACAAAACTCTACCTTATGCTTATGTCTATCTAAACTCAGACTAATGATGCTGGCTAAAGTTAGCAAGTGGTTAGGTTAAATCTCTCAGCTCAATTGAAAGGTAGACAGAGTAAGCTACACCCAGTAACACCCTATCGATGTTATCGATGTTACACAGAGGTGGCTGAACTGTTCCAGATGCTACAGACACATTAGACCAAAAGGATACAATTTAGTTCCAGAATATTCATTTACCGGTATATAATTATTAGCTCAGTGGCACTCTGTTTATTTGGCACTTTGTGGACTTCTTCTGTAATAATCTTTAGCAGAGTACCGCTAGTTGTTCACATTACTCAGACAGCTTATTTATACTCATCATGAACATGCCTATCAGGATTAAATTACCAAATGGCTTCATTAATTTACTCTCAAAATACGTGTACTGAGAAAACACCACAAAGTTTGCAACTGTCTGTTAAAATACATAAAACTTTTTGGACAAGTATAAAATTACGCTCTGTAAAAAAAAAGACCTGTAAACCACAAAATATCTAAATACTATGCAATTACACAGTACAACCGATGAACAGCACTTATATAATGTGTTTAATAGTTTCCTTTATATTTATTTCTGTGTCTTGTAGTAGTTACACCAGTTTTGTACATTGTGCCTTATTTCCAAACTACTGATCTTAAATCAAATTATTTATATTTTTTATTCATTAGTGTAAAAAAATTTTTTAAGGGCAGATGTCCACTTCCTATGAAGTTGGCAGCAGGACAGAAGTTAATTCAATTCTAAAATTGTTTGCAGATTACAAAACAAAGTAGGGATACCTTTTTCAATGGCAGTGGCAAAAAAAGTTAAATACTCACAACTGTAGAGGTAACCCCCTTAATGCTCCAGAGAATTCCCTGATCCTGATCAACCCCTCCACTTCTCGTGGGGACCCTCTTCTTCTTCTTCTTCTTCCCAGCCATGCTCCCCTTCAAGTAAGATGGTACGGCCAAACTACCCAGGCGCCAGTATGGTTTGCATCTGTGCAGCAGCATGAAGCCGCTTATGCACAGAGGAAAAAGCAATGCATGACCAGCTCAGTACTACTGCGCAGGCACAGGCTAAACTTTTCACCTGAGGAGAGCGTGGATGCAAGCAATATTTGACTTTAATGTCAAATATTTTCAAAGGGTTCCAGTGCAGGAACAAAAGGGCGCAAAAAAACAAAACAAAACAAAAAAACAGGGAAGCCTCTCAACTATCTAGGGGGTTTCCTCTATTGAAGTAAGTATCTATACTTTTTTTTAACTTCAGGTATGATTTAAATTATTATAAACAGCTGTTTCTGCCCATGCAAATCTGTGTAACTTTAGTTTAAATGCGCTTTCAGGAGGTGTTTTTACAGCTACTGCTGTGTTAACAAAGACAAGAAAGTTATTGCAGGATGTAATCTTTAGTAAATGTTGCCTTATTTCTGTCTTTGTAGGAAAAATTTACAATGTTGATCATCTGTACAGTTAAATGATTTTCATATCTAAATAGAATAAAGTAAAAAAAAACAACAAAAAAACAGTTACATTCGATGGTATTATTTTCCAAATCTCAACTGAAAATATTTCTGGGTGTTTACAGCTCAGACAGAAAACTTAAATTAATCAAAAATTGTGAAACCAATGAAATCATTTTATGATAGAAATAAGTCTTATATTGTTGAGAAGTAACATACAGTACCTAATGTATATTTTATTGATGTGTATTACTTTTCTCTTGGCAAATGTATAATTAATGAAGTACAAAAAGTATATGGGTGTGATATTTTAATGTGTAATTTTCTGAAGCGATCAAAGATAAACAAGCTATTCACAATAACTATAGCAAACATTGCACATAACTGGTACATTAGATTCAAATGGTTGCTAAGCTATATAGGCCTCAATTCACGGAGCATTATCAAAAGTTTATCAAACACTTTATCAAACGTTTGATAATTTACCTCATGGGTAAAATCTCATTTTAAATTCACTAAGGTGTTATAAATGTATCGAATGTTTTACCGATAAAACGTTCAACAAATATATAACACCTTAGTGAGATTTTACCCATGAGGTACATTATCAAACGTTTGATAAAGTGTTTGATAAACGTTTGATAATGCTCCGTGAATTGAGGCCTATATGTTTAATAATCTTAAACATGGCTTCTGGAGTTCAATAACATTAAAATGTCACCCTTTTTCCGCTATAAGTGAAAAGTGAAATGTAAGCTACTATGGACCATATGCAATTCACTTTTTAATCTGAGTTTTCTGATACGCTATATTTTTCAACTTTACAATAAAATCCCTTTTAAGCCACCAGAAAGCAAAAAAATACTGAAAATAATTTTGAAAGTACTCTTTCATTTACTTTTTTGGTATTTTTTTAGTTGAAAAGTGCTGGTAAGTTATTTTAAATAGAAGATGAAAAATTATCTCCTAGGAGAAAACGTAGGTTAAAAAGTGAATTGCATATGGGCCTATGTGTAGTAATTTTTTTAGTTAGAACTTTATTTTTATTTTTGTTTAAAGAAAATAGATTGCACTTGGCAACTTACTTATATGTCAAAACATACCTATGAAAAAAGTCCCCCCAGGATAACGTTATACTTATTTGCAAAGACTAATTAAAGCCTCTCATCCCTTCCCTTAAATCAGTAGGATCAGCCATACTATGCCTGGGAAAAAACACATATTTAAGTAGATGAATACTTGATCTACTTACATAACACATGTATTATACTGTCCACGTTTTTGATTTCAGTGAATGTTATATAGTAAATGATGAGAATTCTGTTCCTGGTGGGGGCCATGTCTTTTGCCCACAGTTAAGGCTAACTCGTGATGTCATTTCTGCCTTTTACTTTTTTTCTTGTCTCCTCCAGCCTTGCTTGTAAACACAAGTGAGTAGGGGATTAGGTTTCAGATAAGGAGCTGGCAGGGAAATAAAAGGAAGAGGAGGAATAGATTATAGATAAAAAGAACCCCCAGCATGCAATTCTTTGGCACTGACTACTAAAGGGCCAGTGCTCTTTAAGTATGTGATAACTCCAAATCATAACAGCAGAAAAAGTTTTGAAAGTTTTGAATGCAGGATTAGCAGCTTTATCACTTAATACACTCAGACCAGTTGCTCTTGAAATTTGATTTTTATGGTGACCGTACCGCTTTAAAAAATAAATAAAGCAGTGGATTGTAGTCAGCTACTGAAAGGAAGCAGTAGCTGGGCACAATAGTACATTATTCACCCAGGGTTATGAACAGAAATTTGGCAAACTGACATTATTGTAGATCTGAACCCTCACTCCCCATACAAACAAAAGACTCATAGGAAGAAAATGAAAAAAAGAAAAAAAGGTTAAAAGAAGTAGAATTGTGTTGTGCCGTCCAGTAAATGGAATAATAATGGTACGATTTCAAGCAGCCACATTGTACAATTGAATTATTTGCCAAACATTTAGTCGCCTGCAGAACAAAACCAATAGGTGATTTTTGTTTACATCAATTTCAGAATGGCTGTTTTGTCACAGAGGTATGTTTTATTAATGTTGAATTAAAGTTTATAGGCCCATTAAAACACACAAAAAATATATTCCATAAAACATTTTGGAAAACAATCCTAAACGAAGCAATGCTAAATATTATTTAAATTGCCAAATGCATGTCCCTGCATTTTTATGAATAAAGCTTTATGCAATATTTTTGTATTTCCAAGAAATGTTAATAAAGCACTTTTAGATAAATGAAACCTTTAGTTGTTATTATTTTTTATTATAATTTTGTAGTTATTATTATTATTATTATTATAAGTATACCGGTAGTTATTAAACTTTGAGAAAAATTATGTTTACTGTCAGTAAGGAGAACAACTAATACTCATCTCTTTTCCTGGTGTTCGTCTCACAGGTCTCACAGGTATATGTGTCCCACTGGCTTCCTGTGTTATCACAGGGCACTGATCTTACTGTAATTTTAGTTTCAAAACTTGAATTAGCGTGAATGGGTAGGTGTTCTGAAATAGAGGCTTTGGTCTCTACACTAACAATGTAGGGAGACAGGAGCCAAATGTAGTGTATGGTGCAGACATCAAGAGACCTGTTAGTATTTAGACTGCCAGGTAGAAGGTGAGTATACATCATTCTTTCCCTTGAAGTTACCTATGTATTGCAAATCTACGTAAATACGTCAAAGTAAATACATCAATTACATCATTTGACATCTCATTGGTTGTAGAAAATAGAAAATAAATCATTATAATTGACTGTATCATCCACATCTGGATTTTCTTTTACGTTCTAAATCTTAGAATACAAACAACTGCTATGTTTACACTTGGTGTTGTGAATTATACAACAGTATGGGTGTCTTTTGGAGAAAGACACACATACTGTACATTCCAATCAGAATACATAGGCCCCTATTCAATTCACTTTTTTCCTAGGTGATATTTTCAGACCGTATCAATACAGTGTTTTTTAAGACAACAGCAAGCAGGAGATTACTCAGAATAATTTTGACAGTACTTCGTCACCAACTTTTTGGTACTTTTTCAATTGTGGAAAAATGTAAAAAAAAAAAAAAAAAAAAGAATAGTTTTTGACCCACCTTGTTTCACAAGATGCTTATGATTCATTAAGCATGATTTGGTTTAATATTTGTGGTACATAATTGTTTATAAACCGAAAATTTTGGCATAAACATAAACGTTTTTAGAAACCATTACCAAACAAATACCAGGCCATACAGGGTACTTATCAAGTTAGAAGTGTAATTCCACTGTCCCTGTCTTGAAATTGTTACTATAACTATAATCTCCCATCCTTTGTACCCTAATTCTCACTTAAACCCTCCCCTATCTATGCCTCATCCTAACCATCCCGACCTACTCCTACCCTTAACCACCCTCACTCACCACTATTTTGTCCTGGCGTTCGGCTGCAGTGTAGCCAAACTACTACTCCCAGCATGCCTGCTGTTCCTACAGAGTTCCCCCTCTGGTACCCATACATTTCTGGCTATAGCCAGTATTTCTCTATTTTAATATGGCAGCACCCAAATTTCCCAGGCACAGCTTGTGGCCAAATTGTCCATTTCACTCCCACCCTCCATGCGGTCACAGGGCCAGGGAATGAGGGATCATAATACAAACTTGACAGATTCTAGCTCTTCAGAAATATATAAAAAAAGTTTTATTTTTATGCTGCCTGCCCCTGTCCAAGAAATGTATATTTCTCCTCTCAGGACAGGAATTGAAGGCAATTCTCCTATTTGGGGACACTAACAACAATAACAAGTCCTAACCTCTTTTTAAATGCTATCAAAAACTATTTTCCTGGAGTTGGACAGCAGGAACAGTTCGCATAATCATTACAACTTTATTACAGATCACCACATCACTGATGTAATACGTGATCTTTTCATTTATAAATGTTTAAAAAATGTAGTGGCTCTTTTTTTTGTTATATCACAGATAAGATTCCAAATTCTGAGCAACAAATTCAGAAAACAGAGGACATATTTTTCTCATCTGTATAAAAGTGGCTATTAATGATACAATTCTCCAAATGATCAATCATCTGATTCGATCGTAATATCACTTGGAAATGATCGCCTGGGCCCACTAACAGATGGAAAGCTGCTATGCAATTCAATCAGATTGAAGGATTCAATCAATTTTCGGATTAATTCCATTAATCTGATTGAATTGCATAGCAGCTTTCCTTTCGTTAGTGAACCTAAACGATTCTTTCAGACATTGCAATTGAATTAGACGATCAATCATCCGGAGAATTGTATGGGTAATGGCCACCTTTAATATTTTAATTTACCATGGGAAGATAATTTGATATTGCCAGACATTGGCATGTAGTCATTTGAAGAATGGCACTCCTTCTCTCCAGACTGGCAGCAGACTCTATAGCGGACTGTGTCAGCAATCATATCAAAATAGATGCAGTCCAACAGAATGTGAACTCTGCATTAGGTGAAACTCCACAGTTTTAACAAGAAGGTAAACCCTGCAGTTCAGCTCTATACATTGCCAAGAATAATGGCAAGCCTTATTTCAACTCCCTTATATGTCAACATGTAAAACATGGGCAAGCAAATCACAGTTATTCCACACCATAAAAAAGGCTGGAAATATGGGAATGCTCAGGTCTGCTGACAGTCAGACCTAGTCTCATAAGTCAATACACAGATAAAGGCAAGCGTAACATCCAGGGGCGCATCTAGGTATTATAGAGCCTGTGGCAAACCCTGAAATTGTGCCCCCACCCCTGGTCGGAGCCCCTTTTCCCTCTAAAAACTGCGTCCTCTCTCGTGTACATGTGTTATGGTTGCCGGTGTTTTTTGGCTCGGTATATGGCTGAAGTTACTTTTCTGGAAATATCTCTTATTTCCTCTCTGTCCTCTTTACACTAAGCCAAGTGAGCCCTACATACATAAATGAAGTAGCCATGTTCTCCAGAATTGATCTGAGTTCTGAGTGACAGGGAGGCATGGGGCATAGCACAGGGGCAGACATGGTGCCCATGGTGCTGTGGCGCCCATGGCATGAGCCATGCCTGCACCCCTCTAAATACGCCTCTGGTAACATCCCACTGTCAGCAATGGCAAGTCCCATAATCATATATCCTAATTTCACACTTGGCAAGAACCTTTACTTTGGCTTTTGGTGACACGATGTTCAGCAGTTCCAGAGATGGCATAATAATATTATAATATCAATTTAAAAAGGAAAGCACCCTGTACCCTGTGACCACTAGAAGCCGACACTCCATAATGGTATGTAAAACACCTTTTCACTGGATTAAAATATATTTTATTTATTGAAGCATCAGACTAATTAAGCTTATATTTGATTTTGAAACAGATAAAATGCTCAACAACAAGAATCATGCTGTGGATTTGGTGAGTAAGATAAAATAGAGAGATACTATATGTGTTTATACTTGCATTTGTGAAAATTAGTAGCCATTAGTTTACATGTATTCAGTTCTTAAAGGGTATCTGCAGGGGTGTAACAAGGTGCATCCCCCGCCCACAAAACTGTCCAGGGCCTCCCAACAGATTCCCCTCCTTACCCTACCCCCCAGGTGGCCAGTGACGCTGGTATCACCCGACCCCTCCTCCCTGCTGGCATTAGTGCAGCGGGCTATGTGACTATATTTATCTGATCCCAACATCTCATATCTCTTCCTCCCGGGAGCCACTCACTCTGTGCTGCATACACAGCTCCCAGTGTCACGTGATTGGGAGCCATGTATGCAGCACGGAGTGAGTGGCTGTTGTGAGGAGGAAGAGTAGCCGCGAGGCATCGGGATCAGGTAAATATAGTCACATGGATCTGCTGTACTAATACTCTGTTAGGGCCCGTTTCCACTAGAGCGAATCCGCATGCGTTGTCTGCATGCGGATTCGCATAACCAATACAAGTGGATGGCCCTGTTTCCACTTGTCAGTTTTTTCCTGCGTTTTTCTGTGCAGGATTTTTCTGCACGGTAGAGCCTGCAGAATTCGCCTGCGTGTGGAATGCAGGCGATTCGCAGGCTATGTATTTGATAGGGAAAACGCACATGCGTTTTTTTCCGCGATTTCGCGTGCAAATTCGCATAAATAGTAAAGTAAATTGAACCAGGCAGTGACATGGTTAAATTCGCATGCAAAATCGCGGCAAAAAACGCACGCGGAATCGCATCCGCATGCGAATTCGGCAGCGGTGGAATCCTGGCGATTCGCACCGCACTAGTGGAAACGAGCCCTAAGGTGGGTAGGAGGAGGAGCATGCCCTCTACCTCACCATCCCAGGGGTTGCGGGTTATTGTTACATACCTCACAACTTTTTGAGATGAGAAAAAGGGACACTTAAGCCTCACCCCTGCCACACCCCTGACCACACCCCCACCACGCCTCTAGTCACGCATACCATAAAAATTTCATAAGAAAATATGTTGTTTTATAATTCAAACCACACTGGTCCTTTCTATCCTGGTTCATTTTCCTTCATAATAACATTTTAAAATTAGTAATATATCAATTTAAAGGATGGGAATAAAGTTTAGAGTCAATCAAACACATTTTTAGTATAGAAATGTATATATTTATATAGAAAGAGGGACAAAGTCCTGAAAGAGGGACAAATGAGGGTGATACAGGGACAGGGCTTCCAAAAAGGGACTGTCCCTCCGAAAAAGGGACAGTTGGGAGCTATGTTGTTATGCCCCTTGATATATGAACTGACATGTGACATGATGAGATAAACATGTGTATGTACAGTCTCAAGCCTACATAGTACTATCCTGTGTTCCTTTTTTCTTTTTCTCGCTGTAAGGGCTTAATTTACAGCTCTGAATATATCTTGACTCAATTTAGCTCTTCAAAATTCTATGAAAAAATGTCTTCTTTTTATGCTGCCTGCCTCTATTGGAGAGATTTATATTTCTCCTCTTAGGACAGGGATTGAAGGGAATTCTCCTATATGGAGACACTAACAGCAATAAAAAGTTCTAACCTCTTTTTAAATGCCATCAAAAACTATTTTCCTGGAGTTGGACAGCAGGAGCAGTTGATATAATCATTAATTACAGATCACTGTATCACTGATGTAATATGTGATCTTTTCATTTTTAAAGGTTCTGTTTTGATTGGGATTTATTTAAAAAAATAAAAAAAAATAAACAGCTTCCATTTTTTCACCCTGTCAGGTCCCCTTTAACTGGGTGTATCTCTGATGTGAAATCTGTTTCTAAAGCTGTGGGTGTGATCTCCGAACCTTGGAGAGTAGATGAAAGCACATCTAGTAATGCATTCTGCTGTGCTACATGTTGAGACAGATATACTTTGATTTTAGAGGTGTGGGTCCATCATTTTTTGAACAGGCTCCCATTCTAAATGCAAGCAGCATAGCATCATGGATTATCTCCCCACCCTGCACCTCAGGCACTTTTCTGAGTGCGCATTTTTTTCTTTTCATAATTCTATGTTCCAGACAGGCTTTAAATGTGCCTTCCACATAGCTGAAAAGGCCTGGTCTGTAAAATGACCCTTCTAAAGTCATTGAGAATGTTCACTGATCACCGGTGACATGTAGTTTCACTGCTTCATATAACATATGTCTATTATTTAACCCCTTCACTGCTACAGGCTCCACACTACTTGTGTGTCTTGATTATATATGAAAACAAAGGCCAGGTAGAAAAAAGTTACTTTTTACCTACTGCAGTTTTTATGCAGTTTGCTCACTCCATCTATTTACCCACGATATAATTCCCACACTCTTCTGAAAGCAAGGTTTCCACATATGTGTGATTTTTTTTATGTTACATGTCAGTGTGGGAATCTTCTTGTCGTTTTTAGAGGACAGTGTAACGCTCCTTGCTGAAATGGTTGTGTTTTGACAGGTTGTCAGAGAGGCCGGTTACGGTGTATCACAGCAGGATTATCAGTGTAAACTTTCAGCATACAAGAGATTAGCTCGAGTGCAGACAAGAGATTCGAGTGTATGCTTCTTTACTTGTAGGAATTGGCCCACAAAATGCTGAATAGCGCTGCACATCAGGGCTGGGCCGAGGCGACAGAGGCTCCAGCCTCAGGGCGCAGTGCAGGAGGGGGAGCACAACTCACTCAATAGCAATCGGTGTGTGACAGCTAGGGTGGGAACTAAAGTTGAAGAGAAATCGAGAGCCCAATATGGTGTAGTATGTCAAAATTGATTGGATAAATGAAACAGTGAGATGGTAATACTCACAAACACGGGTTACCACCTAGGTAACCACTCATTAGGCAGGTGAGGAGATTAGACCTGTCCTCACTCAGGATTAAGAAGTCGCTCTCTGTAGATCGGAAGAAAGGGGGTAGATCACCCCTCCACCTGGGGTGGACTCAAATATATTGGTAGGTGAACAGAGGCGCCAGAAGGATAAAAGTACATAACATTTTAAAAAAATTGCTGGGAGGAAGTGGTGGACTCGCCTCCGTTAAAGCAGACACCAAGGAATATAAATATATAGATATACACATTTATTGAAAATACCCCAAAGATGCAACGCGTTTCGCGGGTACAGCCCACTTCTTCAGGCAATAAGCAGGGGATAAACAACAGCAATTCAGTTATAGCAAGCAGAGCACCTCTTCAGTTATAGCAAGCAGAGGTGCTCTGCTTGCTATAACTGAATTGCTGTTGTTTATCCCCTGCTTATTGCCTGAAGAAGTGGGCTGTGCCCGCGAAACGCGTTGCATCTTTGGGGTATTTTCAATAAATGTGTATATCTATATATTTACATTCCTTGGTGTCTGCTTTAACGGAGGTGAGTCCACCACTTCCTCCCAGCAATTTTTTTTAAAATTGTATGTACTTTTATCCTTCTGGCGCCTCTGTTCACTTACCAATATAGCTAGGGTGGGAGAGGGATGGAGAGGCGCACGTTGGTGTCTCAGCCTTTGGTGCTGGAGGACCTTGTCCCGGCTCTGCTGCACATGGCTGCATATGAAAGTGATTCTCGTGCAATAAGTAAAAAGCTTATGCAGTGCTTAACCTGGAAATATTGGGGTATTTTTAAAATAATTTGTATAGCCTTTTTATCTTTTTTATCTCTTGTAAAGTAAAGGTGCATACACACTCAAGAACAATGTCGAACGCAAGGATGAGATCATGATCCCTCAGTTGACAGTTCTGGGCTGAGTACTGTGCAGACATGTTGTTTGCCTAGAGGCTAGCAACGCATACTGTTACTTATTATTATGGAGGAGGAGGGCGATGCATGACTGAGTAGAAGGAGTAAAAAGGAGAAAAAAATGCCCTCTGCCTGCAATCAGCCCAAGATGATCCAGCACTCTGAGTCTCTTGGCACCACACAGGGACAGAAAGACTACCTGATTGAGTCAGTTAGAGATCCACCAAGACAAATAGAATGCCTCATCAAAGTGATCAATTGATGATGCGTTAGTGCGTTCTCTTCTTTGTGTCCTACAGAATACTGCTCACTGATTAGCTGCCCATCATCCCTCCTCACCTTCCCATAGATTAAGGCAAGCTGCTTGGCTAAAACCAAGTAGCGCGTCTGTACAGTGCTCATTCTCATAACTGTCATCCTAAATATCAGTTAACAATCACTAAAGGTGATAGAAATTGATCATATGTACAAGGTTTTAGTTTTGGCAATCAATCAGAGTTAAAGTAATCTGCTTCTAAAAAGGAGTTTGTGCAGAGATGAAGCTGGGACTTTGTAAAGAAATGTATTTCTGGGTTTGAAGACTAGTCCAATCTTTGGCCATTGACTATTCATTATTTCTTTGCTTGATGTCAGAGTACAAAGTCAAAGGGTTACCAAACATTTACAAAACCTGCACTCTACTTCTGACCCTTATCTTTAGTGCCAGGAAGGCTTCCTCCATTATCCCACATTCCACACCTAACTAGCAAGTAAGAGATAGACAAAGATACAGCCAGAATGCATTAAACAAAATGAGAGAATCACCATACTCACATTACCTGAATGATCCTGGTGTTACATGAAACCAGTCATTCTGGTTCTGGGCAAATCCAGTGCCACAAGGTAGGCATACAAATTACAGAGGACTTGAAGGTGAGGGACAGTAACTTTCAGCACTTAGCAATTGAAAAATTACTAAAAAGTAGGGGGGGGGGAATTCATATAAAGCTTTTGAGTAATTTCTTGATTGCTAAAGGCTTTAAAGGTATTTTATTGGTAAGGGTTGGAAATATATCCTTGGAGAAAACGCAGCAGAAAAGTTAATAGGATACTTTCTGCAATGAAGATCAATGGATATGTTGATGGATCTTACTTCAAGTATAAAATCCGTTCAGACGTGTCAGTTTTCAACGTATCCATTATCTCCACTGCGGTAGTAGAACACAATGTCCTAACCGGAACCACTTTTCAGCGTGCATTTGATAAAGGTGCCCATTGAAAAGGGCGCAGGAATAACCCTATTGGTATAGGATAACTTAACCTTGCCCTACTATTACACAGAACACTGCCCTGGTGGTGCCTAGTCTTAATTCCCCAGTGCCTAATCTAACCCCACCAACCTCACCCCAGCTTACCTTACCCTCTCCTGGTTGGCATCTAACCTTCACAACCACCCCATGGGCATTTAGCCGTAACCTCCCATTCCTTCCCATGGGTGCCTAACTTTAACCCCCAGCATCCTGTTGAAAAGGGCACCCGCTAAAACAGGATGGGCTTCACAAAGCGGTGCTAACCTACTTAGCATTTCTAAAGTCTTTAGACGTGCTAACCAGGGTGCTAAGTAGGTTAGCACCGGATTTCTCAATCAGAAAGCGCGCTAACTTTGCGCGCGCAAAGTTTTATGCGCGCTAAGTCCCATAGGCTTTAATGGGCACTTCGTGCGGAGCGCCCTGCGCAGTGCACGTGTAAAGTTTTACGTGCGTAAAGTTTTACACGCATAAAGTTTTATGCGCGAAAATCTCGTTTAGACGTGCTAAGGGGGTTTTCACAGGCATGCTAACAGTTAGCACCGCTTTGTGAATCAAGCCCGATGTCTCTTACGTTCTTTACAGCTGCTCCAATTTTTCTGGGCTCTGTATATGTTATGTATACCAACAGGGGTGTAACTAGACTTAATAGGCCCCCCTGCAAAAATAATAGCATGGGGCCCCCTTTGTCCACGATCCCCACGTGATCGGGAGTCGGCAACGGCAACAAAGAGTGTTCTGATGTGAAGCAGCGTCTGGAAGCAGGAAAAAATTACACACTCCTGCACACAGTTTTTGTGAGTGAGTGGGGAGGTTTCTTTGCTAATTGGCTGCACTTGTAGTTGGGGAGAGGGAGGAGGAGGGGCCCCCAAAGCCTCTGAGACCCTCGGCGATGGCAGGGGTCGCAGGGGTGATTGCTATGTCCATGCCAGGGGCGTGACTAAAAAAATCACTGGGCCCCCTGCAAAACTTTGGATGGGGCCCCCTCCTCCCCCCCCCCCCCCCCACCCCACTCGCTTTCTGCACAGGAAAACTGAGAACCAATGTTATTCAATTGGCTAGTGCACACTTGAATGTGTTTTCCCCATGCAGATAAAAACAGACAGCAGTGAGGCACTGCAGGCATTTTCTCTATCATTACACTTGCTTCTGTAATAAAACACATACAGACACACAAGGGGGTTGATTCACAAAGCTGTGCTATGCATTTAGCATGCAAAGTGACGCGCGCAAAAGTTTGCACGCCTAAAGATTCAAGTGCGCACGCAGCCGAAGGTTGTCGTGCGGTAATGCGCACACTTTGCCGAGTTAAACGCACGCTAACCTTTACGTGCGCAAACCTTTGCGCGCGTCACATTGGCTTGATTCACTAAGACAAATAGCCTTATCAAAGTTAAAATGCTTTATCAGAATAGCATAGCGAACTTATGCCTGCTAATTGGCAATAACCAGAGCTCCACTCGTCCTGCCCGGAGCCCCAGCAGGTTCATAGTGCTTGTTATGCTACTCTGATAAGGCATGCTAACTTTGATAAGGCATGCTATTTGTCTTAATGAATCAAGCCCTTTGCTTGCTAAATGCATAGCACGGTCGTGCTTAAGTATTAGCACGGTTTTGTGAATCAACCCCATGGTGTGCAGAAAACTCATACAGAAAGGAATGTGCTCCCAGCCTCAGCTTTTTATTACACTCTCTCTGTCCACCTCCAATGGAGCAGGACTCATGGCTGTGTATTCTCCTCCAGCATCACTACAGGGCACAGCACTTGGGGAGGGGTATAAAGCCTCAGGGTAGAGCAGCACGGTACACAAGACCCTGCTGAACACTGAATAGGGACTGTCTACAAATCTTTGTCTGCAAAACTTTGTATGATTCATTATGCATGGCTGAGCAGATGCAGTTAATAGAAAAAATGGGTGGAGAGCAGAAAGTTTTTTTCTCTCCATGCCCTTAGTTGTCAGTCTCTCAGGACAGGGAAAAGAAACTTCTCCCCCCACGGGGCCCCCTGCAGCTTCGGGCTGCCCTGCGGCTACATCCCTTGCATGGTCTATTGTAATGCCCCTGTATACCGACAGACACAACCATAGACAACCAAAGCCTATAGAGATGGTCTACATCCATTCTCACTAGTTAATTTGAATTAGATATGGAAGGGTGGAGGCTAGTGAATGGTATGTAGCTCGTGAAGCAAGGTGAAACATTTGCATCAGGCGCAGAGATTTCAGGGGCAGCATTTTTGTACTGTGTGTACCTTCCTGAGGAGGAATGGAGTGGCTGAGGGTGAGAAGTTTGTTTGTCACAGACTCACAGCCAGCATGCTGTGAAAGAACTAATAAAACAAATAAAATATCGTTCCTTGAAAGGTTTGTCACCCCAACACCTTCAGAACAACCTCAATCTAGATGGACTGACAGATCACAACTTAGGCCTTGAATCCATGGTCCTCAAATATAACCATGATGTCTCAGCCGCTTTTGACTCCATAGCTCCCTTAAAAATGAAACGTTCCGCACCATTACATCATGCTCGCTGGTTGGACAACTCTGTCAAGAAACTAAAGAAACAGGGACGCAGACTGGAATGACAGTGGTGCAAACATCAGTCCCCTGAAGACAATCTTTCCCTAATTGCTCACCTGGAAAAATATCAAACGCTGATCAACAAAAAGAAGTCCTTATTCGTGTCTCACGGGATTGCAAATGCAGCCAACAGACCTGCCCAACTTTTCTGCATGGTTGACAATCTCTGCAATCTATCTTGCCGGAATCCAGCGTTAGACCTTCACAGGACCTGTACGAGAAATTTGCCCACTTTTTCTCAGACAAAGTCTCCTCCATACGATCTGCCATACAATTCACAGCCCTGGAAACCTATGCAGAACCATATAATGGATGCAAAAATAGCCTACCACCATGGTCTGATTTCAAGGTTACCACTGGAAAAGACATCTTGGATATCCTCTCAAACCTTCGCCAGACTACCTGCGATCTGGACCCTGTCCCCACTAAGTTTATGTTGAAATGCTCTGAGCTATTTATACCGGCATACCACAAAGTAGTCAACGGCGCCTTACAAGAAGGGTGGTTTCCCTCTTGTCTGAAAGAAGCAATCGTCAGGCCACTACTCAAGAAACCATCCTTAGACCCAGACACTTTAAATAGCTACAGACCTGTCTCAAACCTCCCCTTTCTGGGGAAAATTATTGAAATGGCTGTCTACCTCCAACTTGAAGCCAGGCTCTCCAGAAACAGCATCCTTGACCCTTTTCACTCTGGCTTGAGGAAATATCACAGCTTTGAAACAGCCCTCACCCAGATTTGCAATGATCTGCTCATGGCAAGAGACAAAGGCCAATGTTCCATCCTGATTTTGCTCTAACTCTCAGAGGCTTTTGACACAATTGATCATGAAATCTTGCTTAACAGGCTACAAGAGTACTGTGGCATAGATGGCATTGTTCTCCAGTGGTTCAACTCCTTCCTGGCTGGCAAAACACAAAGGGTAGCCTTAGGGCCCTTCCTCTCCAACCCTGTACCACTAAAATATGGTGTACCCCAGGGCACGATATTATCCCCTTTACTTTTCACCATATACATGCTGCCACTTGAAGAAATCATACAAAAACATGGCCTGACATATCATTGCAACGCTGATGACACCCAGCTATATTTGTCATTCAAACCTGGCGTTACAACCACTACTCCACAAATAAATGCATGTTTAGCTGAGCTTCAGGAGTGGCTAAATAATAACTGGCTAAAACTTAATGCTGACAAAAATGAGGTTCTTGTTATCAAAGGTCAGGGCTCGACAGCAAAGCAGCCCCAGTCTCAACCAACACCGCTAAGGATAGGGAGCTCGGACCTGAACAACTCAGACTGTCTGCGCAGCCTGGGAGTACTGATTGATGGGAAATTAAGCTTCAGGAATCAAATCTCAGCTGTTGTGAAACAATCCTTCTTTCACCTAAGGAATATTGCAAAGATTAAACACCTCATTCCTTCAGAGGATCTTCAAACCCTAGTTCATCACATCAAGGTTGGACTACTGCAATGTTCTCTACACAGGCCTTCATAAGAAAGACCTACGCCGCCTGCAATTAGTACAGAATGCCACCGCAAGGCTGTTAACAAACCAACCCTGCCATTGCCACATAACACCAACCCCGTGTTCACTCCACTGGCTACCGATAAAATGGAGAATTTTGTTTAAGATTGGCTTACTGACAATCAAATCCTTGCACAATCTGGGCCCTGGATACCTAAAGGACTTGCTGCAACTGCATCACATCCCCCACAATCTTAAATCAAAAGGATATAACACCTTGGTCACCCCCAGAGTCCACCTCAAAACCTTTGGAGACAGAGCCTTCTGTCATGCTGCCCCTACACTTTGGAACTCCCTGCCACACTCAATCAGGACAGCTCCATCCCTGGAAGCATTTAAGTCTAAACTGAAAACCCAACTCTTCAGTCTGGCATTCATGAACACCAGACTATCTCCTCTGTAACACAGTCCAGCCTGCAACCCTGTATTGATCTGAGACACAGCTATGCGCTTTGAGTCCTATGGGAGAAAAGCGCTTTACAAATGTTATTGTATTATTATTGTATTGTATTGTGTTGAGCTGCAGCATGTCATGCGAGAACATTAAATGAAGCAGAGTAAATTGTCGGGTGCTGTGCGAGTATTCCAAATCAGGGGGTGGGGGCGCATCCTCACAAGTTTGCCTCAGGCAGCAAAAAGTCTAGAACCGGCCCTGATGAGGGCACAGATCTCTGGAGAAATCTGTATCTAAATATCAGGAAAAATCTTATCCCCATATACTTTATTATCCAGATTAGACAGTGTCTAATTTTGCAGTTCAGCCACTTGTTTCTCTTTTGATTCAGAAGCTTGAATCAATTAGAATGGGGCAATGAACTGTGATAGAAAAAGGATGATATTTACTTTAATGAAATGTTGACATGCACCACATTTTCACAGTTAAATACAGTAACATCAAGAGCTGTCTGGCCAGCATTGTTCAAAGTTTACTCTAAGGCAGTTATTTATAAGAAACATACTTCTATAAATAAAGAAGTGCAAATGATACATTTACAGAGTGTCATCAGACAATAGAACTAATTACATTTCCACTCTCATTTTTTTCATAAAGCTGTAACTGTTGTATGCATTGCACATTGTATGTATATTTAACAGGCATGATAGCATCTACTTTTTTCAGTTAGCATTTCATACAATATAATAAATATTTGAATCCATGCAACAAGTGTTGCGTCTGGTGCTTATAACTATGAGGGTATTTGTTTTTCAGTGCATAATAATAGGAATGTACAAAGTACTTTCTACAATCAGCATTCATCAGCATTCATTGAGCATGTTTGACAGATCATATTTATGCTTCAGTCAGAGAAACTAACTGAACTGGCTGAGCTGCTTTTAAGGGAGTGTCCTTTGTCTCTCAGACCAGGAGTATCTGTCAGTATCAGCTTTCTTGCATGTGGCCATGTTACCAGCATAGCCGGCCTTTGATATGAGCGACTGGAGCGGTCGCTCAGGGCGCAAGCTTCCAAGGGGGCGCCTATAGCTGGTTCCCTATACTGAGGGAACCTACACCTGATTTCCTATACTGAGGGCACCTATAGCTGGCTACCTTTACTGAGGGCACCAACATCTGGCTACCTATACTGGAGGCACCTACGCCTGGCTACCTATGGGGGGGGATGGAGACCTTCAACCGACTTCCTATACTGGGGGCACCTATGCTTGGCAACCTATATTGAGGGCACCTACACATGAGATCCTATACTGGGGGCGCCTATACCTAGCTACCTACCTATACTGAGTCTGAGGGTGTTTTAGGGGGGGTGCACTGTGGCTATAACGCGTGGTGCAAATTGTCGGTGCTGTGCTATCATTCTAAATGGGGAGGGGGCTAACTGTCCCTCTGATTGTTTTTATTAATATCCCTGAAAGGTTCTAGCCTTCATTTTTAAGTGTATTCAGGATAATGCACTCTTTCCATCAATTCGTGGTTATTAATAGTATTTTTCTATTATACATACGTGACGTGTTGTGGAGATCTGGGCATTTGGCGTGATGTGTCACGTCAAAAAGGTTGGGAACCCCTGTCCCAGGAGAAAAGGGGAATTCCATATGGGCCTGTGTGCATGTGTGTATATGCACGTGGGAAGAGGATGAAGGGAGGCACAAAAATCAGGTTTCGCTCAGGGCGTTGTAAAACCTAAGGCCGGCCCTGGTTACCAGTTTCTAAAGTCTGCAGAATAATAATTCACAAGTTCTGTTACCGGTAATTCCATGCATTACAAGTTCTCCTTTCTTCCTGTAGATGGTGGAAAGATAAGCAGAGGCACCCCGAAACAGCAAATATTTGTTGGATCTGAGTTGTTCACTGGCTCCTGTCTCAGCTGTGAGGTTTTTAACCTAACATTTTGAATATTTACCTCAGAACAGAAGAGGGAATGCTCTGGGTCCTCCAGAGGATTTCCTGCATCCTCCTCCATCAGGCTGTTCAAGCCCAGAGATCCCTGAAGATCCTGGACATGCGGCTGCTATGTGCCAGCAGAAAATGTTGATCATGATCTGGCCCGTGCTACTGTGCAGGAGCAGATGGTT
This sequence comes from Hyperolius riggenbachi, assembly GCF_040937935.1. Taxonomy (NCBI): domain Eukaryota; kingdom Metazoa; phylum Chordata; class Amphibia; order Anura; family Hyperoliidae; genus Hyperolius; species Hyperolius riggenbachi. The sequence continues at coordinate 329,761,699 of NC_090650.1, forward strand.
TGTGCATGCGCAGTAGCAGGACCTGATCAATTTCGGCTTTTTCCGCCAATGCCCAAGTAGGTCCGTGCTACTGCATATGCACGAGCCATCGACAACAGTTTGTCTTTCTGGGGGACACAGCACTGGACCAGCCCAATGGAGTACATTGGGGGAAGCCTCTGGAGGAGTCTACAGGTCGAGGTAGGGCTTCTTGGTGCACGCCGCGTGCTGCATATCATCCCAGTTTGGCGCAGCTATAGCAAAGCTATAGTCCCGGCCTACGATTGTTGGACCCTGAATTATTTCTCCCTCCAAGTTGCCACAACTCGGAGGGGAAATAGTAATTAATGCTGCCCGGTATTTTTAACGACAGCTGGGTGAGCCGTCATTCAACTCACCGTGTGGCAAAGTGCCATGAACACCCTACAGGTAACCTTTAAGGTGCCCATTAACAATGTGATGTTAAGCAAAGGATTGTATTATCGATAAGATCATTTAGATCAAAAGAAAATATTGTATTTAATTAAACCACAGCACTAAAGAATCCAAATTAAATTATAGACTTTAATAGGGAATTCAGATACACAAAAATCAATTAAAAAGAGTTTGGGGTAGACAGCCGCACATTGAGTGGTTGATAAATGTAAATATAAGTAATCAAAACTACACAGATGGAGTGAAATGAATATAAAAATACCAAGGTAATCAAATAAATAATTTAATTCTGTTATGTTCAAATTAGGCAAGTAAGTCCTGTGCATAGTGCAATGCAGCAATTATTGAATCCAATAAAACTAAGGCTCGGCTCCCATTTGTTCAGTTTTTGCAAGCGCCACTCTGCGCAGGAAGGATGTCCTATTGTTATAGTAGGATCCACTTCCATTGGTTACAAAAAAAATGGATCCGAACTTGCATCACTTTTCTGGACAAGCGGATGCATTGCCCATAACCACCTAAGGTACAACACATCTGCCCTCAGACGTGAACGCAGCGGTAAAGCTGAGCAGATCAGACCCAGAACTGTCAGCTCTGCTCTGTGGCGAACGGATCCACCCTAAATGGAAACCGAGCCTTCAGGTACCTATATACTACGCAGATTTTCCACCGATATACAGTAGATTCGATCACTGTGATTGAATCTGCTGTGAAATCATTAACGCAAGTGTTGACCGATCGACTGATTTCCATCCGAAATCGATCGATTCAGTCGATCTGTCCAGGCGTAAAATGTTGCTCAATTGCTGGCGGCATGGGAGCGCGTTGTTAGCGGCCTCGATTCGGCAACGACTGACGCAGCAATAATCTCACCTATCCCGCTTGCCCGAGTCCCCAGGTCTGTGCTGTCCCTTTCTCCGGCTGGCCTTCTTCTCCATCTCCTCTTCACTTTCTGTCCCGTCCTGTGAGAAAGGGAAGTTCAAACAGTAGAGCACCCTCTACTGTTTGAACTTCCGCTTGTCACAGCATGGGACAGGAAGTGAAGAGGAGATGGAGAAGAAGGCCAGCCGGAGAAAGGGACAGCACGGACCCAGGGACTTGCAGCGGCGGACAGGTAATATCATTGCTGCTGGCTGGGGGAGACCAAATGGGGGCGGCTAGCAGGCGGCAGCTCCCCAGGTTGTGAATCGATTTCATGCTGAAATCGATTCAAAATCTATGTGCAGTGTATGGGCAGCCAATAGATACCTCTCTGATCAAATTTGATCAGAGAGAGATCTATCTGTTGGTCGATCTGGTGGCAATCGACCAGTGTATGGCAGCCTTTACAGCTCAAGAGAACGTGCACTCTGCAAACAATAAATACATCTGAGGTATCTGAGGTACAGAAACAGAAATTAGGGCATCCACTGGTACTGAAGTAGATACTGATAAGTGCACTATGCAAACAATAAATCAGTTACCTAATAACTAAATGAATCTGAGGTAGTAGGAGAATTATTCAGCTATTAGGTTACAGATTTATTGTTTGCATAGTGCACTTATCAATATCTACCTCAGTACCAGTACCAGTTTCTGTACCTCAACTACCTCAGGTGTATTGTTTGCACAGTGCATCTTATCATAAGCTATATGTTTTATTGGCTTAATTAATTGTTGCATTGCATATTGTACAGGACACTATACTTACCAATTTGAGTGCAATAGAAGAAAATTATTTATTTGAGTATCTTTATATTTTGATGTTTATTAGATTTGAGCTTTTTTGATTACTTTATTTATATTTATCAACCATTCAATGTGTAGCTGTATACCCCTATCTTCTTTTTAATTGATTTTAGTATATCTGAATGTATAAATAAAGTTTATTGCTTCATTACTTAGGCATATTTTGCTTTTTCTATGGATGTCTTTTTGTTTATTGAGTTTGTCTACCATCTATGATGCACTGTATACAGATTCTCTTGTTTTTGTTTTCAAAACAACGATTACCGTCAGAATTTGCCTGGCAGAATCTGGCAGGATGGATTAGGCAAAATGCCCAACCACCATCATTTGTTATTATCTTTTCTGGTCGTTAGGCAACATTTTACACAATGATTATCTGACGATCTGTCACTGTTTGGGCTTGCAGGTGTGTGTGGAAGGTCGCACCATTCACATGCAAAATAGCCTGAACAGCTATTTTGCATGCGAATGGTGCGACCTTTCGCGTGCACCGGTGCAGCTGTGTGCAGTTATAATGCGTGATCTGCATTCCGTTCGCGTGATCTGCAGTGATATCACGTGATACTGATGTTTATCACATGATATCCCACCTTTGCACGCAAAGTCACTAAATCGCGCATGAAATCGCGTGCAAAAGCGCTTATCACAGCAGTGATAAGCGGTGTCACGCTTTAGTGAATCGAGCCCTTTGTGTGTTCATAACAATATTAATAATGCGTGTGTATGCACTTTTAGATATTCGACCCTGCTTTTCTTTTATCGATAACATATTTCTCTATGATTTTATCTCTGCTACAATAAGTTGGCTGAATAAGAATAAAAGAATAAGAATTTAAACAAAAAACATGCCATTCTATTAAAGGGAATGTATAATGATCATTTTATATGTATACATTTTTAAATTGTTTAGCCATGAGTGAAAATTTGATGTGTTTGGTATTATACTTTCCCAGGTCAATAGCGTGCCCATTTGAAGCAAATTATATGTTAGGGCCCATTCACACTTGAAAGCGCAAGTTTTGCGGGAGTGATTTTTCAGCGGAAAAATCACTGAACACTGCAGCGATTTTTCCGCGATCGAGTTTAGCGCTTCTATAGCACTGAAAGGCGATCGGCGGGAAATCGCCTGAAAATGGTGCAATTTTGGGCAATTTGCTGCGATTTACTTCAATGGGAGCGTTTAATGATGGATCCCGAACACTGTCGGTAAAAGCCCCCCCAAAGCGTCCATGTGGACCAGCCCTAAGAAAATGTATTTAGCCATACGAGGCCAGTGTCACCAAATCCCTACATGTATAGATGCCTGTACCCGGTTACCGAATCAGCCTTCTGTCTCTGTACCTTATCTGCTCGTGTGTTGCCGACCTGGCCTGCCCGGCCCTCCAGGCTGTCACTCATCCCTTGAGTGTTCAGTCTGTCTGTACAGTGGCCTCTACTCCTCTGGAGTCCCCTGACTGCAGTACAGTCTATATCAGATCACCAAGTATCACTGGTTGCCAGGTTCTATCTATCCCCTCTCTCAAGGAGATACGTTAGTTCCTGCACAGCCGAGGGCCACCTGCCCCTCAGGTGGTCACTGGCTGAGCTGCCTGTGTCTCCCGCCTCACGGGAGATAGCCTACAGTTACACCAAACACTTACACTTCATTAGGTGTCCTGAGGTTAGTCATACTTGTATTATTGGTGATTCTTCAGATCATCCATAATCAAGTATACATCTGTATTATTGATGATTCTGCAGATCATCAATAATCAGATTCTCTCTGTGTGCTGACACCAATCGTTACACTGAGCTATCTAATTGCTGTTGGACACTTGAAAAGGAGGGGAGTGTGTAGAAGTACTTTAACTACCTGAAGTCCACCTAACGCCAATGGCCATGACCAAGGCGGCAGCCCCAGGACCGCCTAACGCCAATTGGCATCAGCTCCGCCATCAGTCTCCCAGCTGCGATTGCCACTAGGAGACTGTTAGACGGGCGAAACCGATGTCTATTTACTCCATCCACGATCCACGGCAGCGCTGTACATGACTGTCCATCTGGGGGAGACAGGAGCGATCCGCTGTCATAGGCTGAAGCCTATGACAGTCGATCGCTATGATTGGCTGGCAGAGGGACGGAGGGAAGGACTGGTAGAGAAATAAAAAAAAATAGTATTATTTATTATAAAATAAAACAATAAAATATTTACATTAAAATAAACAAACATGCCGGCAGGGCAAAGACCCCACCAACAGAGAGCTCCGTTGGTGGGCAGAAAAGGAGGGGGGAGAATCACTTGTGTGCTGAGTTGTATGGCCCTGCAGCGAAGCCTTAAAGCTGCAGAGGCCTATTTAGCAAAAATAGCCTGGTCACTAGGGGGGTTTAAGCCCAGGGGGGTCCTCAAGTCCTAAACCATTCTCTCAGTTGAGGAACTGCAGTGACATATAGTAGAATGTAGTAAATTACCCAGGACACCCACTTTACATGAATTATCCTGGTTTCAGCAACAGAACACTTCCTATAGCCTATACATTGCTGTGTGTTAATATGTAACCCTGCCCTCCCTGTGATGTTTAGCCTAGGCTTATTATTATGCAGAATTTTCCTTCCAATGCACTCGGGGAGACCAGGGCCCATATGCAATTCAGTTTTTCTCCAGAGTTTTCTCCTAGGTGATAGTTTCACAACTTGTCATAAAATGCCTTTTAAGCAACCAGCAAGCAAGAAAATGCTCAAAATGGAATAGGCTAGTACTTTTTCTCATCTTTTGTGTACTTTTTCAATTGTAAAATGCAGAAAATTTAATTTAAAGAGAAGATGAAAATTATCTCCTAGGAGATAACTCAGGTGAAAAAGTGAATTGCATTTGGGCCCAGGTGTTGTTTCTGCTCACTATGGAACACACAACAAAACAAACTTTCCACATTGATGCACCTGCCAACAGTATAGATGTTCCCAACTGTGATAAATTTCAGAATTTAAATCATGGTTAGGAAATATTTTACAGTGGATAAACACTGACTAAATAATGTATAAATGAATATTGTAGAAAATAAGTGATTTTATTAATTACATTCTATTCAGTAAAGTTGCATGGTAATGCTGGTAATGTACACTTTAAAACAAATTCCATTATATAACTTCAACATTCATTTTCAGTACAAAACTAAGGTAACAGTATCTTTGCTAATGCTTAGATACAGTATTTATGGACTTAAAGTAGCTGTATATTACATTAAAATCCATTGCACTAGAGCAACCAGTATTTGAAGCTATTCTTCTTAAAGGGAATCCAAGGTGAGAGGTATATGGAGGCTGCCAAATTTATTTCCTTTTAAATAATGCCAATTGCCTGGCAGTCCTCTCAGTCCTGTGTCTATAATACCTTTAGCCATAGACCCCGAACAAGCAGGCAGCAGATCAGGTACTCTGACTCAACTGACTCAGGTTTTACTAGATTAGCCATATGCTTGTTCCAGGGTTTTGCCTCAGACACTACTTATGCCAGAAGATCAACAGGCCTGCCAGGCAACTGGCATTGTTTACAAGTAAATAGATATGGAAATATATATAGCATCCTTCATATCCCTCTCACCTCGGGTTCCCTTTAACAAATGAGTTTATTGATTTTTTTTCTCCTGATTTAGCTTATTAGGTGGGAGCAGATGCTGCAAGGGATGAACAGTAGCAGGAGTCGGATACAGTACATTACACTGCACAGATTAATAAGTCTGTGTCCAGCAGCAGAGGACATCTGCAGTAGTCTCAGCTATGATGATGAATGCTAATGTCTATTTTATGTAAACAAAAGCTTTCACACACTCTTGTGTGAAATAACTGTCTGCTTACGGGCCGTCACTCCCACATTCAGCATCGAGCTGTAAATATGACATGCAAAAACACGTTGATACAAAACTATTTTATACATCGTATTTAACTACTCCTCAAAACCTGCCCAAAAAAAAATCACAGCTAAAAGTTTGTTCCCAGACATCAGGTTTTTATGTCTTGACAAGCCTTCAACAGTCAATGGGGTTGATTCACAAAGGTTACTTATTTTCACCTTAACTGTAAGAAGTGCTAATGCACGAGTTAAACAAATAAGGAGAGATAATTCATGAGATAAATAGATAAGGAGGGTTAAACCATGAGTTATGTCAAATAAGGAGAGCTAAACCATGAGTTATGTCAAATAAGGAGAGCTAAACCATGAGTTATGTCAAATAAGGAGAGCTAAACCATGAGTAATGTCAAATCAGGAGAGCTAAATCATGAGTAATGTCAAATAAGGAGAGCTAACCCATGAGTTATGTCAAATAAGGAGAGCTAAACCATGAGTAATGTTAAATAAGGAGAACTAAACCATGAGTGATGTCAAATAAGGAGTGCTAAACCATGAGTTATGTCAAATAAGGAGAGCTAAACCATGAGTTATGTCAAATAAGGAGAGCTACACCATGAGTTATGTCAAATAAGGAGAGCTAAACCATGAGTTATGTCAAATAAGGAGAGCTAAACCATGAGTTATGTCAAATAAAAAGAGCTAAACCGTGAGTTATGTCAAATAAGGAGAACTAAACCATGAGTGATGTCAAATAAGGAGTGCTAAACCATGAGTTATGTCAAATAAGGAGAGCTAAACCATGAGTAATGTTAAATAAGGAGAGCTAAACCATGAGTAATGTCAAATAAGGAGAGCTACACCATGAGTAATGTCAAATAAGGAGAGCTAAACCATGAGTAATGTCAAATAAGGAGAGCTAAACCATGAGTTATGTCAAATAAGGAGAACTAAACCATGAGTGATGTCAAATAAGGAGTGCTAAACCATGAGTTATGTCAAATAAGGAGAGCTAAACCATGAGTTATGTCAAATAAGGAGAGCTACACTATGAGTTATGTCAAATAAGGAGAGCTAAACCATGAGTTATGTCAAATAAAAAGAGCTAAACCGTGAGTTATGTCAAATAAGGAGAACTAAACCATGAGTGATGTCAAATAAGGAGTGCTAAACCATGAGTTATGTCAAATAAGGAGAGCTAAACCATGAGTAATGTTAAATAAGGAGAGCTAAACCATGAGTTATGTCAAATAAGGAGAGCTAAACCATGAGTAATGTCAAATAAGGAGAGCTAAACCATGAGTAATGTCAAATAAGGAGAGCTAAACCATGAGTTATGTCAAATAAGGAGAACTAAACCATGAGTGATGTCAAATAAGGAGTGCTAAACCATGAGTTATGTCAAATAAGGAGAGCTAAACCATGAGTTATGTCAAATAAGGAGAGCTAAACCATGAGTTATGTCAAATAAGGAGAGCTACACTATGAGTTATGTCAAATAAGGAGAGCTAAACCATGAGTTATGTCAAATAAGGAGAGCTAAACCCTGAGTTATGTCAAATAAGGAGAGCTAAATCATGAGTTATGTCAAATAAGGAGAGCTAAACCATGAGTTATGTCAAATAAGGAGAACTACACCATGAGTTATGTCAAATAAGGAGAGCTAAACCATGAGTAATGTCAAATAAGGAGAACTACACCATGAGTTATGTCAAATAAGGAGAGCTAAACCATGAGTAATGTCAAATAAGGAGAGCTAAACCATGAGTTATGTCAAATAAGGAGAGCTAAACCATGATTTATGTCAAATAAGGAGAGCTAAACCGTGAGTAATGTCAAATAGGGAGAGCTAAACCATGATTTATGTCAAATAAGGAGAGCTAAACCGTGAGTTATGTCAAATAAGGAGAGCTAAACCATGAGTAATGTCAAATAGGGAGAGCTAAACCATGTGTTATGTAAAATAAGGAGAGCTAAACCATGAGTTATGTCAAATAAGGTGAGCTAAACCATGAGTAATGTCAAATAAGGAGAGCTAAACCATGTGTTATGTAAAATAAGGAGAGCTAAACCATGATTTATGTCAAATAAGGAGAGCTAAAGGGTGAGTTATGTCAAATAAGGAGAGCTAAACCATGTGTTATGTAAAATAAGGAGAGCTAAACCATGAGTTATGTCAAATAAGGACAACTACACCATGAGTTATGTCAAATAAGGAGAGCTAAACCATGAGTAATGTCAAATAAGGAGAGCTAAACCATGAGTTATGTCAAATAAGGAGAGCTAAACCATGATTTATGTCAAATAAGGAGAGCTAAACCGTGAGTTATGTCAAATAAGGAGAGCTAAACCATGAGTAATGTCAAATAAGGAGAGCTAAACCATGTGTTATGTAAAATAAGGAGAGCTAAACCATGAGTTATGTCAGTCCAAAACTGTCAGTAATGTCAGATTTCTGCTACTTACTGTAAATGCCAGCAACATAGGAGAAAAGTAATTTATGGTTCATTTTACTCTGGAAGAAACGTACCTTTTATTTGTTTGTGTTTACATAAATTTCAAAATTTAGTGACAGAGATCCTTTAACCTCCTTGGCGGTTATCCCGAGCTAGAGTCGGGGTGGAAAACTGCATCTAAGAGAGGTGATCCCGACCTCTGCTCGGGGAAGCCGCCGGAGGCTGAATGCAGAGCAATGCGCGCAGAGCCACCCGGAGGATGGAGGCTTAACTGCAGCGCTGGAGCCAAAAAAATTGCACCGCTTTTAGACCCTAAAATCCGGAAAGAATCAGAACGCCAAGGGGGTTAACAAGCTATTGTCTTTCTCTGATTACACCTCTCTGACATTGTAGCTGTACTTGGTAGGTTTTAGTGCATGAGTCCCATGTAAAACTTGCAACAACGCCCCAAGCTCCTTAGTTATGCCACTGTTTAAGGACCACTGGAGCGAAAAAAAGAAAGCAGTTAAAATATTTAAGTCCATCTCCTCATGGGGGATCCTCTGGGTTTTCTTTGTTTTCAAAAGCATTTCATGAACAGCAGGTTAATTGTCAAAATAATAAGATACCAGCCAGCCTGCCAACTCACTTGCACACGATTTTGTCAGTTAGACTTAGCAACTGCCGTTCATGAAATGCTTTTGAAAACAAAGAAAACCCTGAGAATCCACCATGAGGAGATGGACTAGTCCAAAACCTGTTGGTCCTGTCAGATTTTAACATTTTTCGCTGCAGTGTTCCTTTAAGAGTCTTGCTTACAATTACAAAGCTATACCGTTGCATAATAGCTTACAGTTTATTGACATGTTAATAAAAAGGGTGATGAGAAGTTAAAATATTTTTTATCCCCTAATTACCATATTTTTTATTCCATAAGACACACCTGGCCACACAGCCCACCAGGGAGGTTTAGAGGAGGAAACCCAAGAAAAAAATATTCTAAACCAAGTGGATATTCTGAACCAGATGCATCTTCTAATGCTGCAGAACCTGGGATTGCGATTTGGCCAAATCCCAATTGCTCCCATGGGTTCACCACCATTCACTTTCATCAGTGTACCTAGAAATCATGGGACGCCATAGCACAGTTTTTGTTGGGGCCCCTGCCCACACCAAAATTATAAGGCACCTTTGGTCTCCTACCCTCTATCACAACAATTGTAGGTAGCCAGATGGACACCCTGGCATTAAATAGCCCTTCATAAATGGTAGGCAGTGTTACCTCCAGGTAGACCCCAGTATAAGTAGCTAAAAAATTCCTTGCCAGTATAGATAAACATAGGAAGCCAGAGGTGACCACCTGTATAGGTAAGCAGAAGTAGATCCCACAGTATAGGTAGGCCCCTCTGTATAGGCAGCTAAAGTTGATCCCCCTTAGTGGTAGCCAGAAGTAGCCCCTTTAGTATAGGTAGCCAGAAGGCCCTCAGTATAAATAGGCAGAAGTAGCCCCCAAGTATACAGTAGGTAGCCAAAATAACCCACTAGTATAGGTAGTCCCCACAATACAGTTAGCCATAGGGTCCCTAGTATATGTAGCCAGAAGGACCCCCCCCCCCCCAGTATAGGTATTCAGAGGTAGCCCCCTCAGTATAGGTAGCCTGAGGGCTCCCATTATAGGAAGACAGAGGTGCCCCCCTCCTGTATACAGTAGGTAGGTAGCTAAAAGGAACCTCCTATAGGTAGGCAGATGCACCCTCCCAGTATAGGTATCTAGAAGGTCTCCCCATAGGTAAGCAGAAGCAAACACCACCCCCCCCCCCCCCAAGTATAGGTAGCCAGACGTGACCCCTCCCACTGTCCTATGCAGAGTAATGGCAGCGGAAGCATGAGACAAATGACTCCCCTTCCCGGGCTCCCCCAGCGACCTACCTTTTCCAGGTGTCTCCATCTCCATGATTAGAACAGCCTTTCTCGTTACGTAACGTGACGAGAGAGGCCGCTATAGTCATGGATACAAAGACATCTGGAGTCTGTAGTTCAACGGTGGAGCCGGTTGAAGTCAGTCACTGTGTCCCTTGCCTACCCTGCCAATATTCTGCACTTCGGGGGAGGAGACCCCATGGCCACTTTGGGTGCTCTAGTGATCCCTACTCCACTGGTAGCAATATTCTGCAGCCCTTGCCTGGGGGACTGGCTAGTAAATTAGCAGTTGTGTGTGACTGCAGTTGTAGCCAAACACCTACTATGAGAACTTTTTTAGAATATTCTGGATTTATGACAGATACGTTATCTCTGTTGGTGTAATAGTCACCAACCATTTCCACTAATGCAGTAACTTGAAGTCCATTTTTTTAAAAAGTGCTGCAAACTTCATTTCTGTCCAGTTTTGTGTGCTGCCCCATTGTATTGCACTTCATGTATCATAGTGGGAATGGACCAAATTCACTGACCTTTCAGTAACCCCACCAGTAAAAGGTGTGTGTCTGGGCAGGAGTTGAGATCCCTAATAATAAATCCATAACCTCCCTGCATACCTGGAGACACCCACAGTACAAATGAGGATACCAGTCTATCCTGTTTACTTTGCTAGATGAAGCAGGGGTGTGTCAATCATATTATCACATGCAAAGTCTTTAGATATAAAGAAAATATATTTCCAGGTATTTCCTACTTGCCAAACTACGTTGAAAATAAGCAGGTGTAAAAATAGCTAAGAATAATCTAAATGAAAATCTTCCGTGAAAAATAGCAATATATAGAATTCCATACAATGTTAGCAGTAACAATTTACTTTGTTTTTTGACAATCCTGCAACTAATGATTTTTTTTTTCATTCCCCCTTTGCTATAAAGTAAAGAGTACAGAGTAAACAGGCGGTTACCATGGGGACTCTATGACTCACTGCCACACCTGTGATTACCGTATCTGCAGGTTAGTGCAATGCATCTATAATACCAGCTCTAGCCATTCTCTCTCTCCCTTTATTGCAGTACAAAGGTCCTTTTAATCATCCTTTGTGTGCTGTATGTTTTTTTCCGCAGCAGAAAACTAGTTCCTTGCAGGAGTATTATCACCCTTGACCAACTGTATATCTTACTAAATATGAAATATATTTTTTTAACAGACAAAGGCCTCAATTCACTAACCTTAACTCCTGTCTTTAATAACTCTTCTGAGCCGTTTTACAGTTATCACAATTATATCACCATGGTGATAACTGTAAAACAGCTCAGAAGAGTTATTAAAGACAGGAGTTAAGGTTAATGAATTGAGGCCAAAGGCCTCAATTCACTAAGCTTATCTCCTGTCTTTAATAACTCTTCTAGAGTTGTTACCATGGTGATAAGGCATGTAGTATTCAGGAAACATTTTACCTCAGGCAAGCCTAAAGTTAACTCTTCTGTCTTTAAATTAACTCTCCAATCCTTAAAATAACTCCAGAGTTAAAGACAGGCTGTTAATTAACTGTGTGTGAAAATAACTACAGAGGAGCTAAATTAACTACAGAGGAGGTAAATTAACTACAGAAGAGGTAACTTAAGGAGTGAAGAGGTAAGATAACTCTCTCACGTGTGGAGGTAAGTTTTCTCTTGCTTTATTATCTCTAGCATGATCTTAGTGAATTGAGGCCAAAAAAGGCTTTAACTGCCAAAAACGTACCTAGTATGTTTCTTGGTATTATTCCCTCCTGGAAGCAGTGGGGAGGGGGGCTGACATAATTCCTCCCTCCCTCTCCATGGCCTGCTGCAGAGCTGGAATAGCAGTGTGTGTAATTAACTCACCCGTTCGCTCGCTCCATGCCACGTGTCCCCAGCCGGCGGCCGGCTCCTCTCTTCTTCCTGTTTCCCTGCATAGGGAGGACCTATGCCTGGCTACCTATACTGGCTGCAACTATATATGGCTACATATAGTGGCTGCACCTATATCTAGCTACCTGTACTGGCGGCACCTATACCTTGCTACCTACACATATCTTATATTCAGCAGAATCAGGGCTTTTACAAACAGTAACATTTTTGTCAGTAAATATAATTCTTTTTTGAAAAAAAAACACAACAGAAAAATATATATTTTTTTATTTCACTTTTTTTTTTTTACAAAAATTTAGTTATATCTCTAGAAAAAATACATGTTGTTTCAGTGTTCAAGCCCAATTCATTATGGGAAAAAACCAATATATAATATGTCCTATTTCATGTAGGTGTTCTTGTTAAAAATCCTAAGTAAACTTAATGAGTGCAAAACGTCTAATGTACATCCAACCTTAACCCCCACCCCACCCACCCACACACACAGACACACATACACTTAATATTAGTTGATATCCAAAGCTTGACTAATAGCCGAACTCCAGAGCCATTGCGCTAAGTAGGGCCCCCAGTGCACTATAGCCACAAACTTACATTGCCCAAATGAAGTGATTTATGTTTCCAGGGCTTAGGGTAGGGATGAGCAAAACTAATGAATTCTGCTTTGACATAAGAAAAACAAATAGTTTAGTGGTATTAAGTGATGAGTCTTGTGAAATATCCCTATACAGACTCCAAAGAGGACTCCATAGAGGGCCCTACAAGCTTGTCATATCAAACCTTATATTGTTGTTGTTTTTTTTTTTGCATGTGTGGATTTTTTTTCTTTTTTGTTCTATATCACTAGAGGACTTGAGAAATCTAGAGGCAATGCACCTGTGTGGCTGCTATGCTGATTGCTAGGATCAAGGACTAAAACAATGCCAATATCCCTCTAGATTGTAAGCTTGCAAGGGCAGGGACCACATCCTAGTGTTTCTTATTCTGATGTAATTTATCATATGCACAAGCACCAGTATCTGTGATGTCTCTAACCACTCATGAACAATGTCTGTATTTGTATTGCTAGATGTCATGATTGTCCAGAGTTTTGAACCTCTTTTGTATCTATGTACCCCACTATTTGTTTTGTACTATGTACAAAGCTATCAAAAATGTTGGCGCTATATTAATAAAATTATAATAATATCCAGCAGCTCAATGGCTCCATTACGGCTGCTGCTATCTTTTGCGATCACTTCAGTCCTCACACCAGCCACACATAGCCTTCACTCCACTCAGGTCCTATTTCCACTAGGTGTCGCATCTGTTTCCGAATCGTATGCTGCACCCAGGCTACTGTGAAGCTATAGCCAAATCGATAAAGCCGTGCCATTCATAGCTAGCCAAGTATAGGTGCCTCTAGTCTAAGTAGCCAAGAGTAGGTGCCCCCAGTATTTCTAGCCAAGTGTAGGTGCCCCTAGTATAAGTAGCCAGGAATAAGTGCCTCCAGTATAGGAAGCCAGGTATAGGTGCCCCAGTATAGGTAACCTGGTATAGGTGCTCCCATTATAGGTAGTCAGGTATAGGTGCCCCAGTAAAGAAAGTCAGGTATAGGTGCCCCTAGTATAGGTAGTCAGGTATAGGTGCCACCAATATAGGTAGCAGGTGTAGGTGTCCCAGTATAAGTAGCCAGGAATAGGTGCTCCTGTATAGGAAGCCAGGTATAGGTGCCCACAATATAGGTAGCTAGGTTTAGGTGCCCCCAGTATAGGTAGCTAGGTTTAGGTGCCCCCAGTATAGGTAGCCAGGTATAGGTGCCCCAGTATAGAAAGCCAGGTATAGGTGCCCCCAGTATAGATAACCAGGTATAGGTGCCCTCATTATATGTAGCCAGGTATAGGTGCCCTCAGTATAGGTAGCCAGGTATAGGTACCACTGGCTGGGTGGGAGGAGGTGGGTGACAATGGGGGGAGGCCAACAACATTCCTTCCTCCCTCCCTCTCCATGGGCCCCCTTCCTGTGTCCCCCTGCAGAGCTGGCGCATTGGTGCGTTTTGTTGTAAATAACTCGCCTGCCCGCTCCATGCAGTGATGAGTCCGCTTCGGCAGCAGGCTCCTCTCCGGCCGCCAATCCCTGTAGTATGATGCGTAATCCGGTGCAATGCAGGGAAACAGGAAGTAGAGAGGAGCCAGCTGCTGGAGCGAATGGATGCGTCGCATGGAGCAGGACAGGTGACAACGTACCGCTGCGCCACTCTGCAGGGGGAACAGCAGAGCGGGATAGGAGGGGGCCCCTGGAGAGGAAATAATATCAGCCCTCCTCTCCACTTCTGCCGGGCACCCCAGTTCCCAAGCCCGCACCCCGGTCTCCACCACCCCCAAGCCGTCCCCGGGTTGACAATGCCTGCAGCAGGTGCTCATGGGAGGTCTGGCCCTGTATGTGACTTTAGAAACCACTAAAGCCAAAAACTAAGCATGGCAGCCAGGCAACTGGCATTATAAATTATGATGACAATCGCCATATTCCTCTCACTTCAAGTTTCCTTGAAACTAATGATGTGTCCTGTCTCTGAATAATTACTCCGAATGTTAAGTTAGATTATATGGCTTTGTAAAATTAGGCTATAGCAGGCCTGAGCAGACTATAAATCTGCCCTGCGGCCGCTATGAAGTCGGCCCACAGAGAGAGGGCGGGATTCCGAGATTCCCCGCCGCCATCCATTCAGGGCACGTACAATAATCAATTTACCCAATCTTACTCTCCCGTGCTGATCTCCATGGCAACGGTTTTGGAGAGCTGTGATCACTGTAATTAGCTCACAGTGATCACAAGGTCAGAAGCCAATTAAATCATCTCCTTACCAGCGTACGGAGCAAGTGGGTTGCACTTGCACCAGAGGTATGCAAATGGCAAGAGAGATAAGACTGTGGGGTGGTGAAAGTAGTTGAAAGTTATGCCCTGGCAGGAAAAACAGGACATAAACAGGGCGCAGATTTCAACTACTTCCATCCGGAAGTGATTAATGCTAAGACCACCAAAATATAGAACCTGGGGCATAGCTGACAGATAATGTGTAATGAGAACAACTCATATATTTACCTGTTTGGTTGCCAAGCAACTATCCAAGTCTGGCTGCTTCAGCTTTAGGTGAATAGTGAACTGACTGACACTATGTAGTTTCTACCAATGAGTCATAAATATATTCTGTCTCGCTGTGAGACATTTGTGACATCACACTCTGAATGGAACCTGCCTAAAGCATAACAATATGCTGAAACAGCATAACCTAAACAGCTATAGTGTACGTTAAGGGCCTGAGCCCACTAATGCAGTTGTGTCCGCTTCTGTCCGCTTTTCAACATCTGTAACAACATCTGTAACTTTTCTGTAACTATAACATCTGTAACTGTCCGCTTTTCAACCATGTGTAACTGAAAAGCGGACACAACTGCGTAAGTGGGCTCAGGCCCTAAACCACACACCCTTACATTCTAGTAGGATAGTAAGGTAACACTGGTGTATGGTGTTGTTCCTACAGAATTTGAGTATAAATTAGCTTTTAATTTGGGCAAAAGGCATACTTTTCAGTCTACAGGAAGCAGAATTAGCAGGAGCCGAATTGAAAATTTGCATGGGCGTAACCAGATTTGAAAGTTACTATTATTATTTTATTATTATTGATTGGTATAGCGCCAACATCTCTCTTGGCACTGTGCAGAGTAAAACATACCATCTTGCTGGTGATGTCAGCATTAGAACAGGGAGAATTTACAGGAGTTTCACCATTGAGTGGTTTGTGTCCCCTCAGCAGCCACAGATAAGTCTCAGAGAACGTAAGTTTCTAAACTCTGCTTTTTTTGCATAAGCATCCCTGAAATCCATCCAGTGCCTCCCATTGTAAACAGGAAATAGTTAAAAAAAATAAATGAGCTCTTCATACCTGGGTTTTATAGCTGTCCACACTTTTATTTGGTTAGGATGTAAAAGAAAATTTCCCAAGATGACCCTATTCTGCAATAAAACATAGATAAGCAGAATAAGCCTTTACAAGCTCTTCCAAAACTAAGCAGGAGTAACATTTTTGAGTAGCGTTTCACATTGAACCTAATGCTGGGAATACACTGAGTTTTTTTGGCAGATAGATGGCTTGCTAGATCATTTCTGGCAGGCCTGATCTGATTTTGATCATTTTTCTGATCCATTTTCTCATAGAAGTGAATGGAAATCATAAAAAATGATCAGATAATCGATCGGAAAATCGATCTGACAGTAAATCTACTGAAAAATCTCATTGGGCTTGATTCAAAAACCCGTGCTAACTGTTAGCACGGGCGTGCTAAACAGTTTGCACGTGAAGTGCCGCTCGTGGACTTTAGTGTGCGCAAAGTCCTGCGATCGCGCGATTGCAGACAATTGCACGCGATAATGAGGACTTTTGCGTGCGAAAAAGTCTGCGTTATCGCGCGCAAATGTCCGTGAGTGGCACTTCACGTAACAGTTAGCACGGGTTTGTGAATCAAGCCCTTTGTGTATTCCCAGCATAAGGCAGGGTTCACACTTGATTGCATTTTCCCCACAAATAAAAGGCACATTAGAACAGACAGCCCATGTAAACCAATAGGCTCTTTCACACCTAACAAGAATTTTTGCAAGCAGGATACATCCTGATAGCCTGCAGCATTTTTTTGGACACTACATGTACTTTGTATATTTACATTGTGCTGCTGGGAAAAAAAAAACGCAAACGTATTGTCGCATACTAATGCATGTGGTGATTGGAAATCTTTGACAAAAGATTGTCAGAAACCCAGCAATTCAAGTCGAGTGAGTCCACGAGAGGGGTGGCATAGGGGAGACCCTGCCAAAGGCTTACAATCTAAAGGGTGGGGGAGGGACACATAAGGTAGGGCTGTGGAAAAGGTGCTCAGCTGAGACAGTTGAGATAATTCTCCCACTCATATAATTATGCCTAAAGGTCCGTACACACGCCGGACTGAAGGCAATGACGGGTCCGTCGTCACCTCCCGCTGGGTGGGCGTTCCAACGCCAGTCCGGCGTGTGTACGCACTGTCGGCGGACTGATACGGCTGTTTCTGAGCGATCCGCCGGGGCGGATCGCTCAGAAGCAGCCGTATCAGTCCGCCGACAGTGCGTACACACGCCGGACTGTCGTTGGAACGCCCACCCAGCGGGAGGTGACGACGGACCCGTTCGTTGCCTCCAGTCCGTCGTGTGTACGGACCTTAAAAGAGGTGATGAGAGCAGTTAAGCCTGGTACACACTTTAAATTTTCATTGGCCAATCACTGACCAATTGTACCACCCTCTTGTAGAATGATTGTTTACCTACACAATCTGATCATAGTATCCAATATCTGTTGACCTGCATACTACAAGGAGGTGGTAAAATTGGTCAGTGATTGGCAAATCATAATTGAAAGTGTGTGCCAGGCTTTAGAGTAGAACTGGAGAAGATGCTTGATTAAGTAATAGCTCCAAAGAGAGAAATCAGCTAGTATAATCTCTGTCAGAAAAAGTGGGTGTGGTTACTCCTTGTTTGCCTTTGTGAATTGCCTCTTTTGATCATTTCCCCTGCTTTACTGACCTCATTACCGAATGTTTTAGACCAGGTCTAAAGACAGGTCTAAAACATTACACCAATCCATAAGTAGACTAAAAACCATCAGTAGACTAGTCTAAACTGCTTAGTGAATTTTTGGCCATTGTCTAGTAGATGATAGATTAAATAAATACTATTGACACTTTTTAACTGAACTCACTTTATCAGTACTTTTAACTGAATTCAACCCCTGCTCATAACTGTCAGTTAAAAAAAGCTTTTGGCTATTTTATCTGCCAGGATAATATATTTTTACACAGTTAACTTCACTGGCATTCACAGTCAGATTAGTCTAAATACTTTGTTTTTTTGGTGTAAAAATTAATTAGTAAAGCTATCATTCTTAATTGAAAATGTACTGTATCTAAAAGTAATATTTTCATTTTAGCCAATTCTGGAGTGTTAGTTGACATTCTTTTATATATCTTGTAGGAATTCCTGAAGCAGGATCTCAACACTTCAAGTCCCGGTATTTGCTTCGGACCGTTCTGCTCTGGAAGAGTGCTGCAGTGATATGAGATTCCCGGCCTTTGCTATGGACCTTTATGCTCCAGGAGAGAGCTGCATTGCTATGGAATTTCCAGCCTTTACTGTGGACCTTTATGCTCTATGATAGGGCTGAACTGCTATGAGATTCCCAGCCTTCATTATGGAATGTTATGCTCTAGGAGAGTGCTGCAGTACTATGAGATTCCAAGCCTTAGCTATGGACATTTATATTCCAAGAGAGAGCTGCATTTCTATGAGATTCCCTGCCTTCACTATGGACCTTTATACTCCAGGAGAGAGCTGCACTGCTATGAGATTCTTAGCCCTCGCAATGGACCTTTATGCTCCAGGAGAGAGCTGCACTGTGATGAGATTTCCAACCTTCACTATGGACCTTTATGCTCCAGGAAAGAGCTGCACAGCTATAAGATTTCCAGCCTTCATTATGGACCTTTATGCTCTAGGAGAGGGTTGCAGCACTATGAGATTCCCAGCCTTTACCATGGACCTTTATGATCTAGAAGAGGACTTTAGTGTTATGAGATTACTGGCCTTCACTTCTGGCCTTTATGCTCTAGGAGAGGACTGTATTGCTGTGTGATTTCTGGCCTTTGCTATGGACTGTTATGCTCTAGGACAAGTCTTCAATACTATGAGATTTCTAGCCTTCGCTATGGACCTTTATGCTCTAGGACAGGTCTGCATTGCTATGAGATTCCCAGCCTTCGCTATGGAGCTTTATGCTCGAGGACAGGTCTGCATTGCTATGAGATTCCCAGCCTTCATTATGGACCTTTATGCTCTCTGAAGGGGCTGCAGTTTTATGTGTTTTCTGGCCTTTGCTACGGGCCTTCACGCTGTAGGAGAGGACTGAAGGCTGTATGATTCCAGGCCCTCACCATGGACCTTTATCTCCACAAGAGAGTTGTCACAGGCAAATGGCCACTGACCATGAGGCTCCACCCCAACCAACAAAAACCCACATGGCTCCTAAGAGTCAGGGAGAAGGGAAGAACCTTTTAAGGGGAAAGTAAGGGCAAAAATCCTTCTTGCCCTAATATTTAATCCCAAGTTCAGGCTTGTGTATTTTAATGAATAATGTGTGCTGTATGTTTTATAATTTGATACACTTTACCCCCCAAAATATGGCCAATATGTTAATACAATGACTAATAGTAGTCAAGGTCAGAATGGTAAGAATTGGATGTCTGTGTTATATAAATCCACAATAATATTAATAAAGTCTGGGGTTGTTTCCTATGCTGACTTTTCATGCTATTGTGAGACTGTATTGAACAGCAGTCTATGAACTGTCCAAACTCATCACCCTTGGGAGGTAGTCAGGCAGGACCTGGAAGGTGGCACCAGACAGTGCTTTCTTTGCCCACCTCCTTAAGCCTTTCCAATCCATTCTATTGATCACTCATGTCCCCCAGCGCTTACTTTTTCTGGCTTTGCGCAGTGGGGTGTGATCAATGTGTGCTGCTGCCATGGGAGCCGGTGAGGTCTCTACCACCCTGCATTATGTTGGCAGGCATGAAATGAGGGCAGAGCTACAGTGCGTGAGCTGGAGACGCTCCCCCGCTGATGCCGAGGGGGCGGATCAGGCGTACATACTGTAGCTCCGCCCTTGTTACGTGCCTGCCAACGTAATTGCATAATTACGTGGCACAGCATAGTGCTGGAGGGGATCAAAGTGTCAGCCTTAGCCCAACAGTTGGATTCATGTAGGCTGATGCCATGCTGCAAGGAGAACGCCAGCGCATACCACTAAGGCTGCATCTGAAATGACCACCAGCTCAGTGTGTAGCACCTATATAGACTTTCTGCACACTTCGCATTCAATTCAGATGCAAATCATATGCAAATGATGCCATGCTGGACTAGATCTTGCAATGCACCCCTAGTGGCAAGCCTAAATGCACCCGCGTAATATTTGCCATGTTTTCCTATGTTGAACTAAGTCTGACATTGGAAAATGAAATGGAAAATACCAATGTAGGATATAGGATTGGAAGGGGTTAAGATAACCTGAGATGAGAGGAATACAGAGTCTGACATATTTATTATATATAGAAGAATGAAGAGAGACGCTGGCCATAGGAGGTGCGGTATGGCTATGAGCACCTCCCCCACACACACATGGCTTCAATTTCAGAATTTATTAAGGGCTAGGGTATCCTTCAAAGGAAACCTGAGACCTTGAAAATGGAAGCATTTATACTTACCTGAGGCTTTCTGAAGCCCCCTTTAGGTACCAGCCTTACCATCCTCCTGGGCCACTCTGAACCTCTCCTGGCCAGCGTGGTAAATTGCTCATCCAGTGGGCAGGAGAGTTCTGTGCCTGCGTAGTTAGTACTGTGCTCAGAATGCTCCCGACCAAAGAAGCACAATTAGGGCGCCCGCTTAACAAGGCGCAGTACAGCGCAACTGAGCAATTAACCAGGCTGACCACCTGTGTGGGAACCCATGGCCTAAAGGGGACTGGAGGAAGCCCCAGGTAAGTATAAGGGCCCGTTTCCGCAGGGATAGTGATGCGAATGCGGCTACCTTGCCGCATCGAATCACTTCAGCTGGCGCCCACGTCACTTCTGCTTCTCCCGATGCGGAAGTCAATTGAGGAGGTGGGACGCGGCTGGGGGTGGATGCGGCCACGCGAGAATCCGCACCGCTCCCCACAACATGCACGCAGTGGAAACTATTTCATTGCCGTGCATGTGTTTTAGCACTCCCGCGGTGCGATGCGGCTATGTAGCCGCATTGCACCACTTGTAGTGGAAACGAGCCCTTAATGCTTCCATTCTCGAGGTCTCAGGTGCATTTTAAAAAGAAACAAAAATGGCAGCCTTCCTATCCCTCTCACCGTAGGTGAGTGAAGACAGGTATTAACTCCATACAGAGAAAGAAACTTCCAATCTGTTAGCACCATTATTTATGAGCAGGGGTAGGGAACCTATGGCTCAGGAGGCAGATGTAGCTTTTTTGATGGCTACATCTGGCTCACAGACAAATCAGTAGGGGTTTATTCACTAAGCTACACTGGTCAAGCAGCGCAGCTTAGTGTGGCAGCACACGTTAAATATTCAAAGTAATGCACGCTACTGCTGTAGCATGCACTACTAACTTACTCGCACTACACCAAAACGAACGACTGCTCCAATTGTCCTACTCTTGACCCTGTCAAGTCCAGTGACTTATTAGAACGAGATCCCCGCACTTTGATTGGACGAATAGGCTGCCTGTCACTCGACAGGCAGCCTATTGGGCCAAAGTGCGGGGATCTCGTCCTTCAAAGTGAATCAACCCCCAACTCACCTAGCTAATTGTACAACCTGTTCGTTTATATTTCTCCTGTCTGGCTCTCAGAAAAATTGCTGATGTTGCTGAAACCCAAGAGAAGCTGAAGACGTGTCTGACACTTCCACTGCCCAGAGGATGAACTGTATACAAATCACCATGGCAACAGGGACCTGAGCCCTACTGTCCCAGTTTGAAACATTGTATGACTCTCACGGAATTACATTTTAAAATATGTGGCATTTATGTCTCTCTCAGACAAAAAGGTTCCTGACCCTTGATTCAGAGCATAATTTGCGCACCAATCTCTGGGTCATGTGACTTTTTCAAAGGGAATTTATGTGGAACAGCTGTATGAAAATTGTGGGAATAATGGTATAGTCTCCTAGTCACTTTTACTAATAGTAACAAATGTAGGAATGTGAGCTAAGACAAAGGGCTCTTTCCCACCTCCAAAGAATAATGTTTACTATTACTATTTTTCATTGATTTTTAGTACTTTTTCCTTTCTGGGATGCTAAAAATATATTTTGCAGACAAAATGAGAAAACATCTCCTGTGAGAAAACAAAGGGGTGATAGGCTGCAAATGAATTTACAAATACATAAAATGCACAAGTAAAAGTGTTTCTGTCGGAAATGACATATATAAAGGGAATGAGATGCTTTGTTGCAATATGTTAATACCCAGCAGCAGTAAGAAAGTTCCATGTAAACAGAGAATTCCTCTGAATCTCCTCAGGCCAATGTCAGGCTCTGACACACCTAGAGCTGCGACACCGATGACATCAGGCTGAACTGGAGGGCTGGGCTCTCGGTCTCCATATTTACCTGGAGAGGAAAGAAAGAGAACGAAACAAGCCAAGGGGCAGCCCAGCCCTCCTTTGCAGCCAGGTCCTCCCTCTGTCTGTGAGCCCCGGTCCCCTCCCCCGTCACTACACCTTTCCCTGCCTCGCCTGGCCAGAGGAAGCTCCATTTTCTGCTGTGCGAGTCCCCTGAGCTCCCCGCACACCTGTGTCTCTGGCTGCTGCTGCCCAGACTAACCAGCCAGCCGTGTGGATTCCCTGTAACTTTCTGCCGCTGGGAGGGAGAAGTTCTCGGTGTCAGTATGCGGCGGAGCCCTGCTGGAGGGGGGATCCTTGTTTTGTTACTGGTGAGTGCTGCTTGTCTTCCTGTGGGACTGAGTGCTGCTGCTAGGGAGCCTGCCTAGTGTTGCTTGTGACAACATTTGTGTATTCTCATGGGGAACTACAGAGCATGTCAGCAAACTTTTTCAGTGAAAAAAATGGCAACAGTGTAATAATTGTTCTGTTCTGTGTTGATTTTCTTTTTCTAGTTAGAAACTAGCCTAAAGGGCTGGTTTACACGGACGCTTGGCGGCGTTTACCACCAAACGTTCGGGACTCGGCTAAATGCTCCCATTCAAGTGAATGGGAGCGTTTCGCATCGCACGATTACCATCAGTTGCACAAATGCGGCTTTCCGATCCAGATTTAACGCATTGTTTTGGTCAGCCCTAGAAGCCGCATGTGACATCCAGGGTCTCCTTGCGGGGACGAGAAATGCCAATCGCGATGTGAAGCAGACGATCGTCGTACCGCCGCCCCCGAACGAAACGTCACAGGACGATGCGGCTTTTGGCCGCTCCAACGCCCCCTGCCGTCTGTGTGAACCAGCCCTTAAACGGCTAGGAATGATATATTTAAAACAGTCTGGCATTGGTGTAGCAGGGACAGAGGTTGTGTCTGCACTGGGGCCCCTGGGTCAGAGAGGCCCTCCCTCACCTGCAGTATTAGCTCTTTATTGGTCCTGAGCTGATAATAATCGCTTGTACAGATGCATTGAATAGTGGTAATCATTAACAAACTGTTCCCCATCCCCTTCTTGCACATCTGGTACTGTGGTTGTCTTTGGCAGGTTTTGGAACACTGTATCAATTGTTATGTATAGAGTGCTTGGGGAGGGGGAAAATAAAAACTTGCACAGGGGCCCATAGCTCCTTTAACTACGCCACAGCAGTCTAGTTACCTGCTGTTTTTGACAGAGTTTGTTAATGTTAGGTTAGATAGAGCACCTGTACTTAAGAGGGCAATCAGCCTGTTCACTAGCAATATGGCATAATGTCTGCTGAAATAATGATACTCCTTTGTACAGTAGTTCTCCAGGCGCTAGTCTACTTTAAGGGACCCTGAGGGAAACCTCAAAGAGAACAGTTCTCCAACCGACAGCACGGAGCTTACTGATTGGCCAAATGGCGTGGGCGTAGTTTACTACAACCTTTCTACGACCTAGCAGTTCAAGAGGGTGCTACCCACCCAAACACGTTAGCAGAATTTCCCTAAAAGTCCCCTAAAGTAAACTGGAGCTGTTCTCTATAGCTATAAAGGAAACATTCGGGTTCAATGATTGCTACTTTTCTGTGGTTGCCACGTATGCAGTTATTGTATGTCACATCAGGCACCCCTTTTAAAGATGGCAAAATAGCCATAAGGTACAATGGAGCGCATTGGTATTTGGTTCAAATACCCTGTTTGCCAGTCAGTCGCAATGCAGGTCAGGGTGTCATGCCTGTTACGTTTTCTGGCTAGAGAAAACAGGTGGAGCTGGTGATTTATGGCTCCATTCTAGCCAATGGATCTACAGATCTCTAATTTAGGATCGATACACCACCATGTGAAATTTGGTTGCCTTTTTATCTGTGTGGTACTTTAAAAAATGGCTATCCAATTTTCAAAAGTGGAATTCTGTTATCAGATTGCCATTTCTTTATAACTAGGCCCATAAAGGATGCTTTCTGACAATGACGGCTAATTACTATCTTGATCTAGTGAATAGGTTCTTATGAAACGTTTACTGTGTACCATATAAGGCAGCGTGGATTCTGGGACAGAAATAATGCTGGCATTCAGAGGTGTTGGAAGTAATAGCATTGTTCAGAGGCAGATCTACAAATGATGGAGCACTAGATGAAAATTCTGTTTGGACCCTTATCTAGCCTTAAGTGAGGGATAATGTCCTCTCCTCTCTCCCCTTTCCTCTGTGGATATCGATGAAGTCATTGGTGAACAGTCACGCTTAGCTTGCACTCTAGAAATAAATACTTCTCTAGCAACAGATAGTTACCATCACTACAGTATGTATGTATATGTAAAACAACACAAGGCTATTTCACTATAGCCATTGGGAAGGGGGCGACTGATATTAGGGTGGTGGTTTCACCATGTTAATTCTCCATGGTGATTTTCTATACTAATGTTACCATGGTACACCTGTGAGATGGGAGCTGAAAACTTTGTCCACTGGACTCCAGGCCAGTTGTATGTCAGTGTGAAAGCTGTCATTGAATTTCTGTGTTTTGTGATGGTGAAACGCTGGCATTTACCACTTGTGTGAATCTAGCCTTTAACTGGTTTTGGATGACGCTAGTTGAAATCAGTGCCCTGTTTGTGTTTGCTTATCTGTCTGCTTATCCCTGTCAGGGCATAGATTTCAACTTCTCTGTTATGTGCTAAAGCTGTTCCTGTTGCTCTGCTGATCCATCAATTATTCAGACTACTTGCTCTGCTGTCACGCTGACAGCAGAGCTCCATATCTATAATTTCATTGGCTCCTGACCACATGATCACTGTGAACCAACCACATTGATCATAGATCGTTTCCATTGAAAAAAATCTCTGGTCCTTAAGAGGCCAGAGACACAAAGAACAGATGTGGTTAAGCAACAAGTTACTTCAGTAGAGCAAAGCCTCTGGAATCTCCAGAGGCTACTCCGATTTTTCTTGAGCCCACCACCGGTCGCCAGGACCCTCTTGTTCTTCGTGGCCATGCTCCCATGCACAAACAAGCATGGCTGAACTGTGCAGGTTTACTGGCGGCCTGCGCAGTAGAACGACCGAAAAATCCAAGCTACTGTGCAGGCGTGGGACGTCTTGCACTTGCACCTGCGCAGTGCAGCTGCACTTGCATTTGGATGATAGCGCATTTGAATTAAACAGAGACTTCCCTCCACTGAGATAAGCATCTTTTTCCCAAAATTTGCGTTCAGGTTCACTTTTTAAGGTTGCATGTATGAGATCCTAACTGCCATGGCTCTCAGAGGAAACAGGATGTTATTAATACTGAAATGTACATGAATGATGACTTCCTCTTCACCTGGCCTGAATTAGTCTACTGTGGACTTTGTCAGGTGTTCTCCTGTCAGTATGATATAAACGATTGCCTTGGTGTTTGCAAGAATTGGTGTGCTTCTAATATCAGTGCAAAGCTGTGGTGTAGGTGCAGCTGTCAGAGTTCCAACAGGACCACTGTTCCTTGTATACCTGTAAGGGCTCTATTCAGCTAAAAATTACAAACAAACCGCAATGCAATTGCAGATTTTCCAAATTTTAATGTGTTTTTCCATGTGGTTCCATGCTATTTTCGGGTGGTTTTTAATTTTTCACAGCGTGACATTTTTGTGCCGATTCGTTTCATTTGCAAAAAATAAATACACCATGAAATGGCAAGAAGATTGCATAGCCCCACGTTTGTCCATGATCCTTCAGAGGAGGCGTGGACATGTGCCGTTCCCCTTTGGTTGCAAGGTGAGAGCTGTGCATTGTGTATGGTGGGGAGGGTTGTAGCAGAGTTGGGGTCAAGAAGACACTTCTACTAAATGAAGTTCCAAGGGAATGTTTCTACGATTCCTGGTGATAAAATTGTGAGAATATCTCTGGTTTATTCAAAGCTGCCCATTTTATTGATATCGAAATGTAAGTGAAATAAACCCTTTTTTTGTAGATGACAATGGTGAAAGCAGAATCAATGGAGAGGGTCAAACCAGAATGACTAGTAGTAGTGTGACTGAGCGAATGCATCTTCTACAGTAGCTGTAATTTCCATACAAATACTAATAGTCCTACAGCAGCTGAAGTGTGCCAATAATCTGACAATGCATTGGGACTTCTGTTTTTTGTTTTTGTGTGACCCCAACAGAGGTACCATGATCATTGCTAGTCTGTCAAAAATCACCAACAATCAATTCAGGCAACAGAAAAAGTGAGTCATCTTAAACTTGCCATAGACATGATTAGTCTGCATTTGGTAGGCCACCCAGCACTTGTGGTATACATACATACATATATTGTTGGAAGATTTGCTTAAACCCAGTTATTGCAAGAAAGGTCTTACATTAGCAAAGTGAAATAAAAACTTGAGCCACTAGGATGGATTCTTTTTGGCTGAACATCAAGAAGGTAGTATAACCATGGCAACCCATACCAGGGTCAATGGAATTGTTTTATTTACTGCAGCACTGGTACACTGAGCCAACAAGCTATGCTTAAGCCCAATGAATGCTCCAGGATGCTTCTTTATGATAAACAATTTGATGAGTGTTTTTTTTTTTTTTTTTTATTCGTACTTGCGTATATATCACACACGTTTGCAGTCTACAGAGCAAGTGATTTCACTGTTTATCACTGGATGCCGTCATTGTCTGTTCTGCTGCCCCTAAGCTCTGGTCGCTGATAATGGAGACTGGTGCCATTAATCTTTCACTGTTGCTCCTACTGAAATATGTGTGGAATGCCAGGAAACAAAAGCCAGTGGCACATGTAACATTCAACAAGGCAAAAGGATCCTTTCCTCCTCTAGGACTGCAAACCGAAGTCCACTTTTGTATGGAATCTTTCCACAATTCTGCTTCTGGGTGCTTTTTCTCTGGGAAACTCTGGAAATCTTGCAATTTTTAGGAAAGCACTGATCTGATCCCCTGAGTGTATACAAATATATAGGTGCCTACAAAGAAGCAGATCATTTAGGTGCCGATGTCATTATGTTAAAATAGGCACTGCATAGACTGCAGGGGTTGGTTAGGCATTGGATGGGAGGAGGGGTCATTTAGGGTTAGGTTTCGGCAGGGACTGGGGGGTTGTTTAGGGTTATCGGTGGGGAGTTGGTTAGGGTTATGCATGGAGGAGGGAGTCAGTTAGGTTTAGGGATAGAGAGGGAGGGCTCATGTGAGAGTAGGGCTATTGTTAGGTAAAATATAAGTAAAAATTAATGAAATTATACTATTGGAATTACCCAGTGATTCATTGTGGAAGATCAGTAGTTTACGGATATTCTGCTTGTGGCTGTCTTCAGCACCCAAATTCCTGCGTTGCCCATTTTAAATGTACATGCATACACAACCACTATAACTGTCATCAATGATTGCACCTAGTGTGACAGTTTGGCACTCGAGCCCTATACAGACAAACTGCTAACTGCTAGGCCTCTTTCACAGTGGGACGTTGCGTTTGATGCGACAGTAAGGTCGCATAATGTGTCCCTAATGCAATGCATTGAAAGACTATAACTTGGACGTTATAGTACATTCTTTAGCCCTGCGTTTGGTGCGCCGTTTTCATTGCACAGTGATGGAACGAAAACGGCACATGCATTACATTTTTAAAAAAACAAGAAACCTTACTGAGCATGTGCAACACACACAACGCAGCAAATGTATTGCTAAACACACAGCATGCAGCACACTCTCTAAATATTGCTACACGTTACACACAATGCAACGTGTGCACTATGAATGTCGCACAGACTTTGTATTGCTGTGCGTTAGTCTGCGTTATAAAACTTTCTAACGTGCGACTTTAACGTTGCACTGTGAAAGAGGCCTTACATGGAGAGGGGAGCAGGGATGATTGGGAGATGCACAAAAGACTAACTTCCGATGGGAGCAGTAAGCATCAAAACAAATGCGCCAGATACCAGTATACGCGCTATATTCCTGTCCTGTACAAGGCTGTGTGTACAAAGCCTAACTTCAATCGCAGAAATATGAAAGTACTGTTTTCAATCTGTAATTTGTTCAATTTATTGTATTCTGAAACTTCGTTACTCATATTGTTAAAGGACACCAGAAATGAGAAGGATATGGAGGCTGCCATATTTATTTCCCTCAAAACTATACCAATTTCCTGTCAGTTCTTATGATCTTTCTGGCATCAGTAGTGCCTGAATCACACACCTGAAACAAGCATGCCGCTAATCCAGTCAAATTTAAGAAACCTCTGATCAGCATGCTTGTTCAGGGTCAATGGCTAAAGGTATTAGAGGCAGAGGATCGGTGGGACAGCCAGGCAATCTGCATTGTTTAAAATAAAAAAATATGTAATCCTCTGTATACCTTTCACTAATGTTATGGTTTATTAAACTGAACTAATCAGATGGATGGAAGATCTCGCTTACCAAGAAAGGCTGAACAAACTGGGCTTATTTAGCTTGGAAAAAAGGCGACTGAGAGGTAACCTGATTAACATGTATAAATATATCAGAGGGCAATTAAAAAAGCTTGGCGGATGAGCTTTTTGTCCCTAGGGTTGTACGACGGACAAAGGGACATGATTTGCACGTGGAGGAAAAAAGTTTTTGACATCTATTTAGAAAGGGGTCCTTCACAGTGAGAGTGGTTAAAATCTGGAACATCTTACCTCAGGAAGTAGTTATGGCAAACTCTATATCTGCATTTAAAGGATACCCGAGATGACATGTGACATGAGATAGACATGTGTATGTACAGTGCCTAGCACACCAATAACTATGCTGTGTTAAATATCAGGTATGTAAGTGGCTGACTCAGACAGGAAGTGACTACAGTGTGACCTTCACTGATAAGAAATTCCAACTATAAAACACTTTCCTAGCAGATGATGGCTTCTGCGAGCAGGAAAGAGATCAAAAAGGGTCATTGGTTCATACATTTTAGCTCTGGCATACTTCAATGAATGTGTCATTGAGCAAAAACAATAAAACAATAAAAAACTTAAAGTAGATTTAAACATAAAATAAAACTGTAGAATATCTTTAGAAGTCATTTAGGAGAACGAAGATAGATACAATTGTTTATTTCATTAGTTTATTTTCGCCTCGGTTGTCCTTTTAAAGAGACTCTGAAGTCTACTGTAAACGATCCTTTTTTTTTTTTTTTTTTTAAATGTGTTTAAAATCTTTGCCCTAACTAAACTGCCACATTCCCGCCGCTGGAATCTATCTAAATACCACCCCCCCCCAACTCGCCCTTTCTCTCCCCTGCAAAATCCATGACTTTCTTGGTCGTGGATTTTGCTGCTGTTGGAGGCAGAGCTATGAGCCGCAGCTCTGACTCCATGCCCCGCCTATCAGTGGCGGATCTCCGCCTCTCCCCCGCCCCTCCCAGTGAAGGAAGACTGAGAGGGGCGGGTGAGAGACGGCAATCCAGG
This sequence comes from Hyperolius riggenbachi, assembly GCF_040937935.1. Classification (NCBI taxonomy): domain Eukaryota; kingdom Metazoa; phylum Chordata; class Amphibia; order Anura; family Hyperoliidae; genus Hyperolius; species Hyperolius riggenbachi. The sequence goes on from NC_090650.1 coordinate 329,791,531, forward strand.
CTGACAGACGCGCTGAGAGGCAGAGCTGCGGCTCATAGCTCTGCCTCTCACGGAAGCACTGCCCGGATTGCCCCCGGGGAGTTAGGGGGGGGGGGGGGGTTAGTTAGTGTACAGCGGCGGGAATGCGGCGGTTTAGTTAGGGCAAAGATGTTAAGCACATTTTTTTAAAATAAACAGTTTTCAGGAGACTTCAGAGCCTCTTTAAAGAGGGCTTGGATGCTTTCCTTGCATTGAAGGGCATCCACAGCTATAATTTTTAGGTAATTCCCGGGAAGAGTTGATCCAGGGGTTTATCTGACTGCCATCTGGAGTCGGGAAGGAATATTTTCCCCTTTTAAGGCTAATTGGCCCAGGCCTTGTAACGTTTTTTGTTTTGTTTTTTGTCTTCCCCTGGATCAACTGGGATATGTGCAGGTTCAAGATGGTGTTTTATCACACACACACACACACACACACACACACACACACACACACACACACACACACACACACACACACACACACACACACACACACACACACACACACACACACACACACACACACCATATGTAGCTTGGAAGTGAACCATTCTAATTTAGTTCTAATTTTGATTGGCCCAGTTCCAAGCTGAATACAGTTTGCATGTAAGTTGGAATTCCTAGCATTTTATTGGCCAATGGGCTACTAATCACCCATGCTTTGGCAAGGTCAGAAGAATGGGAGGTCTGTATAGACCTTCATGAGTGATTATTTCAGTTTGTGAAATGGTTGTACAAGGAATTAGATTTGCCATACACAATATACACAATACACTGAGGGTACAACTACATAATTTTACCATAAGCTATGTAATAGGGCAAGAGTCTAGATATTTGGATGTGTTGCTTAGGTGGCCTTTAAGATAGCCATAGCTTAGCTGGGTGGATAGTGGATCAAGAGTATATTGAACCATTAGCGTTGTAGCATTTTGTGCTTTAAGTTCTTCAATGTCTTCTCGCATATGGCCATGAATATTTACCACTGTGAAAACAAAAAGAGGACAAACATCAAGAGCCTACTCTGGTGTAGTATGTTTGGTTCAGGATATGTTATGTAAATATGAGAAAACCACTCACAAAGACGGGCTTCCTCCAAGGTAACCACTGTATAGGCAGGTGGGTCGCCCTCCTTAGATAGGAAGTTATGACGAAAGAACCCTTCCAACAGAGGCTCCAGCAAATATAAAATAAGGTAAAAATTGGAGTAGAGTTGGACTTAGCTCCCCGCAGAAGATTTTACAGATTTATGTTGGTATAACAGTAATCATTGTTTGTTTCTTTTTTACTCCAAAACAAAAGGGGTGATGTTTTTGTTTGAGTAAAAAGAAATTAACGATTATTATTACTGTTATACTGACTTCAATTTGTCGAATCTTCTGTGGGGTGGTAAATCCACCACTACCCCCCATTTTTACTGTTTTTATTTAACCTATTTTATACTTGCTGGCACATCTGTTTTTACAAACATTAGTGATGTGCAATAATTTCAGCAATCCTGCATGTTGAGGAACAGCAGATCTCCAGCAGATTCAATTAAAGTGACAGAATTAAGTGGAAAAGTGTGAGTGCCTGTTTACTACATAGCTATGGTAACGCTGAATAAAGGTAGTACTATCTTATATAAAATCTATTCTGATGTGATGACAAGGACATTTTGGAGCTAAACAGTATTTGTATTTTTTGTTTTGTTTCATGAGTTGTGATCCATTTACTTTCTACACAGGGAAAGTAGAAGCACTTAGGAAAACCATAGATACACTAGAGAATATTCCTCTTTTTTTCAGTGTGAATGGTTGGTGTTACTTGTGACCTTGATGAATTGGTAGTTTGATGTTAAATGTCAAAGGCTAAAATGAAAAGTGCACTTTTGAAAAATAACAGCGGTAGGATTCTTCTTACTGTTATTAGTATTGTTAGTATCGTATAACATTGTGAAAGCCGTTTAGAAGGAGGAGATGCCTTTAGGGAAGGCTGATGAGGAATGCTGCCACACCTAGTAGGCCTGCTACTGAGGATCCGGTCTAGCATACTGTCAGGGTCTGGGTGACAGCAGAGGAGGGCTTGCCATATCTGAATGATCTTTGTGACAGTGAGTGAGCGTTAAAAATCACAGCAGCTTAATCTTGGTTTTACCATAACAAGATTATTAATGCTGCTATAGTTATTGCCTTTAGATAAATGGGGGGGGGGGGGCTTGATATCTTTGGGGTAGATTCTGTAAGGGAGGGTTCACACTTATAATAGCAAAAACTGACCAATTTTGCACGCTTTTATTCAGATTTGCATATACGTTGGTTTTTCGTGTGATTTTTACCGAACATAATGAAAGTCCATAGGAAATCATATGTGAGGTGCAAAATGTTGGAGCTAGTGTTTTGTATGAGCAGTTTTAAGCTATTTCATGTTTTCGGTTAGTGATTTTAAAAAGTGTAATTAATTTGCCAGCGGTTGTGTAGCGATTAGTCTTTTAAATTCTGATTGGTCCTTTTAATTAATTTTGTTACGGTGTGCAGTAACTTCAAAATCGCTCTGTGCAGGTTTTGATGAGTGATTAGGCCAGCGTTCATATACTTTACATTACAGAAACTCTAACCGATAGCGCTAAACACGGAAAATGCTGCATGTTTTGCGATTTGGTAATCACAATCGCTCCAGTGGAATTTGGCCCATCAATTTACATTGGCTGAGCATTTAGGGAAATCGCTAGTGGTTTGAATCGCTCCCTAAACGCTCAGAAAATCGCTCTAGTGAGTTTGAGCCCTAACAGCTGTTAATGTTGCTCTGTGCAGACAGTAATATTAATAGTACTTACACCAGCACTAAACAAGCGTTGCTTTGGTACAGTTGCTAAGCTCATGCTACCCGTGTACCACAGGTTGTGCTAAGTGAACAGTGGGTGGTACTCTTCAGGTGTAAGCACCAGTCATATTGCTGTGAGCTGTTTCTGGGCATGTTACCCGCAGATTGTGCAATGTGCAGTACTCTGCTGGCATAAGCTTTCTCGGCAAGGCAATATTAATGGCTGTTAATGAATCAACCCCTTTAAAACAGAATTCCAGTTTGTATCATCGTGTTGTGAAATGCAATGGACAGTACAGTATATATTAAAATGAACCCATGTTCAGCTATGTATGGAGTCATAAATTTGTGCCTACGTTTTTTCCTTTTTTCCTCATTGAAGTCGCCCCACTAGCTAACTGCTGCCATCTCTAGTCATGTGGTATTGGTGACAGGATTATTGGTCATCAGACAGGGTACACATTATTGAGGGGGGGAGGGGTGGTAACAATTTTTCTCAGGTCTTTCTGACTCATTACAAGTTGAAGCCAAGTTTAAACAACTAAAGCTGTCAAAATTATACCAAAGAAGCACAAACTATGGATTTGGTATTGTTGATAACAGCATTGCATTTGCTCACCCTCCATCCCATGGCCAGGACCTCTAAGCTACAGAAATCACTCCTAGACTGACTACTGCTTTACCTTGCAAACTCATTGTGCTACTTCCCAAAAGTATAATATCTTTGTGACTGTGTGCCTAAAGGCCGGTACCTACTATGTGATTTTTTTTTTTTTTTTTTATTTTTTTTTTTGGTAAATTTTTTTTTAAACGACCTTTTAAACTTTTAAATAAATTTACAGTATTACACTATACTAGTGTTTTTAAGTTGCAGTAAAGTTGGAAGCCTTGCCAGTGTTTGAAACGGACTGTTTCCTGTTACATACCCCCATATATGATCAATCCTGCCTCCGGAGATCTTGGAGGATATCTAGGGTGAGTGCGGGCACATTGGGGGGCTGTGTCCCGGCACTGGTGATTGGAGGGTGATCCTTAAAGGCACATGGTGTAAAATTCTCCGGGTGAAGGAGTGATTGGAAGAAAACAGTATTACACTATGTTCTTATATTTTTTTTCTATTTACATGGTGATGATTGTCCTGGACTAAGGAGCCAGTTTTCTGGAATACGGTTTACCCTGAGGAACCAGTCTAAGGACTTTATTGGCCACTTGGTGTGAGACTGTATACTCCTGTGTTTCTTGAGACAGAGAGCGCGTATATAACTCAAATTTTATTGCATTGTATCACACTATTTTATTACGCGAACCATCTAGTGTTAACCTATTTCCTGAAGCGCATACTCAATTTAATTTTTACAGTATAAATACCATGTTCTCCCAGAATTCCTTGCTGGTCATCTTCATGGGTTGTTACTGTTTGAACTCTCCTAGAGTATCAGCCCTGTTTGTTTGTTAAAGTTTACCTTAGAGTAATTCCTTGGGACTGCACTAGGCAGCTCCTCTAGTGCAGTTAGGTTGCATTATCTGTTTTGCCTGTGTTGTCTATCTGCTGCGATTGTCCTGTCGCCAATGGCGGTCGACAGGAAATCGGTCTGTCTGGGGGGGTAGGCCAGGGCTGCGGTCGCTACTGGCTGCTCCATCTGTCTGGATCGCACTCGCACTAGTGGTAGTGGCAGTGCCTCCTTCTGTATTCTGTCTCAGGGGTGCTAACCAGAGCAGCGGTTGCTACTGGTAGCCCCATCTGTTTGTCTGTCTGGATCGCACTCGCTCTAGCGGTAGCAGCGGTGGTTCCTTCTGAACTCTGGGAGTGTAGGCCAGAGCTGCGGTTGCTGCTGGCTGCTCCTTCTCTCTATCCTGTCTTGTACGAACGCTTGCTGTAGGCTTGGTGAGGTAACCGTTAAGCAAGCGTTCACGTTCTCTAATTTGTGTTGTGTGTCATTGGTTAGTTAGGGTGGCACGCTTATCACTGGGCGCCTAACGAGCGGTGATCGTGCGTAAACACGTTCGCTGTTGCGAATGAGTGCGGTGTTCGCGTTTAGCTAGCGTTTGTTATTTTCTTTATCTTCTCATTGTTGTTTGCTGTGCCTTTGCTGCTCTCGTGCTCTGTTCTGTTCAGCCTTGTGTCACTTCTGGCAATCGCCTCTCTCCTGCGATTGCGTTCCCGCTTTGTTTCTGCGGATGTGTGTTCACCGTCGCTGGGTGGCGACTAGATTGGGGAACACACATTTAGTCTGTCTCTGTGCTCTCTCTCTTAGAGGGCTATTGTGCCCTACATTGCCTTCATTCGTACAATTCCCATCTGGCATCTGTGGCCGTGCGGAGGCTGTGCTCGTCCGCACTCCACAGCTCCATCTGCCGGTGGGAATTGCCCTATACTGGTGCATTGCATCCAAGCTGGGTACTATCTATTATACGCTTGTGGAGGATTTCCGCTGTGTCAGCGCGCATCTTGTGCGCTGACCACGGACATAGAAACCCGCAAACGTTAAATTATTATTATTATTATTATTATTACAAGAGATTTTTCAGCTTAAAGGTTGTAATTTTCACTCCTTATGTGGTTTGCTTTCAGCAAAATGCTGCATTTTGCCATCTGTAGAAGTTACTTAAAGAGAATCTGTATTGTTAAAATCGCACAAAAGTAAACATACCAGTGCGTTAGGGGACATCTCCTATTACCCTCTGTCACAATTTCGCCGCTCCTCGCCGCATTAAAAGTGGTTAAAAACATTTTTTTTTAAAAGTTTGTTTATAAACAAACAAAATGGCCACCAAAACAGGAAGTAGGTTGATGTACAGTATGCCCACACATAGAAAATACATCCATACACAAGCAGGCTGTATACACCCTTCCTTTTGAATCTCAAGAGATCATTTGTGTGTTTCTTTCCCCCTGCAGTTCTCATGCACTGAAGTTTCAGGCTGCTCGTTTTTTCATGCAAACAGCTTTGCCTTACTCCTGTAATTCCTCAGTATGTGAAAGCCCAGCCAGCTCAGAGGACGATTTATCCAGCTTGTAAAAGATAAGAGAGAAGAGAGAAGCTGCCCTAATCTAAATAATACACAGGCAGTGTGCATAGAGGGGCCTGGAAGGGGGAGTTCATAGCAGAACCACAACACTGAAGAACTTGGCAGCCTTCCAGACACAGGCCGACAAGTCTGACAGGGGAAAGATACATTGATTTATTACAGAGACAGTGATAGTATAAAGTGCTGCAGTAAGCCAGAACACATTAGAATAGCTTTTGGAACTTGTAGGATGATAAAAAACAGGATGCAATTTTTGTTACAGGGTCTCTTTAAAGCGGACCCAAACCAAACTTTTTTTTTCTTTTAATTCAAAATATTTAGTTGCACCACACCACTCTGACACATACAAAGATAAATAAACACTCATTCAAGCCTATGAGCATTTCAGTGCATGCTTTTCACCCTTCTCTTTTCACAACTAGGGTTATACAGGTGGCAGCCATTACTTCTGAGCTTAGTAGGAGGTTTTAGATCATGGGTGTGTTTGTCATCAACTACTTTCCCTCACAGGGGCGTCGCCTATGTGAAGTCTCACACAAGCTGAGATCACCTCCCCTGTGACATCCTCAGTAGCAGCCTGCGTTTTGTATTTGTGTTTTATCTCCTCCACCAGTTAGCCGGATTCTGTCCCGGCAATATGAAGGGAAGGGGGGGGGGGGGGGGTTCCTCCAATAAATGTAAAATATTTTATATTTGTCGTCATGCAGCTGAAAAAAGGCTGCTATTTATTATTATTATTATTATTATTAGTTAGAAAATAGATTTTATTTCTGAAATCTTGTATTTTTAATTTGGGTCCACTTTAATGCAGTGGCTGCGTCTCCACAGCATGTGCAGAGTGCTAGCAAGCGGCCGGTATGTTCATGGGAGCAGTCACTAAGTAGAGAATTAACCACTATCCAGTGGCATAACTACATAGCTCAGGGGCCCAGTGTGAGTTTTTTTTACATGGGGTCTGCAATTTTTACACAGTTGCCCTGGGTGCAATTTGACCTAGAAACTGCCCTGGTTGTCATCATCACTTACCATGTCTGAAGCAGGTTGTTTCGGCGTTTAGTGCTGCTAAAAATTTGAGTGGCTACAGGTTGAGCCGTCATTCGGCTCACCCTGTGCCCAGCTTATTGGCAGCGTACCGATACGTAGACCGCCGTGTCACTCTCTAACACAAAACTACAGCCCAGTGCATTGAAATTGTGCTGATGCCTGTAAATGAGTTTTTTTCTCTTTTTTACAAAGTAGAAATATGCCTTGCTACACTATCTGAGTGGAAAAAAAGTCCCATAGTTCTAAACATTTTGCTCCCTCTCCTTTTTACTTTTAAAGTGGGTGTTATTTATTTATTTTTTTTGGGTTCAGTAAAATATGGATATTTGCATCATGGTCAGCAGCGCTGGGTAGCTGTTTCAAATCTGTGCCATTACATTATCTGCATGAGTGTGTTTGTTCCACCTGTGTTTGCTTGGGCATTCTGGTTTCCTCCCACATCCGAAAACATACAGAGAAATTAATTCCCCCAAAAATGACCTTTCACTACAGTTTTGATGCTGGGAATACACTATAAGGTTTTTTTTTTTTTTTTTTTTTTTTTTTTGTATTGTTTTGTTATATTTTTTATTTTGCAGATAGATGGCTCGATAAATCATTTCCGTCAGGTCCGATCTGATTTTGATTGTTTTTTTTTTTTTTGTCATAGAAGTGAATCGAAATTGATCAGACAATCGAATGGAAAGTAAATCTGACTAAAAAAAACCTCATTGGCCTTAGTTTACTAAGCTTTATTGAATACTTTATCAACGTTTGATAATTTACCTCATGAGCAAAATCTAAATTTGAATTCACTAAGGTGTTATAGATTTATTGAATGTTTTATCGATTAAAATGTTCAATAAATCTATAACACCTTACTGAATTCAAAATTAGATTTTACTCATGAGGTAAATTTATCAAACGTTTGATAAAGTGTTTGGTAAAGCTTAGTTAATTGAGGCTATTGTGTATTCCCGGCATTAGACTGACTATGGTAGGGATTAAATTGTTAGCTCCTCCAAGGGACAGTTGGGGCTGGTTCACATGGGCGTTTTTGTGGCGTTTAAGCGGCGTTTCAGACGCGGCGTTTTTTTGGGATCTACTGCCGTCCCCATTCAAGTGAATGGGAGCGTTTAGAGCTGGCTTTTGCAGGCTTTCATAAAAGCCTGGCGGTAGATCCCAGCATTGCGTCTAGTCTTGAAAGCAACATGTTGCTTTCAGAGGCGGTAAACGCCAGGAAACAATAGCAGAGACCAGAACTGCTAGCCTTCACGCTTCCCAAAAGCCTTCAAAATCTTGCTTTTAAACGCTAGCGTTTAAACGCTGGCGTTTGAACGTGGCGCCAAGCGAAAGCTCAGCAGACGCCTGTGTGAACCAGCCCTTAGTGACATGACAAAATACACTATGGAAAGCGCTGTGGATAATGTCAGTGCTATATAAATGCGCACTAATAATTTCCCAAAGTCTTTATATGAGCAATCACTGTGAGAACAATGAGTAATCACTGAATACAGTTTTAGCAGACCAAAGGACAAAGATGTCCAAGATGAAAGCATTTGTAAACAAGCCAAAGGTAATTCTTGTCTTTGTAGGTACTATCCTTCTGAGATACAGATTGTTCCTAGCCATACCTGAGCTTTACTCCTTAATAAGGACAATCGCGTTTAGGAGTCCATTTATAAAAGACTGATAAATGCTGGGCGGAGCTGGAAGGAGTCAGGCTTGGAAGTGTTGGGGACAGTTGGGTCTGTCTGTAGCTGGCATATAAGATTACAAAACTACTATAGAGGGAAACCTAATACTGAGTATGAGCACAGGTACATCTTCACTATTTTTCTTTAAAGAAACCTAAAGTGAGGGCTATATGGAGGCTGCCATATTTATTTCCTGTTAAAGAATGCACATTGCCTGGTTGTCCCGTTGATCCTCTCCCTCTATTACTTTTAGCCATAGACCCTAAACAAGCATGGAGATCAGAAGTTTCTGAGTAAAGTCTGACTAGATTAGCCGCATGCTTGTTGCAGGTACATGATTAAAAAACAACCAAAGCCAAATACTGAGCATGACAGCCAGGCAACTGGCATTGTTTTTAAAGGAATGAAGATGGCAGCCTCCGTATTCCTCTAACTTCAGGTTCTCTTTTTAAAGTTAACTCAAGCCGAACTTCAGTTCAAAAACGGATTTACCTAAGCAGAGGGAAGCCTCCGGATCCATATCGTGTCCTCCTCGCATTGACCCTGTAGAAGACCTGGGTTGTGCTCCTCTTCATGCACAAACTCGGCTGTACTGCACCCTCGTACTCGTGCACAAGCAGCTCCAGCTTAATGTGCAGGCACAGCCATATTTACGCAGGAGCATTACAGCCATGCTCACGCATGAGGGGCGTGGCCTAGATAAGAAATCCGACAAGCTCGTACCGGATTTCTTTTGGGGGTTTGTGAACGGCAACAGTTGTCCGGAGGATGGGGTGGGAAGCTTCTACAGGATTCAGAGGCTTCCATCATCTAAGGTATGTAGGCAAGTTCGATACTCACCTATGGAGAAGGAAGGGACTGGATGCCATAGAGCTTTCCCAGTTCTCTCTTGGTGTCCTCATTCACTCCCCGCAAACAACCCCCCCTTCCCATGAAAGTTGCCACCGTCGGTAGTCCTCAGAGGGCTTTGAAAACATTCACGACCTGACAGTGTCTGAAGACCTGCACAGTATGGACCCCATCTTCTTCTTTGAAAAGTACTGGGGCACGTGTTGTGTTGTACGACATAGATTTGATCTTTATCATCCTTTGTCCGTATACTGTATCTCGTCTGTAAATTATTTGCATGTAACGGACTGAAGACTGGGAAGGCTCTATGGTACCCAGAACCTTCCCTCTACTTAGGGATGTATCAAACCTGAAGTTAGCTTCCTCAACCTGCAGCTAACATCTTTGAGCCTGATAACAAAACACACCATCAGAAGTCTTATGGAGTCACCCCTCAATCAGTTGTTTTGGCATTTCAGGGGGACCTTTTTTATATTTTGTCTGACCTGAGCATTATAGAATTATTTTTTAAATGCATAACTACTTAAACAGAAAACATATTTATGTATTGTATTTGTGCTAACATATTACGCAGCGCTGGAAATTAGTTTAGGTTACAGACAATATTTAGGGGTGACATACAGCAAAATGACAATACAGGAATACAAGAAAACCAGATAATGCAGCACAGTATGAGTGCAAGGTAATGCTTAGTCACTGGAGGGGAGCATGGAGATTAGGCAAGTAAGGTTCACTCAGATGCATATCATGGGTTCACAGTAATAGAGGTGCATGATCAGGTAGGACACAAAAGGAGGACCCTGCCCAAAGGCTTACAATCTAGATAGATTTTCACTAAACACCTGTTTAGAAAGCCTTAACCTTCTTCTGTTGAATAAGCGCCGTCTTTCAGTGTGACGTGTGAAATCGTCTAAAGGTGGACTGAGCAAGTTGCGACAAAGCATGATCAGTCTGGAGAAGTATGCAATACAGGAAGCTATTTATGGAAATATGAGAAGAAACAGCCCCGAGGATAGGTTTCCAGGAGGACTACCCTCATGTCTGTGCCGTGTGTTACTGAGTGATCTTCCCCAGGATCGTAATAAGGGAGTAAACACCCACACAAAACATGAATTATTATTGATTTATGGCACCAACATTTTCCACAGCACTGAGCAAATAAATAGATAGATAAAGAAGGGCAATGTGACTCAAAATGAAAATAAAGAAGAGTTTCTCAATTGATCTTTAGTGATTTTGACGATGGATCATTGATTGGGAAAGATGTTCTGTGGGAAATGGAATGCACTGGACAGCGGGAGATGCAGGCAGAAGCAGCACAAGAGTGATAAGAGTCATTTTAAAACATAATACAAATGACAGATTGCACTGTTTTGGACGACAATCCTTGTAAGACATTTAGCTATACGATGACCAGTGATGACTGTTGTGCAGTTGGTTGGTGTGTACAAGTCACACGACACATTGTTCCAGAGCATACACGCATGTCATGTGAAATGTCACGCTTGCGCATGCAGTTTTTGCATGACATAATTGTGTGGAATATCTGTGTGTGTAAACAGCGTCATTTTAACTACTTGTCATTTCTTTTTGCCGGTAAACGCTATTTGAGTTACATCGCTCATTCTTATGCGCCGACTTTTATCTACCATATACAATGATGGATGAAATTGCGCCCAAGACTGCAGCTTTGGCTCATCCTTATGGCCCATTTAGCAATCTTAGGAAGGAGACGGAACAAAAAAAGTGGCAGTTGGGGCCCCCTGAGGTCCCAGGCGCCTGCCTAGATTGTCGTGTGGATTATACTGCTCTGAGCCTGTGTATGGACATTGAGGCTTGTTACTGTTTGTACTGCACCAAGCAATACAACGTTTGTGGCAGAGAGAAGATAACATCACATCTCTGCCCAAGGCCTGATCTAATGCCTGGTACACACCATACAATGTCCCATCAGATAGATGGGTCGATCATTTCAAACAGATCCTGATCAATTTTCTGATCACTTCTATGAAAATCGATCGGAAATCGGATCGGACCTGTTGGAAATTATCTATTGGACCCATCTATCTGACGGGAAATTGCACAGTGTGTACCAGGCTTAACATTTACTGGTACGGTGTTACGCTGGGAATACACCATACAATTTTATGTTAGATTTTATGTTAGATTTACCTGCCTGCTAGATAATTTCCATCATGTTGGAAATTATCTATCTAACCATCTATCTGCCTAGCAATTAAGCATTGTTCTACTCAGCTGGAGATAACCAGAAGACAATGCACCAGAGATAATGACCAGACTCTACAGAAAATAATCTAATTACAGTAAATCTAACAGAAAATTGTATGGTGTATTCCCAGCATTACATGATTGGAATCAGGTAGACATTGATTGTTTATCACATCTAACTATTGAATGCCTAAATCTAAAGTCATTGTAGGCAAGTAAAGCGACTACTCATTTCGAGTGGGTTCGGGATAGCATGCTCCCAAGCCCAGTGGAAAGGTCAAACTTAATGCATACATGAGCAGGAGATGCTAGGTCACTTAGGCCCATGGAGGATCGACTTCTACGCAGTGGGAGGGACGAGTACTTAATAGGTTGCATGCAAGCTGTTACAGGAAACTAACATCCTCCTCCAGTGGTAGACAGGTCATGTGTATGCTCGGTGTGTATTATATCCCACAAGTGGGGCTTGCACTCTTTTGCAGGTAGGCACTTGCCTGTTTTTAAGTAGCGCTGTTCATTTCCTTGCTATATGCTAGGTCACTGTTACCTGGACTAACCTTTATTAAAGGCCATGTGACATACAGACATACAAGCAACATGAACGAGTAACAGTACATGCTGGGTGATTGAGGCCTAAAAGCCTTTCACGTGTCTGCACTTCTACTGAGGCCTCTTCATTTGGGCTTCTCCTATTTTTTTTATTTTTTTTTGTTGGTCCTTTAGATTTTGTTTTTGTGAATAAACTTTTTGTCGTATTAACAGAAAAGTGCAGCTGGGACAAAGAAGTGTCACATTTCCAAACGTACATGCAGTGATACTGCCTGCAGTGCATGCAAAGTCATGTTTTAGTGGGTCTTCAATTACTGTATTACTTTTTTGTGGGGGAGTGGAAATGTTCATTAACTTTAAGGGCCGGATCACTCGGGCAATTGTGGGTCATTTTCCGCCGGCCGAGATGCGCTTCAGTTAAGCTCTGCCCATTCAAGTGAATGATGGCGCTTGTTCTGCACCTTTTACAGTCGTTTGTGCAAATGCCGTGTTCTCAGTTTCTCTTTGCGTTTTCAGCCTACCCTGGAAGCAGCATGCAGCTTCCAGGGTCACTTAACCACAATGTCTCCATGTCCCCCTGTGGGGGTGAAAAATGCTGATCGCTGCAGAAAGCCGTCGAAAGCCATCAAATGCTTTTCTGCAAAAGTATTTGACCGAGACACCGCGTAACGCCCGCAGTCTCCCGTGAACTGGCCCTAACTCAGGGTGTCATGTGCAAAGTCTTTGTGCTTGTTGTCTCCAGCAACCAGACATAGTTATTGTTTCATTGTAAAAACCACCACTGTAAAAGGACCATTACATTGCAGGGGAAGCAACCATCACTCTCGCATACACTGAGGACAGCAACTATAGAGAAAATGCACATTTCTGTTTCCTGTGATCAATCTGAACTAAAGGTTAATGACCTCGGCAAAGAAAAAAAAAGGTGGCCATACATGGTACAATTTTTCATTTTTTTTCGATTAGATAATTTTCAGTAATGATGTGACAGCGCTCCTCTTCCTTTCTACAATTCAAACAGAGATAGACAACCGCACATAGTGCATTACTGTAATCACAAAATACAGATCCCCCACACGTGCATAGGTGCTCAAATGTGCATCACTCGTGATCTCTACAGCCTCTCCACACTAGCAGCTCACCAGATGGACACCACCTCACAGTCCAGGTGGGTCTAGCGCCTTAGCCTTTTAGAGCGGCCAACTTCAATAAACAGCTTCCACAACGCCTTTGTTCACAGTTAGAAAATCCGCATTTAATGATTAGTTCCACATGTAAAAAATAGTATAAAAACACACATAGCGTAAAACAGTTTGGCTAAAAGTTTTGGCCTGCGCAATATCAGCGCACTCACGTATATAGAAGGGTATCAGGCATCTCGGGCATTGCAGCCCAACAGCAAAGCTCCTCTGCTGGCGGTGTCGGCGTCCCGATCTCCCCGCTCCTCGTGGCAGCCTGTCTCCTGACCCTCAGCGTTTCCACCTAACTCCTAGTGACGTCAGCGCTCCTGGTCACGCCCTGGCATTAACTCAAACCAGACCCCCCAGTCATCAGGGAGGGCCGGGACAGTAGCGTTCCAGACGGCCACTGATGACGCAAGGGGATGGAACGAGGGGATGTGAATATGCAGTGTGCCTTAGGCGCCCATGTATTGCGCAATGGGACTACCCCCGGGTATAAGAGACGTCGGCGCCCTAGTGACATCAGCCCCTGATGAGTCCATTGGACGAAACGCGTGGGCGTGACCAGGAGCGCTGACGTCACTGGGAGTTAGGTGGAAACGCTGAGGGTCAGGGGACAGGCTGCCACGAGGAGCGGGGAGATCGGGACGCCGACACCGCCAGCAGAGGAGCTTTGCTGTTGGGCTGCAATGCCCGAGATGCCTGATACCCTTCTATATACGTGAGTGCGCGGATATTGCGCAGGCCAAAACTTTTAGCCAAACTGTTTTACGCTATGTGTGTTTTCATACTATTTTTTACATGTGGAACTAATCATTAAATGCGGATTATCTAACTGTGAACAAAGGCGTTGTGGAAGCTGTTTATTGAAGTTGGCCGCTCTAAAAGGCTAAGGCGCTAGACCCACCTGGACTGTGAGGTGGTGTCCATCTGGTGAGCTGCTAGTGTGGAGAGGCTATAGAGATCACGAGTGATGCACATTTGAGCACCTATGCACGTGTGGGGGATCTGTATTTTGTGATTACAGTAATGCACTATGTGCGGTTGTCTATCTCTGTTTGAATTGTAGAAAGGAAGAGGAGCGCTGTCACATCATTATTGACTGTCATCCAAGGACTTGTGATAGCGAATACTCGATTGAAGCATCTGTTATTGATCACACCCCATAGCACTTTGGGACTGTTTTCTGGCAGGCGCAGTTTGTGTATATTACAGATTAGATAATTTAGTTCGATTATTCCGTTAGATCGAATATAAAAAAATTTCCAGCATGTCCGATCAGATTTTTCTCAAAAAAAACAAACAGGATAATCGTTCAAATTTCTTGATCGAAAAAAAATTCATTTAGATCGAATAAACGGGATAATCGAACTTTTTTATTGTACCATGTATGGCCACCAAAAGAAGTGAAAAGTTGTAGTATTCTCCTTATACCTGCACATGGGGTGCTTAATGCTGCTGCTTCTAGTTAGTCCATGTCATAGCTGCATACATTTGCACTGTTTTGCATTATCAGTATATCATTCACCACCACCTGAACCTCTATGAAAAGTGGGTGGTGGTTGTGTTGCAGTGTTTTTATTATTTGTACATACTTAATATGATAGTTCTAGTTTTGAAGAATGTGAAAGTTTGCCTCTGGCATAGGAGTGAGAGAAGTGAGGGGATGGAATCTCTGAGTTCTAATTATAAGTCTTCTGTAAAATGTGACAGCGCGTAGAGGTATAAGATGGAGCTTGTCGTGTAGAATCTTCTGATTTATTTTTTCTCTGTTTGTAGTAAATATTGTGTTTCTACAAACACAAACAAACACTAACGCCACCAGTCCCAAAGGCCCCTTACCAACTTGCACACTGCTTACAGCACAAGTGGCTGTAGTAACACATGACACTTCTGCATGAAATACAGTTAGTGCAAGAAATAAAGTGCTGCGTGAGGAAGAGAGGAACATTACCAGTGTTCCGGTCGGGAGGAGAGGAAGACAGCCGACCAGAACACGGGTAATGTTCCTCTCTTCCTCACGCAGCACCTTATTTCTTGCACTAACTGTATTTCATGCACCTTATAGGACTGAGACATATTCCTTTGTAGTATGCATTGCATGAGCTCACTTTATTGCAGATTGTCATAGGCATTTTGACGGACATATTTCACTGGCACTTTGATATTTTTTGAGAGTGTCATGTATTGTACTTTGGGATTTTTGTATTGATATAGAGCTTTGTAGGTGGGTTTTTGCACGTTTAATCATGGTTATATAATATTATAATTAGCACTCGCACTTTTGTTTATAAGGAACCCTGGTCATATAGCATCTACCATTGGCATGTATCCGACAACAAACAGTTGGTAGTATTGTTTATCTGCAATATTGGGGGATTTTTAAATGTACTGTTTTTTTAATCTTTTAAAGGAATGTGTCCCTAATAAATTGATATTATTTTTGAGATATGTTTGGACAGATCATTTATTCATTCATACTCGCACACTGCAGCTGTTGACCCTCAACCATTAAAGGGGAACTGAAGAGAGCGGTATATGGAGGCTGCCATGTTTATTTCCTTTTAAGCAATATAGTTGCCTGGCAGCCCTGCTGATCCTCTGCCTCTAATACTATTAGTCATAGCCCCTGAACAAGCATGCAGCAGATCAGGTGTTTCAGACTTTAAAGTCAGATCTGACAAGACTAGCTGCATGCTTGTTTCTGGTGTTATTCAGATACTACTGCAGAGAAATAGACCAGCAGGGCTGCCAGGCAATTGGTATTGATTAAAAGGAAATAAATATGGCAGCCTCCGTATACCTCTTACTCCAGTTCCCCTTTAATAGGCAGCCTTTTTTTTTGTTCATAGATGTGAATTTTTTTTTTTTTTTTTTTTTTTACTAGGTTGTGAATTCTCTTGGCAATATAGAGTTTTGCTCACAAATATTTTATGCAGTAACTCTGTATGGGAGCTGAATTAATGTTAAATGCAGTAGTATATGCCAGTGAGACAGTTCAAAGCCAGATTTTAACCCTTTAAACCAAAATAAGGACATATATGAGCTGCTTGGATACTCTGTTGTACTCTTCCAGCCCTATCCAATAGAACCATATCAATCCCTGCCATGCACTAACGAGGACCAGCAGTCCCAAACAGGCTGTCTGAATGTGGGGTTGATGAACCTCTGTAAAATGTATAGGCTATAACAGTGATCTGCAAACTTGGCTCTCCAGCTGTTAATGAACTACAAGTCCCACAATGCATTTGCTTTTATGAATCCTGACAGTGGCTGTCAGACTCCTGCAATGCATTGTGGGACTTATAGTTCATTAACAGCTGGAGAGCCAAGTTTGCAGATCACTGCACTATAGGATAACGTTGCAATCAAAAGTGATACCTGATGGGTTTAGTCACCTGCTGAGCTAATTGATTCTTGTTGAAAGTATAGTTAAAGAAATGTGGGAAAAAAGAACGATTTTAAAATTGTTGAACTCTATCTGGACATTCCTGTGCACACACATCAACAAATAGATTTCATTATTTGGGTTGACTATGTAAAGATTCCCATACACCTTCCGATTTCCCAATTCGGTTTTTGGCAGATTCAATTGATCTGCTTGGAAGCCATTCACCCAACACGGTAAATTGAATTTTGATCAATTTCGACTAAATCAATTGAAAGTATTCATCGGATTTTCTTTTAAACAATACAAATTGCCTGGCTGTCCTGCTGATCATTTGCCACATATTTATTTAGCTATAGATCCAGAACAAGCCTGCAGATCAGGTGTTTCTGACTGAAGTCAGACTGGATTAGCCACATGCTTGTTTCAGGTGTGTGATCCAGCCAAAGAGATCAGCAGGATATCAGGCAACTGGTATAGTTTAAAAGGAAATAAATATGGCATCCTGCATATCACTCTCAGTTCAGGTCTCCTTATGCCTGGTACACACCATGCAATTTCAGTTTTTTCCGACAAGGTCCGATCTGATTTCCTATACTTTTTCTGATCAATTTTGTGATCACTTCTATTAAAAAAATTGCTCAGAAAAAAAATTCAGATATCAGCTCGAACCTGTTGGAAATATAGACACCTTAGCTGGTCTATAATCACTCGGGCATGTGATCTTTGGCTTTTTAGGAATGGAGACAATGGTGAGATGGCTATATGTTTAAGCAAATGCTTAAAAGTGTACCAGAGCTCACAAAAACAAAAAGATTTATACATACCTGGGGCTTCCTCCAGCCCCATCCGCTTGGATCACTCTCATGCCGCCGTTCTCCGATGTCTGCAGCTCCGCTACCGGGTCCTCGCACTTTAAAGCCTTTTACTTATTATTATTTTTATTGTTAAGTATTTATATAGCACTGAACATCTTACGCAGCACTGTACGGAGTATATTGTCACCTAACTGTCCCTCAAATGGGGTTCAAAATCTAATTCCTACCATAGTCATATATGTCTATGTATGTATCGTGTAGTGTATGTATCATAGTCTGGGGTAAATTTTTATGGGGAAGCCAATGAACTTATCTGTATGTTTTTAGAATGTGGGAAGAAAAGAGTACCCGGAGGAAACCCACACAGACACAAGGAGAACCTACAAACTCCTTGCAGATGTTGATGTGGCTGGGATACACATGCATGATTAAATCAGGCTGAGGCGGATAGTCAGGAGTGTGTACAGAGGGTTCCGATCCCTGACCCGGGGCGCTCAATGTGACTGGTGGATCAACTCTCCTCCAACGATGGCCAACTTTATTGTTCATGTCACTCCCCCGTCCACCACATTGTTCGTTGTCCTCCCCCGCGCATAGCAACGCAGCGAGCTGTCAGGTATACAGCTGACTTGTGTTTGTGCAGCCTTGCCCAGGGATGTTGCCCAAAGGGTTCCCAATTCCCAAAGGGAGACCTCTATCAAAGCTGTGTATGCACCACCATTCCTCTTTATATACACAAAAATATCTGATTTTGCGTCTTCTTTTCTTCCTTTTTTTAATTTTTTTTTCCACTTTGTTAATCTGTTGTATGAAGTATCTGCAATAGACTATTGTTTTGTGCTAGTCTGAATACAGGCTTGTAACCCGTTGCAGATACTGCTGAGCAACAAAGCAGAGCGTTATAAGCAGAAAACTGTATTGTGAAGCGTAGAGCAGCTTCCCATAACTGGCGGGGTCGTGTTACTGAGTTCTCTGCTGACTATGGCATGATAACCTGGCCTTCCTGCCTCCTAGGTATGACTCAAATGAATTGTTGACTGACTCATTGGGTAAAAATCACGTCTGCCCCAACAAAGTATCTTTCCACTTCTGTGGATTAAAAAGCTTAGGCCAGTCACTGTAACAGCTCTATTTCTGTTGTTCTTGTCCAGAAAAAAGAAAAACGCACACACAGCACATCAACCCCCCCACTTAGCACAGCTAGAAATGTAGGAGTGAAGATTGCACTGCAGGTGGCGAAATTCCAGAAGCCTGACAGCATGGGAAAATGTTGTACAAAGTGTACAGCAGACAGGGAGTGCCAGAGATGTGACTAAATATCTTGTCAAATGAATTTTTGCACTGACAGCAATTTTTTTTTAAAGCACAGGACATAAGTTATTGGTTTTTTTTTGTTTTGTTTTGTTGTTTTAGTTTTTGAATCTTGGTATTAGAACACTGAGGCCTAGTTCACATTATAAATCATAAGTGCTGAGCGCTTTTCCCTGCGCTTTGAGAGCGATTTACACTTTAGGCATTTTTCTAACCGTTTTTTCTGGTGATTTGAGATTTTCTTCTAGAAGACAATCGGGAAGTAAACTCTTTGACCTGGAACTGAATGTACAGTATTTAATTTACATTGTAAGCAAAAGCACTCACAAAATCGTTTTTCAAAGCACTTTTTAAAGTGCTTAGCGATTTTCTTATACCTTGCATTGAAGCACAAACGCTCAGGGAATGGTGCAGGACCCGTGTTTGCACTCGGAAAGAAGCTCATCGCTCATGTGAGAACACTCACATAAAGCAACATTACACAAGCGATTTTAAAGCAATTTAAAAAATCGCCAGCACTTAAGAATAAATAAAAACGCTCATAGTGTGAATAAGCCCTAATAGTAACCATGTTCAGATGGCTGTGGTCATCACAGAGTCCTTTATGCAGTGCTGGAGGCTGTCACTGCCCAGTTCTCAGTAGAATGCCTCCTTCCGGACACTAGTTTGGATATCAGTTGTGACCACAACAGCATTCCAGATAATTCCCATTTAAAGTAGAACTCTGCATTTAGTGAGAAGTGTGTTTATAATTAAATGTACCCACACACTCGCCTTGCAGCGATGGGTTCCCGGTTCCAATACCAGCCAGGGCACTACCTGCAGGGCGTTTGTATGTTCTCCCTGTGTCTGCACGGGTTTCCTCCGGGCACTCCGGTTTCCTCCCACATCCCAAAAACATTCCGATTACGTTAATTGGCTTTACCCGAAATTGGCCCTAGACCAGTGATGGTTAACCTTGGCACTCCAGCTGTGACAAAACTACAAATCCCATCATGCCTCCCCCAGTTATGCTTAGAGCTGAGTATTGCAATGCCTCATGGGACTTGTAGTACCACTACAGCTGGAGTGCCTAGGTTAGCCATCACTGCCCTAGACTATGGTACATACATAGACAATGACTATGGTAGGGATTAGATTGTGAGCCCCTCTGTGGGATAGTTAAGTGATTAGACAATACACTCTACGGTGCTGCGGAAGATGTCAGCGCTATATAAATACCAAATAACAATAACTTATATTCCATCCATCAGAGCATTTTCCAGATGTAGCAAGTGATGCTGCCCTATGACTATGCCTTATGCAATGGTTTTCCAAACATCTGGTGGGTTAGGTTCACAGGTTTAAAGGACCGCTGTTGTGAGAGGGATATGGAGGCTGCCATATTTATTTCCTTTTTAAACACTACCATTTGCCTGCCAGCCCTGATGGTGTATTTGGCTGCAGTAGTGTCTGAATCACACCGTAAACAAGCATGCAGCAAACCTTGTCAGATTTGACAATAATGTCAGAAACACCTGATCTGCTGCATGGTTGTTCAGGGGCTGGGGCTCATAGTATTAGGGTAAGAGGATCTGCAGGATAGCCAGGCAACTGGTGTTGTTTAAAAGGAAATAAATATGGCTCCATATCCTTCTTGCTTCAGTTGTCCTTTAAGCTACATACACTTATTTGCATTTTCTTACCTGAAATAATTGCATTGGTTGAGTTCAGTAAAGGTGTCCTTTGACCAGGGCTGTGGAGTTGGAGTTTGAGTCTGAGCATTTTTGGGTACCTAGAGTCTGAGTCGGTGGTTTTATAAACTGAGTAGTCAGGAGATGGGTGATTTTTGTACCAAATCCACAGCCCTGGTAAGTATTAGACTAAGGAGTCTGAGCCAGAACCATTTTGAGGACCTGGAGTTGGAGTCGGTGGTTTCAAAAGTCAGTTGTGACTGACAGAAGTAACAGGACGGCTAGAGTCAGATGATTTTTATACTGACTCCACAGCCCTGCCCTTGACATCAATAACTTCCTTTCCAGTGGTCCACAGAGCTTAAAAATTCTCAACTAACCACTACTGAAAAGGTGGCCATACATCTAGTGATTAGGAATCGAGCGACATTAGCAATCCACAATTAGCACTTTATCTGAAACGTTCGGTTAATTAAGACTGTATCGGACCATAGTACGCAGACTACAAGTGATATCTGGTAGATGTGTCCTGTGTTATCGATATATATCATATATTGCTTGCTTGATCCCTCTAGACTGCTTAAAGTAGTGCATGCGATCGACTTTACTGTGACTGGCAGTGATGTCACCTGCTCCCGCCCATAATTCTGGCTGCATGCTGCAGTAAGATGCTTTCTTCTCGACTTCACTCTCTCCCCTCTCCATAGAACAAAATGGGTGGCTCTACAGAGAGCCGAACAGCTTTTCTGTAGACTGGGGAAAAACTTCACCTGTAGGGATCAGAAAAGATTGTTTAGGGCAGCTTAATATCAGACTCCTGACATCGAGAGGGTTGGTTTTGTAGCTGAAAAGAACTGTAGAGAAATACACAATATTCCTGAATAAATATTGCTTTGATTTGGCATTGCAGACCGCTGTTGAAAGAGGAACAGTAGACATTATAATGAAGGTGCACTCAAGCTGAAAAGTGTGTCCATCCAATATGGCAGCATTTGCTCAAAGATGAAGTGCTGCCATTTTGGATTCGCTGTGTTCTTCACGTTAGAACAATGCATTGTGATGAATCACTTCTTTAAATGTAAACTGTAGCATTTGACATTGTCATGTTTGCTTAATGCAAAGTTTAATGCCTCTTTTCCTTTAACTCTTTGCAGGTCATTGTTGATCTTGGATTCGGTCTCCACTTAGAGGTAAGCGTGTCTGAGTTGGCTTCTTGAAAATGCTTGATGACTGCTCTAAGTAATGTTAAACAACTGGTGCTCACTTCAGTCATGCAGAAGTTTATATTATTTGAAGTACTCATGCACATCGTTTTAAAGTATACCTGAGACGAATGGATATAAAACCATTTGTACTTACCTGGGACTTCCTCCAGCCCCCTACAGGCTATGGGCTCCCTCGCCATCCCTCTGGGCCGCTCCGGTCTTCCGCTAGCCACCCCGGTACTTCTGTCAATCACAACAGAGCCTGGCTGACACAAGTAACGGGAGGGCTAGGGGACGACCGGAGAGATGGCGAGGGAGCCCACAGCCTGGAGGGAGCTGTAGGAAGCCCAAGGTAAGTATAAAGGTTATGTATCCATTTGTCTCAGGTTTCCTTTAAAACCCTCCTGGCGGTTAATTAATTCTGCCAAATAGGCATAAATACATTTTTATTTTATTTTTTGTTGGTAGCTACGTGAAACAAGCTACCAGAGTGGTAGCTATGTGAAACACTAGAGGGCGCATGTGTCCCTCTAGTGCGATCGTCGCCGGCATCAATAGCAAACAGGGGAAAGCGTATATAACGCGTTCCCCTGTTTGGCTTTTCCTGTCACCATGGCAACGATCGGAATGACGTCATGGACGTCCTGACGTCAGCCCTTAGCGCTGCCCGGAAGTCATTGGTCCAGGCAGCGCAGGGCTTTGGCGGGGGGCCTCTTCCACCGCTGCATGCGGGAGATCGCCGTGCAGCGGCGGCGATCAAGCTGTAGGCGCGGCTAGCAAAGTGCTAGCTGCGCATACAGCACTTTAAATGGGGCGAATCGCCCCACTAGGGGCTGAGATATCATCCGCGGCGGCTTACCCCGAGCTCAGCTCGGGGTTACCGCTAAGAAGGTTAAGTGGGCACAGGTTTCATGCTGTAGCTGTTTTTTTTTTTATTTGTTTACTTCTCCATTTCTAATCTGTGGTTTGAAGACTGTGCAGTTCAGCCAGGAAACTCTGAGAAGAGCCTGTTAAAACTGAAATTAGAAAAGCATAATTTACGGACCATTTGTAATTTGTGCTATGGCATTGTTTCTTATAAATCATTAGCAGTTGAATGTTTTACCATACTTGGAACATAATATGTTATCATAAAGCAATTACACATTGCTGCATATATTGCAGTTCCTTCCAGGTTTCATTGGTTGTACATGCTCAAACTAGCACATCACACCAAGATGATAAATAAAATTCATTTTGAGGGGGGTGTTTGAGTGTTTGAGCTGTGCAGTCACAGACTTTGCTCAATGCACATGTCGAAACTGCATTGGCCTCATCACATATATGCTACACATGAGCACCACCTGTAGGCCAACAGCGTGACAAGCTCTTTCCTAGCCTTTGTTCCACTTTTCATCTCTGCTCAACAGATGTGCAACAGAATAATAACCTTTTATAGAAAAACATTTATTTGCGACAGCTGATACAAATCCCTAAATAAATCTGCACTTTTTCTTCTTTCTGCTTTAATGGTAGTAGACTTATTGTTAACATCCTGTGCTTTCAAATGTGCTTATCTGCCGTGGCAGTCAGCTGACACACGGGAGAGATCAAATTACAACTTGTGATTAGTCACAGATGATGGGGCATTGGACAGGCTAAACTCTCTAAACACACACAGGGTGCATTTCTCTGTTTCCTTCTGTCCTGTGCAAGAGTTCAGGTCCACTTTAAGGTTTTCAAGTGACTACAAGTTGAAGCCCTGAACCGTCCTTCTATGTCAGGGGTCCCCAAACGTTTTGGGTTGAGGGCCAGGTCAACATACTTCAGACTGCTAGGGGGCCGGTGTATACATAAAATGACATAGAAGTCTTTGCGGGCCAGACAATGAAGCATACCCAGGTGACAACCTGCAGTGGACAGCAGTGTCGCCTGGTGTGGAATTTGATTGGAAACTAGCGAATTACTGCTTTCTGGCTTTCATGTGGATGGGTGGTGCCAGCACTGATATTCTATATGCGGACCACCAATATTTAAATCTGTAGCTGACCGCATCTATAAGTAATACATTTTGTGTGTGTGGGGGGCCGGTAAAAAAGCCTCAGGAGGCCTCATTCGGCCCACGGGCCTTAGTTGGAGGACCACTGCTCTATATTGTACTATTAACTAATTTAAAGCTCGAGGACTCAAGCCTGGAACAATGACCTCCTGTATAAGGCCTACAAGCTAGAAACAAAAAGTACATCCTTTGCGATGCAAAATTACTTGTATTACATATAAGTGAAGTACATGAGCAGAGGTGTAGGTAGAAATGATAGGATAATGCATGTCTAGGGAGAATTTTGCTTGCTTGGTAGATACAGTGAAAGTAAAGGTGTATACACACGCACAACAGCAGCCAACGACTGGTCCATCGGCATCTCCCGATGGGCAGGTTTTTAGCAGACTGTAGTGCGTGTGTACGCACTGTCGGCGGACTGATAAGGCTGTTCCTGAACGATTCGCCAGACGGATCTTCAGGAACAGCCTCATCAGTCCGCCGACAGTGCGTACACACGCACTACAGTCTGCTGAAAACCTGCCCAGCGGGAGGTGCCAACGGACCCGTCGTTGGCTGCTGTCGTGCATGTGTACGCACCTTTACAGTAGTTGTGATAACTGCGCAATTACTAGCATCAAAATATAGATTTCCATCTAAAATGATACTTGTCAAAATGCAAGTACCAGTATTTGTTTCATTTTACAGGTGGTGAGGAGAAGTGCAAACCCGAAGCATGAAAACAGTGGATCCAAAACATTAGTAAGACGTAAGCGAACATGGATCATACCACCAGTTTCAATTCTAGAAGAGCAGGACAATTCTTACAAGAATCCTATTGCAAAAGTAAGTGCGTTATACTAATAATTAGTGTAACTCAGATAACATTAGTGTTCGCATGAAGTTATGTCGGGTATAGGGGGGAGGGGGTTCACATAATTTTTTTTTTTGTATGTTTTAATGAAACCCCATCGTATATTTTCTTGTTTGTTCATTTGCATTCACTTTCTTCTACCTTGCTCTGTTTGCCCATACTGGCAAAAGCTGTGGAGCTCCTTCCATTAATTGATGGCTGACATGATACAATATTCTGTTCAATAGTATTTAAAGGATATCCATGGTGAAAATAAACTGATGAGATGAATAATTGTATCTAAAAACCATAAAAAAAACAAACACAAAATCCATGCTCCTCACCTCGAGCTGGGACATTTTAAACACTTGCAGATGTAATAGGGAGGTGCTGGAAGGGGTGTGGCAAGCAAAAAAGCAGAATCCAAATAAACTTCCGCACACTCGTGAAAAACCATTCACAAAAATCATGTGGCAATCAATGCTGTCCCTACAGCTAATTTAAAAGCTGGGATCTTCATTACAAGAATAAAGTCTCTTGCGTAGTCACATACACCGCGTAGAGGTAGCCCAGTATCTATCCTTCTTCTCCAAAAAAATGTATATTTTTATTTTTTTTGGGGATATGTTGCAGTTTTTATTTTATCTTTAAATCTAGTTTTTAAGATTTTACTGTTTCATTGTCTCTGCTCAATGACACATTTATTGAAGTATGCCAAAGCTCTCAGAAGCCATTTAATGACAAGAAAGTGTTTTTTGGCTGTAATTTCTTATCAGTGAGGGTTACCCCACCCAGACAGAAACTGTAATTTGCATACCTGATGTTTGACTCTTTGAGGCTGAGAAAGGGGGAAAAAAAGGTACACAGCTTAGTCATTTGTGTGCCTGGCACTGTCCATACACGTACACGTGTCTACCTCATCATGTCACCTCGGTTGTCTTCTCTAAATATTCCATTCTTTTTTTCCTGCTCTCAGATCCAATCTGATGTGAAGATAGACCCAACCAAGAGAATTCGATATAGCATAACTGGTATGGGGGTGACTGAACCACCACTTGGCATGTTTATCATCGATGAAAGGTCTGGAGAACTGAATGTAACTGGAATTGTGGACCGAGAAGAGATTCCAATGTTCCATGTAAGTGTTTCCCTGTTATGTACTTTAGAAGGAATTAACTAAGCTGAGATTTGTATCTGCTGCTGTTTCTATAATGGGTTGCAATAATCACACGTGTCTGTGTAGTTAATCAGTAGATGAGATTTGTGGTGAAGGACTAATATTAGCATCTTAACATGGACAGTCGACATGCAGTTTATGGTATAACTGGATTCCAGTTTCACTAGATGTCATGCAAAACCGCTCTTAATTGCAGGTTTTTGGGGGCAGTTAGAAGTCAATTGTCATTGAAGCCCTTGTTTTACAAGAATTCCTTGCCTGGCTGTTTAAGACAAAAGACAAACACTTATATCGCGCTTTTCTCCTGGTGGACTCAGAGCGCCAGAGCTGCAGCCACTAGGACGTGCTCTATAGGCAGTAGTAGTGTTAGGGAGTCTTGCCTAAGGACTCCTTACTGAAAATGTCCTGATCTTCTTGCTCTAATACTTTTTGAATTGCTTATCCAGAACAAACATGTACATTTTCACTGATTTCAGTGGGTGCTTGTTCTGCTCAATAGACAGTAGCAGTGTTAGGGAGTCTTGCCCAAGGACTCCTTACTTAAAATGTACTGGCTTACTGAATAGGAATATGCAGGATTCAAACCCTTGTCTCCTTTGTCAGAGGCAGTGCCCTTAACTAGTACACATAGATACTTTGCTATGTAGTCACATAGCCCCCCTTTTTTGCCCTGATTTCTTTCTTACTTCCTTGTACAGGTATGCAGTTTCTGAGCCCTGAATACAATTGCTGACTACTTCTTTTTTGCCTTAAAAACTAGAGGACTAGCATGACAGCCAGGGAAAGGATATTTTTCAGAAGTGGGCAGTAGTGGTAGCTTCTGCATTGCTGTTAAAAGGCTTCATGTAAACCGCTTTTATGGTATTTTATGGTATTAATAGTAATGCATGTGTTGAACCTTTGGTTTGTTAGGCCATTAATGTGTCTTTTTACTTCTTAGCTGAAAGGTTATGCTAAGAATGAGAGAAATGAAAATGTGGAACCTCCTATTGATCTCCGAGTGCGCGTTATAGACATCAATGATAACAATCCCGTGTTTACTATGGAAACTTTCATTGGCGAGGTTGAAGAGTTGTCTGACGCAAGTAAGTCTATTAGAATATCTTTTATAGGACATAATCATCTAGCTTTTACTACTGTCTAGTGTCCCATTATCATTAGCTCTAACAGACTGACCTCTGTCAATTGGAATTACCATTACCAATGTTCTCACGACTTGCTCCATGCAGTGAAATTCTTGTGGCATTCAGCATGGAAAGTAGTCTTGCCTATGATGCATCGTAGCCCCTTAAGTGAGTGGCCTTTTTTCTTAATACTGTAAGGGACCTGTGTTTTTTTTTAATAGCCCATATACCTCCAGTGGGTACTAGGAAAGGGGTACTTAAAGATTAACTGAAATGAGAAAAATATCGAGGTGGCCATATTTATTTCCTTTTAAATAATACCAGTTGCCTGGCAGCCCTGCTGATCTATTTGGCTGCAGTAGTGTCTGAATCACACGAGAAACGAGCATGAAGCTAATCCAGTCAGATCTGACAGTAATGTCAGAAACGCCTGATCTGCTGCATGCTTGTTCAGGGTCTGTGGCTAAAAGTATTAGAGGCAGAGGATCATCAGGGCTGCCAGGCAACTGGTATTGTTTAAAAGGAAATAAATGTGGCAGCTTCCATATTCTTCTCATTTCAGTTGTCCTTTAAGACCTGTTTACCAGTTCATTCTATAGTGAATTTGGAAGAATGAAGACTAATAAATGGTACCTGTTGGTTTTACTGCACAATGTATTGCTGCATAGATGTGTATTGTAGTTAGCTAAGCAGCAGCTTAGTAGTTATCTACAGTTCCATAAATTAGTAACTTCTAGAAATCTGTACTACCTGTGTGACATCAGCCCAGTACCATAGTGCATGGGTGATGTGTCTTGCAGGAAATCACCTATATGTAGCCTTTAACGTCCTAATTGGAGGTGCTATCACATGATGGTTGCTCTGTTGCTCGGTGTAACGATCGGTGTCAGCATGCAGAGAGAATCTGATTATTGGTGATCTGCAGTATCACCAAGAATGCAGATATATACCTGATTATTGATGATCTGCAGAATCACCGATAATACAGATATATTGCTAACCTCTGGACACCTATAGGTATGTGAGTGTTTGGTGTAACAGTGGTACTTTGAGTGAGGACCACCCGAGGAGCAGGTGGTCCTTGGAAGTATGAGAAATACCTCCCTTCGGAAGTGCAGAGATCTTGCAGGCAGCCTGAGACATCCAAGGGACGGAGTCCCAGGCTGAGTAGCAAGAAGACCCGGTGGCTAGTGACCCCTGGAAGATGGGCGTCACAAGCAGGTCTGAAGACTAACACAAATGATAATACAGTTCCCTAGTCTTGGGTGCGAGGTCCGTGGTCTCAGCACCCTGGAACTAATCTGGAGTATAACACAAAATACAGTTCCCTAGTCTTGGGTGCGAGGTCCGTGGTCTCAGCACCCTGGAACTAGTCTGAATAATAATACAATGATAAACAAAAGTAATCTGGCTCAGTGTGAATTCCCAGGTCCTTCTGGTTCAAACACACTGTAGGATCTGACTATGGTCTGAATCCTTCCACGTAAGTGTTCGCAATGGCAGACAACCAGCAACTGGCAAGCAAGCTGTATCTATAGTTGCAGGACTCTGCCGCCCCGCCCGAGCCACTCAGCCAATCAGGAGTCCAGCAGGAATCAGCTGATCGTCCTGATCAGCTGATCCATCTCCAGCTGGTATAAAGGTCCTGACTTCGGGCGGGCGCGCACGTAGCTCTCCATGCAGGTGCACTAACAGACCCAGCCACACCAGACACACACTGCTGCGTGCAAACCGCCGCGGAAACAGCCGCCTTGCTGCCAGTACATGCGGCGGCTTTTCCGCGATCTATCATAGTGTCAGACGCATGCTGCTGCGTACGAACCGCCGAGCTGGACGCGGAGCCAGCCGCCTTGCTGTCAGTACACGCGGCGGCTTTTCCGCATTTTCTCACACTCGGTTATTCAAAGCGGTATAAAACCCTGACATAATATTCAATAAAAACATGTTTTCCTACTTTTTATATGCCATACGGTTATCATATTTGCATTTGTGCAGTATTATTATTCATTTAGAAATTATACATTCCAAAAGTACAGTTTTTTGCTTTGTGAGCTGACTTTGCATTTTATTAACTGGTTTTATTCATTATCTATTGAATTCAGAAATGCTTTGAGTCTCTGTGTCCAGGGGCTTCTCCACAGTCAGAGAATGTGTCACATTCCTCACTTGATACAATTAAGTAAACACAAGATAACATAATCTACACTTCTGATTCGTCAACATTTCTCTGCACTGAACTTTTAGTTCCTGTGTGTAACCCTTTGAATGCTGGTCTAGTGTAAAAAAAAAAAAAAAAAAAAATTAATGCTGGTTGTATATAATCTGCTGTAAATAATTTTTTTTAGAGCAAAGAAGAAATGCTGGGCTTTACTTCACTTTAAGGTAGATACACACGTCTGATTTTTCCAAACGACCGGTCCGAACGTGTGTGTACAAACGGTCGTTTGGTTGATAAGGCTGTTTTTAGGTCAAAATCAGCCTTATCGGCCAAACAACCGTTTGTACACACGCCCGATTTGACATCCAAACGACCGGTTAATTGGAAAAATCAGACGTGTGTATGTACCTTTAGAGGTTAAACTGTAAGTGACAAAGTAATCCACCTAGCTACTCTACCGTATAATGTTAACTGCATATAGCCAAATCCCTTCTACTGATGTATCCCAAGGAAGGAAATCTCACAAACATGGTTGTATCTTTTAACTGGCCAGACAGCTTGCAGTCTGAACTTTGCAAAATGTGTGTTTACTTCTTTACAGCACAAGTTTTTTTTTTACTAATTCTTCCTTATAAAATATAAGTATAATAACTGTGGCATGGTGATGTGTTCTCCAGGCTAAATCATGAATTTTGGACTCAAGCGCTGCACACTATGTTCATGGAGTTTGCACCTTGAGTTTGCTTGATTTTCCTGCAGACGCTCTGATTTCCTCCCATATCCCCAAACTGATAAGTTGGCTCAAATAAAAAATGTCCTTAAAGGGAAACTGAGACTGGGGAAGAGAAGAAATGCATGCATACCTGGGGCTTCCTCCAGCCCCCTTTGGCCTGATATGTCCCTTGCCGCTGTTCACACACACACCCCCGTGGCTAGAAGTGTTCTGCTCCTGCGCAGTACTACTACACAGGCTCGGAACGCTCCCAGCCATGAGAGCGTGACGGGGGAGCGCGCGTAGCCACACTGTGCGTGTGCCGACTGACCGAACCTTCAGGAGCCCTTAGGGAGGATCCAGAAGGCGGAGGGCGGCGGCGATGGGGCGATCAGGACAAAGGGGGCTGGAGGAAGCCCCAGGTATGTATACATTTACAATAGTTGGTGCACAAGACTATGACCTTGGTCAGTGCCTCTGGGGGACAGTTATTGACATGACTATACACAGTGCTCTATAAAGCACTGTAAAATATGTCAGTTGTCTATAAATGCTTACTTGTCAACTCCGTGTTAGTTCGCATGTACCATTTTTGGCGTCTGATATTACCTTGCATTCTGGCAGAGCTATTATACGTAGTGCATGGTGATGTCAGATGATGATAGTCCATTCTAAACCGGTCTTTATACATAGGTGTGGTACTGAGGAAGAGGTGCTTCCCGATATTGCTCACCATTACCGCTGTGCACCCGTTCGACCACAATGGCCTGACATCTTTCAGCATGTCCGATTGATGCTTGTGACCAATTTCGGCCCGAAGTTGGTTGCCTCGCCAATTGGGCATGCTCTTGGCGGCACCTGTTTCCACCCAATTTGATAATAATTAGCAAATCGGATGGTCGATTGGCTGCCAAGTCGAGAGATGTATGGCCAACTTTTTGGTTTCGTGAGGGCTTATTTTTACTTGAGCTTAGCCACTTCGGGACCAGCCGCCTAACCCCCCTCAAGGACCAGGACATTTTGCGGTGGAGGGGGGTGCGCGTGTTTGGGGGAGTCAGGCAGCCGGATCCCGTCTGTGGCTGGCTGGGCAGTGCCCTCCCCCCCCCCCCCCCCCGCATGGTGGCAAGTGTCCCCCCTTACGCCAGCAGCAATCCCTCACCTTCCAGGCTCCAGCGATAAGCCGCAGTAGCCCCCTTCTTCTCCAGCTGGCATCTTCGCTCCAAATGTCGCTCAGGTCGGGTTGCGGCTTGATGACGTCATCAAGCCGGGACCCAGCGCTGACTTCAGGCGGAGCAGAGATGCCGGCCAGAGCAGAGGGGGGGCGCCGATCGTCGCTGGAACAGCAGGGAGGTGAGTGGATCCTCTTCTTTCCCCCTGCCGCCGCCGCTGTTAAAGTGATCACTACGATCCGACGGCGATCGTAGTGATCAGCAGGCATACGCGATGGCTGATAATCACTGAGGGGAGATGCCAGCTGTAATATGACAGCTTAATCTTCCCTCTCCGGTGCGCACAATCGCGTCGGGGCAGTTCTTTAGCGCGGACGTTGAATCAACATCCGTTTAGAACTGTACCACCACCTGCTGGACGTTGAAGCAACCTACGTCGGTCCCCAAAAGGTTAATGTAAATTTTACCTATTGCAGATTTCTATATTCAAGTTCGGGGGCAGTCACGTTCAATAAATTGGGCAAAGTGGGGCAAAATTAATAAGAAATGAAAGAGGCACTGAGATGTTTAAATGAATCAAAGGAATAGAATCATCTAAAGGGAATACTTTCCTTTGGAAGACGAGCGCTATCAATTGTTCTCAATTACCAAAACCTATTATGCCTGGTACACACCATGCAATTTTGCATCAGATCGATGGGTCAAATCAATTTCCGACGGCCCCGATCTGATTCCCGACCCGATCGAATTTGTACAAAAGTGATCGGAAAATCGATCAGAAAAACGATGGGTAATCAGACCTGTCGCAAATTATTGATTAAACCCAGTGATCTGACGGGAAATTGTGTGGTGTGTACTAGGATTTGCATGCTTTCCTATGCACTGATGCTTAAAATTCATTCAAAGACAAACCTTTCGCGTCATATAACCGTTTAACATGTTTTTATTTTCAGACACTCTTATTATGATTCTAAATGCCACTGATGCAGATGAGGAAAACACAATAAATACCAAGCTTGCCTACAAAATTATCTCACAGGGCACAGGAACCCCACAGTTCGTCTTGCAAAAGAATGGTGAAGTTCGAACTGCAGTAGCTACACTTGACAGAGAGGTAATGGAATGTACATTTTAAGATACTCTCCATATTTTACATCAATAAAACATGAGTAGTGAAAATGAGCAATGAGGGAGATGTTTCTTAGTTAGAGACAACATGTGATGGTTAGGGGGATAACATGACATATGAAAGAAGCTGCATGCAGTGTTACTCTTCACTAAGAAATGCAAGGAGGCTGACACATTGGTGTGTTAGCAAAATTATGTCAGGTAAGGAAAGGGATGTAAAAGGTTTTGCTTATATTCCAGTCTTTAGGAATTTAC
Source organism: Hyperolius riggenbachi (assembly GCF_040937935.1). Taxonomy (NCBI): domain Eukaryota; kingdom Metazoa; phylum Chordata; class Amphibia; order Anura; family Hyperoliidae; genus Hyperolius; species Hyperolius riggenbachi. Next base: position 329,823,896 of record NC_090650.1, read on the forward strand.
AAAAAACAAACTAAATTTGCAGCCAACATATTATGTAGCTCTGTGGGTGTGTATATATCTACCTTACGATCGCCCGCCGATACAAACCACCGCAACATCGAGGGCTCCCTGCCTTATCCCTGTGTGTCCCTTTCTATTCCCTTGTGTGGTCCCCCAGTCCTCCTGTGCCCCCCCCTTTCCCTTTGTGTGCTCCCTTGGCCCCCACATATCTCCTCCGCTCCCCGTGTGGGAAAACGGTTAGTGACAGCGCAGACCTCTCATCTCCGGCGCTGCTCCTCTAGTGTCGGCTTCTGCCGATAACGTGATCAGCAGAAGCCATCAGTAGGAGGAGCCACGTGGGAGAGGCGAGGTCTGCTGATTGCCGCTGGAATAGGTGAGCCACATTGCCACTAATTGTTTGTTTTTATACACGGGGAACAGAGGAGACATGCGGAGGTTTGTAGGACCACACAGGGGGACAGGAGGGGACACAGGGATGGGTGGACCACACAGGGGAGTAGAAGGGGGCAAAGGTGGACACAGTGGTGCACACAGGGACAGAAGGGGACACATGGTGGACAGAATAGGACTCATGGGGACACGGGAGGACAGTGACTGGGGGAGAACCTGTATGTATGTATGTATATGTATTTATATGGTTAAATCTGACCATAGGCCATCTTAGTGCTGATCAAGTCTCATCACACTTATAGGGGCACTAAATGGTTCAAATAAGGGAGCCGTGCTATAGTGGTGTGGCCAAACAGCCAACAAACATGGACTCCTGCCACAAAAATGCATCCCATTAGGCTGGGAACACACTTAGCAGAATCGCATGCGTTTTCCTCTTTGTGCTATGGGGAAATCGCATGCCATTCTGCTAAATGTGACCCTGGTCTTGACATTATAATACCAGTACCTAAAACTAAAGTGATTTGAGTAGTAAGTGTGCTTATATATATCATAGATAGGTTCCTCTGTTAAGTAGCCCTATAATGTTCAACACTGCAAGCAAATGTGACATGCACCTCTTTAGGAATAGGAGCACATATTAAAGTCAATGGGAACTACATTTAAAAAATGTAGATACTCGCCTAAGTAGAGGGAAGGCCTATAGAGCCTTCCCGTTCTCCTTACGGATCCCCCATTCCAGCGCTGGCTCTTCCGGTAGCACCACTTGACTAAATTAGTCAAATACTGCTCTTCCGCCACCGAAAAGCTTCGGAAGTCTTCGGGGAGACCTAACGCTCTGTACTGCACCTGCGCGATCACACTTTCTTGCATGATCACCCATGCGCAGTACATAGCCGCACGAAGCCCCCCCACGGCGGGTGATTTGAATGGGGAAGCTAGCGATGCACCAAAGGCATCTGGAGAGGAGCGGGAAGGCTCTAAAGGACTCTGAGCTTTCCCTCTCCTTAGGTGAGTATCTGCTTCATTTTTTTTAATTAAATTAATCCCATTAGTTTTAAAAACTCTTAAAGGGAAGGTCCAAGCTGAAAAAAAAAAAATCTACTTCCTCCAGTCCCTGGCAGCCTATCTGTTCCTCGCCGCAGCTCCGCTCCCAGCAGTGTCCCGGGGTCCCCTCCGTTGCACATGCCGACCTTGCCAGGTCTGCATCTTCTGCTCATGCGCTCTGCGCAGAACACTCCATGCTACATGAGCGCAAGTCGCAGAAGATGCCGGTCGGCATCTGTAATGGAGACTGGGCGCGGAGCTGGGGCGAGGGACAGATAAGCTGCCAGGGGCTGGAGAAAGTCCCAGGGAAGTAGATCTTGTTTGTTTTTTTAAGCTCACATCTTCCCTTTAACCTTGCACAGATAGTGAAATAGTGCATCATTGCAGGGACAATACTGACCAGTCCTCTGTACATGTGCACATCATCTTTTCCCTTCCCCACTTTACAGCAGCAGAAGGCATCACTAGCCTTGAGCCTAGCATCACATCTGTACAGCACTCAACCCTGAACTGTACCTGAGGGATCAAGTCCAGATTCCTGCAGGTGTGTGTGTGTGTGTGTGTGTGTGTGTGTGTGTGTGTGTGTGTGTGTGTGTGTGTGTGTGTGTGTGTGTGTGTCTGTGTGTGTGTGCGTGCGTGTACATGTACACACTCATTTAGTGCTGTATCCTGCTCCCTTCTGGAATCTGGGTGCTGCACATTCTAGCAACTGGCAGTTGTGGTTATAAACTGAATGCTACTATCTCTACTGTGTGGTATTTAGTCATTAATCAGTCTGAACTGGGATTGTGAAAAGGCTCTTCTACAATATGGATGTGTGGTGTAAAGGTGGAGGTTTTACACTGTATGTATCTTTTGTTTACAGGAACAAAGCAGCTACACGTTCGAGGTTGAAGTCAGGGATAAGGATGGAGATCCAAATGGAGGCCTTGCTGGAAGAGCAAAAATGAAAATCAAAGTGAAGGATGTTAATGACAACATTCCTGTGCTTGAGAAAGAGGCGGTAAGATGAATATAATAGTGTGTACAGTATGTGTGTGTGCGCACGTGTTTTTATCATTTTTTTTTTCATTGTTTAGTATTTATATAGCGCCGACATATTCCGCAGCGCTGTGCAGAGTATATTTAGTCTTGTCACTAACTGTCCCTCGAAGGAGCTCACAATCTAGTCCCTAGATGTATAGACACAGAAATAGGTTTGTTTTCCAGTTACATTCCTGTATGGAGACTTGCCCCTTTTTCTTTTATCTGGTTTTGATTTTATTTTTATAACTAGCGATCAATAAGATGGAAATATTTCCAAGTTCATGCAGGATTGTGTAAAATTTTATGAAAATATATGAAGCTTAAAAATGTTTGCATAAAAATTAGCATACTTCTACTTAAATATAGAAATATTTGCATCTCATTGATCATCCCTAATGACTGCCACTGCTTTATCTGAAACATATGGATGTAAAGTCTGTTTTCTGCTGTTCACACTCAATGCAATATCCCTACACAAAATTCAGTGGAACCTCTCTTGAATACACCTCAAAATATCTATCTAAGATCCCAACTACCAAATATACTTGCATATAAGCCAACCCGCATATAAGCTTAGGTACCCACTTTTCCCTCAGAAACCAGGAACAAGTGATTGACTTGCGTAGAAGCCCCTTCCCCAGTATAGCCCCCTCCACAGTAGCCAGATGTGACCCCAGTACAAGTCGACCCCCCCTCCCCATAGCCAGATGTGCCTCAAGGATGATAGAGCTGTGTCTCCAGACGCCACTAGATGGCGTCATAGATATGAGACATAGATTGCCACACAGGCAGGGTCGTACTGTGCCAATGGGTTACCAGTATTTTGCCCGAGGGGCCCCACCTCCATGTCTCTGGTGGGCCCCACCTCCACATCTGGTGTATTAGAAATCGCAGCCTGCAGTACAAATTGAGAGGATGCTGCAGGCTGGGCTGTGCCATGGTAGATCTGCCCAGGGGCGTAGCAAGCCGAGTTTGGGGGGTGCGACCCACCCCCAGGTGTCACAGGCCAGGGTTATCTTGTAGTGCACCGAAGCTACAGACAACCTACACCTCAGGCGGCCGCACTGTACACAGCATTCTGTTCTGTTTTATATATCCCTCCCGCCCTCCAATCAATGATCCTCTTTTCTCCTGTCAGTTCCTCTCTCCAGCCAATGAGGGAGAGGGGGGCAGCCAGCAACCATGCGAGCTGCACTGTTTGAAATACAGCCAGGTCAGCATGTTTCTATTGCTTCTCTGATTCCTCCACCACCGGGAGGTGCAGCTCCTCTGCCATATGTACGCTGTCCCCTCTCCCCCTCTGGCTCCCTCCTTCTGCCCTTACTTGCAACCAGTGTCAGCACACTCCGGGCAGTCTTGTCACCCCTCCTCCCCTGCCCTGTGCACACACTCCTTATCTCAGAAATGGGGCTGAGCCTGCAGGAGTTGTCAGGTTATCTCTCCTGCAGACTTGCACTGGTAAGGTCAGCAATCTGCTCCCTGTTTCTTGCACCGCCCCCCCCCCCCCTCCTCAACAGCCCATTCTGAGCAAAAGTGGAGTTTCTCCTTGGTATCCTGTCTCCTTGTGCAAAATGTTAGTTGGATTGTATGAACTAAGATGGATTCTCATTTTATTGCTGAAGAAACCTGCATTGCTGCACACAAAGGTAGTCGTGATCCATATTATTTAAATGTACCTTAGACGGTACATGGTACCTTATTTATGCTTACCTGGGGCTTTATCCAGCCCCATGAGGACCGTGGGCTCCCTTTTCGTCCTCTCCGTGGTCGCCTCAGGTATCCTTTTCAATCGAGGCCAGTTGTGGTGTTCTGTGTCTGCGCGGCATTCTGCGTTTGCGCAGTACCTACTTCACAGTCCCAGAGCACTCCCAGAGGTGATCCTGGGACAACAGAGCGGCTGGGGAGGATGGCGAGGGAGCCCATGGTCCTCATGGGGGGAGAGGAAGCCCCAGGTAAGTATACAGTAGGCACAATGGTTCACAGGTTCTCTTTGAATGCTTTCCATTTGCTTAGTGTTTGGCAGTGCTGGTTATATTGTGAAAGGAATGAAGGAAAGTAAATTAGGTAAGGCTAGGTTCACAGTGGGTGATGCGTTCCCTGTAACAACATGAACGCAATGGATCGGGACAACGGCTCTGCATGTTATCTGGGCATTGTGTCGCACACAGTCATTTGAAAAGTATACGTCGCTGTTAACGTGTTTTGCTGCTATAACAGTATAGATAACAGATCACATTTGGAATTCTGAATTTAGCCCCCTTGCTAGAAGTATTGTAAAGCGGAATTGTAGAAACCTATTAAACACACTGTTTCACTTACCTGGGGTTTCTGCAAGCCCCCAGCAGCCGTCCTGTCCCACGCCGGTCCTCCACGTGCCTCCGTTTTCCTGCCGCCGCTCCGTTCCTTGACTTGTTAGTCGAGGCCAGCGCAGCCCTGCCAAGCATCTATTTTCTTCGCATTCTCCTCTGGGGAGTGAGAAGAAAGGATACGCGTGGCCAGAGCCGCGCAGGCGCAGTGGCCCGGCGGCGAAACCGAAAGTAGCTGGCGGCGGTAGAACGGTGGCTCGTGGAGGACCGGCACGGGACAGGATGGCTGCTGGAGGCTGCAAGCCCTAGCTAAGTGAAACAGTGTGTTTGATAGGTATCTACAGTTCCTCTTTAACTATTTGCCACTAAGGCCTAAAAACTCAAAATGTGTGCTCACACCACAATTAAGTTCCACCCATGAAATCCTTAAATGTGTGCTGCTGACTCTGCCCCCTGTCCATCCAAAACTTGGAGTGCCCAGATTTTTTGGGGCTTTTGTCTGTGAAAATCTGAAAATAGGTTGGCAACCCTGCTCTGGGGGCAATCAGTGACATGACTATGTACTGTGTAAAGTACTGCAGAAGATGTCAGTGCTATATAAATATATAATAATATGATAGGACATTAGACTATGACTATGGTAGGGATTAGATTGTGAGCTCCTCTGAGGACAGTCAGTGACATAACTATGTACTCTGCGGAAGATGTCAGTGCTATATAAATACTAAAGAATTCCTATATAAATACTGAAGAAGAAGAAGAATGCCCAGAGCTAAGCTGCACCCTCAACTCTACTTAAAAGTGCACTTTTGACTTTGCCTCTGTCCAAAACGTTGTCCTGCTTTTTTGTGTCTTTTGTCCAAAGTGCAATACATATTTATAGTGCTAACACTGCTCGACATGTTTCATCTTATACAGATTTTGTCAGGAGCAAAATAACGTGAAAAAAAATAAAAAAAAAACCACCAACACAATATCCCCCCCCAGCAGCAATATTGCTCAGGACAGAGCTCTGTCTTGAGCAATATTGCTGCTGGGGGGATATTGTGTTGGTGGGGGGTTTTTATTTTATTTTTTGCACGTTATTTTGCTCCTGACGAAATCTTTATAAGATGAAACATGTTGAGCACTGTAAATATGTATTGCATTCCCTAAACCCTTGTATATAGACCTTCAGCTGCAATAATTTGTTTGGTGTGTGTGGTGGACCTTGAGCAGTCTAGGTGTATGCAAGCGGGCTGACATACAAAAACAAATCTGCCAGCCTTGTCTTTTTTGCAATACATTCCTGCATTTTTGGTCAATATGCTAAGCACACACACCTGTGGTATTATACCATAAACAAACATCTATGCGATTAAGTTCAGGTTTTTAGGGCTAGCTACACTCCACCTATTGGGCACCACAAAGGTACAGCAGCTTGTGCATTTTGCAAATATGTTACCTAATACGTGTGGGGGGGATAAGCAAAGACACCCGCCTGGAGCTTTTTTAAGGCATTTGTTTGTGATAGGCCTGGTGCACACCAAAAACCGCTAGCAGATCCGCAAAATGCTAGCAGATTTTGAAACGCTTTTTCTTCTTTTTCTGTAGCGTTTCAGCTAGCATTTTGCGGTTTTGTGAAGCGTTTTTGGTGTAGTAGATTTCATGTATTGTTACAGTAAAGCTGTTACTGAACAGCTACTGTAACAAAAAACGCCTGGCAAACCGCTCTGAAGTGCCGTTTTCCAGAGCGGTTTGCGTATTTCCTATACTTAACATTGAGGCAGAAACGCATCCGCAATCCAAAATCTGCAGCAGCCCGGGAGTATGCGTTTCTGCAAAACGCCTCCCGCTCTGGTGTGCACCAGCCCATTGAAATACATTACCCTAGCGGATCCGCACCCGCAAGCGGATCGCAAACCGCAGCAGAACCGCTCTGGTGTGCACTAGGCCATACAGGTGTTTTTAGTGTACCTCACATACAATTGTATATATAGTCCTAGTGACTCTTTTTAAAAAAAATTGATGTGTCTAGAATGAAGACACCATTTTTTTGTACATTTGTGGGACTTTGAATAATTACATGATTCTCGTGTTGAATGTATTTATATAGCACTGACATCTTCTGCAGCACTTTACAGAGTACATAGTCATTTCACTGACTGTCCTTAGGGGAGCTCACAATCTAATCCTACCATAGTAATACTCTAATGTCCTACCATATTATTATTATTATGTATTTGTATAGCACAGACATGTTCTGCAGCACTTTACAGAGTACATGATCATGTCACTGACTGTCCTCAGATGAGCTCACGATCTAATCAATGTCATATGTATGGTAACTAGGACATTACTGTATATTGAAAGAGGGGACTCTATGCAAAGTTTTGCTGGGCAGCAGTGTCTCTGAATTAATGCTACTATGTACATTTGGCCCTGTCCATGATACATCATGACCACACCCACCTTCAGGTGCATGGCCACCCCCCTTTCACCGCAGTCATGGGATGTGTGGGCCCCAGGTTGAAATTTCTCTGGTGGGCCCCCAGTGTCCCAGTCCAACCCTGCACACAGGAAGAATCCCCAATCATTGCACCGCTGGCACATTTCTTGCACACTCTGTTCCACAAGCCAGGGGATACAGATCATCTTGAGCAGCGTACTCTGCGCACCATGTTGTAGGGGATGGGGATACGGACACAGCAGGGAGCCAGCTGGCAAGAGCAGGATCGCTAGTGCACGATCCTTGCGCTCCTTTATCAGGAACAAAACCTGGTCAGCCAACCATTCTGCTCCACTGACTCACATACAAGCTCAGGAGGTAACTTTTCAGCACTTCTTTTGTGCTGAAAAATTAGGCTTATACGCGAGTATATAAGGTATCTCATCTTTTTCTTTTATAGAAACAATTATGGTGTATCCCTAATGCTGAAGGGTACCAGCATGATTTATTTATTTATTTTTTTGCACTGTTAGAAAATAAGTTATTGCTTAAAAGGCATTTTTTAATGTAAAGATATCACCTAGGAAAAAAACTTACAAGAAACACTATGTTCACATTATAAATCGCCAGTGCTATTGCAAGCACTGAGCGTTTTTTTTTTTTTTTTTGGTCGGTTTGATTTTTCCGCGAATTTTTTTTTTTTTAATTTTGTTTCCCTGCATTTTTGCAGATCGATTCTTCTTGGTACAGGCAGCGCTTTTGAAAGCGAATCGCAAGCGAACCGCTCATATGTGAACACTCTCATGGGGAATCATTGTACAAGCGCTTTTAGGGCGATTTCTAAAATCGCCAGCGCTTAAAAAAATACGCAAATGCTCATAGTGTGAACAAGCCCTAAGAGAATTGAATGGGCATGAAACTAACTTTTAGAAGTAAGGCAGCAATATTGACTTTGAGTGGCATGTAGATTGAGTGATATTAAAACGCTCTCACATCAGCTATCTTTTGTTTGAGTGAATAGATAGAACTTGTTTAATCAATGATGGTTATAAGCCACTTGTCCACCAATATTCATTTTTATTTATTTATTTTTTCAGTACGATTGTGAGGCTGAAGAAAATGTAGCGGGAATTGAAATATTACGCATGAAAGTATTTGATAATGATGAAGAGCATACAGATAATTGGTTTGCTCACTTTGACATAATATCTGGCAACGAGGACGGGATCTTTGAGATTGAACTTGATGAGGATACTAATGAAGGCAAGCTGATGCTGAAGAAGGTAAATAATATGATTAGCAAACGTGAACCTATAGAAAGCTGAACATTTAAAGACACTGCCAGTCAAAAAAACTACCGTATGTCTGACTTGCCTGTTGACAAGGTAAATCACGTACTTGTTAATTGTATCTTCTGGGCAGATGTCCCGGTATCAAAGCTCTGGGCTTGTGCAGGACGGTCCCTTTCCATGAGTTGAGACCTACATTACTGATCATATTACATATTCTGCTTTCTTTCTGAGTGAAATAGTTGAACTTAAAGTGGTATCAAACTCAGCATTTCATCTTTGCTCTAAAAGATTATTTTCAGCATAGAAACCTATTACCACAAAAAAAAAAAAAAAAATAGC